>NC_064853.1:30105555-30745152 GCF_024139225.1 Suncus etruscus | reverse complement strand
GGCTGCAGAAGCTGGATTCCCTGCTTGGGACATCAGGCGGGGAAAAGACACGAATCTGGGCCTGCGCAGAGGGGCCCAACTGTGAGTGTGAACTGTAAATGTCTGTCTACTGTCCTCTTGTGTGAAACTCTTGGGATTGGAGCAAAAGAGGCTCCAGAAATCTGCTCTCCCTATCCCGGAGGCCATTTCCAGGGCGGGATTCAGAACATAAAAACCAGCCGGCAGACTGCTGCAGAAGCTGGATTCCCTGCTTGGGACATCAGGCGGGGAAAAGACACGAATCTGGGCCTGCGCAGAGGGGCCCAACTGTGAGTGTGAACTGTAAATGTCTGTCTACTGTCCTCTTGTGTGAAACTCTTGGGATTGGAGCAAAAGAGGCTCCAGAAATCTGCTCTCCCTATCCCGGAGGCCATTTCCAGGGCGGGATTCAGAACATAAAAACCAGCCGGCAGACTGCTGCAGAAGCTGGATTCCCTGCTTGGGACATCAGGCGGGGAAAAGACACGAATCTGGGCCTGCGCAGAGGGGCCCAACTGTGAGTGTGAACTGTAAATGTCTGTCTACTGTCCTCTTGTGTGAAACTCTTGGGATTGGAGCAAAAGAGGCTCCAGAAATCTGCTCTCCCTATCCCGGAGGCCATTTCCAGGGCGGGATTCAGAACATAAAAACCAGCCGGCAGACTGCTGCAGAAGCTGGATTCCCTGCTTGGGACATCAGGCGGGGAAAAGACACGAATCTGGGCCTGCGCAGAGGGGCCCAACTGTGAGTGTGAACTGTAAATGTCTGTCTACTGTCCTCTTGTGTGAAACTCTTGGGATTGGAGCAAAAGAGGCTCCAGAAATCTGCTCTCCCTATCCCGGAGGCCATTTCCAGGGCGGGATTCAGAACATAAAAACCAGCCGGCAGACTGCTGCAGAAGCTGGATTCCCTGCTTGGGACATCAGGCGGGGAAAAGACACGAATCTGGGCCTGCGCAGAGGGGCCCAACTGTGAGTGTGAACTGTAAATGTCTGTCTACTGTCCTCTTGTGTGAAACTCTTGGGATTGGAGCAAAAGAGGCTCCAGAAATCTGCTCTCCCTATCCCGGAGGCCATTTCCAGGGCGGGATTCAGAACATAAAAACCAGCCGGCAGACTGCTGCAGAAGCTGGATTCCCTGCTTGGGACATCAGGCGGGGAAAAGACACGAATCTGGGCCTGCGCAGAGGGGCCCAACTGTGAGTGTGAACTGTAAATGTCTGTCTACTGTCCTCTTGTGTGAAACTCTTGGGATTGGAGCAAAAGAGGCTCCAGAAATCTGCTCTCCCTATCCCGGAGGCCATTTCCAGGGCGGGATTCAGAACATAAAAACCAGCCGGCAGACTGCTGCAGAAGCTGGATTCCCTGCTTGGGACATCAGGCGGGGAAAAGACACGAATCTGGGCCTGCGCAGAGGGGCCCAACTGTGAGTGTGAACTGTAAATGTCTGTCTACTGTCCTCTTGTGTGAAACTCTTGGGATTGGAGCAAAAGAGGCTCCAGAAATCTGCTCTCCCTATCCCGGAGGCCATTTCCAGGGCGGGATTCAGAACATAAAAACCAGCCGGCAGACTGCTGCAGAAGCTGGATTCCCTGCTTGGGACATCAGGCGGGGAAAAGACACGAATCTGGGCCTGCGCAGAGGGGCCCAACTGTGAGTGTGAACTGTAAATGTCTGTCTACTGTCCTCTTGTGTGAAACTCTTGGGATTGGAGCAAAAGAGGCTCCAGAAATCTGCTCTCCCTATCCCGGAGGCCATTTCCAGGGCGGGATTCAGAACATAAAAACCAGCCGGCAGACTGCTGCAGAAGCTGGATTCCCTGCTTGGGACATCAGGCGGGGAAAAGACACGAATCTGGGCCTGCGCAGAGGGGCCCAACTGTGAGTGTGAACTGTAAATGTCTGTCTACTGTCCTCTTGTGTGAAACTCTTGGGATTGGAGCAAAAGAGGCTCCAGAAATCTGCTCTCCCTATCCCGGAGGCCATTTCCAGGGCGGGATTCAGAACATAAAAACCAGCCGGCAGACTGCTGCAGAAGCTGGATTCCCTGCTTGGGACATCAGGCGGGGAAAAGACACGAATCTGGGCCTGCGCAGAGGGGCCCAACTGTGAGTGTGAACTGTAAATGTCTGTCTACTGTCCTCTTGTGTGAAACTCTTGGGATTGGAGCAAAAGAGGCTCCAGAAATCTGCTCTCCCTATCCCGGAGGCCATTTCCAGGGCGGGATTCAGAACATAAAAACCAGCCGGCAGACTGCTGCAGAAGCTGGATTCCCTGCTTGGGACATCAGGCGGGGAAAAGACACGAATCTGGGCCTGCGCAGAGGGGCCCAACTGTGAGTGTGAACTGTAAATGTCTGTCTACTGTCCTCTTGTGTGAAACTCTTGGGATTGGAGCAAAAGAGGCTCCAGAAATCTGCTCTCCCTATCCCGGAGGCCATTTCCAGGGCGGGATTCAGAACATAAAAACCAGCCGGCAGACTGCTGCAGAAGCTGGATTCCCTGCTTGGGACATCAGGCGGGGAAAAGACACGAATCTGGGCCTGCGCAGAGGGGCCCAACTGTGAGTGTGAACTGTAAATGTCTGTCTACTGTCCTCTTGTGTGAAACTCTTGGGATTGGAGCAAAAGAGGCTCCAGAAATCTGCTCTCCCTATCCCGGAGGCCATTTCCAGGGCGGGATTCAGAACATAAAAACCAGCCGGCAGACTGCTGCAGAAGCTGGATTCCCTGCTTGGGACATCAGGCGGGGAAAAGACACGAATCTGGGCCTGCGCAGAGGGGCCCAACTGTGAGTGTGAACTGTAAATGTCTGTCTACTGTCCTCTTGTGTGAAACTCTTGGGATTGGAGCAAAAGAGGCTCCAGAAATCTGCTCTCCCTATCCCGGAGGCCATTTCCAGGGCGGGATTCAGAACATAAAAACCAGCCGGCAGACTGCTGCAGAAGCTGGATTCCCTGCTTGGGACATCAGGCGGGGAAAAGACACGAATCTGGGCCTGCGCAGAGGGGCCCAACTGTGAGTGTGAACTGTAAATGTCTGTCTACTGTCCTCTTGTGTGAAACTCTTGGGATTGGAGCAAAAGAGGCTCCAGAAATCTGCTCTCCCTATCCCGGAGGCCATTTCCAGGGCGGGATTCAGAACATAAAAACCAGCCGGCAGACTGCTGCAGAAGCTGGATTCCCTGCTTGGGACATCAGGCGGGGAAAAGACACGAATCTGGGCCTGCGCAGAGGGGCCCAACTGTGAGTGTGAACTGTAAATGTCTGTCTACTGTCCTCTTGTGTGAAACTCTTGGGATTGGAGCAAAAGAGGCTCCAGAAATCTGCTCTCCCTATCCCGGAGGCCATTTCCAGGGCGGGATTCAGAACATAAAAACCAGCCGGCAGACTGCTGCAGAAGCTGGATTCCCTGCTTGGGACATCAGGCGGGGAAAAGACACGAATCTGGGCCTGCGCAGAGGGGCCCAACTGTGAGTGTGAACTGTAAATGTCTGTCTACTGTCCTCTTGTGTGAAACTCTTGGGATTGGAGCAAAAGAGGCTCCAGAAATCTGCTCTCCCTATCCCGGAGGCCATTTCCAGGGCGGGATTCAGAACATAAAAACCAGCCGGCAGACTGCTGCAGAAGCTGGATTCCCTGCTTGGGACATCAGGCGGGGAAAAGACACGAATCTGGGCCTGCGCAGAGGGGCCCAACTGTGAGTGTGAACTGTAAATGTCTGTCTACTGTCCTCTTGTGTGAAACTCTTGGGATTGGAGCAAAAGAGGCTCCAGAAATCTGCTCTCCCTATCCCGGAGGCCATTTCCAGGGCGGGATTCAGAACATAAAAACCAGCCGGCAGACTGCTGCAGAAGCTGGATTCCCTGCTTGGGACATCAGGCGGGGAAAAGACACGAATCTGGGCCTGCGCAGAGGGGCCCAACTGTGAGTGTGAACTGTAAATGTCTGTCTACTGTCCTCTTGTGTGAAACTCTTGGGATTGGAGCAAAAGAGGCTCCAGAAATCTGCTCTCCCTATCCCGGAGGCCATTTCCAGGGCGGGATTCAGAACATAAAAACCAGCCGGCAGACTGCTGCAGAAGCTGGATTCCCTGCTTGGGACATCAGGCGGGGAAAAGACACGAATCTGGGCCTGCGCAGAGGGGCCCAACTGTGAGTGTGAACTGTAAATGTCTGTCTACTGTCCTCTTGTGTGAAACTCTTGGGATTGGAGCAAAAGAGGCTCCAGAAATCTGCTCTCCCTATCCCGGAGGCCATTTCCAGGGCGGGATTCAGAACATAAAAACCAGCCGGCGGACTGCTGCAGAAGCTGGATTCCCTGCTTGGGACATCAGGCGGGGAAAAGACACGAATCTGGGCCTGCGCAGAGGGGCCCAACTGTGAGTGTGAACTGTAAATGTCTGTCTACTGTCCTCTTGTGTGAAACTCTTGGGATTGGAGCAAAAGAGGCTCCAGAAATCTGCTCTCCCTATCCCGGAGGCCATTTCCAGGGCGGGATTCAGAACATAAAAACCAGCCGGCAGACTGCTGCAGAAGCTGGATTCCCTGCTTGGGACATCAGGCGGGGAAAAGACACGAATCTGGGCCTGCGCAGAGGGGCCCAACTGTGAGTGTGAACTGTAAATGTCTGTCTACTGTCCTCTTGTGTGAAACTCTTGGGATTGGAGCAAAAGAGGCTCCAGAAATCTGCTCTCCCTATCCCGGAGGCCATTTCCAGGGCGGGATTCAGAACATAAAAACCAGCCGGCAGACTGCTGCAGAAGCTGGATTCCCTGCTTGGGACATCAGGCGGGGAAAAGACACGAATCTGGGCCTGCGCAGAGGGGCCCAACTGTGAGTGTGAACTGTAAATGTCTGTCTACTGTCCTCTTGTGTGAAACTCTTGGGATTGGAGCAAAAGAGGCTCCAGAAATCTGCTCTCCCTATCCCGGAGGCCATTTCCAGGGCGGGATTCAGAACATAAAAACCAGCCGGCAGACTGCTGCAGAAGCTGGATTCCCTGCTTGGGACATCAGGCGGGGAAAAGACACGAATCTGGGCCTGCGCAGAGGGGCCCAACTGTGAGTGTGAACTGTAAATGTCTGTCTACTGTCCTCTTGTGTGAAACTCTTGGGATTGGAGCAAAAGAGGCTCCAGAAATCTGCTCTCCCTATCCCGGAGGCCATTTCCAGGGCGGGATTCAGAACATAAAAACCAGCCGGCAGACTGCTGCAGAAGCTGGATTCCCTGCTTGGGACATCAGGCGGGGAAAAGACACGAATCTGGGCCTGCGCAGAGGGGCCCAACTGTGAGTGTGAACTGTAAATGTCTGTCTACTGTCCTCTTGTGTGAAACTCTTGGGATTGGAGCAAAAGAGGCTCCAGAAATCTGCTCTCCCTATCCCGGAGGCCATTTCCAGGGCGGGATTCAGAACATAAAAACCAGCCGGCGGACTGCTGCAGAAGCTGGATTCCCTGCTTGGGACATCAGGCGGGGAAAAGACACGAATCTGGGCCTGCGCAGAGGGGCCCAACTGTGAGTGTGAACTGTAAATGTCTGTCTACTGTCCTCTTGTGTGAAACTCTTGGGATTGGAGCAAAAGAGGCTCCAGAAATCTGCTCTCCCTATCCCGGAGGCCATTTCCAGGGCGGGATTCAGAACATAAAAACCAGCCGGCAGACTGCTGCAGAAGCTGGATTCCCTGCTTGGGACATCAGGCGGGGAAAAGACACGAATCTGGGCCTGCGCAGAGGGGCCCAACTGTGAGTGTGAACTGTAAATGTCTGTCTACTGTCCTCTTGTGTGAAACTCTTGGGATTGGAGCAAAAGAGGCTCCAGAAATCTGCTCTCCCTATCCCGGAGGCCATTTCCAGGGCGGGATTCAGAACATAAAAACCAGCCGGCGGACTGCTGCAGAAGCTGGATTCCCTGCTTGGGACATCAGGCGGGGAAAAGACACGAATCTGGGCCTGCGCAGAGGGGCCCAACTGTGAGTGTGAACTGTAAATGTCTGTCTACTGTCCTCTTGTGTGAAACTCTTGGGATTGGAGCAAAAGAGGCTCCAGAAATCTGCTCTCCCTATCCCGGAGGCCATTTCCAGGGCGGGATTCAGAACATAAAAACCAGCCGGCAGACTGCTGCAGAAGCTGGATTCCCTGCTTGGGACATCAGGCGGGGAAAAGACACGAATCTGGGCCTGCGCAGAGGGGCCCAACTGTGAGTGTGAACTGTAAATGTCTGTCTACTGTCCTCTTGTGTGAAACTCTTGGGATTGGAGCAAAAGAGGCTCCAGAAATCTGCTCTCCCTATCCCGGAGGCCATTTCCAGGGCGGGATTCAGAACATAAAAACCAGCCGGCAGACTGCTGCAGAAGCTGGATTCCCTGCTTGGGACATCAGGCGGGGAAAAGACACGAATCTGGGCCTGCGCAGAGGGGCCCAACTGTGAGTGTGAACTGTAAATGTCTGTCTACTGTCCTCTTGTGTGAAACTCTTGGGATTGGAGCAAAAGAGGCTCCAGAAATCTGCTCTCCCTATCCCGGAGGCCATTTCCAGGGCGGGATTCAGAACATAAAAACCAGCCGGCAGACTGCTGCAGAAGCTGGATTCCCTGCTTGGGACATCAGGCGGGGAAAAGACACGAATCTGGGCCTGCGCAGAGGGGCCCAACTGTGAGTGTGAACTGTAAATGTCTGTCTACTGTCCTCTTGTGTGAAACTCTTGGGATTGGAGCAAAAGAGGCTCCAGAAATCTGCTCTCCCTATCCCGGAGGCCATTTCCAGGGCGGGATTCAGAACATAAAAACCAGCCGGCAGACTGCTGCAGAAGCTGGATTCCCTGCTTGGGACATCAGGCGGGGAAAAGACACGAATCTGGGCCTGCGCAGAGGGGCCCAACTGTGAGTGTGAACTGTAAATGTCTGTCTACTGTCCTCTTGTGTGAAACTCTTGGGATTGGAGCAAAAGAGGCTCCAGAAATCTGCTCTCCCTATCCCGGAGGCCATTTCCAGGGCGGGATTCAGAACATAAAAACCAGCCGGCAGACTGCTGCAGAAGCTGGATTCCCTGCTTGGGACATCAGGCGGGGAAAAGACACGAATCTGGGCCTGCGCAGAGGGGCCCAACTGTGAGTGTGAACTGTAAATGTCTGTCTACTGTCCTCTTGTGTGAAACTCTTGGGATTGGAGCAAAAGAGGCTCCAGAAATCTGCTCTCCCTATCCCGGAGGCCATTTCCAGGGCGGGATTCAGAACATAAAAACCAGCCGGCAGACTGCTGCAGAAGCTGGATTCCCTGCTTGGGACATCAGGCGGGGAAAAGACACGAATCTGGGCCTGCGCAGAGGGGCCCAACTGTGAGTGTGAACTGTAAATGTCTGTCTACTGTCCTCTTGTGTGAAACTCTTGGGATTGGAGCAAAAGAGGCTCCAGAAATCTGCTCTCCCTATCCCGGAGGCCATTTCCAGGGCGGGATTCAGAACATAAAAACCAGCCGGCAGACTGCTGCAGAAGCTGGATTCCCTGCTTGGGACATCAGGCGGGGAAAAGACACGAATCTGGGCCTGCGCAGAGGGGCCCAACTGTGAGTGTGAACTGTAAATGTCTGTCTACTGTCCTCTTGTGTGAAACTCTTGGGATTGGAGCAAAAGAGGCTCCAGAAATCTGCTCTCCCTATCCCGGAGGCCATTTCCAGGGCGGGATTCAGAACATAAAAACCAGCCGGCAGACTGCTGCAGAAGCTGGATTCCCTGCTTGGGACATCAGGCGGGGAAAAGACACGAATCTGGGCCTGCGCAGAGGGGCCCAACTGTGAGTGTGAACTGTAAATGTCTGTCTACTGTCCTCTTGTGTGAAACTCTTGGGATTGGAGCAAAAGAGGCTCCAGAAATCTGCTCTCCCTATCCCGGAGGCCATTTCCAGGGCGGGATTCAGAACATAAAAACCAGCCGGCAGACTGCTGCAGAAGCTGGATTCCCTGCTTGGGACATCAGGCGGGGAAAAGACACGAATCTGGGCCTGCGCAGAGGGGCCCAACTGTGAGTGTGAACTGTAAATGTCTGTCTACTGTCCTCTTGTGTGAAACTCTTGGGATTGGAGCAAAAGAGGCTCCAGAAATCTGCTCTCCCTATCCCGGAGGCCATTTCCAGGGCGGGATTCAGAACATAAAAACCAGCCGGCAGACTGCTGCAGAAGCTGGATTCCCTGCTTGGGACATCAGGCGGGGAAAAGACACGAATCTGGGCCTGCGCAGAGGGGCCCAACTGTGAGTGTGAACTGTAAATGTCTGTCTACTGTCCTCTTGTGTGAAACTCTTGGGATTGGAGCAAAAGAGGCTCCAGAAATCTGCTCTCCCTATCCCGGAGGCCATTTCCAGGGCGGGATTCAGAACATAAAAACCAGCCGGCAGACTGCTGCAGAAGCTGGATTCCCTGCTTGGGACATCAGGCGGGGAAAAGACACGAATCTGGGCCTGCGCAGAGGGGCCCAACTGTGAGTGTGAACTGTAAATGTCTGTCTACTGTCCTCTTGTGTGAAACTCTTGGGATTGGAGCAAAAGAGGCTCCAGAAATCTGCTCTCCCTATCCCGGAGGCCATTTCCAGGGCGGGATTCAGAACATAAAAACCAGCCGGCAGACTGCTGCAGAAGCTGGATTCCCTGCTTGGGACATCAGGCGGGGAAAAGACACGAATCTGGGCCTGCGCAGAGGGGCCCAACTGTGAGTGTGAACTGTAAATGTCTGTCTACTGTCCTCTTGTGTGAAACTCTTGGGATTGGAGCAAAAGAGGCTCCAGAAATCTGCTCTCCCTATCCCGGAGGCCATTTCCAGGGCGGGATTCAGAACATAAAAACCAGCCGGCAGACTGCTGCAGAAGCTGGATTCCCTGCTTGGGACATCAGGCGGGGAAAAGACACGAATCTGGGCCTGCGCAGAGGGGCCCAACTGTGAGTGTGAACTGTAAATGTCTGTCTACTGTCCTCTTGTGTGAAACTCTTGGGATTGGAGCAAAAGAGGCTCCATCAGAGCACGGCCGCTCCGCTTCGCTACGCGGCCGTGCGCTCCTTCTAGGAAAAGAACACCATTGCAACAATAAGAAAAAAATCACAATAAGAACTGTGCTATATCAGAGAAGCAAGCATTTCTCTCTGGACTGTCTTCTCTGTTGCATGCTCGGGCCTAAGATTTGACCCAGTGTGAGGCTTCATCCACGGAGGACTCCCCTCCCTTAGAGGCAACCCAGCCCATCCAGAAAGGGAGGAGCCAGAGGAGTGTGCTGCCTACATCATATAGACAATGAATACCACCACAACGCGTAGAAAAACCCACAATACAAGTGTGACAATGGGGAAACAACGCAGGCCAGCATCAGACATAGAGAATGAAGATGACAATTCTGAGGACCAGATAATGACTGAACAACTAATCAACCTCTCAGATAAGGACTTTAGACTAGCAATATGGAAGGTGCTCAACAGACTCCAAGAAACCATGGATCGAGTTGAACAGAACACTAATAAGAACCAAGAAAATATGAAGGCAGAAATGACAAAACTCCAAACTGAAATAACATGTCAACTAACAGGACTGAAAAAGTCAGTAAACGAAGTGAATGACAAAATGGATAAGCTCTGGGACAGGGTATCAGAAGCTGAGAATAGACTTGGTGCTGTTGAAGATGAGATACATAACAATTCCATACAGGGGCCGGGCGGTGGCGCTGGAGGTAAGGTGCCTGCCTTACCTGCGCTAGCCTAGGAGACGGACCGTGGTTCGATCCACCGGCGTCCCATATGGTCCCCCAAGCCAGGAGCGACTTCTGAGCGCATAGCCAGGAGTAACCCCTGAGCGTTACCGGGTGTGGCCCAAAAAAAAAACCAAAAAAAAAAAAACAATTCCATACAGCAGGAGAGATTGGACAAAAAACTTAAAGCAAATGAGCAGACAACGGAAAAATTAGTCAAAGAATGGGAACAGATGAAAATAGAAGTCTATGATAAGATCAACAGAAACAACTTAAGAATCATTGGCGTCCCAGAGACCCAGGAAGAAAATTCCCAGGAAGAATCAATGGTCAAGAACATCATTAAAGAGAAACTTCCAGAGCTAAAGAATATAGGTGATCAAATCCTGCATGCTCGAAGAGTACCAACCAAAAGAGACCCCAGAAAAACCACCCCAAGACACATCCTAGTCACAATGACAAATCCCACAGATAGAGACAGAATTCTGAAAACAGCAAGATCAAAAGGGGAAATTACATTCAAGCAAGCATCCTTGAGATTTACAGCAGACCTGTCACCAGAAACACTCAATGCCAGAAAGCAGTGGTGGGATATTGTGACAAGACTGAATGAAATGAATGCTTCACCCAGAATACTATACCCAGCAAAACTCACTTTCCGGTTTGACGGAAGAATACATGGTTTCACTGACAAAAAGCAGCTCAGAAACTTTACAGACACAAAACCAGTCTTAAGAGAAAAACTGAAAGACCTAATTTAAGACAAGACTAACCAAAAGACACCAAATTTCGATATAAAGATGGCATTAAATCCCAGGACAATTCTTTCTCTCAACGTCAATGGTCTAAATGCACCAGTCAAGAGACACAGAGTGGCTAAATGGATCAAAAAACTCAATCCAACCTTCTGCTGCCTACAAGAAACACACCTGAAGAGTCAGAACAAATATAGACTCAAAATAAAAGGCTGGAGAAAAATCATCCAAGCAAACAACACCCATAAAAAAGCTGGAGTGGCCATACTAATATCAGATAATGCAAACTTTATACTCAGGAAGGTTGTAAGGGACAAAGATGGACATTTTATATTAATCAAGGGGTATATAGAGCAGGAAGAATTCACTCTCCTAAACATATATGCACCAAATGAGGGGCCAGCAAAATATTTAATACAACTGTTGACAAATCTGAAAAATAATATCAATAACAACACAATAATTGTGGGGGACCTTAACACGGCTTTGTCAACACTGGATAGGTCAACCAGACTGAAACCCAACAAGAATATACTAGACCTGAGGAGAGAAATGGAAGAAAGAGGCCTAGAGGATATATATAGGACACTCCACCCCCAGAAACCTGGATACACATTCTTCTCCAATGTACATGGGACATTCTCCAGGATAGACTACATGCTGGCACATAAAACATATCTCCATAATATCAAGAGGATAGAAATTTTGCAGACTACCTTTGCTGACCACAAGGCTCTGAAATTATTTGTGAATTCCAAAGGGACTCAGAAGAAAAACATTAACACCTGGAAGTTAAACAGCCTCATACTCAATAACCAGTGGGTCCGAGATGAAATCAAGGAGGAAATCAAAAGGTTCCTGGAAACAAATGACAATAAAGACACAAACTATCAGAACTTATGGGACACAGAAAAAGCAGTACTGAGAGGAAAATTTATAGCTTTGCAAGCACACATCAGGAAGGAAGAAGGAGCTTACCTGAGTAGCTTAATGACACAGCTAATAGAACTAGAAAGTGCTCAACAAAAGGACCCAAAAATAGGAAGACAGAAGGAAATAACAAAGCTGAGAGCAGAAATCAATGAAGTGGAAACCCAAAAAACAATCCGAAAGATCAACGAAAGCAGAAGTTGGTTCTTTGAAAAAATAAACAAGATTGATAGACCACTGGCAAACCTAACAAAGAAAGAGAGAGAGAGAAACTTGATAACTCGTATTAGGAATGAAAAAGGAGAGATCACTACTGATATGACAGAGATTCAAAGGGTAATCAGAAACTACTTTGAGAAACTCTACGCCACTAAAAATGAGAACCTGGAAGAAATGGATAAATTCTTGGACTCTTATAATCTTCCACGGTTGAAGGAAGAGGATGTAGCATATCTAAACACCCCCATCACCATTGATGAAATCAAAACGGTAATCAAAGGTCTGCCGAAAAACAAAAGCCCAGGCCCAGATGGATTCACTAATGAATTCTTTCAAACTTTCCAAGAGGAACTACTACCAATCCTGGCAAGACTCTTTCATGAAATTGAACAAACGGAAACACTTCCAAATAGCTTTTATGAAGCCAACATCACCTTGATACCTAAACCAGACAGAGATGCTACAAAAAAAGAAAATTACAGACCAATATCGCTGATGAATGCCGATGCAAAGATCTTCAACAAAATCCTGGCAAATAGGATCCAATGCCTCATTAAGAAGATCATCCACTACGATCAAGTAGGTTTCATCCCAGGAATGCAAGGCTGGTTTAACATCCGTAAATCCATCAACATCATACACAACATCAATAACAAGAAAAATAAAAACCACATGATCATATCAATAGATGCAGAGAAAGCATTTGATAAGGTCCAACACCCATTCTTGATCAAAACTCTCAGCAAGATGGGAATGGAAGGAACCTTTCTCAATCTAGTTGAAGCCATCTACCACAAGCCAATGGCAAATATTATCCTCAACGGAGAAAAACTAAAAGCCTTCCCTCTAAATTCTGGTACAAGACAAGGCTGTCCTCTCTCACCACTCCTATTCAACATAGCACTGGAAGTACTTCCTATAGCGATTAGGCAAGAAAAAGATATCAAGGGAATTCAGATAGGAAAGGAAGAAGTCAAGCTCTCACTGTTTGCAGATGACATGATACTCTACTTAGAAAACCCTAAAGACTCCACCAAAAAGCTTCTAGAAACAATAGACTCATATAGCAAGGTGGCAGGCTACAAAATTAACACACAAAAATCAATGGCCTTTCTATACACCAATAGCAATAAGGAAGAAATGGACATTAAGAAAACAATCCCATTCACAATAGTGCCACACAAACTCAAATATCTTGGAATCAACTTGACTAAAAATGTGAAGGACCTATACAAAGAAAACTATAAAACTCTGCTCCAAGAAATAAGAGAGGACACGCGGAAATGGAAACGCATACCCTGCTCGTGGATTGGCAGGATTAACATCATCAAAATGGCAATACTCCCCAAGGCATTATACAGATTTAATGCTATCCCTCTAAAGATACCCATGACATTCTTCAAAGAAGTGGATCAGGCACTTTTGAAATTCATTTGGAACAATAAACACCCTCGAATAGCTAAAGCAATCATTGGGAAAAAGAATATGGGAGGAATTACTTTCCCCAACTTTAAACTGTACTACAAAGCAATAGTTATCAAAACAGCATGGTATTGGAATAAGGACAGGCCCTCAGACCAGTGGAATAGACTTGAATACTCAGAAAATGTTCCCCAGACATACAACCACCTAATTTTCGATAAAGGAGCAGGAAACCCTAAATGGAGCAGGGAAAGCCTCTTCAACAAGTGGTGTTGGCACAATTGGATAGCCACTTGCAAAAAATTGAACGTAGACCCCCAGCTATCATCATGCACGAAGGTAAAATCCAAATGGATTAAAGACCTCGATATCAGCCCCAAAACCATAAGATATATAGAACAGCACATAGGCAAGACACTCCAGGACATTACAGGCATCTTCAAGGAGGAAACTGCACTCTCCAAGCAAGTGAAAGCAGAGATTAACAGATGGGAATATATTAAGCTGAGAAGTTTCTGCACCTCAAAGGAAATAGTGCCCAGGATACAAGAGCCACCCACTGAGTGGGAGAAACTATTCACCCAATACCCATCAGATAAGGGGCTAATCTCCAAAATATACAAGGCACTGACAGAACTTTACAAGAAAAAAACATCTAATCCCATCAAAAAATGGGGAGAAGAAATGAACAGAGACTTTGACAAAGAAGAAATACAAATGGCCAAGAGACACATGAAAAAATGCTCCACATCACTAATCATCAGGGAGATGCAAATCAAAACAACGATGAGATACCACCTCACACCACAGAGAATGGCACACATCACAAAGAATGAGAACAAACAGTGTTGGCGGGGATGTGGAGAGAAAGGAACTCTTATCCACTGCTGGTGGGAATGCCGTCTAGTTCAACCTTTATGGAAAGCGATATGGAGATTCCTTCAAAAACTGGAAATCGAGCTCCCATATGATCCAGCTATACCACTCCTAGGAATATACCCTAGGAACACAAAAATACAGTACAAAAACCCCTTCCTTACACCTATATTCATTGCAGCACTATTTACCATAGCAAGACTCTGGAAACAACCAAGATGCCCTTCAACAGATGAATGGCTAAAGAAACTGTGGTACATATACACAATGGAATATTATGCAGCTGTCAGGAGAGATGAAGTCATGAAATTTTCCTATACATGGATGTATACGGAATCTATTATGCTGAGTGAAATAAGTCAGAGAGAGAGAGAGAAAAACGCAGAATGGTCTCACTCATCTATGGGTTTTAAGAGAAATGAAAGACATTCTTGCAATAATAATTTCCAGACACAAAAGTGAAAAGAGCTGGATGTTCCAGCTCACCATAGGAAGCTCACCACAAAGAGTGATGAGTTTAGTTAGAGAAATAACTACATTTTGAATTTTCCTTATAATGAGTATGTATGAGGGAAATGGAGAGCCTGTTTAGAGTACAGGCGGGGGTTGGGTGGGTAGGAGGGAGACTTGGACATTGGTGATGGGAATGTTGTTGGGGACTGACTTGTTTGAGGACATTTTGCTGTTCTCTCTGCCATAGCCCAGCTTTTCACCTAAAAGCAATATGCAGTCTTGCTGTAAATCTCTGAGCTAAGAGAAAAGAATGTAGCTGCAGGACTTAATTTAGCTATAAGCCCGGAGGAGAGAAAAAACCGCCTGGTCCAGTTATCAGAAACTAGGCCCCATTCCTTAAGACCACATTCCGGAGTAATTTAGGCTGTTATCAATAAGTATATGCTATATTGTCTGTTCAAGATCACTTAGGCAAGCACATATTGCACCATTTCCTGATAGTCAAGCAATTAGGAATGCAGCTAGAAGGACACTAGAAGTTTCCATTGAAACAGCACGTTCAGTATAGCTTAAAGGTCATCCAGCCCCTAGCCCACTGCCCACTTCCTTATGAGCCTTCGCGCCAAAAGTATGATTGACATCACCTTTGTACTGCCCCTTTTTCTCCTTCACTATTTAAGAAGGAACTGTAGCCAATAAAGACACCCTTGACCAGTGAGACGCTGCCTTGGGTCTTTATTATTAACCTCTCTCAGATTTTTTACAGTGTGGTTGTTCTTCTACTCAGCAAAATAGGAGTGCAGTCGTCTGAGAAGCCTTCCCAGCTAATTCCTGCTGGCCGGGTCCCCCCTGGGGGGTTTCTGGTCACTGCATTTTGGCGCCCAACGCGGGGCACGAAGATCACTGCCACACTCCGAACGACTACAGGTCGGCGTGTCCGGAGCTCTTTTCATAAATCGCAGGAATACCTTATCAGGGTAAGCGTTGAAAACGAGTTAGCCTTAATCAAAATATTTAAACTGCAGTTTTCCAGTCGTTCTGATCGCCGCCCCTGATTGGCTTTTGGGGTTTAGCCCATAGGATACGTTACCATGGGTAATTTTTTGAGTACTGAGCTTAAATTCATTATTGATATTCAGTCTGAGTTGAAAGCCAGACATGTCGAGGTTACCAAAAAAGATATTTGTAATTTTCTTATGTTCATTCATAATGTATGTCCTTGGCTCGTCATTTCATGTCCAGAAATTGTTGCGTCCACTTGGGACAAAGTAGGACAAGAAATGAGTGATTATTTTGTAAATCATGATGAACCACAAAAGGAAAAAATTATGTTTCAATTTTGGAGCCTGTTAAGAGATGTCATTGTAATTAAAGATACCAAAACTGCCAAAGACATCATTCAGGCCGTTGAATCTCATGTACAGCAAGTCTCCCGTGAGTGTTCCAAGACTCCTTCTCGTTCTAATTCTGTCTCTCATCTCCCTTCTCCCTCTGAAAATCCTTCCCCCTGTCCTCCCTCCACCACTGACTCTTCTACCTTTGTCTCCAAAGTAAATAATGCTCTTAAAGATCTCTCTAATGCTTCTCATTTATATCCCTCCCTTACTTCTGTCCATGCTTCTGCTCCACCTCAGGAACCTAATTCTCCAGAAACACAGACCTCTGCCTGTCACAGCTCCTTAATCACACAAGCCACACAAACTCTTCCTCCTCCTAAATGTGCCTTTCTTGATCCCCCTAAGCCTACTGCTTTAGATTCTCATCTCATTACTATTACATCCATGATTTCACAACTCGCAAACGAGTTTCATCAATTTCGTGAACAAAAACCTGCTCACACTGCTACATTTCCTGTTCTCATTCCTAATGGCGAGGACCCTCCCCCGCCTTCACCTCAGCAGTCTCTACCTCCTCATTCTAACCTACCCCTCCCTCCGCTCGCTGATCCCCGCCCCCTTGAGAGGGCGCAGAGTGATCGCGAGGCACAAGCCGCTGTGAACACAGCTCCTGTAGCGGTTGATTCCAGTCAGCTCAATTCGTATGTGGAAGAAGAAGACGCCCAGCCTCGCAATGCTAATTCTCCGGAGGGTGAGACTCCTTTACATTATGTTACCATCCATAAAAGAGACCTTGCTGAGCTGCTTCAAGCAGCAAAACCTTATGGAACCCTAGCATACCCCGCAATCTTGCATCCTCCCTCGGGCGTCCCTGCCCTGTCGGCTGCCCCACAACCTTCTCAGGCCTCCCCTGCTTCCTCTTCTGCTTCCTTTCATCCTATGGTCACCCGCTCACAAGCTGCAGGGCAGCGTTCCTCTCGTACCATAGATGCTGCTCGAGGCACTCCCTCCTGTCCTTTAGCTCCGGCTTTCTCTGCGAGAGAAGCTGAGGCTGCAGACAACGAAAACATCCCTGCCCTTGAGGCAGCAGATGACGCACCTTTAGCGCCCCCTACCTCTCCTGCACCCTCTCACCACCGTGGCCCTGGTTTAATTTTTCGTGAGAATATAGAAATTCGAGATCTCGATCAAACCTCCCTTAAGGAGCTTCGCAAAGCTGTTTTAGACTATGGCATTCAAGCCCCCTATACCCTCTCTTGTTTAGATAGTCTCTCCTATGGTGGTAATCTTTTTCCCGTTGAATGGCGCATCATTGTTCGCCGTTGCCTTAAGCCTGAACATATTGTTCTTTGGGAAGCTGAATTTATTAACAACTGCAGAGAGCTCACCCATGATAACGAGCTTGAGTTCCTTCAAGCTTCTGGCTCTAAGCCTTATGACACCATACAACAACAGCGCCCCCTCTCGTATCAAGTGCTTAATCTCACCTCCCAGGCCGGTCTCAAAGCCTGGAAAGCTATTTCCTCCTCCTCTGCCCCTACTCTTCCTCTTGCTAAAATTCAACAAGCTGACGATGAACCCTATCATGCCTTTATTTCTCGCCTTCTTGAAGCTATTGATCGAACCACTGGCATTACAGACACCTCCAATCCTTTTGTTAAGCAACTTGCTTTTGAAAATGCCAGTCCCGCCTGCCGTCAAATTTTAAAATCCCCTAAGCCGTCTCGATCCCTTGAGGAAATGATCTCTCTTTGCAAAAATGCCCATTCTTTTGCCACCCAGGTGGCTGGCGCCATAGTTGCTTTTCAAGGACAAAATAAAGGCCGCATTTGCTTCTCTTGCGGCCAGCCTGGCCATTTTGCTAACAACTGCCCTCAACGCCAAGCCCCTGCTATGCAAACAGGCACGACCTCTCCCCGTCCTCCACTTTGTCCGCGCTGTCGCCGCGGCCGCCATTGGGTCGCAGAGTGCCGTTCCACTAAAGACATACATGGCAATCCCCTGCAACCTAACCAACGTTCTCCGGCTCAAAAAAACTCGAGCAGGGGCCAGCTCCGGGCCCCGAGCCGTCAGTTCCAACGTTTTGTCCCGGCCTCGGAGCCCAGTCAGCCGGCACAGCCCACTCCAGCCCCCCAGGCTTATTACCAGCAGCAACAGCCGCCTTCTCAGCACCAAACACCTTGCCAACAGCAACCTCTGGTGCCCCCCAATATGCTCCCACCCCAGCAACCTCCCTTGTCAGGGCAACCCCAGGGAGCGTCGGACTGGACTTGTGTCCCTCCACCCCCCACTTATTAACTCCTGAGCATGGCGTTTATCAAATCCCCACAGGTATTTTTGGCCCTCCACCACCAGGTCACTTCTTTATGATCATTGGGCGTGCTTCAACTATTATTAAAGGCCTCATTATTCAGCCCTCCGTTGTGGATAATGACTATACTGGAGAAATTATACTTCTTGCAGTCGCCCCCTATTATCCAGTTCAGGTACTACCTGGGCAGCGTATCGCTCAGGCCCTTCCACTTCCCCTTAACGTCAACCTGCCTTCTCTTCCGGAAACCCGTGGCAATTCGGATCCTGGCTCCTCAGACATTTTCTGGGTACGAGCCATGTGTAAAATTAGGCCCCCTCTGGTTATCACTATTGGAGGCAAGCCCTTCACGGGTCTTCTCGACTCTGGCGCTGATACCACCTGCTTTTCTCCTACTGACTGGCCCCCAGACTGGCCCACCACAGCCTCTTTTGATTCTGTCTCTGGAATCGCGGGCACAGTCAAACAAGTCCTCATTAGCGCCAATAAGCTGGTCTGGCAGGACGAAGACGGGGACACTGGACTTGTACGTCCGTACATAGTTCCCGACCTGCCCATTAATTTATGGGGCCGAGATATCATGGAACAGATGGGTGTCTATATTGTAAAGTGCAAAAATCCTGCTGCTCTCGCTCAAATGATGAAACAGGGGTATACACCCTCTAAAGGCCTAGGAAAGACATTGCAGGGCATTTCTAAACCCATTCAGCCCTCCCCTAATCCTGGCCGTCAAGGTCTTGGTTTCAGTTCTGTTTATACTGTATCAGTTCAAAACGCCCCTATGCCTCCTATAGAAAAAATTACCTGGCGCTCTGATGCCCCTGTTTGGATAAACCAATGGCCTTTATCCGGTGAAAAGCTCCAAGCCGCCTCAGCTCTTGTAAAGGAACAACTTGAGGCTGGACATATAGAACCCTCCACCTCCCCCTGGAATACACCTATCTTTGTTATTCGCAAAAAATCCGGCAGATGGCGCCTCCTTCATGATCTTAGAGCCATCAACAAAACTATGATTCCCATGGGAGCTGCTCAGGCCGGACTGCCCGTACCGTCTGCCATCCCTTCCAACACTTTCAAAATAATTATTGATCTCAAAGACTGTTTCTTTTCTATTCCCCTTCACCCAGAAGATTGTAAACGTTTTGCATTTTCTCTCCCAGTTCCCAATTGTGCTGGTCCCTGTCCACGATTTCACTGGAAATCTTTACCCCAGGGAATGTGTAATAGCCCTACACTATGTCAAAAATTTGTTGCTTCATTTATTGATCCCTTTCGTGACTCTTATCCCTCAGTTTATATCCTTCACTACATGGATGACATCCTTCTCGCATGTCCTAATGAGTCTCTCCTGCATTCAGTCTCTACTAAATTAATTTCTCTCCTATCCTCAAAAGGTTTTAAAATTTCAGCAGACAAAATTCAAACCTCTCCACCTCACTTATTTCTTGGATTTGAATTACTACCCTCTCAAGTAAAAACTCAAAAGGTGCAAATTCGCACCCACCACCTTAAAACACTTAATGATTTCCAGCGCCTTCTTGGTGACATCAATTGGCTCCGCCCTTACCTTAAACTCACCACAGGCGATCTAAAACCCCTTTTTGACATCCTCCAAGGAGATTCCAACCCCTCCAGCCCACGCTCTCTCACTCCAGAAGCTCGTGCCGCACTTGATTCTGTCAATCATGCCATCCAAAACCAACTTATCACTTACTATAACCCTTCTATTGATCTTCAGCTCATTGTTTGCTCCACAGCTTTCACACCCACCGCCGCTCTCTGGCAGTCCGCCCCCCTTTATTGGATTCACCTTCCCTCCTCACCTTCCAAAGTTCTTTCTACATACACTTCCTCTGTCCTCCAGCTCTTACATCAAGGCTGTGAAACATCCCTCAAACTCTTCGCTAAACACCCTGACACAATTATTCTTCCATACACACACAATCAATTGGCCTGGCTAGCAAACATGGATCAAGCCTGGCTCCTCTTTCTCACATACTTTCAAGGAACCCTATCTACACACATGCCAGCTGACAAACTGTTGCACTTCCTTAATAAACATCCTGTTGTGTTTCCTAGGCTCACTAAACATCAGCCCATTCCCTCTGCCTCTCTTGCCTTTACAGACGGTAGCTCTAACGGGACTGCCTCATTTTCAGTCGATGGAACAACCAATACGCTCACTACCACACACACTTCTGCTCAGCTTGTGGAATTGGAAGCCGTTCATCAGGTCTTTCTCTCTGTTCCTCAAGCCTTTAATTTATACACTGATAGTCATTACATTGCTTCCTCTTTGCCACTTTTGGAAACAGTACCCTTTATTAAACCCTCTACTCCTGCCTTCACACTCTTCTCCCACATTCAACAGCTCATTTTACAACGAACCAATTCCTTTTACGTGTCACATATCCGTGCACACTCGGGTTTGCCTGGCCCCCTTACGCTTGGCAACGCCCTTGCAGACGAAGCCACCCGTGCCACCTCTTCAGCTATTTGTTTTCTCTCCACCACCCCTCCAGCTCCTATACATGACACTCTGCAACAAGCTACTCTTGCCCATAAACTCCATCATCTCAATGCTCAAACCTTACGTCTTAAGTACGCTATCACTCGTGAACAAGCTCGTGAAATTGTTCGCTCTTGTAAATCCTGTCTTTCCCTTCTTCCTGAACCTCACGTTGGAGTTAATCCTCGCGGCCTTGTGCCTGGTGAACTTTGGCAAATGGATGTCACACACTATCCAGCATTTGGCAAACTTAAATACATTCATGTCACTGTTGACACCTTCAGTGGGTTTATTTGTGCCTCCCTGCATACTGGAGAATCTTCTGCTGATGTTATTGCTCACATGCTGCACTGCTTTGCCACGCTTGCGGTGCCCAAAGTTCTTAAAACTGATAATGGCCCAGGGTATACTGGCCAAAAATTTCAAAACTTTTGTGCTAAGTTTGGCATCCAGCACAAGACAGGAATAGCCTATAACCCCCAGGGTCAAGGCATTGTGGAGAGAGCTAATCAAACTTTAAAGAACATGCTCATAAAGCTCTCTGGCGAGAGTGAAATCTTGTATGCTCGCCACGGCAGGCACCGTCTCCTGCTTGCCCATGCACTCTTTGTGCTTAACTTTTTGTCACTCGATCTTCAAAACCGCTCTGCGGCTGATCGATATTGGCATCCCAACACTGCCTCTGATTTCCAGTCAGTCCTCTGGAAAGATGTTCACACTGGACTCTGGAAAGGGCCACACCCCGTCCTCATCTGGGGCAAAGGCCATGCTTGTGTCCATGACATAGACACGGGCAACACCCGCTGGCTTCCAGACCGGCTGGTCAAACATTATAACGTGCCCAGGGCTCCCAGCCCTGAGAATCCCCTTCCTCCTTCTCTTCCAGAACCTATCGCCGCTAACATCGTTGTTTCATCCACCACCGTCCAAAATGCGTGCCCTCCTGTTGCTGTTGTTGTTCCAGCTCCCATCTGTCTGCCACTCCCAGAATAACAAACGCTACCAAGTCTTCAACTACACTTGGCAGATCATCAATGAGGCTGGCGACGTCGCTAACCAAACTTCCATCCTCTCCACCTCCATTCCTTGGCCTGTTCTGCACGTCGATTTTTGTGCCTTAGCCATGGGTGCCAACTCTTACTGGGGCACCCCTAATTTTCATCTACCTCAACCCCGCGCTATTGACAGCTATAACTCCTACGCCCCCCCTACCGCTGGTTGCAATTCTGCTGTTCGCCGTGACTATTTAAGATATCACTTCTCCACCTTCTATGTTTGCCCAGGACATCATCGCCCCCGTTCCATCGACCATAAATGTGGCGATCATAACCAGTACTTCTGCGCTTCATGGGGTTGTGAGACCACTGGAACTACCTATTGGAAACCTTCATCTTCCTGGGACTTTATCACCGTCTCTCGCCCCCCACTTACTCATCCTCTTCCCAGCTGTGATGCATCCTCCTCTACCCGTGGTTGGTGTAACCCCCTCATCATCGAATTTACTGCTGCTGGACGTCAGCATCACTGGACTCAAACCGTACAATGGGGACTCAGACTTTACATTAGGCGTACCGACCCTGGACTTCTTTTTTCCCTCCGTTTGCTTAAACAGTTGCCGAATTCTCACCCCCTCGCCGTTGGTCCTAACACCTTTCTTCATCCTCATTCAGGTCCATCACACATGCCTTCTCCTCCTTCTCCTCTTCCATCTGCCTCTCCTTCTCTCAGACAACTCACTATGCCTTCCGGTCCTTCTCCCTCCTCGCAAGTTATTCTCAATCTTATGAATGCTTCTGCTCTTGCCCTTACAGATCCTGCCTATGAAAGATGTTGGCTTTGTTTTTCTCCTCAACCGCCCTTCTATGAAGGTGTTGCAGTGTTTGGCAACCTTTCCTCTACCTCCAACCCCTCTGACCTCCGTTGGAACACACAACCTCAACATGGCATTACAGTCGGTCAAGTCGTAGGCTCTGGCCTTTGCATTAAGCCTAATGACTCCCTGCTCCCTAGCCAATTACTTGATGTATGCAACGAAACTATTGACATCTACAACTCTTCCTCCTCAAAAACCTATCTGTTAGCTCCCAATAGTACTTATTTTGCCTGTGCTTCTGGCCTTACTCCCTTTATCATTCGTTCTTCTTTTCTCCTTTCACATGATTACTGTGTCCTCGTTATTCTCATTCCAAAAATCACCATTCACTCAGAACATACCTTTCCCTCTCCTGCCACCTCACCCTATTCATATTCTTCTCAATCTCTCTCTCGACGACGCCGTGAGCCCTTCACCTCTGTTACACTTGCAGTTCTCCTTGCTATTGGCGCTACTGGCGCTGGCACTGGTATCTATTCTCTTGTATCTTCTCAATCCAATTTCTGCACTCTTACTCAAGCAGTAGAGCAAGACATTAATGAAATCAAAACTAGTCTGCAATTTCTCACAGATACTATTAGTTCCCTTGCTGATGTTGTTCTCCAAAATCGTCGTGCTTTAGATTTTGCCCTTATGAAAGAGGGGGGAGTCTGTGTAGCCCTTAAGGAACAATGTTGTATTTTTAAAGACAAAACAGGTTTAGTTAGAGATAGCGTTCAACACATTGGTGATGGTATAAAAGATTTTGAAAAACATTTCGATGAAGAACAAGGTTGGTACCAGGATTGGTTTTTCTCTTCCCCTTGGTTCCACACAATCTTGTCCACCGTTGTGGGCCCTCTTATTAGCCTCATGCTGCTCTTTTCTCTTGGCCCATGGATTTTCCGCAAAATTACTGCCTTTATTAAAAACCAGGTAGATGAAAAGGCAAAAACCTCTATTCAGGTTAACTACCAGCGTCTAACCCCGCGTGACTCCTGTGAAAACTTGGCTTTAGTCACCAAGCCGCCTATCCAGCCACTAAGTTTCCAGGAGATAGAGCGCATAGCTAACAGACGGAGCTCGCTCCGGCACTTGTGCTCTCGGCTGTGGAGACACCTACGACGGGATTAGCAAGGTCCCAGTTAGGGCACGGCCCTAAAAGGCTACAACGTATAATTCGGATCTCTGCGCACACCCACGGCGTTTGTAGCCACCTTTTAAATGCGGCTTTGGCCGTGTCCGACCTGGTCAAACCTTGTATGCCTAAGACACGGTTCTTCCACCCGCTCACGACTTTCCTTCTTTTATTAGAAGAGAAAGGGGGAGATGTTGGGGACTGACTTGTTTGAGGACATTTTGCTGTTCTCTCTGCCATAGCCCAGCTTTTCACCTAAAAGCAATATGCAGTCTTGCTGTAAATCTCTGAGCTAAGAGAAAAGAATGTAGCTGCAGGACTTAATTTAGCTATAAGCCCGGAGGAGAGAAAAAACCGCCTGGTCCAGTTATCAGAAACTAGGCCCCATTCCTTAAGACCACATTCCGGAGTAATTTAGGCTGTTATCAATAAGTATATGCTATATTGTCTGTTCAAGATCACTTAGGCAAGCACATATTGCACCATTTCCTGATAGTCAAGCAATTAGGAATGCAGCTAGAAGGACACTAGAAGTTTCCATTGAAACAGCACGTTCAGTATAGCTTAAAGGTCATCCAGCCCCTAGCCCACTGCCCACTTCCTTATGAGCCTTCGCGCCAAAAGTATGATTGACATCACCTTTGTACTGCCCCTTTTTCTCCTTCACTATTTAAGAAGGAACTGTAGCCAATAAAGACACCCTTGACCAGTGAGACGCTGCCTTGGGTCTTTATTATTAACCTCTCTCAGATTTTTTACAGTGTGGTTGTTCTTCTACTCAGCAAAATAGGAGTGCAGTCGTCTGAGAAGCCTTCCCAGCTAATTCCTGCTGGCCGGGTCCCCCCTGGGGGGTTTCTGGTCACTGCAGAATGTTGCACTGGTGATGGGTGGTGTTCTTTACATGACTGAAACCCAAAAACAATCATGTATGTAATCAAGGTGTTTAAATAAAAAAATAAAAATTAAAAAAAAATAGCTAAATAAAAAAATGGAAGAAACGCTTCTTTTTTGTTAATTAAGGATATTTTACAGCATTGCTGACAGCATACCAGAATAAAGAAAACATTGACACTGAAAAGTGACACCTAATAGATATTCATGAGTTCATTTTAATTAGCTGAGTCTAACTTTTCACACCACCTTGTGTGGAGTCGAATAAAACTTGCTTCCCTAAGAAATTGAGGGCAACAGAGATACTTTCTCTGAAAACCTTCAATCTAAACTTTCAGTAATAAAATCAGAAATATTAATACTAGTAACCTTTTACACAGCACAGTCTGAAATAAAGATGCATTGGTGCTCTGTCAGCTATTATTGAGCTATCCAACCCTAATTTTTAGTTTTGAGCCCTAATTTTCCCTACATTACCAAAAATTGTACACAATTCATTTTTATGATCTTCAAGTTAACAAAATCTGTATTCTAGAGTACTTGTGTCTTTTCTATTGATCACTCTAAAGATGAAATAGAGTTATAAAAACATCAGCATATTACAATAATTTCTGTAAATGGCAAAAATTTAGAAGTGATTATGACCAAAGATCTAATTAGATTGTATTATAATGCAATGAATAAGGAAATTTGCTTATGTCTGGCACATGCAATACTTAAGAATAATATAATGCTAAGTGATAACTTTATATAAAGTGTTTGATTATTAGAGATAGTATATAATTTATAGAATAACTAGATATAAGACAAATACAATACAAAGAAGGATTATTATTCATCTTTCACCCACCGTTTCATTCTCTTTTGTGGTTGCAATGACCATATATCACACCCACTTGGTTGTTGTACTTACACACTGGGAAGGAACTCATGGAGGCCACATACTTGGCTGTGCATGTTGAAGATTATACACCTAGTTCAAATGCTTCCAGGATTGCCCCAATGGTGCTCAGGAGTTACTCTTAGCCCTGTGCTCAGAAATCATTTCTGGCAGACTCAGAGAACCATATGGATGCCAGGGATAAAACTTGGGTCAGCATCATGCAAAGCAAATGCCCTACTGGCTGTGCTATCACTCCAGCTCCTGAACCAGGCATTTGAGCCAAAACTTTATTCTTGCAAGTCAGGTGTTCTGCCACTGGAGTCTCCCTGAGCCTTCTCAACATTACTTTCATTTACCGATGTCTCTCATGTAATTTACAATATTAAATATAACTAATGAATCTTTTAATAAGGAAACAGAAAAAAATTTGTTGTTATTTTCCAAGGATCCGTTGGAAAAGTTTAAAATTAGTTTTAAGGAACCAGAGGAGAGAAAGTATAAAGGATAGACTTTATTCTATTTTTTTGTTTCTGTTTTGTGCATAACCCTAAATTTGATTCCTCCATACTACATGACCACCTGAGTGTTGCCAGGTATAGTTTTGGAGTCCTTCAAGAATCACTAAGGTGGCTCCTCTGTTCCCCATCATCACAGGACCTAAGCAGCACCACATCCTTAGAGCCCTAGCATTGAACTGGTTAATAGAATATCACCTGGAGTGGTCCCATTCCCCTCCAAGTAATTAATTTTAAATAGGATTTTATTTAAGGTTGTTGAGACAGCTTAAAGGTTGGAAGACTTGACTGACATGTATGAGCCCCCAAATTTTGTTCTTAGTCCCATATTAACCCTTGATCAGGACTGGATGGCCCTGATGGCACCCACTATCAATAGCTGGAACTGTACCACTTTCCTGAACTGAGCATTGAACCATTAAACCCACCCAGCCAGGCCTAGGATTATCAGATTTAACCATCATCACCACCACCAAAACAAAAAACAAAAACAAAAACCACCAACTTTTAAGAATTTAATTTCAAGAAGTTTGTAAAAAATAATAGGAAAAAAAAAAACGTTTTAAACTCGGTCAAAAGATCAGAGGTCACTGTGAAGCAATATCTAGTTAATCCTTAATCAGAATGACAAGATTTCCAAGGCAAACGTAGAAGGCTACACAATTATGAAAAAGAAGCAAAACAAAAATACCCTTAGTTCTTTTAACATTAGAGAATTTGATTTGCCTAAATAATCAGAGACTGATGATAAAGAGTACTGATAATAGTTTTGATAAAATGTAACATCTTTGTTTCTAGGTATATCACATAAAGGTAAAGAAAGACCCCATACAATTTGCTAACAAAAGCAGAATAAAGGGTTTGGGGAGAAAGTACAGCAGGTAAGGCACTTGCCTTGCACATGGCCAACCTGAATTCAATCTCCTGTACCACATATGGTCCCCTAACCCCCACCAGTAGTGATCCTTAAGTGCATTGTTAGAACTAAGCCCTGAGCACTGCCAGGTGTGGCCCGAAAACAAAAATAAGAGGTAGAATAAAGTGCAAGAAGACTTAGTCCTTTGAACAGACAATTGAAAATTAAGTTTCAGGTTTGCCTAAGGATATCACTAATATTAAAGCTTATTTTTAAGATTCTTTTTTATAATAATTTTTATTTTGACCAAAGTGGATAACATACCTTTCACAGTAATATTTTAGGTACATATTAACATTGAATCAGGGGAGCTCCTTTTTTATATCTTTATGATTCTTAGAATAATACTACAATATTAGTCAATTTGATTTCACACAATTTTTTTTCTAAGATTCTTTTCCCACATAAATTTTCTATGACTTCCCATTTAAAATATCACTTTTGTTCTAGGTCTTTAAATACCAGCCTTATTAAACAACCAGCCTTACTTTAGGACATGATAGCTTTCTTTTCCATCAATAAAAACATATCTTCATTCCTTACACCTTCTTTTACCAAAGACACACATTTTATTTTATTTGCATAAAGAATTCTTTCTGTTAACTTTCATTGATTGATATAGTAATTATAATTCTTAATCCTTGGGAATTTTAATTTCTAGTGAAAATTGAAGCAATTAGGACTGTCTGTTATATCAGCCTTCTATTTGGGGGAAGAGGTGCTCCTCTGAGGCCTAGGTCTTCTTCCAGCTATTCTCAGCTAACTGGTTCAGTAGTTCAATGTGAGGGCCTGAGATGTGATTCTGGCCCTTGGGAAATGGGGTTTGCTTGGGCCATCTCATGGTCCTTGGAGGCCTCTAGGACTGCACACAGTGTTGCTTGAAATAGCATGTGGTGCAAGGGATCAAACCTGAGTTGACCACATGCAAAACATGTATTTTAACCCTCATACTATCTCTTATCCCCTTGCCTCCTGATTTTAGTTTTGAAAGTTCTGCATCCTGGTTCAGTCCCAAGTAAGCTGGAAGAATTGATCACCTACTCTCAAACATGACAGTTTACTACAGAGTATTAGAGGAGAGAGCCAGAACAGAAAGAAAAAATCTAAGATGGCTCCAAAACAAAACCAAAAGGTTTTCTGTCTGTATAAACCCAATGATCATAATGCTAATTTCAAAACTATTTAAATTAGTTTCTTTATATCTGAAATTTTAGGAATTGTCATTTTATATTAAAAGCTTACATTTTTGGGGGGTCACACACAGCAGTGCTCAGTGGTTACTCATGGCTCTGCACTCAGAGCCCTCACTCCTGGCAGGCTCGGGGAACCACTTGGGATACTTGGATTCAAACTAGGGTCCGTCCTGTATTGGCTGTGTGCAAGGCAAATGCTTACCGCAGTGCTGTTGTTCCAGTCCTAAAATCTTACTTTCTTTACAGTGATTAAATAGAACTCTTTTACAAATTAATTTTACCAATACCATCTAGGATACACAATCATCATATTTATAACATATATGCATATAGAAACAGACACAACCAAGTTCTTAAATCTTTTGTTTCTTTTGCAAGAATCAGGTACAAAATTTTGTGGACTAGATTAGGGAAAAATCATTTAAATTTTGTGTTGTTAAAATAACCACCTGGTGTTTTCATATAAAATGGAGGACTCAGGTAAGAATTCAGGTAGACATGACATTCTTCAAAAAAGTGTATCAAACACTCCTGAAATTTATTTGGAACAATAAACACCCATGAATAGCTAGAGCAACTCTTAGGTAAAAGAAGATGGGAGGCATCACTTTATCACTTTCCCCAACTTTAAATTGTACTACAAAGCAATAGTCACTAAAACAGCATGGTATTTGAATAAAGACAGAACCTGAAATCAGGGGAATAGACTTGAGTATTCAAAGAATGTTCCCCAGATATACAATCAATTAATCTTATTTTATGGAAAGAATTTTTAGAGCCCCTCATATTTTTGTAACTTAAAATTTGAAGATGACCTCAAAGAGAAAGCAATTCCTGATGAAAATCAAATCTAATCATTTATGGCAAAAAAATTGAGTGGTATAAATACAGAGCAAAACTACAAAGCCAGAGCCTGAAAATACATTCTATGAAACCTATTATCCTCCAGGAACTGAATTTATAGTCACCTTGATCTTGGACTGCTAGACTCCAGAATTGTGGGGGGAAAATACATTTCTGTTTTATAACCTTGGTTCCAAGCTATTTTTCTTTTCTTTTGCAGCTTGATCCATAATTGTTTAATGGGCTAGCATTCTGTATAAATAGGGTTTATCATAACTTTTCTCAGATTCTCTGGAGTGAGGAACTGGAGGTTATAATAATGAACACTGGGGATCATAGAGATTAAATACTTTGCTAAAATCCATTTTACAAAAAGCATGAAATGCCTTTATTTCAAATATTTATTCACTGTGAATATTTTCCACTGTGCCTTATTTATTTGATTTAGGAAGATTGAATATATTCATTTTTATTTTAAAGCAGCTATTAAACATCTCAAACAACTAGATGGATGGCTAAATTTTTTGGCCCCAAATTCAGGAACCAAGGACTGCCAAAGACCAAATCTAATTACTAATAGACTAATTTGAAAAGTGAGAAGAATTGTTCGTCTTGACACCATACATGATGGACCATATAGTTGATGTATAATATTGGTTATAGAAGGGGAGAAATTCTGGTTTTAAGAATTGAGAGTAGATTGTGTTTAATCAGGTTACAGTTTGCAGACTTTTCTATGTACATTTCCATTTTGCCTATACAACAGTGAATAGGATAAAAATAATCTCCACTTTAGAGATCTACTTCTTTTTGGTTTCTTTTTTTTTCTTTATTTAAGACAAAGATGCAAAGAAAGGACAAGTTGAAGTTACAGTGAGAAGGCAATCACCCATAAACAGAATTCCCAAAAGAAATTCCCTTGCTGACACCTTAATTTTGAATTTTCAGCCAAAAAATTAAGAAAAATAAAACAAAACACATGCACATTTACTTTGTCCCTTAAGTTCCCAGATTTTAGTACATCATAATATTTCTTAGCATTACAAAAAGCAATCTAAAGCCACAAAAATTTATGCAACTTTTTTTAAAATTTTTTTATTTTGAATTATGAGAACAAAAGGTGCAAAGAAAGAGGACAAAGTAAAGTTACAGTGGAAGGACAATCACCCATAACATAATTCTCAGAAGAAGTCCCCTTGCTGATATCTTAACTTTGAACTTTCAGCCAAAGAACGTTCAGATAAGTAAAACAGAATCCATGTGCAATTACTTTGTCCAAGTCCCCAGATTGTAGCACATTATAATATTTCTTAACAGCACACAAGGCAATCTAAAGCCATAAAACTTACATAACTCCTTAAACATTAGAGGCATAGTATTTTTTACATTTCCATGTACATGCATATTAGCTTAAGTTAACCTCAAGTTTTAATGGGTGCGTTTTAAGGATTAGAGTCAAAGGAGCACAGTAAAAATGGTTGTTAGAGTGGCAATTGTTGTTTGCATAGGCCCACCAAAATATGAGAGGCATGGAAAGGAGTAACCTTGGCCTAAATACAAAGAGATCCTACCCCTGAAGTTTCCTGGCATAAGACCAGCTCTAGGCTTCAGGCAAGTTATTGTCTGATCCAAGATATTGTCCGTAGTTCCAACACACTTTTCACACAGTCTCTGTTGTTGGTATCATGTTTCTGTATTAAAGATTCTGGAATCTGCATATCCTACATTGAAGTCATGATGTGGAGTGTCTTCTCGTTTCACCTCACCATGAAAGGGCAATGCAGGAAGCCCTGTCCTGTAAGCAGGTTGTTGTTGTTAAGTCTTCTCAGTGTTAAGGGAAGTCTCTTTTGAGCAGGATGATGTCTGAGCAGTGGTAGGGTCTTCCTGTCTCAGCAGTGGAAGGGTCTTCCGTGGTAGAGGATTGCTTCCAGGTGATGTTATAGACAAACCTCACAATTAAGGGGCAATACAGCAAGCCATGTCCAGTAAGCAGGTCATTATTCTTGTTAAGTCTTCTCAGTGTTAAGGAAACTCTCTGTTGAGTAGATCAATGTCAGAGCAGCTGTAGGGTCTTCCCTGGTAGAGGAATCCAGGTGATGTTATATACAACCTTGGATGTTTTGTAAATGTCTTCTGTAGATCAGGGGTGAATTTAGAATGCCCATTCTTCTGAGGCCTGTGCCAGGTCTTTATGTCAATGTTCAGGGTGTAAGGTCTCATTGCATTACAAGATTTGTGTGTTCCCATCTCTATTAGATAAGACCTTATTGGTATGTATAGTATTTTCCCATTTTAGTGTGCCTAAGCAAACAAGAAATAAAGCCACGTGGTGCTATCAGATATATGGGGGCATAAGAACATTTCCAACAATACCCATGACTTGGTTCAAACATAAGCATTAAACTGAGGGATTCTTTCACACCAAATTCCATATTGAGCAGTACACAAAGAGAAGATAAAAAACATGTGTGTGTGGGGGGAATCATCACTGTATAAGAAAATATTCAGCAAAAGTTTATAGCCGTCAAAGAAAACACCCATAAAATGTTGAAAAGATATGTGTCCTTTTTATGCCTTTTAAGATAGTTAGGTGGGTGTTAACTCCAGGGCACCACTTTGGTCTGTGACTTAGGACTCTACAGTACTTAAGTTAGAAAGGGTAAATGAGGAGTAATGATGATAGGAGTTAAGAAAGTTAAAGAGAAATATGATCTTATGAAGGGGTATGCAAAAGGGCAGAGTACAAAATGAACATTCTGCATACATAAAAACATAATTCAATGATAGTGAGTACTATTAATGTTTCTTGTGCGCGCGGGGGCGATAGCCCCCCACCCCCGCGATTTTGAAAATATAGACTGGACAGAGATTACCAGTGACTTCAAGAAGCTGGGAGGCCAGAAGTTCAGAGCCCCACCCAGACCCTCCCTAAGGAGCTGAATGGATAATGGGGGAAAGCCTAGGGTACTTTCAAGCTCCACCAAAGGGCCCAACTCACCGGCTTGCCCAGGCACGTGGCCCAGGGAAGCCCTGGAGATCTGGAGCAAGGCGGTAGAGGGGTGCTGGGGTTACCCAAGTCCTGCACCCCCACTAGGCCTGGTTAGGAAGGCCTCCGGCATGGCGGGGGCCTGCTAAACCTCCTGCTGGACTCCCGGCTCCCAGGAAGGAGAGATCCTTCAAGAAGTTGGGAGGCCAGAAGTTCAGAGCCCCACCCAGACCCTCCCTAAGGAGCTGAATGGATAATGGGGGAAAGCCTAGGGTACCTTCAAGCTCTACCAAGGGGCCCAACTCACTGGCTTGCCCAGGCACGTGGCCCGGGGAAGCCCTGGAGATCTGGAGCAAGGCGGTAGAGGGGTGCTGGGGTTACCCAAGTCCCGCACCCCCACTAGGCCTGGTTAGGAAGGCCTCCGGCATGGCGGGGGCCTGCTAAACCTCCTCCTGCTGGACTCCCGGCTCCCAGGAAGGAGAGATCCTTCAAGAAGCTGGGAGGCCAGAAGTCTATGCAACTTATTTAACATCAAAGGCTATAGTATTGTTGACACAGTTGATCATAATACATTATTTTATTAAGGATGGGTCAAAGGAGCACAGCAAAGACGGTGTTAGTGTGGCAATTGTTTGCATAGGCCCAGCAAAATATAGGGGACATGGAAAGGTAAAGCCTTGGCTTAAATACAAGGAGACCTTACCCCTGAAGTTTTCTGGCATAAGACCAACTCTAGGCTACAGGCATATTAGGTTGTCCAACCCAAGTCATTCTCTGTAGTGCCAATACACTTTTATTTTTCACACAGTCACTGTTGGTGGTGTCAGGTTTCTGTAGCTAAGGATCCTGGAATATGTCCATATCCTACATCAAAGTCAGGATGATGTGGAGCATCCTTTAGCTTCACTTACAATTAGAGGGTGATGCAGAGAGCTCAGTCCTGAAAGCAGGTTATTGTTGTTGTTAACTCCTCTGGGTGTTAAAGGGAAGTCTCCGTTGAATAGTTTATGCAAAAGCAGTGGTAGGGTCTTCCCTAGTAGAGGATGGCTTTCGGATAATGTAGTATACAACAGTGGTTGTTTTGTAGATGGCATCCCTGGTTCAGGGGTAAATGGACAATGCCCTTTCTTCTGAGGCCTGAGCCCGGTTTTTATGACAATGTTCAAGGTGTAAGGTCCCACTGCATTACAAGATTTGTATGTTCCCATCTTTATTAGATAGGAATGTGTTTGTATATAATTTCCCATTTTAATGTGCCTATGCAAAGGAAGCACAATGCCACACGGCATTGGTGCCTCCGGGGATGCTAGAACAAGTCCAACAATCCTGTTGACTTGGTTCTAACATAAACTTTAAATGGAGGGACACTTCTACAGACTTCCTTATTTAACAAATAACAAAGAGAAGGACAGAGAAATAGAAGGAAAATTTTGAAATAGTTGAGTGGGGCATTAAATTCAGTGAAACGTTTTGATCTGTGATTGACCTGTACGGTATTGAAGGCAAAATGAGTAAATGGGGGGAAATAATGGTTGGGACTGAGACAGTAAAGAACTAGAAATGACCTTTGTAGTGCAGTGTCAAGGTCACAATACAAGATGGATATTATGCATATATAAAATATATGGATACAATACTATTAATATATATTGTATGTGTGGGGGCGCTAGGCCCCACATGGTTTTTAAAATGGAGACCAATGAGAAAAAAATTGCCAGTGACTGTCCCAACATAAATCAGTGCTGCATCGACCCACTCTTCTTCCCATGCACCTCCTCTCTAATGTTGGGAGAAGGAGGGGGAAAGTCTGAGGACCCCTATTGAATCCACCTGGGTTGGCACCCAGGGAAGGCCTGGAGCCCAGAGGAGAATGAGGGGGATGGATGGGGGCCTGCCGAGCCTCCCAGCACTCCCCAAACTAGGGAGAAGGCCTACGGCATGAGGCGTCCCCAAACCCCATCCCTGGCAAGAGCTGGTCTCCAGAATCAAAGAGGGAACCAGAAGCCAGATATCTGCCCACCCTATTTCCCGTGCCCCTCCCCAGTAGAGTAGGGAGAGGGAATTAATTTTGATAAAGGGGCAAGAAATGCAATACGGAGCAAGAAAAGTTTCTTCAACAAGTGGTATTGGGACAACTGGTCAGCCACATGAAAAAAAAGTGATATTGGACCTCCATCTAACACCATGCATAAAGGTCAAATTCAAATGAATTAAAGACCTTGATATCAGACCCCAAACCATAAGGTATATAGAACAACATGTAGGTAAAATTTGATTATTGCCTCATAAGGGAAAAATTTGTGAAGATGTTATTGTATTAAAAAATTTAAGGTAGGGAACTTATCTTGCATAAATGAAGTAGTCCTAAATAAAATCACATCTCTCCATATTTGAAGATAGACAGATCATGACCACACACACACAAACACACACACACACACACACACACACACACACACACACACACACGAAGGTTCTGAGAGACAGAATTTAGAAGATGCTCATTTTGAAGCATCTTCTTAGCTTATAACATTTGACTATAGGACAAGGGATTCTAGCAGTTTCTGGAAACCTTAATTGAGATAAAAGGAATTAACTCAACTTAGAATTCTCAGAAAGAGTCTGGTCTTGTCAAAATTTTTTTTTTGGTTTAATGACAAAAATATTAGGCTCTATTCATAAATATAAGAGATTAACTTATATTGTTATTGTTGTTTTGTTTGGGGATCAAACCCAGTGGTACTTGAAAGTGACTCCTGGAATGGCACTTGAGGGTGAACGGAGAAGTGTTCAGGACACCATGAGTTGCTGATGATCAAATCAGGAGCTCTTGTACCCAGCATATGCCCCAGATCTTTGAAACATCTCACCAGTTCTTACTTCTATTATTTTAAGTTGGCTATTTTCTGGCTAGCTATTACACTTTCCCCAGGAAACTAATAATAATAGGATGATAATCCTTTCTCTAATACCTCAATGAGTATTTATTCAATCAGTCAGTCATTCACTCAAAATCAATTAATCTTTTGGGCCCAGGGAACTCAGAGTTAGAGTTTCTGGCTTGTAAGCATGTTACCACAAAATTGACCATTGACACTATTCCACAACCAAGAACAATTTCCAGTGCCCTGACAAAAGTGTTGATCTCTGGCACATCACAACTAAGTATTGTGAGTATTATAATTAAAGTATGTAACCCCCCAGGAGAGCCACAACTAAGTGTGTGTGACCCCTGATCATAATAAGAACACAACAACAAAGAGAACGAAAATAACTCAACATCTTTATTATTTTTAATTTAATTTTTATCCTCCTGGCTCCTAAGTCTTAAGAATAAATATTTTTATTTAAGCACCATGATTACAAACAAGTTTGTAGTTTGGTTTCTGTCTTTGAGACAGGCATTCTATTTCTCTCTCACTATCATTTTCATGATAGTTATTAGTATTGTTATTTCTCTAACTGCACTCACCACTCTGTGGTAAGCTTCATATTATGGGTTGGTCCTTCTAGCCCTCATCTCTATCGTCTTTGGGTATTATTAACATATTGTCTTTTATTTTTCTTAAATTTCACAAATGAGTGATACTATTCTGTATCTATCTCTCTCCCTCTGACTAACTTCACTTAGCATAATAATCTCCATGTCTATCCATATATAGGCACATTTTGTGACTTTATTTTATTGGTTTTGTTATTGTTGTTTTTCTTTTTAAAATTAATATCTTTATTTAAGCACTTTGATTACAAATATGATTGTAGTTGGGTTTCCGTCATGTAAAGAACAACCCCCTTCACTGGTGCATCATTCCCACCACCAATGTCCCAGATCTCCCTCCTCCCCACCCCATCCCCACCTGTACTCTAGACAGGCTTTCCACTTCTCTCATTCATTCACATGGTTATGATAGTTCTCAGTGTAGTTATTTCTCTAACTGCACTCACCACTCTTTGTGGTGAGCTTCATTTTGTGAGCTGGAAGTTCCAGCCCTCCTCTCTTTGTCTCTGAGGATTATTGCAAAAAATGACTTTTATTTTTCTTAAAACCATAGATAAGTGAGACTATTCAGTGTCTATCTCTCTCCCTCTGACTTATTTCACTCAGCATAATAGATTCCATGTACATCCATGTAAAGGAATATTTCATGACTTCACTCTCCTGACGGCTGCATAATATTCCACTGTGTATATGTATCAGTTTCTTTAGCCATTCATCTGTTGAAGGGCACCTTGGTTGTTTCCAGCTTCTGGCTATTATAAATAGCATGGCAATGAATATAGATGTGAGGAAGAGATTTTTATATTGTATATTTGTGTTCCTAGGGTATATCCCTAGAAGTGGTATAGCTGGATCATATAGAAGCTCAATTTCATTTTTGGAGGAATCTCCATATTGCTTCCATAAAAGTTGGACTAGATGGCATTCCCACCAGCAGTGGATAAGAGTTCCTTTCTTTCCACATCCCCACCAGCACTGATTGTTCTCATTCCTTGTGATGTGTGCCAAACTCTGTGGAGTGAGATGGTAACTCATAGTAGTTTTGATTTGCATCTCCCCAATGATTAGTGATGTGAAGCATTTTATGTGCCTTCTGGCTATTTGTATTTCTTCTTAGTATTCCATTGTGTAGATGTACCACAGTTTTTTTAGTAACTCATCTGTCATCTGTTGTTGGGTATCCAGGTTGTTTCCACAATGTGTCTATTGTAAATAGAGCTGCAATGAACATAGACATGAAGAGAGCATTTTTGTATTGTGTTTTATGTTTGATTAAGCAGTGGTATTGCTGGATTACATAGAGCTCAATTTCCACTTTTATGAATAATCTCCATATTGTTTTCCAGAAAGGATGGACTAGACAGCCTTCCTACCAGCACTGAATATGAGTTCCTTTCTCCCCACATCTCTGCAAGCACTAATTGTTCTTGTTCTTTGTGATGTGTACCAGTATCTGTGGCATAATATGGTACCTCATCATTGTTTTGATTTGCATCCTCCTTATAATTAGTGATGTGAAGCATTTTTTCATGTGCCCTTTGGTCATCTCTATTTCTTCTTTGAGAAAGAGTCTATATCTTCTCACTTTTTGATAGGGTTAGATTTTTTTTGTTCTATCAGTATGTTGTATATCTTAGATATTAGCCACTTATCTGATGGGTATTGGGTGAATAGTTTCTCCCATTCTATGGGTGGCCTTTATATTCTAGTCACTGTGTCCTTTGAGGTGCAGAAGCTTCTCAGCTTGATATGGTCTGATTTGTTTATCTCTGCTTCCACTTGTTTGGAAAGTGGTATTTCCTCCTTGAAAATGGCTTTAGTCTCAATGTCATGGTGTATTTTACCTATGGTTTTTTTCTATCCTTCTATATACCTTATGGTTTTAGGTCTGATATCAAGGTCTTTAATTCATTTGGATTTGACTTTTGTGCACGTTGTTAGATGAAGGTCTGAGTTTGCTTTTTTTACATGTGGCTGACCAGTTGACCCAACACCACTTGTTGAAGAGGCTTTCCTTGCTCCATTTTGTGTTTCTTGCCCCTTTATCAATGATTAATTGATTGTATGTCCGGGGAACATTCACTGAAAACTCAATTTTATTCCACTGATCGAAGGGTCTGTCTTTATTCCAATACCATGCTGTTTTAATGACTATTGCTTTGTAATACAATTTAAAATTGGAGAAGTAATGCTTCCCATCTTCTTTTTCCTAAAGATTAAATTAGCTATTGTTGGCATTTATTGTTCCAAATGAATCTCAGGAGTGCTTGATCTACTTCTTTGAAGAATGACATGGGTACACGTAGAGGAATTGCATTACATCTGTACAATGCTTTGGGAGTATTGCCATTTGAATTATGTAATCCTCCCAATGCAGGAACAAAGTGTGTGTCTCAATTTTATTGTGTCATCTTTTATTTCTGAAAGCAGTAAAACGAGCTCACAGTTTAGCACAAGACACGAATAAAAGAATAAATATGTATATAAAAACAATAAATAATGTACTGAATGAATAATTCACCTAGGGTAAAAAGAAAATCCATTCAGAACTCATCTGCAATATATATAATTTGCCAATTGTAATGTGCTATATAAACAAAACAGTGTTCAAAAATACTTGAACATCATACACAAGGCAGACCAAGGAATGGAGATCAATTCATCTTTAATTCACTATTCCTCTTATTGTTTTCATTAATGTCTTTTTCAGGGTCTTCTCCAAGGACCAGAATTCATAGAGAAAAGGTAAATTTCAGGAAGAATTTCTAAGTAGGTAACCTTCCTTGTCCTGACTTTTGCCCATGTACCTAACCTTGTACTTCTAAAACTTCTTTGCATCATGACAGAAGTTTCATTACACAATTCCTGTGGTCAGAGGCCTTTTATTTTTTATGTAAATTCTGGGCTTCTTTCCAGGCAAGAGGGCAGTAGCATGTAATCATTAACAATATTTTACCATAATCACTTTTCAACGTGCTTTCACCCTACACTAAGAACTTTTAACCTCTTGCTCTTTCCCCTACTTAACTCAGCACCTACTTTTCATCAGCAGCACAGAGACCAGAATAGACAGAGTTTAAATTCTGGTTGTATATTTTTCTCTCTTAGTCTTAAAGTTTCTTCCTTATAGTTGGGTTTATAATACTGGCAATATCAAACATTAAATATTTTATATGTCTTAAGTACTCTATAAATAAATTTATTGTTTTGTGTATTACTTTATAAAAATTATTTTTTAATTCTTGTACTCTGTGCAAAAACTAAAATACAAAGACATCAGCTACCTTCCGGCTCACCCTAATTGTAAATGGTACATTCAGGATTAAAACCCAGGCAGTCAGCTCTGGAGATCTGGTTGCACCTTCTTGCCATACATAGATGTCCCTAAACTTTTTGGGAGTCTTATCTTGTTTGCACTGTTTTGCCCCTTGTATCCAAGGATGGAAGTATTTCAGGGTATCATCATCACGTGCTGACATAAACAAGCCTCACTAGTTTTTGAGAGAAAGTGTTAATTAAGCCATTTATGAAAAAGTTTAGTAAATAGTTTAATGATATAAGAAAGGTTCATTTCGGGCCCGGAGAGATAGCACAGCGGCGTTTGCCTCGCAAGCAGCCGATCCAGGACCAAAAGTGGTTGGTTCGAATCCCGGTGTCTCATATGGTCCCCGTGCCTGCCAGGAGCTATTTCTGAGCAGACAGCCAGGAGTAACCCCTGAGCACCGCCGGGTGTGGCCCAAAAGAACCAAAAACCAAAAAAAAAGAAAAAAAAAAGAAAGGTTCATTTCATGTTTAAAAGTCATTAAATCAGAATGTAGAGTACTGATGCTGGGTTATAATCAGTGTTCCTTGTTTTTGTTTTGTTTCGTTTCATTTTGTTGTTTTTGAGGCACACCTGGCAACATTCAGGGCTTACCACTGGCTCTGCACTCAAAAATTACTCCTGATTCTACTTGGAGCCATATGAAATGCCAGGAATCAAACCTGGATCAACTGTGTGCAAGCCAAGTATCCACCCACTATACTCTGGCTGCATGGTCAGCATTTCTTATTTAGTAAAGAATTTCCCAATCCCAAACTCTTGAAAGTTGTAACGAGGCTTTTCGTGTTTATAGACTTTCCATATACTGGAAACACAGTACATGCCTACTGATTGGATGAAGAAATAAATGAAGTAGAAAAGTGCTCCTGGCAGGCACAGGGGACCATATGGAATGCCAGAATTCAAGCCACCATCTGTCCTGGATTGGCTGCATGCAAGGCAAACACTCTAACATTGTGCTATCTCTCCAGCCCTGTTATCTTTATTAAGATATCGTGGTTTCAATTGGCTAGCCACTTGCAAAAAAAGCGAACTTAGTCCCCCAGCTAGCATCATGTATGAAGGTAAAATCCAAATGGATTAAAGACATTGATATCAGACCTGATACCATAAGGTATGTAGAACAACATATAGGTAAAGCACTCCATGACATTGAGACTAAAGGCATCTTCAAGAAGGAAACTGTACTCTCCAAACAAGTGGAAGCAGAGACAAACAGATGAGAATACATCAAGCTCAGAAGCTTCTGCACCTCAAAGGAAACAGTGCCCAGGATACAAGAGCCACCCACTGAATGGGAGAAATTATTCACCCAATACTCATCAGATAAGGAGCTAATATCCAAAATATACAAGGCACTGACAGAACTTTACAAAAAAAACCCATCTAATTCCATCAAAAAACGGGGAGAAGAAATGAACAGACACTTTGACAAAGAAGATATACAAATGGCCAAAAGGCACATGAAAAAATGCTCCATGTCACTAATCATCAGGGAGATTCAAATCAAAAAAACTATGAGGTACCATCTCACATCACAGTGATTGACACACATCACAAAGAATGAGAACAGGTAGTGCTGGTGGGGATGTGGAGAGAAAGGAATTCTTATCCACTGCTGGTGGGAATGCTGTCTAGTCCAACCTTTGTGGAAAGCGATATGGAGATTCCTCCAAAAACTGGAAATTGAGCTTTCATATGATCCAGCTATACCACTCCTAAAAATATTCCCTAGGAACACAAAAATACAATACAAACATTCCTTCCTCACACGTATATTCATTGCAGCACTATTTACAATAGCCAGTCTCTGGAAACAACCAAGATGCTCTTCAACAGATAAATGGCTCAAAAAACTGGTCCATATACACAATGGAATATTATGCAGCAGTCAGGAGAGATGAAGTAATGAAATTTTCTTATACATGGATGTACATGGAATCTATTATGCTGAGTTAAGTAAGTTAGAGGGAGAAAGATAGACACATTTCACTCATCCATGGTTTTAAGAAAATTAAAAGATATTCTTGCAATGATTTTCAGAAACAAAAGAGAGGAGGGCTAGAAGTTCCAGGCCACTACATGAAGCTCACCACAAAGAGTGGTGAGTTCAGTTAAAGAAATAACTACATTGAGAACTATCATAACAATGTGAATTAATGAGGGAAGTAGAAAGCCTGTCTAGTGCACAGGCGGGGGGGAGGGTGGGGAGGAGGGAGATAAGGGACATTGGTGATGGGAATGTTGCACTTGTGAAGGGGGTGGTGTTCTTTACATGACTGAAACCCAACCACAATCATTTTTGTAAGCAAGATGTTTAAATAAAGATATTTTTAAAAAGATATTGTGGTTTATAGTACTATTTATAATAGTTTCTTATGTGCACCATTCCAATGCCATAGTCATCACCATTGTACCCACCTCTCTCTCTTTTTCACTCCCTTCTTCAACTTAGTTGTGTGGATCAGTTTTCCCAGTTGTTGCCTTTGGATCTTTGTTGCTTACCTTGTTGTATATCTTTAATTCTCACGTATAAGAAAAATCATTCTGTATCTATCCATTTCCTCCAATCTGACTTCACTCAGCATGTTATCCTTTATTTATATCCAGGTTGATCAAATTGCATTATTTTGTTCTTTCACACAATTGCACAACATTCCATTGTGTGCATATATACACCATAATTTCTTGACCTATTTATCTGTATTTGGACATTTGGTACATTTTTATATATTGGCCATTGTACTACATGTGGCCATGAATATAGATGTGCATCCTCCCTTTCTAATTACTTCTTTTGTGTTTTGGGCTAAATGATCGAAGTGGTATAGATAGATTTATGGTAGTTTTAGTTTCAGTTTCCAGATATATCTCCATACAGCTTTCCATAAAAGCTGAATCAGACATTTCCTCCAACAGTGAAAGAGAATTCCTTCCTCACCACAACCCCACCAACACTGGTTGCATCCAGACTCTTTGACATATGCCATTATCACAGTTATGAGAGTATCATCTTTATTTGAAGATTAAATGATTTATGGAGAAAGTATATGAATGACAGGTTGATGAAGGTAGATAAGGGCATTTGGCTTTATATGCCGATTTGGATAGAATATGGTTTCCAGTTATTCAACTGACTATGAGTTTAGCTGTTTGAATATTTAGAGATTCAGTTAACATCTACAGTAATTCAATTTAAGAGATGACTATTTCCAGAAAATCTGGAACACTCATTATAATACACTCACTATAAGACCTTAAGAATACATGTTTAAGATCTGGGAAAAGCAAACAATGATGTTCTCTTTTAGAAGTTCTGCAGTATTTTTCATAAACATGTTAGATCTGATTTCCTAATTGTAATATTATAATTCATATCTATGTAAACCTCAGTTTATTCTGCTTTTCTTAGACAAAGGAGAACACCTATATAGATATATAGGAGTGTAATAATGCACAGGTGTGTAGAAAGAGAGGCAGACAAACATATATATAAACATATATAAACAGAAGTCTAAAAGACAGATATAATAAAGAGAGATATTATAACTGGCAAAGGTCAAAGATCAGGAAGCAGTCAGCTAGAAAGCAAGAAGAATGTATCATACAGGAAGATAGTAAAGGGTTTTGGCCATAACTACTTCAATCCCTGCCTCAAGATAGCTCCTCATGCATCACTGAATATACTCCTGGGAGGTCCCTGAGTACCACTGAGTGTAGCTTGTGAGGCCACTGAGCACTTCCAGAATAGTATCTGTAGTCTGCACAGCACTGCATCCTGAGGCCTGTGTTTTAGCATTAGGGCTTGGTTGCTGAGTGTCTGGGAATAGTCCCAGGGTTTCTTGAACATATTCCCCCATAAAAACAGAGACATATTCTCCTCAGTAACGAAAGAAGAAATTAGGATATGGACAAGGAGCAGGAGACAGTAGGCATAGTCACAGGAAGGAAGCTTTAAGTTCCTTTTTTGTTTCCATGTGGTTATGGGAGTTTCTTAAGGCAGCATTTTTCAACCACTGTGCTGTGGCACACTAGTGTGCCGTGAGATATTGTCTGGTGTGCCATCGGAAAAATTCCAATTTCATCCATAACATGTGGCTTCGGCTCACAAATAGGCCAATCAGTACATCTAATTAGATTCTTTTTTTTTTTTTTAATACAGGGGAGAGCGCGCAAGCAGTCCCCCACTACCACAAATTACGCAGTCGAGTTTCCCACATTTGGGGAAATCGCAGAGGTCAGCACAGCCGGAGTGCAATGGGTGAGCCTCGCCCTGGGGAAACCACCTTCATGATCATGGTATCGCCCCTGCCAGGTAAGTATGAGTACATCTAATTAGATTCTAATGATTGGTCTATTTGTGAGACAAAGTGTATGTTATGGACTATATATGGCTCCAGTGTCACTGTTACACTGACAAGAGGAGACATCACAGTAGATCACAGATGAGCAGAAGAGTACCAATGGATCTAGATTCTGGAGGATTATCGTGGATGCAGCATAGGAGAGTGGTGACTGATGGATTTGGAGGAGACATGAGCAGAAGAGCGCTGACTGATGGATCTGGATGGAGATATGTGCAGAAGAGTGCTGAGTGTGATAGACAGTGGCTATCTGGAGGAGACAAATTCAGTAAGTACTGAGTGAAAGTGAGACAGGAGCAGATACTGCAGTGATGAACAAGTTTTTGAAATGGAAAGAACTGGACTCTGAAAAAAATTTGGAGCCAGATGAGAGCCCAAGTATGAGTGAGGATCAAAAGAAAGCAGATGGTTAGCTCAAGCAAATTCTCTGGCACAAGGCAATATAGCAAAAGTTATATTTCATTTGGATTTAGCTTCACCGGCGATGAAAAGAAACTAACTTGACTGTGCATGGTATGTGATGAAAAGCTATCTAACAGTGCTATGGTCCCAAGTAAACTTTAATGCCATCTCCAAATGAAACACCCTTCTCTTCAAAACAAGAATGTGGACTTTTTTGTTCACCTGTGTAAAAATATGGAGAAACAGGCAACTGTCACGAGAAAAACCACAAGGAGCTCTTAAAGCTAGTTCAAGTTGCTGAATTTAGAGCCAAGTCAAAAAAGTCACACACTGTGGCAGAGCCATTAATACTTCCTGCCTGCAAAGGTATTGTAGAGGAGATGCTTGGACCTGAAGCAGCTAAGAAAATAACCAAAGTCCCTCTCTCAGAGAACACAATTTTCAGACATATTAATGACATGTCTGCAAACATCAAAGTGTGGTTTTGGGAAAGATCCATATCTGTGAGAAATTTGCATTGCAACTTGATGAATCTACTGATATCAATGAAGATGCTCAACTCTTGGCCAATGTGTATTTTGTGGATGATAATGCATTAGTAAAAACTTCTTCTTCTTCTTCTTCTTCTTCTTCTTCTTCTTCTTCTTCTTCTTCTTCTTCTTCTTCTTCTTCTTCTTCTTCTTTTTTTTGCAAGGCACTGCCAGGAAAAACAACAGGAGAAGAAAATTTTCAAATCACACCAGAATACCTGAACAAGGAGGACTTAATTGGGAAAAACAAGTGTCTGCACCTATGGAGCTGCAGCCATGGTTGGACTCACCAAAGGCTTTGCATGCAGAATGAAGGAAAGAAATCCAGATGTGATTATTATGCTTTGTTTTTACACCGTGAGGTCCTCATAGCCAAGACTTTACCAGCAGACCTAGTTCTTTCATTGGATGTTGTTGTGCACATGGTAAACTTTGTAAAGTCACGACTGGTGAAAAGTTGCATATTTGCAGCTTAGTATGAGGAGATGGGTACGAAGCATAAAACGTTGCTGTTTCATATGGAGGTCTGGTGGTTGTCACGTTGTAAGGTCTTGGTTCCTGTGTATGAGTTGCAGGAGGAATTTACAGAGTTTCTGACAAATGAGAGGTCAGATTACGCAAAGGTACTTGCAAGTGGTGAGTGGTACACAAGGCTGGCATTCCTTACAGATATTTTGTATCATCTGAATGAACTGAACGCACGAGTGCAAGGCAGAAATGAAAATCTGCTTACCTCTCTTTCCTTCCTGGGAGCCGAGCCGGGAGGTCCTGCCAGCATAGCATTTGGCAGCCCTCTACCATGCCAAAGGCTGCTTTAAGCAGGCCTAGGAAGGGGGTGCAGGACATGGGTCACCCCAGAACCCCCCTACCTCCTTCTTCTGGTACTCCCGGGGTTTGCCTGGCCACATGGCGGGGCAAACCAGCGAGGTGGGTTCCTTGGAGGAGTTTATTGGTTTTCCTAGGTTTGCCCCATTTCCCTCCCACCTCCAAAGGGAGGGTCTGGGGGAGGGGGCTCCGACCTCCCGGCCTTCAGGCTCAGGAAGGATCTCTTTCCTTCCTGGGAGCTGAGCCGGGAGGTCCTGCCAGCATGGCGTTTGACAGCCCTCCGCCAGGCCAAAGGCTGCTTTATCCAGGCCTAGGAAGGGGGTGTGGGACATGGGTCACCCCAGCACCCCCCTACCTCCTTCCTCCGGTACTCCAGGGCTTTGCCTGGCCACATTACAGGGCAAACTGGCAAGGTGGGTCCCTTGGAGGAGTTTATTGGTTTTCCTAGGCTTGCCCCATTTCCCTCCCACCTCCAAAGGGGGGGTCTGGGGGAGGGGGCTCTGACCTCCCGGCCTTTCGGCTCAGGAAGGATCTCTTTCCTTCCTGGGAGCCGAGCTGCGAGGTCCTGCCAGGATGGCGTTTGGCAGCCCGCGGCCATGCCAAAGGCTGCTTTAACCAGGCCTAGGAAGGAGGTGCGGGACATGGGTCATCCCAGCACCCCTCTACCACCTTCCTCCGGTACTCCAGAGTTTTGCCTGGCCACATGGTGGGGCAAACCAGCGAGGTGGGTCCCTTGGAGGGGTTTATTGGTTTTCCTAGGCTTGCCCCATTTCCCTCCCACCTCCAAAGGGAGGGTCTGGGGGAGGGGGCTCACAATAGGGTTCACATATAGGGTCACAATAGGTTCTGGCATTAGTACTTATCAGGGAAGTTTCCTTATTAAACCTGTCCATTGCGAAACTGCGTGGGGGCTAGTGCCCTCGCATGGAACATTATAAGAAATATAGGATATCATTGTGTTTCATCTGCTAGTCTTTATCTGACCATTATACATGCGCTCCTTTTATTCCTTTACTCTCTCACTCCCATCTCTTGTTACCCCACATTTAACCATTTTCTGTACTAATGATTTTTGTTTTGGCCAAGGTGGATTACATCTCTTTCACAGTAATTTTTGGGTAGAGTCTGAAGCTTCAGCAGGCAACGCCTCACGGCAAGGTTTCATGCTGTAGGCTTTTTGGCCAAGATAAGGGGAAAATGCAGCCTCGGTTGCCCCCCACAGCCTTCTCTCTCCTTCCTCCCCGTTTCAGGGTTATTCCTGGACACCTGCTCAGGGTCCCAGCAAGTGGGTTCCAGTGAGGTGCAATTTAAAAGAGACCCCAGGTTTCCTTGTTCATGCAAGGGTCTGGGGGGGGACTGCTAAACTCTCAACTTTCAGCAATTAGGAAGCAAAAGTCTCTCAGGGAATTGGAAGCTTCATCAGGCAACAAGTGGTGGACATGGCTCCATGCTCTCTTCGTTTGTCCAATCACAGACCAAAGTGGTGTCTCAGAAACACCCCCTCCCTCTTGACTATTTCTAAAACATAAAAGGGTCACATGTATCTCCTTTGTATATCTCAGATGTATTCCCTTAACATCTATAACTCTTTTCGAATATCCTCATATAGTGATAATTTTGCCCACTTGATTTGTTATTTGTTTGATTTTCCCCCTTTGAGATCTGTTTTATAAGCAATACTGGTAGAAGAGTATCTCTGTATAGATTTCATGTTTGGACCAAGTTACGGGAATGTTGGACTTTATTCGTCAGCCCCCAGATGCACCAACAATATCTTGTAGCATTGCTTCTCTTTTGCATAGGCACATTAAATTGGGAAAATAATACATATGCAAACAAATTCTTATCTAATAGAGATGGGGACACAAATTTGGTAATGTAATTAGGCCTTTTACCCTGAACATTGGCATAAAGATTTGGCTCAGGCCTCAGAAGAATGGGCATCGCCTATACACACCTGAACAATGGATACCATCTATGGAAACAACCACAATTGTCTTTAACATTACCAGGATCCAAGCCTCTACCAGGGAAGACCTACCACTGCTTTGGCATTGACTTACTCCAAAGAGTGCTCCCAACATCCAGATGACTCAGCAACAGTCTGCATGCAGAGCAGATCGCTCCTCATTTAATGGCATGCTGAAACTAGAGGATGCTCCACATCAGCCTGACATCAATAAAAGAAATGCACAGAATCCAGAGTCTTTAAATATAAGAATCTGATACCAACCACAGCTAAGGTGTGAAAAAGTTTCACAGGGACCTTGAGAATGACTGGAGTTGGACGGACTGGTTTGCCTGGAACCCAGAGTCTGTCTTATGCCAATAAACTGAGGTGAGGCCTTTTTAGTAATCAGGTCAAGGATTTTTTTTTCATTTTCCCCATTTTTCTGGACCTATGCAAACAAAGGCGATTGCCACTATCACACCTTTACTTTTTTTTTTTACTTTTATCCTTTAAGGAAAAAAATACAACTTACTGAACTTAAAAACAAATAACTGTAGTAGAATGCCTGTCTCGAATACAGGCAGGGGATGGGAAGGGGGAAGTGAGTAATGTTACACTGGTGAAGGGGGGTGTTCTGGTTATGACTGTAACCCAAATATGATCATGTTACTTAAATAAAAAATATATTTAAAAAAAGAAAACCTGCTTACAATTAAAGATAAAATAAATGGATTCTGTTCAAAGGTACATCTCTGGCCTTAATACATGGAAAGTGGCAATCTTGAAATGTTCACATTCACCAAGCAATGGCAAGGTGTTCACACTACTGCACTGTGTGATATAATAGTCAAACATTAAAAGCTCTGAAGAAGTTGTCATTTTATTTCTCTTCAGTCTCCACTGAATGCCTAGACTGGATTAGGGACCCTTATAGCTCAGCATCAGTTGGTGGGAAGGACATGATTTTACAGGAGCAGGAGGAAGTAACTGAACTGAAACAAAATTGTGGTTTCAAGCTAAGATTTGCTGATCTACCTTTGGACAGTTTTGGGTTGGATACTGCCAAAAAGTTACCCGTTCTGGCAAACAAAGCTATTTTGACATTGCTCCCATTTTCCACTACATATCTGTGTGAGATGAGCTTTTCAAGCCTGATTGCTATAAAAACTAAAGACAGAGAGAGAGAGACTGAGAGCTGTGGATGAAGAGCTATGTGTGTGCTTTTCTTCAATTCCTGTCATAATATCAGCATTGTGTTCAGCCAAATAGGCCCAGGTTTCTCACTGAGTAAGTGAACAGAAATATGAAGAATTATAAAATAATTTCTTTGTGTTTATTTGATTACTATTTAAGAGAATTACTTTATATATAGCCAATATAGGCACAGAGTTAATTTTTTTTAACATTTTGGTGTTCTTTTTTTTTTTTTTTTTTTTTTTTTTTTTTTTTTTTGTTTTGCTTTTTGGATCACACCTGGCAGTACTCAAGGGTTACTCCTGGCTCCATGTTCAGAAATCGCTCCTGGCAGGCTCAGGGGACTATATGGGATGCTGGGATTCGAACCATCGACCTTCTGCATGAAAGGCAAACGCCCTACCTCCATGCTATCTCTCTGCCCCCCCTTTTTATTTAACATTTTCTAATGGTGTTTTGCCTTCTGATTTTTTTCATGAAAAAAAATGTGTCTTTGCGCAAATAAGGTTGAAAAACACTGTCTGAAGATATAGGTATAATTCATTGTCCAAATTTAGCACAATTCTTTTAACTATTTTTATTGTGACCAATGTGAATTACAAGTCTTAAATGGTTAAATTTAAGGTTCATAGTGACAGTGAATTAGGGCCATTCCCACCACCAGTGTTGTCTTGCCTCCACCCCTCTTCCCAACATGCATCACATACAACACCTCTTGCACAGGGGAATGATAACACAACAGGTCCCCTTTGTGTATAGCTTGTTGTGGATTGGGTTGTCTTAATTCTGCTGTCTTTGACTTTGGGTTTTGTGTTTACATCTGATCAATTCTTATTTCCACTCAATGTTCATTTGATTGTTTACTTCTGATACCATCCACTCTTTTATCCTTCAATTTTTGAGGCAGAACAAGATGATTCAAGTTCTGTGGTTCTGTTGGGGAAAAAAAGTGGTGAGGAGCTTGTATAGAAGTTATAAATATAGATTTAAAAGAGGAAAGATAAAGAAAAAACACAAGCCAAAAGAAGCAACAACAAAAATACAACATTATAAAAATACCAGCAACAAAAGAACACCAAGAGGAATAAAAAAAAAAGGAAGGCAGGAAGGTAGGACGTGGCAAAGTTTTTTTTCTGCATTGGCACAGTAAGTGTAGAGGAAATTAGAAAGGGAATTCTCCACTGGTGAAGGGGGTGTTCTTTACATGACTGAAACACAACTACAATCATATTTGCAATCAAGGTGTTTAAATAAAGATATTAATGGAAAAAAAGAAGGGAATTCCCTTGACTTAGGAGATACAGTGTTTCTTCACCATAGAAGCATAATGCATGGAAACAACTACAGGCTCCAGACATGCTCATTGTGCATGTACACCCTGAGAAAATAAACCCTAAAATGGATCTTCCTCCAACCACCTCCTACACAACCAGAGAGACCATTAAAAAAAACAAGACTGAAAACCCAGTTCCCTAGCCCACCCCAGAAAAGAACAATCGGTAATCTAGGGAAGACAGTAGCAGCTGGAGATATAGAGAGAAATCCTAAAAGATTTCCAAGTCCTCCAAAACATATAAACTTTATAGATGAGGACATAAAATTAGCATTTAATGTCCTAGTAATAGAATTCAAAGAAATTAAGAAATTCATAGATGAATAGTTCATCCAAATCAAAGAACTCTATCAGAAAATGAGAAAGTCCATACAAACTCAACTGAGAGAACTAAAAACATACTAGCAAACTACGTTAACAGAATTACACACAGAGAATTACATGGATGAACTTGAGGACAAAATACAAGCCAGCAACAACAAAGAAGTCAACAAAGAAATGAGAGACAAAACATTGGAAGATAATGTGAGGTACTTGATGAACAAAGAAAAGAAATAATTTACAATTTGTAGAAATACCAGAGGGGAGGAAAAAGTGATAGTGGAAGAACAAGTAGTGAAGGAAATAATAGCAGAAAACTTTCCAACCCTGTGGAAAGAGATACCTGTACAAATCCAAGAGGTGAAAAGAGTTGCCAATAAAATAGACCCTAGTAGACCAACACCTAGTAATCCAAATGACTAAAAACAAAGAGAAAGATGAACTCTTTAGAGCAATAAGGGAGACAAAAGACTTCAAGAACAAAGGAAAGAAAATAAGAATCAAACCAGATCTTCCATTTGAAACTATTCAAGCAAGAAGGTTTTTGGGCTACACCCAGCGGTGCTCAGGGGTTACTCCTGGCTATCTGCTCAGAAATAGCTCCTGGCAGGCACGGGGGACCATATGGGACACCAGGATTCGAACCAACCACCTTTGGTCCTGGATAGGCTGCTTGCAAGGCAAACGCCGCTGTGCTATCTCTCCAGGCCCGAGGAATCGCTTTCTTTAGAGGTGAGTCGTCCCACTCACAAAGGATGAAGCCAGAGGAGTGCGACTGCTCCACTTCGCTTAGTGGCAGTGTGCATCTTCTAGTTGATGAATACCATGTTAATATGTAGAAAATCCACAATACAAAAGTGACAATAGGACAAAATGCAAGCCAACACCAGGCATAGAGAATGAAGATGGCAACTCTGATGACCCAAAATGGCCAATCACCTAGTTAGTCTCTCAGATAAGGAATTTAGAAAAGAAATATGGAGGATGTTCACAGAACTCAAAGAAAGCATAGATCGAGTTGAATGGAACCCTAAGAAGAATCAAGAGGATATGAAGATAGAAATCAGAAATTTTCAAACTAAAATAACAGGTCTGAAGAACTCAGTATAAGAATTGAAAACCTCAATGGAAAGCCTCTCCAACAGGGTAACAGCAGCTGAGGACAGAATCAGTGAGCTGGAAGATGAGGTGAATAACAACACCATACAGCAGAAAAGATTGGAAAAAAAGCCTTAAAGAAATGATCAAAGAATAGAAAAAGTACTTAAAGAATGAGAACACATAAAAATAAAAATTTTTGATAAGATCAACAGAAACAATATAAGAATAATTGGAGTCCCGGAGGCACAGGAAGAAAATCCCCAGGAAGAATGAACAGTCAAGGACATCATTATAGAGAAACTCCCAGAGCTAAATGGTGCATGCAACCAAATCTTACATGCCCCAAAAGTACCAGCTAAAAGAGACCCAAGGAAAAGCACCCCAAGACACATTCTAGTCATAATGACGAATCCGACAGATAGGGATAGAAAACTGAAAGCAGCTAGATTAAAAAAGGGAAACTAGGGGCTGGAGAGATAGCATGGAGGCAGGGCATTTGCCTTCCATGCAGAAGGATAGTGGTTCAAATCCTGGCATCCCATATGGTCCCCCATACCTGCCAGGGGCAGTTTCTGAGCACAGAGCCATGAGTAACCCCTGATCGCTGCCAGGTGTGACCTCGAAAACAAAACAAAACAAAAAGGGAAACTACATTCAAAGGAGCATCCTTAAAATTTACAGAGACCTATCACAAGAAACTCTCAAGGCCAGAAGGCAGTGGTGGGATATAGTGATAAAACTCAATGAAATAAATGCTTTGCCTAGAGTAGTACACCCAGCCCGACTCACATTCAAGTTTGAAGGAAGGATATGTTAGCTTCATGGCTAAACAAAAGCTCAGGAACGTTGAAAACTCAAAACAAGCCTTAAAAGAAAAACTGAATGGTCTACTTTAAGACAAGATTGACCAACAGACACACCAATCTTCTGCACAATGATAGCACTAAATCCCATGACAATTATTTCTCTCAATGTCAATGGACTAAATGTACCAGTTAAGAGACACAGAGTGAGTTCCCCAGTGTTACAGCTGTTTTAGAATTTGTCCAGCAGGCCTTCTGGTCTCCACCAGAAGCTCCCCCCCAAAAAAGAAACACAGAGTGGCAGAATGGATCAAAAAACTGAATCCTACCTTCTGCTGCGACAAACTCACCTGAGTAGTCAGAACAAACATAAACTCAAACTCAAAGGCTGAAGGAAAATTATCCAAGCAAATAACACCCTTCAAAAAGATGGAGTGGCCATACTCATATCAGATAACACAAACTTTAGACTCAGAAAAGTTATAAGGGACAAAGAGGGACATTACGTACTATCAAGGTACATGTATATCAGGAAGAAATCACACTCCTAAACATATATGCACCCAATGAGGGACCAGCAAAGTATTTAATAAAATTATTGGCAAATCTGAAAAAAGATATCAATAGAAACGCAATAATTGTGGGAGACCTAAACACTGCCCTGTCACCCTTTATTAGGTCAACCAGTCTGAAACCTAATAAAAATATATTAGCTCTGAAAAGAGAAATGGAAGAAAATGAACTAGTAGATATATATATAGGGCACTCCATCCCCAGAAGCCTGGATACACATTCTTCTTCAATGCACATGGATCACTCTCCAGGATAGACCACATGCTGGTCCATAAGACATACCTCGATAAAATCAAGAGGATAGAAATCGTGCAGACTACATTCTCTGATCACAAGACACTAAAATTAGATATGAAATACAAAGGGACACAGAAGAAAAACTTTTAAACCTGTAGGTTAAACAGTTTATTACTGAACAACCAGTCAGTAAGAGATGAAATCAAAGAGGAAATCAAAATATTCTTGGAAATAAATGACAATAAAGACACAAATTATCAGAATTTATGGGACACAGCAAAAGTTGTACTGATAGAAAATGTATAGTTTTGTAAGCACACATCAGGAAGGAAGAAGAGGCCTACATAAATAGCTTACTGACACAGCTTATAAAATTAGAAAGTGATCAACAAAGGGAACCAAAACTAGGTAGGCAGAAGGAAATAACAAAGTTTAGAGCAGAAATCAATGAAGTAGAAATCCAAAAAACAGTTAGAAAGATCAACTAAAGCAAGAGTTGTTGTTTGAAAAAAAATAAACAAGATTGATAGACCACTTGAAAAAACTCACAAAGAGAGAGAAAATTGATAACCTGTGTTAGAAATGATAAGGGGGAGATCACTACACACATTGCAGAGATTCAAAGGGCAATCAGAGATTATTTTGAGAAACTCTATGCCATGAAACTTGAGAACCTGGAAGAAATGGGGAAATTCTTGGACTCTTATAACCTTCCATAATTGAATAAGAATGACATAGCATGTCTAAATAGCCCCATCACTATTGAGGAAATTAAAATAGTGAAAAAAATCTTCCCTAAAACAAAAGCCCAGGCACAGATGGGTTCAATAATGAATTTTTTTATAAATTTATTTAAACACCTTAATTACATACATGATTGTGTTTGGGTTTCAGTCATGTAAAGAACACCACCCATCACCAGTGCAACATTCCCATCACCAATGTCCCAAGTCTCCCTTCGCCCCACCCGACCCCCGCCTGTACTCTAGACAGGCTCTCCATTTTCCTCATACATTCTCATTATTAGGACAGTTCAAAATGTAGTTATTTCCCTAACTAAACTCATCACTCTTTGTGGTGAGCTTCCTGAGGTGAGCTGGAACTTCCAGCTCTTTTCTCTTTTGTGTCTGAAAATTATTATTACAAGGGTGTCTTTCATTTTTCTTAAAACCCATAGATGAGTGAGACAATTCTGCATTTTTCTCTCTCTCTCTGACTTATTTCACTCAGCATAATAGATTCCGTGTACATCCATGTATAGGAAAATTTCATGACTTCATCTCTCCTGACAGCTGCATAATATTCCATTGTGTATATGTACCACAGTTTCTTTAGCCATTCGTCTGTTGAAGGGCATCTTGGTTGTTTCCAGAGTCTTGCTATGGTAAATAGTGCTGCAATGAATATAGGTGTAAGGAAGGGGGTTTTGTATTGTATTTTTGTGTTCCTAGGGTATATTCCTAGGAGTGGTATAGCTGGATCGTATGGGAGCTCGATTTCCAGTTTTTGGAGGAAACTCCATATAGCTTTCCATAAAGGTTGAATTAGACGGCATTCCCACCAGCAGTGGATAAGAGTTCCTTTCTCTCCACATCCCCGACAACACTGTTGATTCTCATTCTTTGTGATGTGTGCCATTCGCCATTCTCTGGGGTGTGAGGTGGTATCTCATCGTTGTTTTGATTTGCATCTCCCTGATGATTAGTGATGTGGAACATTTTTTCATGTGTCTTTTGGCCATGTGTATTTCTTCTTTGTCAAAGTGTCTGTTCATTTCTTCTCCCCATTTTTTGATGGGGTTAGATGCTTTTTTCTTGTAAAGTTCTGTCAGTGCCTTGTATATTTTGGAGATTAGCCCCTTATCTGATGGGTATTGGGTGAATAGTTTCTCCCACTCAGTGGGTGGCTCTTGTATCCTGGGCACTATTTCCTTTGAGGTGCAGAAGCTTCTCAGCTTAATATATTCCCATCTGTTAATCTCTGCTTTCACTTGCTTGGAGAGTGCAGTTTCCTCCTTGAAGATGCCTGTAATGTCCTGGAGTGTTTTGCCTACGTGTTGTTCTATATATCTTATGGTTTTGGGGCTGATATCGAGGTCTTTAATCCATTTGGATTTTACCTTCGTACATGATGTTAGCTGGGGGGCTAAGTTCAATTTTTTGCAAGTGGCTATCCAATTGTGCCAACACCACTTGTTGAAGAGGTTTTCCCTGCTCCATTTAGGATTTCCTGCTCCTTTATCAAAAATTAGGTGATTGTATGTCTGGGGAACATTTTCTGAGTATTCAAGCCTATTCCACTGATCTGAGGACCTATCCTTATTCCAATACCATGCTGTTTTGATAACTGTTGCTTTGTAGTACAGTTTGAAGTTGGGAAAAGTAATTCCTCCCATATTCTTTTTCCCAATGATTGCTTTAGCTATTCGAGGGTGTTTATTGTTCCAAATGAATTTCAAAAGTGTCTGATCCACTTCTTTGAAGAATGTCATGGGTATCTTTAGAGGGATGGCATTAAATCTGTATAATGCCTTGGGGAGTATTGCCATTTTGATGATGTTAATCCTGCCAATCCATGAGCAGGGTATGCGTTTCCATTTCCGTGTGTCCTCTCTTATTTCTTGGAGCAGAGTTTTATAGTTTTCTTTGTATAGGTCCTTCACATTTTTAGTCAAGTTGATTCCAAGATATTTGAGTTTGTGTGGCACTATTGTGAATGGGGTTGTTTTCTTAATGTCCATTTCATCCTTATTACTATTGGTGTAGAGAAAGGCCATTGATTTTTGTGTGTTAATTTTGTAGCCTGCCACCTTGCTATATGAGTCTATTGTTTCTAGAAGCTTTTTGATAGAGTCTTTAGGGTTTTCTAAGTAGAGTATCATGTCATCTGCAAACAGTGAGAGCTTGACTTCTTCCTTTCCTATCTGGATTCCCTTGATATCCTTTTCTTGCCTAATCACTATAGCAAGTAGTTCCAGTGCTATGTTGAATAGGAGTGGTGAGAGAGGACAGCCTTGTCTTGTGCCAGAATTTAGAGGGAAGGCTTTTAGTTTTTCTCCATTGAAGATAATATTTGCCACTGGCTTGTGGTAGATGGCCTTCACTATATTGAGAAAGGTTCCCTCCATTCCCATCTTGCTGAGAGTTTTGATCAAGAATGGGTGTTGGACCTTATCAAATGCTTTCTCTGCATCTATTGATATGATCATGTGGTTTTTATTTTTCTTGTTATTGATGTTGTGTATTATGTTGATAGATTTACGGATGTTAAACCAGCCTTGCATTCCTGGGATGAAACCTACTTGATCATAGTGGATGATCTTTTTAACGAGGCACTGAATCCTATTTGCCAGGATTTTGTTGAGGATCTTTGCATCTGCATTCATCAGTGATATTGGTCTGTAATTTTCTTTTTTGGTAGCATCTCTGTCTGGTTTAGGTATCAAGGTGATGTTGGCTTCATAAAAGCTATTTGGAAGTGTTTCTGTTGGTTCAATTTCATGAAAGAATCTTGCCAAGATTGGCAGTAGTTCCTCTTGGAAAGTTTGATAGAATTCATTAGTGAATCCATCTGGACCTGGGATTTTGTTTTTCGGCGGACATTTGATTACTGTTTTAATTTCATCAATGGTGATGGGGGTGTTTATATATGCTACATCCTCTTCCTTCAACCGTGGAAGATTATAAGAGTCCAAGAATTTATCCATTTCTTCCAGGTTCTTGTTTTTAGTGGCGTAGAGTTTTTCAAAGTAGTTTCTGATTACCCTTTGAATCTCTGTCATATCAGTAGTGATCTCTCCTTTTTCATTCCTCATAGGAGTTATCAAGTTTCTCTCTCTTTCTTTGTAAGGTTTGCCAGTGGTTTATCAATCTTGTTTATTTTTTCAAAGAACCAACTTCTGCTTTCGTTGATCTTTCGGATTGTTTTTTGAGTTTCCACTTCGTTGATTTCTGCTCTCAGCTTTGTTATTTCCTTCTGTCTTCCTATTCTTGGGTCCTTTTGTTGAGCATGCTCTAGTTCTATTAGCTGTGTCATTAAGCTACTCAGGTAAGCTCCTTCTTCCTTCCTGATGTGTGCTTGCACAGCTATAAATTTTCCTCTCAGTACTGCTTTTGCTGTGTCCCATAAGTTCTGATAGTTTGTGTCTTTATTGTCATTTGTTTCCAGGAACCTTTTGATTTCCTCCTTGATTTCATCTCGGACCCACTGGTTATTGAGCATGAGGCTGTTTAACTTCCAGGTGTTAAAGTGTTTCTTCTGAGGCCCTTTGGAGTTCACAAATAATTTCAGAGCCTTGTGGTCAGCGAAGGTAGTCTGCAAAAATTCTATCCTCTTGATCTTATGGAGGTATGTTTTATGTGCCAGCATGTAGTCTATCCTGGAGAATGTCCCATGTACATTGGAGAAGAATGTGTATCCAGGTTTCTGGGGATGGAGTGTCCTATATATATCCACTAGGCCTCTTTCTTCCATTTCTCTCCTCAGGTCTAGTATATTCTTGTTGGGTTTCAGTCTGGTTGACCTATCCAGTGTTGACAAAGCCGTGTTAAGGTCCCCCACAATTATTGTGTTGTTGTTGATATTATTTTTCAGATTTGTCAACAGTTGTATTAAATATTTTGCTGGCCCCTCATTCGGTGCATATATGTTTAGGAGAGTGAATTCTTCCTGCTCTACGTACCCCTTGATTAATATAAAATGTCCATCTTTGTCCCTTACAACCTTCCTGAGTATAAAGTTTGCATTATCTGATATTAGTATGGCCACTCCAGCTTTTTTATGGGTGTTGCTTGCTTGGATAATTTTTCTCCAGCCTTTTATTTTGAGTCTATGTTTGTTCTGACTATTCAGGTGCGTTTCTTGTAGGCAGCAGAAGGTTGGATTGAGTTTTTTGATCCATTTAGCCACTCTGTGTCTCTTAACTCGTGCATTTAGTCCATTGACGTTGAGAGAAAGAATTGTCCTGGGATTTAACGCCATCTTTATTTCAAAATTTGGTGTGTCTTTTGGGTAGTCTTGTCTTAGATTAGGTCTTTCAGTTTTTCTCTTAAGACTGGTTTTGTGTCTGTGAAGTTTCTGAGCTGTTTTTTGTCTGTGAAACCATGTATTCTTCCGTCAAACCGGAAAGTGAGTTTTGCTGGGTATAGTATTCTGGGTGAAGCATTCATTTCATTCAGTCTTGTCACAATATCCCACCACTGCTTTCTGGCATTGAGTGTTTCTGGTGACAGGACTGCTGTAAATCTCAGGGAAGCTTGCTTGAACGTGATTTCCCCCTTTGATCTTGCTGTTTTCAGAATTCTGTCTCTATCTGTGGGATTTGTCATTGTGACTAGGATGTGTCTTGGGGTGGTTTTTCTGGGGTCTCTTTTGGTTGGTACTCTTCGGGCATGCAGGATTTGATCACATATATTCTTTAGCTCTGGAAGTTTCTCTTTAATGATGTTCTTGACCATTGATTCTTCCTGGAAATTTTCTTCCTGGGTCTCTGGGACTCCAATGATTCTTAAGTTGATTCTGTTGATCTTATCATAGACTTCTATTTTCATCTGTTCCCATTCTTTGACTAATTTTTCCATTGTCTGCTCATTTGCTTTAAGTTTTTTGTCCAATCTCTCCTGCTGTATGGAATTGTTATGTATCTCATCTTCCACAGCACCAAGTCTATTCTCAGCTTCTGATACCCTGTCCCAGAGCTTATCTATTTTGTCATTCACTTCGTTTACTGACTTTTTCAGTCCTGTTAGTTGATATGTTATTTTAGTTTGGAGTTTTGTGATTTCTGTCTTCATATTTTCTTGGTTCTTATTAGTGTTCTGTTCAACTCTATCCATGGTTTCTTGGAGTCCGTTGAGCATCTTCCATATTGCTAGTCTAAAGTTCTTATCTGAGAGGTTGATTAGTTGGTTGGTCATTATCTGGTCCTCAGAATTGTCATCTTCATTCTCTATGTCTGATGCTGGCCTGCGTTGTTTCCCCATTGTCACACTTGTATTGTGGGTTTTTCTACGTGTTGTGGTGGTATTCATTGTCTATATGATGCAGGTAGCACACTCCTCTGGCTCCTCCCTTTCTGGATGGGCTGACTTGCCTCTAAGGGAGGGGAGTCCTCCGTGGATGAAGCCTCACTCTGGGTCAAATCTTAGGCCCGAGCATGCAACAGAGAAGACGGTTCGGAGAGAAATGTTTGCTTCTGTGATATAGCGCCGTTCTTAGTGTGATTTTTCCTTCTTGTTGCAATGGAGTTCTTTCATTAGAAAGAGTGCACGTCCGCGTAGCGAAGCGGAGCGGCTGTGCTCTGCTGGAGCCTCTTTTTGCCCCACTCGCAAGAGTTTCACGCAAGAGGACAGTAGACAGACGTAGACAGGTCACACTCACAGGTTTTCACAGTTGGGCCCCACTGGGCCGGTGTACTTTCACGGATTTTCTCCGCCTGGTGTCACACACAGGGAGCCGGCTTTTGCAAAGCTTTGCCGGTTTTCATGCTCTGTATTCCCTCCCTGAAAATGGCGTCTGGGCGAGCAAGGTTTCTGGAGCCTCTTTTTGCCCCACTCGCAAGAGTTTCACGCAAGAGGACAGTAGACAGACGTAGACAGGTCACACTCACAGGTTTTCACAGTTGGGCCCCACTGGGCCGGTGTACTTTCGCGGATTTTCTCCGCCTGGTGTCACACACAGGGAGCCGGCTTTTGCAAAGCTTTGCCGGTTTTCATGCTCTGTAGTTCCTCCCTGAAAATGGCGTCTGGGCGAGCAAGGTTTCTGGAGCCTCTTTTTGCCCCACTCGCAAGAGTTTCACGCAAGAGGACAGTAGACAGACGTAGACAGGTCACACTCACAGGTTTTCACAGTTGGGCCCCACTGGGCCGGTGTACTTTCGCGGATTTTCTCCGCCTGGTGTCACACACAGGGAGCCGGCTTTTGCAAAGCTTTGCCGGTTTTCATGCTCTGTAGTCCCTCCCTGAAAATGGCGTCTGGGCGAGCGAGGTTTCTGGAGCCTCTTTTTGCCCCACTCACAAGAGTTTCACGCAAGAGGACAGTAGACAGACGTAGACAGGTCACACTCACAGGTTTTCACAGTTGGGCCCCACTGGGCCGGTGTACTTTCGCGGTTTTTCTCCGCCTGGTGTCACACACAGGGAGCCGGCTTTTGCAAAGCTTTGCCAGTTTTCATGCTCTGTAGTCCCTCCCTGAAAATGGCGTCTGGGCGAGCGAGGTTTCTGGAGACTCTTTTTGCCCCACTCACAAGAGTTTCACGCAAGAGGACAGTAGACAGACGTAGACAGGTCACACTCACAGGTTTTCATAGTTGGGCCCCACTGGGCCGGTGTACTTTCGCGGATTTTCTCCGCCTGGTGTCACACACAGGGAGCCGGCTTTTGCAAAGCTTTGCCAGTTTTCATGCTCTGTAGTCCCTCCCTGAAAATGGCGTCTGGGCAAGCGAGGTTTCTGGAGCCTCTTTTTGCCCCACTCGCAAGTGTTTCACGCAAGAGGACAGTAGACAGACATAGACAGGTCACACTCACAGTCTTTCACAGTTGAGCCCCACTGGGCCGGTGTACTTTTGCGGATTTTCTCCGCCTGGTGTCACACACAGGGAGCCGGCTTTTGCAAAGCTTAGCCGGTTTTTATGCTCTGAAGTCCCTCCCTCAGGAGTAAACTTGGAATACAGTCATTAGTAAGTCCTCTGCTAGAATGAAACTTTCATAAAGGTAAAAATTATTCCACTTTAATTAATATACCTCAATCAAATGCCTACTATAATGAGTAGCTCAGTTCAAAACTACTCTCTAGTGCCTGGAGAGATAGCACAGCGGTGTTTGCCTTGCAAGCAGCCGATCCAGGACCAAAGGTCTCTTTGCCAGTTTTCATGCTCTGTAGTCCCTCCCTGAAAATGGCGTCTGGGCGAGCGAGGTTTCTGGAGCCTCTTTTTGCCCCACTCGCAAGAGTTTCACGCAAGAGGACAGTAGACAGACGTAGACAGGTCACACTCACAGTCTTTCACAGTTGAGCCCCACTGGTCCAGTGTACTTTTGCGGATTTTCCCCGCCTGGTGTCACACACAGGGAGCCGGCTTTTGCAAAGCTTAGCCGGTTTTTATGCTCTGAAGTCCCTCCCTGAAAATGGCGTCTGGGCGAGCGAGGTTTCTGGAGGCTCTTTTTGTTCCACTCGCAAGAGTTTCACGCAAGAGGACAGTAGACAGACATAGACAGGTCACACTCACAGTCTTTCACAGTTGAGCCCCACTGGGCCAGTGTACTTTCGCGGATTTTCCCCGCCTGGTGTCACACACAGGGAGCCAGCTTTTGCAAAGGTTAGCCGGTTTTTATGCTCTGAAGTCCCTCCTTGAAAATGGCGTCTGGGCGAGCGAGGTTTCTGGAGGCTCTTTTTGCCCCACTCGCAAGAGTTTCACGCAAGAGGACAGTAGACAGACATAGACAGGTCACACTCACAGTCTTTCACAGTTGAGCCCCACTGGGCCGGTGTACTTTCGCGGATTTTCCCCGCCTGGTGTCACACACAGGGAGCCGGCTTTTGCAAAGCTTAGCCGGTTTTTATGCTCTGAAGTCCCTCCCTGAATATGCCGTCTGGGCGAGCGAGGTTTCTGGAGGCTCTTTTTGCCCCACTCGCAAGAGTTTCATGCAAGAGGACAGTAGACAGACATAGACAGGTCACACTCACAGTCTTTCACAGTTGAGCCCCACTGGGCCGGTGTACTTTCGCGGATTTTCTCCGCCTGGTGTCACACACAGGGAGCCGGCTTTTGCAAAGCTTAGCCGGTTTTTATGCTCTGAAGTCCCTTCCTGAAAATGGCGTCTGGGCGAGCGAGGTTTCTGGAGGCTCTTTTTGCCCCACTCGCAAGAGTTTCACGCAAGAGGACAGTAGACAGACATAGACAGGTCACACTCACAGTCTTTCACAGTTGAGCCCCACTGGGCCGGTGTACTTTTGCGGATTTTCTCCGCCTGGTGTCACACACAGGGAGCCGGCTTTTGCAAAGCTTAGCCGGTTTTTATGCTCTGAAGTCCCTTCCTCAGGAGTAAACTTTGAATACAGTCATTAGTAAGTCCTCTGCTAGAATGAAACTTTCATAAAGGTAAAAATTATTCCACTTTAATTAATATACCTCAATCAAATGCCTACTATAATGAGTAGTTCAGTTCAAAACTACTCTCTAGTGCCTGGAGAGATAGCACAGCGGTGTTTGCCTTGCAAGCAGCCGATCCAGGACCAAAGGTCGCTTTGCCAGTTTTCATGCTCTGTAGTCCCTCCCTGAAAATGGCGTCTGGGCGAGCGAGGTTTCTGGAGCCTCTTTTTGCCCCACTCGCAAGATTTTCACGCAAGAGGACAGTAGACAGACGTAGACAGGTCACACTCACAGGTTTTCACAGTTGGGCCCCACTGAGCCAGTGTACTTTCACGGATTTTCCCCGCCTGGTGTCACACACAGGGAGCTGGCTTTTGCAAAGCTTTGCCGGTTTTCATGCTCTGTAGTCCCTCCCTGAAAATGGCGTCTGGGCGAGCGAGGTTTCTGGAGCCTCTTTTTGCCCCACTCGCAAGAGTTTCACGCAAGAGGACAGTAGACAGACGTAGACAGGTCACACTCACAGGTTTTCACAGTTGGGCCCCACTGGGCTGGTGTACTTTCGCGGATTTTCCCCGCCTGGTGTCACACACAGGGAGCCGGCTTTTGCAAAGCTTTGCCGGTTTTCCAATAATAAATTTTTTTTAAAACCTTTCATGAGGAACTGCTAACAATCCTTTACAGGATCTTTCATAAAATAGAAGAAACAGGAGCACTTCCAAACAGTTTCTATGAAGCCAACATCACCTTGATACCAAAACAAGACAGAGATGCTGCCAAAAAAGAAAATTACAGACCAATATTTCTGATGAATACAGATGCAAAGTATTCAACAAAATTCTGGCAAATAGAATTCAATACATCATCAAGTAGGTCATTCACTACGACCAAGTCAGTTTCATCCCAGGAATGCAAGGAAAGTTTAACATCTGTAAATCAATCAACATAACACACCATATCAACAAAAAGAAAAATAAAAACCACATGATCATATCAATAAATGCAGAGAAAGCATTCGATAGGGTCCAACACCCACTCTTGATTAAAATAAACCCTCATCAAAATGGGAATGAAAGAAACTTTGTCAATATAGTCAAGATCATCTACCACAAGCCAATGGCAAATATCATTATCAATGAAAATAAAGTAAAAGACTTTCTCCTAAATCTGATACAGGACAACATTGCCCTCTCTCACCACTTCTATTTCACATAGTACTGAAAGTACCTGCCATAGCAACTAGGCAAGAAAACGATATCAAGGACATCCAGATAGGTAAGGAAGTAGTCAAGTTCTCACTCTTCGCAGATAACATAAGACTATATTTAGAAAACCCTAAAGACTCTACCAAAAAGTTTCTAGAAACAATAGATTCATATAGCAAAGTAGAAAGCTACAAAATTAACATGCAATAGTCAATGGCCTTCTTATACACCAATAATAATAGAGAAGGAAATTGCATAAAAAACAATTCCATTCACACTAGTGCCCCCCAAAAATCAAATATCTTGGAGTCCACTAAACTAAAGAGGTGAAGGACCTATACAAAGAAAAATACAAAAATCTGCTTCAAGAAATAAGAGAGGAACAAGGAAATGGAGACCAATACCCTGCTCATGTATTGTCAGTATTAATTTAATTAAAATGGCAACACTCCCAAAAGCATTGTACAGATTTAATGCAATCCTACTAAAGACATTCGTGGAAGTGGATCTGAAGAAGTGGATCAAGCACTCCTGAAATTCATTTGGAACAATAAATAACCACGAATAGCTAAAGCAATCCTTGGGAAAAGGAATATGGGAGGCATTACTTTCCCCAATTTTAAACAGTATTACAAAGCAATAATTATCAACAATAGCATGGTACTAAAATAAAAACAAATCCTTAGATCAGTAAAATAAACTTGAATATTCAGAGAATGTTCCCCAGACATACAATCAACTAATCTTTGACAAAGAGGAAGAAGTCCAAAATGAAGCAAGGAAAGCCTCTTTAACAAGTGGTGTTGGCACGACTGGTTAGCCACTTGCATAAAAGTGAACTCAGTCCCCCATCTAACACTATGCAGAAAGATCAAATACAAATGAATTAAATGCTTTGATATGAGGCCTGAAATCATAAGTACATAGAAGAACACATGGGTAAAACACTTTATGACATTGAGGCTAAAGGCATCTTCAAAGAGGAAACAGCACTCTCCAAACAAGTGGAAGCAGAGATAAACATACATATATACATACATATATATACATATATATATAGGTTTTGGGGTCACACCCGGCAGCAGTCAAGGGTTCCTCCTGGCTCTACACTCAGAAATCACTCCTGGCAGGCTCAGGGGACCATATGGCATGCCGGGATTTGAACCACCAACCTTTTGCATGCAAGGCAAATGTCTTACCTCCATTCTATCTCTCCGGCCCTAAGATGGAAATATATTAAGCTGAGAAGCTTCTGCACCTCAAAGTAAATCGTGTCAAAGATACAAAAGCCACCAACAGAATGGGAGAAACTATTTACCCAATAATCATCAGACAAGGGGCTAATATCAAAAACATACAAGGTACTGACTGAACTTAATAATAAAAAAATATAACCCCATCAAAAAATGAGGAGAAGAAATGTACAGACACTTCCTCAAAGAAGAAATACAAATGGCCAAGAGACACATGAAAAAATGTTCCACATCACTAATCATCAGGGAGATGCAAATCAAAACAATGAAGAGGTACCATATCATGTCATAGAGACTGACACACAACACAACTAACAAAAACAATCAGTGCTGGTGGGGATGTGGAGAGAAAGTAACTCTTATTCACTGCTGGTGGGAATGCCATCTAGTCCAGCCCTATAGAAAATGATATGGAAATTTCTCAAAAAAACTGGAAATTGAGCTCCCATATGATCCAGCTGTACCACTCCTAGAGATATACCCTCGGAACACAAAAATACAATACAAAAATCCCTTCCTCACACCTATATTTATTTCAGGCCTATTTACAATAGCTAGATTCTGGAAACAACCAATATGCCCTTCAACAGAGGAATGGCTAAAGTAACTGTGGTACATATAAACAATGGAATATTATGCAGCCATCAGGGGAGATGAAGTCATAAAATTTTCCTACACATGAATGTACATGAAATTTATTATGTTGCGTGAAATAAGTCAGAGGGATAGAGATAGACACATAATAGTCACACTCATCTATGGGTTTAAAAAAAAGTAAAAAAGGGCAGACATTTTGGGGCCTTCCCCAGCTTGCTTCAACCTGGGAACTTTGATCTTCTCTAGCATTCATCCCCTGATGGCTTGCCTCAGCTGAGGTGAGTGTTTCTGGGCTGGAGTTGTGGATAAAGCTGACTGCTGGGCCACTTAGGCTCGACAGACATTTTGGGGCCTCCCCCAGCGTGCTTCAACCTGGGAACTTTGATCTTCTCCGGCATTAATCCTTTGAGGGTGTGCCTCAGCTGAGGTGTGTCTGCTGGCCCCCTTAAGCCTATCTATAAGAGGAGCACGGCCGCAAAGTGGAGCGACTGCACACTCCACCTAGCCAAAGAATACCAGCTCAACACGTAGAAAAACCCACAGCATAAGCGTGACAATGGGGAAACTACACAGACCAACTTCAGCCATAGAGAATGAAGATGGAAACTCTGATGACCCAACAATGGCCAACCACCTAAGCAGTCTTTCAGAAATGGAGTTTAGAGAATAAATATGGAGGCTGCTCACAGAACTCAAAGAAAATATAAATCAGAACACTAATAAAAATCAAGAGAATATGAAGATAGAAATCAGAAAACTCTACACTGAAATATCAGGTCAAATAACAGGTCTGAAAAACTCAGTAGACGAATTGAAGAACATAATGGATGAGCTTTCCAACAGGTTAAAAGCAGCTGAGGATAGAATTAGTGCGCTGGAAGATGAAATGCATAACAACTTTACACAGCAGAAGAGATTGGAAAAAAGCCTTAAATCAAAGGATCAGACAATGGAAAAGTTACTCAAAGAATATGAGCAGATGAAAATAGAAGTCTTTGATAAGCTTAACAGAAACAACTTTAGAATCATTGGAGTCCCAGAGACCCAAGAAGAAAATCTCCAGGAAGAATCAATAGTCAAGAACATCATCACAGAGAAACTACCAGAGCTAAAGAAAACATGTGACCAAATCCTGCATGCCCGAAGAGTACCAGCTAAAAAAGACCCCAGGAGAAACACCCCAAGACACATCCTAGTCTCAATGATGAATCCCACAGATAGATATAGAATACTGCAAGCAGCAAGATTGAAAAGGGAAATTACATTCCAGGGAGCATCCTTGAAATTTACAGCAGACCTGTCACCAGAAACACTCAAGGCCAGAAGGCAGTGGTGGGATATAGTGACAAAACTCAATGAAATAAATGCTTCGCCAAGAATACTGCACCCAGCAAAACTCACTTTCAGGTTTGAAGGAAGTATACATGGCTTCACAGATAAACAACAGCTCAAAAACTTTACAGACTCAAAACTAGCCTTAAAATAAAAACTGAAAGATCTATTCTAAAGACAAGACAGAACAAAAACACACCAAACTTCTACACAAAGATGGCAATAAATCCCATGACAATTATTTCTCTCAATGTCAATGGACTAAATGCACCCGTTAAGAGGCACAGAGTGGCGAAATGAATCAAAAACTGATGCCAACCTTCTGCTGCCTACAAGAAACACACCTGAATAGTCAGAATAAACATAAACTCAAAATCAAAGGCTGGAGGGATATCATTCAAGCAAACAACACCCTTAAAAAAGCGGGGGTGGCCATACTAATATCAGATGACACAAACTGTATACTCAAAAAAGTTGTAAGGGACAAAAATGGATATTATGTACTAATCAAGGGATTTGTACAGCAGGAAGAAATCACTCTCCTAAACATATACGCACCCAATGAGGGACCAGCAAAGTATTTAATACAATTGTTGAAAAATCTGAAGAAGGATATCAATAATAACACAATAATTGTGGGAGACCTAAACACAGGCTTGTCAACACTTGATAGGTCAACCAAATGGAAACCCAACAAAAATATACTAGACCTTAAAAGAGAAATGGAAGAAAGAGGCCTAGTAGATATATATAGGACACTCCATCCTCAGAAACCTGGATACACATTCTTTTCCAATGTACATGTATCATTCTCCAGGATAGACCATGTACTGGCACATAAAACATACCTCCATAAAATCAAAAAGATAGAAATTTTGCAGGCTACCTTTGCTGACCACAAGGCTCTGAAGTTAGACGTGAACTACAAAGGGACACAGAAGAAAAAAAAATAACACCTGAAAATTAAACAGCCTACTACTGAACAACCAGTGGGTTCGAGATGAAATCAAAGAAGAAATCAAAAATTTCCTGGAAACAAACGACAATGAAAACACAAACTACAAGAACCTATAAGATACAGCAAAAGTGGTACTGAGAGGAAAATTTATAGCTTTGCAAGCACACATCAGGAAGGAAGAAGGAGCATACATGAATAGCTTAATGACGCAGCTTATAGAATTAGAAAATGATGAACAAAAGAAACCAAAAATAGGGAGACAGAAGGAAATAACAAAGCTGAGAGCAGAAATCAATGAAATGGAAACCCAAAAACAATCTGAAAGATCAACGAAAGCAGAAGTTGGTTCTTTGAAAAAATAAACAAGATTGATAGACCATTGGCAAAACTCACAAAGCAAGAGAGAGAAACTTGATAACGCGTATTAGAAATGAAAAGGGGGAGATCACTACAGATACTGCAGAGATTCAAAGGGTATTCAGAGAATACTTTGGGAAACTCTTGCCACTAAATATGAGAACCTGGACGAAATGGATACATTTTTGAACTCATATAACCTTCCATGGTTGAATAAAGAAGATGTAGCATATCTAAACACCCCCATCACTATTGAGGAAATTAAAACCGTAATAAAAAATTTGCCCAAAAAAAAAAAAAAAAAAAGCCCAGGCCCTGATGGATTCACGAATGGATTCTTTCAAACGTTTCAAGAGGAACTACTACCAATCCTGGCCAGGCTCTTTTATGAAATTGAAAAAAAAAAAAGAACACTTCCAAATAGCTTTTATGAAGCCAACATCACCTTACTACCAAAACAGGATAGATATGCTGCCAACAAGAAAAATTACAGACCAATATCCCTGATGAACACAGATGCAAATATCGTCAACAAAATCCTGGCGAACAGGATCCAGGGCCTCATCAAGAAGATCATTCACTTTGATCAAGTAGGTTTCATCCTAGGAATGCAAGGATGGTTTAACATCCGTAAATCTATCAACATAATACCCAACATAAACAACAAGAAAAATAAAAATCACATGGTCATAGCAATAGACGCAGAAAAAGCATTTGATAAGGTTCTACACCCATTCTTGATGAAAACTCTCAGCAAGATAGGAATAAAAGGAACCTTTCTCAATATAGTTAAACCCATCTACCAGAAGCCAGTGGCAAATATTATCATCAATGAAGATAAACTAAAATTTTCCCCTCTAAATTCTGGTACAGGACAAGGCTGTCCTCTGTCACCACTCCTATTCAACATAGCACTGGAATTACTTGCTATAGTGATTAGGCAAGAAAACGATATCAAGGGAATCCAGATAGAAAAGGAAGTCAAGTTCTCACTGTTTGCAGATGACATGATACTCTACTTAGAAAACCCTAAAGACTCTACCAAAAAGCTTCTAGAAATAATAGGTTCATGTAGCAAGGTGGCAGGCTACAAAATTAACACACAAAAATCAATGACCTTTTTATTCACCAATAATGATAGGGAAGAAATGGACATTAAGAGAACAATCCCATTCACATTAGTGCCACACTAACTCAAATATCTTGGAGTCAACCCGACTAAAAATGTGAAGGATCTATACAAAGAAAACTATAAAACACTGCTCCAAGAAATAAGAGAGGACACGCGGAAATGGTAACACATAACTTGCTCGTGGATTGGCAGGATCAACATCATTAAAATGGCAATACTTCCAAAAGCATTGTACAGATTTAATGCGATTCCTCTAAAGATACCCATGACATTCTTCAAAGAAGTGGATCAAACACTTCTGAAATTCATTTGGAACAATAAACAACCTCGAATAGCTAAAGCACTCCTTGGGAAAAAATATGGGAGGCATTACTTTTTCCAATTTTAAGCTGTATTACAAAGCAATAGTTATAAAAACAGCATGGTATTGGAATAAAGACAGACCCTCAGATCAGTGGAATAGGCTTGAGTACTCAGAGAAGGTTCCTCACACCTATAACCACCTAGTTTTTGATAAAGGAGCAAGAAATCCTAAATGGAGCAAGGAAAGTCTATTCAACAAGTGATGTTGGCACAACTGGTTAGCCACTTGCAAAAAAGCGAACTCAGACCCCCCAGCTAACACCATGTACAAAGGTAAAATCCAAATGGATTAAAGACCTTGATATCAGATCTGAATCTATAAGGTATATAGAACAACATGTAGGTGAAACACTCCAGGACATTGAGACTAAAGGCATCTTTAAGGAGGAGACAGCACTTTCCAAACAAGTGGAAGCAGGGATAAACAGATGGGACTATATTAAGTTGAGAAGCTTCTGCATCTCAAAGGAAATAGTGCCCAGAATACAAAGGTCACCCACTGAGTGGGAGAAATTGTTCACCCAATACTCATCAGATAAAGGACTAATATCCAAAGTTTACATGGTACTGGCAGAACTATACAAGAAAAAAACAACTAACCCCATCAAAAAATGGGGAGAAGAAATGAACAGACACTTTGAAAAAGAAAAAAGACAAATGGCCAAAAGGCACATGAAAAGATGCTCAACATCACCAGTCATCAGGGAGTTGCAAATCAAAACTACTATGAGGTACCACCTCATGCCACTGAGATTGGCACACATCACAAAAAAGGAAAACAAGCAGTGCTGGCGGGGATGTGGAGAGAAAGGAACTCTTTTTCACTGCTGGTGGAAATGCCATCTAGTACAACCTTTATGGAAAGCGATATGGAGATTCCTTCACAAACTGGAAATTGAGCTTCCATAGGATCCAGCTATACGACTCCTAGGAATATACCTGAGGAACACAAAAATACAATACAAAAATCCCTTTCGTACACCTATATTCATTGCAGCGCTATTTACAATAGCCAGACTCTGGAAACAACCAAGATGTCCTTCAACAGATGAGTGGCTAAAGAAACTGTGGTACATATACACAATGAAATACTATGCAGCTGTCAGGAGAGATGAAGTCATGAAATTTTCCTATACATGGATGTACATGGAATCTATTATTCTGAGTAAAGTAAGTCAGAGGGAGAGAGAAAGAGGCAGAATGGTTTCACTCATCTTGGGCTTTAAGAAAAATGAAAACAGAGGCACAGCTGGGCTCAGAACACTCCGCATGCCAGGATTTCTGGGTTCCTTTGACTGGTATGTTGGGGGCTCTGGGCAGGACAGCTAGCCATAGGCCCCCTGGGCTGACCACTTAGTCCAGGGGACCAAGATCCCCCCCACACCAGGCGGGTCCTCAGGGCCACGCCTGGTTAATCGGGCCCTTGGGCGAGGGGGTGAGAAATTCCTCCCTATGCATCCAAAAACTACAGAACCGCGTGGGGCATGTATTAAGAGTATTCCTTATTCTTATGTTATGTTTTGCGTAGCCAGAATGTTCATTTTGTATTCTGCCCTTTCCCACATCCCTACAAAGCTCTTTTTTACTTCTTAACTCTCTAACCTCCCCTAAACGTCACTAACCTACATTACTCTTTTTAACTTCAGTAGTGTACAATCCTAATCACAGACCAAAGCCATGCATTGTGTGTAACAACCCCAAACTGTTTCAAGATACATAAAATGGACACGTATTTCTTTAGAATATTTTGTGTTTTTTCTCTGACAGCTATAATTCTTACTAAATGTTGTCTTATACAGTGATGATTCTAACCACTTTTTATCTTCTCTTTTTGAGCTGTTTAGCAAGGAATTTTGGTGAAAGAGTCCCCCAGTTTAATGCTTATGATTGAACCATATCATGGGAATCATTGGAATTGTTCTTATGGCCCCCATATGCGCCAATAAACCATGTGGCATTGCTCCTTTTTTGCATAGGCACATTAAAATGGGAAAATACTATACATACAAATAAGATCCTATCTAATAGAGATTGGAACACACAAATCTTGTAGTGCAAAGGGACCTTACACCCTGAACATTGACATAACGACCTGGCACAGACCTCAGAAGTAAGGGCATTTTCCATTCACCCCTGAACCAGGAAAGCCATCCACAAAACATCCAGGCTTGTCTATAACATCACCTGGAAGCAATCCTCTACCACGGATGACCCTACACTGCTCAGACATCGACCTGCTCAAAAGAGACTTCCCTTAACACTGAGAAGACTTAACAACAACGACCTGCTTACAGGACAGGGCTCCCTGCATTGCCCTTTGATTGTGAGGTGAAACAAGAGGACACTCCACATCCTGACTTCAATGTAAGATATGCAGATTCCAGGATCTTTAATGCAGAAACATGATACCAACAGAGACTGTGTGAAAAATAAAAGTGTGTTGGCACTACAGACAATGTCTTGGATTGGGCGATCTAGCTTGCCTGGAGCCTAGAGTTGGTCTTGTGCCAGGAAACTTCAGGGGTCGGGTCTCTTTGTATTTAGGCCAAGGTTATTTCTTTCCATGTCCCTCATATTTTGGTGGGCCTATGCAAACAACAATTGCCACTCTAACACCATTTTTACTGTGCTCCTTTGACTCTAATCCTTAAAAAGAACCCACTTAAAATTTGAGGTTAACTTAAGCTAATATGCCTGTATATGGAAATGTAAAAAAATATTATGCCTGTAATTTTTAAGGAGTTATGTAAGTTTTATGGCTTTAGATTGCCTTGTGTGCTGTGAAGAAATATTATAATGTGTTACAATCTGGGGACTTGAGGGACAAAGTAATTGTACATGGATTCTGTCTTATTTATCTTAATGTTCTTTGGCTGAAATTTCAAAGTTAAGATATCAGCAAGGGGACTTTTGAGAATTATGTTATGGGTGATTGTCCTTCCACTGTAACTTTACCTTGTCCTCTTTCTTTGCATCCTTGTTCTCATAATTAAAAATAAAAAAATTAAAAAAAAAGAAAAATGAAAGACATTTTTAACAGTATCTCAGAGACAAGAGAGATGAGGGCTGGTAGGGGCAGCTCATGACATGAAGCTCATCACATAGAGTGATGAGTGCAGTTGGAGAGATGACTACACTGAAAACGATCATAACAATGTGAATGAATGAGGGAAGTAGAAAGCCTGTCTCGAGTACAGGTGTGGGGGGGTGAGGAGGAGGGAGATTTGGGAAATTGGTGGTGGGAATGTTGCACTGGTGAAGAGGGGTGTTTTTTACATGACTATAATCATACAATTATAATCATATTTGTAATCACAGTGTTTAAATAAAGATAATTATATAAAAAAAGAATGAGAAAAAAAAGTAAAGACATTACTGTAATAATCCCAGAGGTAATAAAGATAAGGGCTGGAAGGACTGGCTCACAATATGCAGCTCACCACAAAGAGTGTTGAATGCTGGTAGGGAAATAACTACATGAACAACTAGCATGGCAATGTTAATAAATGAGAGAAGTATAATGCTTGTTTCGAATACAGGCAGGGGAGGGGAAGGAGAGAGATTGTAGGCATTGGTGGTAGAAATGTTGCACTGGTGAAGGGGTGTTCTGTTTATGACTGATACCCAACTACAATCATGATTGTAATTATGGTGCTTAAATAAAGATTTTATTAAAAAAAAAAAAGAAAGAAAGAAAATGCAAAAGTTCTAGAGGGTAGAAAAGGCTCTCTCCTTATCTGCCACTATCACCCTGAAGGAATTCCTTTCAGCAATTCCCATGCAGATTTCTGGTTCCTAAGTTGTAAGAGTATAGATTTGTTTCATTGTAAAAGTATACATGTGGGTAATTTGTTATAGCACTAAAAGAGACTCATAGAATGACAGGCAAGCAGACATAAAAACTGTAAATGCAAAGAGAGAGGCGGGACAGGCAGGTGGACAGTAGTTCCATGGGTAGTGAGAAGATGAGAGGACAAAGGCAGGGAAACAGTCAAACAAATGGGGAATGGGAACACTGAGAGCATGCAGTTTGAGCAGATCTCAAGAAAGACAAGTGGACAGGAGTAGGGCAAGAGTAGGTGGCAGTAGACTGGGTGGTAGGCATTCCTGTCACCATACTTAGGCGAGTTTTTTGAGGTACAGGTGGATTCCATTCTTTGAATTCAGCACAAGTTTGGCATTGGGTATGGGAACTCTGGAGGGGTCAGGAGCCAGTTCAAAGCGGAGCAGGGTCAGTGCCACAGCCACCTTCATCTCATTCATGGCAAACTGCTTCCCAATGCAGTTTCTATGAGAAAGAATAACCATGTGAAAAGGGATCTCAGAGCCAGTTCTGAACAGTCAGTCATCAGGCCTGATTTTCTGGGACCTGCAACCAGGGCCTCCAAGTTCTCTAGTTCTCCCTTGCCCTTCCCTGGCAGCCTTCTGGAAGTGGCTAGTGGAAGCCTAGAGGAAAGACACCATAGGTATAAATTCTCCCCAAAATATCCTGAGAGCTTCCTGTAGGGCTCCCAGTGTAATTGCGACACACCCAACATCACTGATCTCTGATGAGTGGGCACAAGCCACCTGAGGTTCTAGGGAAAAAAGCAATTAACTGGAGGTTGATTTGAAAGGGGGAAATGCCAAAATACATGGGTTAGTTTTGCTGCTGCCAGACTGCTTTGCCTGTTCAGTGGTCATTGTCAAAAAAATCATTGGTGCCAACTCAGGGCCACATATACATAGGAGGTCACCTGCATGTGGGTTCACCCAGTAATGTTTCTCCTACCAACTCTGAAAAGCTCACCTGGAGCCCCCTGAGAAGGGCAGAAATGCATGACTGTGCCGAGAAGCACTTGGTGCAAACCGGGAAGGATCAAACACCTGTAGAGAAGCACAAAAAAAGATAAGTAGCGTCAAGACATCTGCAGTCTAGGAGGGACCAGCCCCAATAGAGGGGAAATAGAGTGAGAGCGAGGAGACCTTGGCCAGCCCACTGCCCCCACATCATACCTCGGGATCAGGCCACACTTTTGGGTTATGATGAAGCAAATAAAAGGAGAGTACCACTGAGAGACCTAGGGGCAGGGGAGAGAGAGAAGGCTGAGTATATCCCCTACCAATGGGTCCCAGTCTCTCAGCAACTATAAGTTGCATGTGCCCTGAAGTGCCATGTGACATCTCTGCCTGGCAGATCCTATGTAAAATGGAAAGTGAGGGTGAGGCAGTCTGGGGAAATACCTGGTGTTTAGATTAGGAGGAGGATCAGGAAAGGGGAGCAAGCTTTTCTTTTGAAAAACTCCAGCAACATTCACTTTTCTGATTATTCCCTAAGCCTTTGGGGACCAAGCATTAATTCACTTTTTGCTCAGTCTCCAAGAAGGACAAATCTTCATTTAGATGAGGCTGCTTAGCTCAGGAGAGTCTGAGCAACTTGTCACCAAACACACAGCTCATTTGACAATGCTGGGTTCAGCCCCAGGCATGTGTGTGTGTTAGGTGGGAGTGGAAAGGGAAAGATATCTCCTTTTGTTAGAGAGGTCTCAGGTCTGTCCCTCCCTTTCTCTGTCCACCCAGCTCTTTTGAATTAGTAAACAAATATTTTGTAGCTGAATCCTTGAGGCCACACTTAGAGGTCAGAACTTGTTTTGATTGAACTTTCCTGGGACAGGAGCTATGGTGGCATTTTATAGACACTATCTTCACTGAAGTTTGATTTCTTGAGGGGAATCAGCCCACAGATACTGGGCCCTTGGACCATGGCATAAATTGCCACTCCCTCACTGAGAAGAGAACCACATGCCAGATCAGGAAAAGACTATTTTGATTTATTTTGGGTAGTGCTGTGGGGAAGGCTATTTCCAGCTCTGCACTTGTGTTGGTTACTCAGGACTGTGTGTAGAGGACCATGTGGTAACAGGGTTTGAACTTAGGTTTTCCCCATGCAAAGCAAACAACATAACCCCTATGCTATATATGGCCCTAGAAAATTCTCTACATCTTAATATTTCTTTTTTTAAACCTTTATAATTATTTTATTTAAGCACGATGGTTATAAAGTTGTTCATGATTGAGTTTCTGTCATAGAATATATACCACCCTTTACCAGTGCATTTTCCCCACCACCAGTCCTTAGTTTCCCTCCCACCTGCTCACCCCACACCTGCCTCTGGGGCAAGCATTTTACTCCCCCCTTTCATTTTCAACACTGTGCTTTGCAGTATTGTTAATGAAGTGTAGCATGCATATCATTTTATCCCAGTTCAGCACCCAATTCCTTTTTTAAATTTTTTTTGGGGGTGCACATCTGGTGATGCTCAGGAGGGTTACTCCTGGATATGCCCTCAGAAATTGCTCCTGGTTTGGGAGACCACATGGGATGCCTGGGGATAGAACTGCAGTTCGTCTTAGGTCAGTGCCTGCAAGGCAAATGCCTTACCGCTGCACCACCGCTCTGGTCCCAACAGCACCCAATTTTTGTCCAGAGTGATCAATTCCAGCTATCACTGTCATAAAGGACTCTTATCTACCCTAACTGTATTTATTGCTCTTTGTGGCAAGCTTCCTACCATGGACTGGTCCTCCTGCCTTCATTTCAATTGTCTTTGCATATTATGCTATCTTTTTTTTCTTATATCCCACCAATCAGTGATATTATTCTCTGTCTATCCTTCTCCCTGACTCATTTCACTTAGCATAAAAATCTCCATATCCATCCATGTGTTAGAAAATTTCATCACTTCATTTTTCATAACAACTGTGTAGTGTTACATTGTGTAGATGTACCATAGTTTCTTTATCCATTCAACTGTTCTTGGGCTCTTGGGTTGTTTCCTGTTTTTGGTTATTGTAAACAGTGCTTCGATGAACATAGAAGTGCAGAGGGCTTTTCTATATTGTGTTCCTAGGATAGTAATGCTGGACATATGGAAGGTCAATTTCTTTGTGGTTTTTTTTGTTCGTTAGGTTTTTGGGTCACATCTGGCAGCTGAGGGGACCATATGGAATGCTGGGGATTGAATGGGTCCATCGAGGTCAACCTCATGCAAGGTAAAGGATCTACTTCTGTGTTAGTACTTAGCCCCTCAATTTCTATTTTTGAGGAATATCCATATTCTTTGGAAATAGCTTTAAAGTTGTGAGGCCATACTTAGTGGCAGGTACAACTTGACTAGATCATTGTGGGATAAGTACTTTGGTAGTGTTTTATAGACTTATCCTAATTATAGAGTGTTGATATTTTTTGGTGGTGGTCCTTTGGTGGTGAGCATTATGACAGTGCTCAAGATCTATTCTGGCTTTGTTCTCAGACTTTCCAAAGGCTTGGGAAATTATACATATTAAACCCTAACCCTACCTCTAACCTTGTGCAAGGCAAGTGCCCTATATACTGAGATATATTTTTGATCCCTGAAGTATTTATTCTTGAGGGGAAGCACCCCAAAGAGTTTAGGGCTGTTTTTGGCTCTGTGGCCTGCTTCTCTTTCAATAAATAGCGGCTTAGTGAGCATGCCAGGTATAGGCTTACCTTTGGGTAAGGAGCGCCCATCAGGGAAGGTGACTGGTGTGCTGAGCTCTCTGCCAACACCAGGCACTGGTGGGTACATTCGCAATGCCTCTTTGATGCACATGGTGGTGTAGGGCATCTTGTCCATGTGGTCCCTGAGTAGAGGCCCAGACCGAGGGTGAGCGAAGTTGCTCAGGATCTTCTTCTGATTGGCCAGGGTCCCCCATGCCTGGCACTTACCAGGTGATGGAGGTGCCATCTCCCAGAAGGCTTTGCAACTCCTCCCTGCACAGCTGCTGGTGCTCAGGGTTTATGGCCAGAGCATAGAGGATCCAGGAGATGCCACTGGCTGTGGTGTCATGACCTTCAAACATGAAAGTGTCCACTTCTGCCCGCAGGTCCTTGTCAGACAGGCTGCTCCCCTTCTCTGTCTGCAGACATCAAATTGAGAAAGAGAGAGAGACAGAGAAAGAGACAGAGACAGAGTCAGCATCCTTCTTTGGGCATGTGGGCACATCTGCTGTCTCCTCCACCCTCATTTTATCATGATTTCCTTCCTTCATACTCACCCCATCTACACTTATCCTTCCCTAAACTCACCCCTGCAACACTCAACCCCTCCCTCCTCACTTATTCTTTCCACAGTTACAACTTCCTTATTCAACCCCTCCACACTCATCCCGCCACACACACCTTGGCAAAGAGCAGGATGTCCAGGAAATCCAGGTGTCTCTTTTTCTTGATCTTCTCTAGCTCGCCCTCATTCTGCAGTTGCATCTTCCTTTGCTGGATCACGTGGTCTATCAAGATAGAATGTTCAGACACAGCTGAGGAGTATAGGGGACCAGGTCAATTTCCATAATAGCCCCAGCTACCCATCCTCCAAGAGTATGGGTATCGTGGACCAGAGGAATGTGGGAGTGAGAGTACACAGTAAGCAAAAACTTCATGATGTTTGCTCAGGTCTCTCCTCAGTGCTGAATTCAGGGACATTGCTGAGTCCTGCTAGGGGAAGGTCTCTTTCAATACTCCCTGATGAGGAGATACTTGTTATATCCTCACAGCCCAGCACTTTACACCTATACATATTCTTTTCTGAGTGGCCAGCAAGGTTCCAGCTATACCGGGGACATTGCTGTGGATCCCTTATATGTTGTCGATGACAGAGGGGAGCATTACAGATGTGGGAGTCTCACCTGTGTGCTCGTGGGCAACCTCACAAACCTTGGAGTTACTGCTGCCATTAAAGGACAGGCTGTATAGGAAGTCATTCTGGTGGAAGGCGTTCCTCGCCCGGGAATAGAAGAATCCCTTCAGTTTCTCGATGGCCTGGGTGTAGGACTGGGACTTCCTGCAGGGAGAGGGGCAGAGTGATGGGAGAGGATCCTGGCATTGAAGTAGCGATCTGAATGTAGGCTTTAACAAACAACAGGGAGACAGTTTTTTTCTGTCTGACAATACTTGAGCAGCCAGGGATCAGGACTAGGAACTAGAATCATGCGGTGGTCCTTGTCCCTGACCAAGACTCCTGAGAGACTCTGTTTTTTTTTTCTGGTTTATATGCAAACTGCCCTGCTGGCCTCAAAGTTAGGTCCAGACCTGGGCAGAGCAGGTCCTGATAGTGGTGGCCACTGACCTGTCAGTCTGTATGCTGCTGGAATGGCTGAAGGCACACTTCATGATGGTGTCCAGTGTCATCAAGGAGATGGATTCAATTATCTCAATGGGGTCACTTTCATGGAACTTTGCCCATTTGTCCTGGAGGATGGAAATAGCTCTTGTGTCCTGTAAGGTCTGGACTGACAGGCTACATCTTTCCTATCCCTAAATATTATGATGGCTCTTTTCTATTTCTCTAAAGCAGGTAAGTTTTGGTAAAATATGTGCACATAATATGTGCTTGGTAATGTGATAATTATTTACTGAAAATGTCTATTAAATTATTGTACTTGTTTACAGTTTTTTTGAAGTCTAAGGACAAGTTATTATGTGTGACAAGGGTATAGTTGGTATGAAATGATGGCAAACTTTTCCTTGGGTTATAGAATTGAGAATGCCAAGTAAAGTGGACAGTGATTTGGGAGAAAATAGTGAGGTGAACTGGATATAACTTATAGCCATTGATGGAGATTCTTGAGCATTTTGTGATGGTAAGGTGTGGTAACTCTATTCATCAAACCATAAGCATTAACCCTTTTATAAACATATGATAAAATAAGAACAGTTATATTCAACATTTTATTTGAAAAAGAACACAAATAATGATATTCTCTCTTTGAAAACCAATAACTTTTGTTTATTGGAGGCCAAAAGGGAAACCGTTTCTGACCTGAGAGCTAAGCTTGATGAAGGAGCAAGTTAGGTGAGCCCAGCTTTCTGGCAAAAAAAAAAAAAAAGCTGTGGATTTATTTTCTTTTTTCATCTATTGTTAGTTGATCTGGTGCATAAGAACCCATAATCGCTGGGAAGAGTTGTAACACAGGGTGGCTTTGAGATACAAACTGAAGATTTCCATGGTCCTCCATGGATGGCTCTGTGCTTTGAAGAAGCTTTAGGCTCATCCCCATGCAAAACATTCTATGATAGTGCAACCAACCACTGAAGGTGGCCACAGCCAAAGCAGTACAGGTCAATACATCTAGCTATTCAGAGATAGAAGTTGCACTCAATATTTCTATAAAGAGGATGGACAGAAAGCCAGATAAAATGTCATATTTTTGAGCATGATTGGTTATTTGTATACCCCCATGGGACTTTTACTAGAAGGCCCGCTGTGAAAATCTCACCCCTGCGAGGAGAGTTGGTAAAATTCCATAAAGATATTTATTAAATTCATGCTATGGTACTGGCATTATATTTCCATCATATATATTTGGTCTAAAATTAATTCTCCCTTCTGCTGTGTATTCGCAGGCAAAATATAGCCTTGATTAAAATACCGTTATGGGGATTAAAGACACCAAATTAAAGACAATATATATATTTTTTTTCTCTCTCTCTCTTTTCAAATTGCCCTTGCAGTTTTTGCTTCTGGGAATCAAGGGTTTGGCCATGATGTAGATTTTGGGCTGTTGACTTTTCCCAGAAATTGATCATTTCATCTTTGTAGACTTAGCTTACTCCTTCACTTCGAACTCTATAACAATTCAGCCTCGCCATTAAAGACAGAATTCCTTCAGAATTCCAGCTTCTCACTAATCCCTTATTTTACATCTGAACCTAGCTTGCCAAGAACTGATTTGAGATATGAAACTTAACTTTCTCCCTTGTAACTCGGGATTTTTACTGCTTATCAACTCAGCCTGATGTATTGTCTTATTTTTAAGCTGTGTTTTTGTAATCATAAGCATTTTTTCATACCTGTGACTGACAATTTACTTCTTATATACCTGTTCCAGACATTAAACTTAGAATGCTGTTTCTCCACACACATTGTGTGTTCACATTTCTTTATATTTCACTGACTGTGCATCCACTCTCCTCAAGAAGACTCAAAGAAGTTCTCTAATTTAACCAAATCCCAAGATCTAGTCAGCATCAATAGACAATCACCCACCCATCAAGTCAAAGATGAGGAGGTGCAGAGAAAGGCACTTTTCTTTATGATGAACCTTGCAGGTGAGGAACCAAGTGTTTCTCCAAGTTGGTGCCTGAGTAATTTCCCAACTCATTCAGTTTAGGGAATAACCAACTCACATGGGCTTGTTTTTCGGCATGAACGAGTCTAAAGCATGTCTAAGGGAAATGTAAGGTACTATGTGTGAAGGTAGACTCTGAACTGTGATTGAAGGTGAGCAGGTGAGAGAAAGACAGACTTACCAGCATCACTCGCACAGAGTCAGCTGTAATTCCCACATAGGGCTTGAGGATGTCATAGTGGAAGGCTGGAGTAAGCATGCGCCGGTGCTGGAACCAGGTCTGCCCATTCAATAGGAGCAAACCATAACCTGGAACAGACAGGGGTGTGCACACGGATAGAAGAGATGTGATTAGAAGGTCTAGGGAACCTTGGGCAGAACCAAGGGTGTTCCAAGAAGGCACATCATGAGCACATCATGAGGGATAAAGGCTAAAGTAATATTATGTGTCAGTTCGGACAAGAATTTGAACAAAAATTGGGTTAATGGTGTTGGAGAGGACTGAGCATGAAAAACTAAACTTGCAGAATGCTAAGGTACCTTAGAAGTGTAATGGTTTTATTAGAAAATGGAAATGAGGTTTGATTTAGTAGAATGGCTGCTGTCAAGGTACATAACATCTGCTGTTCTCTTGAGTCAGAGAGAGTTCTAGCACCTGACTAGCAAGAGGACTGTATTTCTGAAAGTTAGATGCACTTACCAATCCAGGGAGCCAAGAATCTGTAGGGAATAGTAGACTTTGGATCTGAAAGGTAAGGAAGAGCATTATAAGTTACCTAAGGCACCAACAAAGCAGGAGTTCCAGACAGAGTTGGGGTTCAGACTAGAAGTTTGTGCATTCCCAATGACTGTTTTAGGCTATACTCATCACCCTTAATGCTCCTGTCCTGGTATGTATAGTGCTTGGAACTCAGACTCCATTTAACATTAGAACATCTGGACAAGAGATAACTCAGAAAATAAGAACAAGGTTTTGGTTTTTATATAATTTGTGGTGGCTTTGCCACCATGACTAATTATTTCCTAAGTTCCAGATCAAGGTTGCTAATTTAAATAATAAATGATGTCACTTTAGTTAAACAAGAAAGGAAAGAAAATAGTAAATTGCCACTCAAATTTTATATTTATTTTAGGAAATATTGTTGGTTTAGGCAGACATGGAGGATGATTTATAGAGATTCAGGCTTTATTTTCTGATCCTCTACTATTTCCTGAAATTCCAGGTTATGAGCGCACAGAATTTTGCTAGTCACACTTGTCTGTGATTAGGGTTACTCCTGTTTGGTTTTGGGATTATATGGTGCAACGATCAAACCAGAATCAGCAATGTTCAAGTCAACACTAACCCCCTTACTATCTCTTCAACCCCTCGCAGCTATGTAGGAGGAGCATCATTCGTTGTGAATAGAGGATTTGCTCTCTCTCACCTGATCGCCCCAGAATCACCTTCATGTAGTCAGGGTCATAGATAATAAACTGGAGCCTTGTGCCCCAGAGCCAGCGAGGAGAGGCACATGGAAACTTCTCTATCCTTTTCAACATCTGTGATAGCTCTTTCTCCTCTGAGAACTGTCAAAGACAAACCAAAGAAAAATGTATAGTAGATGGGATATTAAAATGGACCACGAAGGAGATGGTTTTTTTTTTTTAATAAATCAGCAGAACTAAATAGTACAACTACTTTGTTATGACTCTGGTCAATACTCGATTGTTGTTCAAGGCTTACCATATTGAGTCTTCTTGTTGGGAGACAAACCTGGGTAGACATATATCTTAGGAACTGATTTCCTGATATACAAAATTTTGGAAGCCATGGCTACAGCATTTGCATGAACAATTTGACCCCTTGAGTCACCTGGGAAACAATTTTTGTTATATTCTATGTTTACTTAGAGGTAAGGTCGATAATGAAAAAAATCAACTTTGAAATTAATTTTTTTTTACAATTTTAGTTATTATTTGTTTGCAATACTATCAAGCATACATCTAAGTACTTGGTAACAAAGAACTGTATGGGGTATATAGGGAATTGACAAAACAAGCCTTTGTAAGGTTTAACTCTTGGTACAAGGCCTCGGTCCAAGCCCTGCCAGTTCTTAAGATACTTTTATTCTTCTCCCAATTGGCAGGGAAGAAAATTGGGGGTATGCTTCAGAAATAGTTTAGGCAATGAGAGTTCTTTTAGGGCTTGAAGTTTAGAGACAGAAGTTTTTGTCTTTGGGACATGGGCTTCAGTTTCTTTTCAGCAGGATGTTGATTTGATTTGAATCCTTTAAAATTCTTTGTAATTTGCATTTGTAAATATTGCATTTGAGGGTACAGAGAAGATGAATTTGCAGATCTATTAAGTAGAATGAAAGGATTTATTTCCTTAGGTCATGGAGCCTAAGTTTCAGTGCCTAGTGCATGAGGCCAGCAACTGTGCAGACCACAACAGAGCTGTGCTCTTCACCATGTTCCTCACTCATGTTTGCAAGATTAAACCTGATCTCAAAACCTGTTTTCCTATGTACTCAGGATATAGGAAACATAATGTCTGTCTAAAAAAAATCCTTGTCACTTTTGAATTCTTTTTTTTTTTTTTTTTTTTTTGGTTTTTGGGCCACCTGGTGACGCTCAGGGGTTACTCCTGGCTATGCGCTCAGAAGTCGCTCCTGGCTTGGGGGACCATAGGGACGCCGGGGGATCGAACCTCGGTCCGTCCTAGGCTAGCACAGGCAAGGCAGGCACCTTATCTCTAGCGCCACCGCCCAGCCCTACTTTTGAATTCTTTAGTTGGCTTATCACTGTTTCTATATTAGAGATTATCCACGAGTTAACTCCATGCTTCTATAGGTGCATGCTAGTTAAAGTATTTACTTACCGTTTATTTGGAGTCCAAAGCTGGTATTGCTCAGGGATCACTCCTAGTGGTGATTGGGAGGGGGGTCATATGTAGTGCTGAATATTAAATCAGGGCCAAACATGTCCTATGCAATCACCTTAACCCCTGTACTGTCTCCAACCTTAAGTGATAACCTTCACGGAAATTTTTCCTCAACTGAGAGCAGCACATAACTGGCTCCACCCAGAGAAAATAGAGAACCAGTCTTCAGAACTATCTGCAGGGCTCAGGGGTCATTTTCAGCATTGCATGGGTATAATTTGAGATGTCACAAATTAAACTGGGGTTGACCAGTGGAAAGCAAGAGCTTTAGCCCCTTGATTATCCTCTCTGATTCTGGAAAGATGAATTTGTTTTCTTTTATACACAAAACAGTGATTATATCCAATAACATGGTTCTCCTGTGATCCCAATAAAGTTAGAAAATCCATTAAACCTGGGAAGTTGTCATGGCAACTTATGGCTTGCATTCAGTTGCTCAGAAGTACACACACACACACACACACACACACACACACAGCTGGACTTGGTGACTGGCATCTGAAGACAAGAGCAGTTGTGGAAAGCTGAACCAATCCTCACTTGATGGAATTTGATGCTGGCTCTGAATGGACAGAGTCTGAGTAGAGTTGGGTTAGCAATGTGATGCAGTGGTAGATGACATGCTGTGCATATGTGACACTGACTCAATCCCCAGAAACACAAACAGTGAAAATTACACACACCCAAATAAAAGCAGAAGGTCATGCTAAGTGAGTTCATCAGAAGAAGAAAGACAAATGGTGGGATAGAGAGAAGCAAAGCAGGGACAAGTGAAGCCATAAACAAGCAAACCCTTGGACTCAGTTCACAGAATTTAGGTGAGGGTGAAGAGTACACTACCTGTTTCAAATACAGAGTCTGGTGAATGAACCCTGGGAGGTAAACATTCAATTATACTGTGTAATCAAATATTAGTCCTCCTCATCCTGGCAGTCCTGGTGCCCTATCCCTCATGTGTGGTCATAATTTGGACAAAGAAAAAGAAAACACCTCAATCCTTTGTACTGTCAAACAGGACTTGTGGGTTCCGTGGCCTGGTAAGGCTCTGTTTCTGCCACATCATACTTACACTGGGAACTCCACAATGCATCAGTGACTGGTTTGATCTGGTTTAGAGGATGGATTGAGTGACTGGCCAGGGAAGCATCTAGAAGCCCTGTTTTGTGGGAACAGCTGAGGTTGCCCAGGAGGAGACTGAGGAAGTCACAGTACAGTACTCTGTACAGCACAGAGCTACTAGTCTAATGCAGGAGGAAGAGTCCAGTGGACCTGAACCACCAGCCCATTTCCTGGAAGAAGGAAGCTCTCTGGACCGGGGTGATGAGACCTAAGAGGTGAGCTGGCTTTCCCCTGAAACCCTGAACAAAACTTTCCCAATAGTTCCTGACTGCATCCTTCTGAAGCCACCCCTGGCCCTCCCACTCACCCTCCCTCTAACCTTCCCTGCTCTTTCTTACCTCCTTGGAGTGCCCAAAGAACCAGTGGGAAGGAGGCGATGGGAACTGCTGGACAGCTTTGAGCAGCCACTGCCTGTGCAGGTAGAGCTGGACAGCCTTGATCAGCAGCAGCACCAGGCCTAGCAGGGAGACCACTTGCAGAAACCCAGAGATACTGCCCAGGGGCCTGGTGATGCTCAGCACAGAGACATCCATGATGCTGTGACTGTAGGCTGGCTGCTTCAGCAGTACTCTCCCGGACTGTCCCTGGCCACTCAGCCCACTTCAGTCTCATGGCAAGGTGACCACACCTACCTTGGGGAGGTGACTGTAGGGGTCAAAGCTCACAGGCTGGAAAAGGTTTTTAAGGTCTTATTGTCAGGACTGGGACTGAGGTTAAGAGAGGGAGCTAGAGAAGAACCCCAGGGACAAGACTGAAACAACACTTTTGTGCTGGGCATGGTACAGTGTAGGGGAAGCATAAATAGTAATATTGGTTTTGTTGCAAATTGCTGTATTCAGCAAGAATTGGAAGTTCTAACCGAGGAAAGAGTGGAGGAGGAGCTTTCCAGTTGCAGTGATAATTGCCTGCACTCTCCTGACCCCTCTCCTGTCACTCAGCAGCTATTCTTTGAACCTCACTGTATGTTCCCCATTCTTCTAGATGTCTGCTTCTAGCTGTAAGCAAAACAGTCATGGATCCTGAATTCAAGAAATTCACAGTCTCATTGTCCAAAGATCTTTTAGGCATGTGTGGTTTCATTTATTACCTGCATTTCAGAGATGAGAAGTTACTTAAAAAGAAAGGAAAATAGTCATTGATATTTCTATGCAGACAAACCATTCCCAATCACTGCCATTTCTATAAAAAATAATGATACAGGGGCCAGAGAGTTTACACAGCTGGTTAATCCCTGGTATCCCATGTGGTCCCCTGGGCCTTCCAAGAGTGATTTTTTTTAATAAATATACTTATTTAATCATCATGATTACAAGCATGTTTGCAGTTGGGTTTTAGTTATATATAACTATATAATTATATATATATAAGACAAAAAGAACAACACCCTTCATCAGTGCAATACTCACCAGCAATGTCCTTTATCTCCCTCCTCCCCCACCCCTTGCCTGTATTCAAGACATACATTCTATTTCTCTCCTTCACTACCATTGTCATAGTAGTTGTCAGTGTGGCTTTTAAGACCAATTTTGCCCAGAAGTCTCTGCGGATGCTATGTGATTGGAGGTGAGCTGGCAATGCTGAATAAGGGTGGTGCCAGAGGAGCCCAGCCACTCTGTTTCACACTGCTGCTTTGAACATCCCCTAGTCACTGAAGGGGCCCAACCAGGAGTGATTTCAGAGTGCAGAAAGCCCTGAGCACTGCTGAGTGTGACAAAAACAAACAAACAAACAAACAAAATCAACCAAAAATAAAATAAAGTAATAAAACAATACTAATAAGGCTAATTTGCTTGCAAAATACATTTTAGTTTCAATAAACTTGACCTATCTATGACTTATGGGATTGCATCAAGAATAATGATCAAGTCTCTCTCGATCCTCTCTTGAGCTGGAGGCTAGCTCTAGCCGGCATGGGATTGGGGGAGACCCCATGTGGAAGGCCTTCTCCCTAATTTGGGTGAGCTGGGAGCCTTAATAGGCTCCCAGCCTTCCCCTCTTCTGCCCCCGGCCTTCAGGCCTGCTGGGGTGGCAGCCCAGGCGGCCAGAAATTGTTGGTCCTAACTTGGAGTGTGCTGAGAATTGCTTGGTTGCGCTGTTTGTCACTGGCAATTTCTGACCACTCTGCATATGGAAAACCGCGCATTGCCCCCGCGCGCACTGCTTGTATTAAGAGTATTCCTTATCTTTATGTTATGTTTTGCGTATCCAGAATGTCCATTTTGTATTCTGCCCTTTTCCACACCCCTTCAAAGCTCATTTTTACTCCTTAACTCTCTCACCCAAACATCAGTAACCCACATTACTCTTTTTTAACTTCAGTATTGCACAATCCTAATCACAGACCAAAGCAGTGCATTGTGTGTAGTAACCCTGAACTTTTTCAAAAGACATAAAATGGACACGTATGTCTTTAGAATATTTTGTTTCTCCCTGACAACTATAAGTCTTACTAAATATTCTCTTATACAATGACGATTCTAACCACTTTTTATCTTCTCTTTATGAGCTGTTCAACAAGGAATTTTGGTGAAAGAGTCCCCTTTTTTAATACTTATGATTGAACCATGTCATGGGGATTATTGGACTTGTTCTCATGTCCCCCATATGCACCAATAAAGCCACGTGGCATTGCTCCTTTTTTGCATAGGCACATTAAAATGAGAAAATACTATACATACAAATAAGATCCTATCTAATAGAGATTGGAATACACAAATCTTGTAGTGCAAAGGGACCTTACACCCTGAACATTGACATAATGACCTGGCACAGGCCTCAGAAGAAAGGGCATTTTTCCATTCACCCCTGAACCAGGGAAGCCATCCACGAAACATCCAGGTTTGTCTATAACATCACCTGGAAGCAATCCTCTACCACGGAAGATCCTATCACTGCTCAGACATCGACCTGCTCAAAAGAGACTTCCCTTAACACTGAGAAGACTTAACAACAATGACCTGCTTACAGGACAGGGCTTCCTGCATTGCCCTTTAATGGTGAGGTGAAACGAGAAGGCGTTCCACATTATGACTTCAATGTAGGATATGCAGATTCCAGGATCTTTAATACAGAAACATGATACCAACAACAGAGACTGTGTGAAAAGTGTGTTGGAATTACGGACCATGTCTTGGATTGGACGATAACTTGCCTGGAGCCTAGAGTTGGTCTTATGCCAGGAAACTTCAGGGGTAGGATCTCTTTGTATTTAGGCCAAGGTTATTCCTTTCCATGCCTCTCATATTTTGGTGGGCCTATGCAAACAACAATTGCCACTCTAACAACCATTTTTACTGTGCTCCTTTGACTCTAATCCTTAAAAAAAAAAACACTTAAAATTTCAGGTTAACCTAAGCTAATATGCATGTACATGTAAATGTAAAAAAAAACTATGCCTCTAATGTTTAAGGAGTTACATAACTTTTATGGCTTTAGATTGCCTTGTGTGCTGTTAAGAAATATTATAATGTGTTACAATCTGGGGGCTTGAGGTACAAAGTAATTGTACATGGATTCTGTTTTATTTATCTTAATGTTCTTTGGCTGAAAGTTCAAAGTTAAGATATCAGCAAGGGGACTTCTGAGAATTATGTTATGGGTGATTGTCCTTCCACTGTAACTTTACCTTGTCCTCTTTCTTTGCATCTTTGTTCTCATAATTCAAAATAAAAAAAAAAGAATAATGATCAAACAGATCAGCAACTTTCAATCTGCTTTGCTAAAAAATTCTCATAAATGTTTCAAGTTGAGCTCTTCAGAGCCTCTCGGGACACAGAAGTCATGCTGAGATCTGACAGCCTGCCTCTACCTGATCTACCGATAAGATCATGCCAATGCTTTTCTTCTTGTTTTCCCAAATATATTGTGGCTTCTCTGAAATACTTTACTCAACTGTTAAGGCTATTAGAAACCCTCTAAGAAAGATATTAGGCCAAAGTTTCTAAGAATGTTTAATGTTTTATAGTTCTCTAAGGCTGTGTGTTCATGTTGTAGCTGATGCTGATGGACATCTCTTACATAAGACACTCCAGCCAGAGTCTTAGTCATATAATCTTTTTTGATGCTCCATTGACAGGAATTTCCATAATATCTCTATTAGAGGGCACAGACAGTAGGCCTGCTAGATGTTATATTTCCTAGCATGGATGACTATCTGTTTATCCCCAAGAAATTTCATCAAGAAGCCTGTGGCGAAGAGCTGAGAGGAGAGATGAGGCAATTCCATAATGATATTTTTTGTATAATATCATTTTTTATTTTTTATAATAATAATTTAATTTTGACCAAAGTGGATTACATATCTTTCATAGTAATATTTTAGGTACATATTGACATTAAATCAGGGGAATTCTCACCACCAAAGTTGTCCTCCCTCCACCCCTGTTCCCAGTATGCATCCCATATCCTCCTCTCTGACCCCCTCCCCCTGGGATGCTAGTATAAGTGTCTAGCTTGTTGTAGATTGGGTATCGATTCTGTTGTTATGGCTTTGGATTTTGTGTTTAAGTCTGATAATTTTTATTACTACTTAGTGATCATATAACTATTTGGTCTTGGTGCCCTCCATTATTTTCCCCTCAATTTGTGAGGTGGAACATGATGGTTCAAGTTATGTGGTTCCATTTGAAGAAAAAAAAATAAAATGGGGCAAAAATAAAACAAGCAAAAAATGGGTGGAGTCCTTCTGGAGGCTATAAATATCAATTTGAGAGAAGAAAGGGAAAAAGGAAGAGAAACACAACAACAATACAAAAAGAAAAATAAAAAAAATCCAAAAAGCACCACAGCAATAAAGAAAACCACTACACAATAATCACAGTCCTGAAATAAAAACAAAACAAAGCACAAAAAAATGAAGAAAAATCCCCAAGTACAATAACAAAAAAATTATTTTGTGCTGCTTCTTTTTTTTTCTGCATAGGCACAGTAAATATTGGGGCAATTAGAAAGGGAAGTCCCTTGGCCAAAGAGATACAAGGTTTCTCCGCCCTTTAAGTATACTGTCATGGGAATAACTACAGACTCCCTACATGTTTATTTACTCCCCCCTGGGTCCTTTTGTGGTGTATGAAAACCCTTTGCTCTCTCATGGATGATAAAATTAGACCTCTGTATCTAGAGATCTTGGTATCTGCACAGGTCAAAGGATGGAGCCTAGGATGGAGTCTTTCCATAGAGATACTTTTGAGATTCATGTTATGGTACTTACATTATATATTTTTATATAATTTGGCTATTCTCTCTTCTGCTGTACTTATTTACAGGCTGAAATATAGCTGCGATTAAATTTCTCTTTACCTGGAGTATTTAGCATCAATATCTTTCTCCTTGTCTTCGAGTGCCATAGCAGTTTGTAACAGAAAGGATCACTATGCTTCAGGAGCTTCTTCTAGACACTTTGAATACCTGCTGACTAATCTACACTCCAAAAAGGTTTGGCCAGAATAGTATTGGGCTATTTAATTTTACTAGGTATAATTTCTGTACACTTTTCATAAGGTTATCTCTTTCAAAACTATGACACATATAGGACACTGGTCCCAACTGATCACATCACATAGTCCAAGTAGAATGAAGGGTTCTACCCAATATGTTTAAGTAATCATACCTATGATGGCTGCACATTTAACCAAAGCCCCTAAGGACATTTCTGAGCACATAGCCCTGTGAGTAGAGTCACATTGCTGGGTAGAGTTGAGCTTCTTATTTTCTAGATTGGATCCAGTCAACTAGATTTATCCAATGCTGTTGAATTCCATTTCTTAAGGGCTTCTTCTCTAAGGCAGATTTTTAAACCTAAGCAAACCTTGTTTGTTCCACCTAAACAAACTTCGTTTTTTTTCCCCCCAAAGGGAAGGCACATAATATCCTGCTTATTTGGAACAAGGGGACATTCTTTATCTCTGCCTTCTAAGAAAGGTAAGTGGAGAGTTGATTCTAAGGATGAAGTTTCTCTCCCTGATACCCTCCTCACATAGTACTGACAAGCAGTAAATCTCCCCAAAATGTCTCTGAGGCATTTTCTGGGTGACATGATAATATGAAATGTGCAGTATCAGAAGTTAATTATAAATCTAGCTTAAAATCATGTGATCAGTTACAGGAGAAATGGACTATTTTCCTTTTTTCTATTGATTTTGTAGCTTGCCACTTAGAGTACTTATGCATTGTTTTTAATATTGTAGACAAATTTTACTCATTTAACAGCATATGTTGAAATTTATTATAAAATTTATCTATGATAAATCATAAAGTTTTTGGAAAATATTTTCAAAGTTTGTGTAGAAGACTCACTGTACCCACTATAAGAGTTTAAGTGTCATCACACTTGTCTGAATAATTTATATATTTTGGAAACTAAATGTTTATCAAACAAATAATAGAATACAGTTTTTAGATACAACATACCTTTTAGCTCACTCCTCGGATGGTGTTTGATTCCTGGTGCTGTTGCAGGAAACTGTGCTGGTTCTATGGTTGGGATCTGGGGTTCCAGGCTGGACAGTTGCAGTCCAATCACAATCTAAGTTGAGTCTCCATGACAAATTTCAGGGTGGGAGGCAACTCTGTATTATAAAATGTATGAGTTCTTATCCTTAGTAGAGAAAAGCATGTTTCTATACATGAGTCCCCCTTTTTTCCCAAAACCCATCAGATAAGGGGCTAATATAAAAATATATAAGGCAGAGCTGGAGAGATACCATGGAGGTAGGGCATTTGCCTTGCATGCAGAAGGACAGTGGTTCAAATCCCAGCATCCCATATGGTCCCTGGTGCCTGCCAGGGACATCCCCAGTGCCTGCCAAGGGTGATTTCTGAGCGTAGAGCCAGGAGTAAACCCCTAAGAACTGCTGGGTGTGACCCCAAAACCAAAACACAAACAAAAACAAAAACAAAAATATATAAGGCACTGACAGAACTTTACAAGAAAAAATGAACACTTTGTCAAAGAAGAAATATAAATGGCCAAAAGACACATGAAAAAATGCTCCACATCACTAATCATCAGGGAGATGCAAATCAAAACAACAATGAGGTATCATCTCACACCACATTGACAGGCATATATAACAAAGAACAAGAATAATCAGTGCTGTTGTAATATTGTTTTTGCCTGTCATCCTACCTGGATCTTCCAGGTGGGGGTGATTAAGGAAAGAAATAAATAGCTTGTTGGGGAGGCATAGGGAGATCTTTTGCCAGAACTGACGGCTTGTTTGGTTTGCTTTTTGGAGCTGGCTGAAACTGACAAAAGACTCCTTTTGCTGAACCTTTGGTCCCCTAATCTTTTGCATTTGTTGATTATTTACTCCGGATATTATTATCAAAGTCTCCCCCAAAAGGGGGGACAGAAGAATGGGATTCAATTTATCTTTCTGGGAGTCGTTCTTAGACTTGCAGACCATCAACAAGGGGTTTGACCTTCCCCCACATTTGGCGCCCGAACAGGGACCCTATGGGGCCGTGATTTGCATAAACAATGGAAGGCAGAATTCCATATTCCATTAGCTCAAGGTGAGCCTGAACCTTCTTCTGAATTAAAAACCCAAAATTTTTGGTAGGGGCCACTGCCAGAAAAACCCCAGCACCAATAAAAATAAAATGGAAATCTGATGAACCAATTTGGATAGGCCAGTGGCCCCTTAAAACTGATAAATTAAAGGTGCTGACAGAATTAGTGGAAGAACAGCTAAAATTAGGACATATTGAGCCTTTGTTTTCTCAATGGAATTCACCTGTATTTACCATAAAAAAGAAATCTGGTAAATGGAGATTGTTAATGGATCTGAGAGCTGTGAATTTATCTATGGTACCTATGGGAAAATTACAGACAGGTTTACCATCACCTGTAGTAATCCCTAAGGAATGGCCACTAATTATAATTGATTTAAAAGACTGCTTCTATCATATTCCTATTCACCCAGATGATAAACACCGTTTTGCATTCTCAGTTTCTTCTATTAATAATACTCACCCCTGCAGGCGTTTTCAGTGGACTGTTCTCCCTCAGGGCATGCTAAATTCACCAACTATGTGTCAATATTTTGTGGACAAAATTTTGAGCTCTGCTCGTGAAAGATTTCCCCAAGCTATAATTTATCATTACACTGATGATATTTTAATTACAATGAATAACGAAACAGATTTACACAAATTATATGCTTACGTGATTAATTGTTTGCAAATGGCAGGACTGAAAATAGCTTTAGGAAAAATACAGACCATGCCACCATATCAATACTTGGGCTTTATTTTGGACAGAACATCAATACGTCCACAAAAAAAATTCCATAAAAAAAGAGAACCTTAAAACGCTTAATGACTTTCAGAAACTTTTGGGTGATGTAAATTGGCTCTGCCCAGCGCTAGGAATCTCAAATGCAGAGCTGTTTAATTTGTTTAAAACTTTGGAAGGTAATCCTGCATTAGATAGTCCCAGAAATTTAACACAAGCTACTAAAAATGAATTGGACATTTTCTTGAACAGACTGCAAAAATCATTTCTCTTAAGATTTATCCCTGGAGAGAAGGTATTTTTATTAATTTTCCCTACAAAAGAAACACCTACTGCGGCTTTAATGCAACAGGCTGGTCCTTTGGAATGGGTGTATTTACATAACAAACAGCCTCAGTCTGTGATATCTTACCTGCAACTAATCTCAGAATTGATTATCAAAGCAAGACTCAGATCAATATCTTTGTTAGGTTTTGATCCAGATATAATAGTATTGCCAATACCAAAAAAGGAAATTGAGTTAATATTGCCTCTTAATGAATCTCTACAAAGGGCTCTCTCAGATTTTACATGAGAGATTTCTTCTCATTATCCAAAAGGAAAGACCTGGGACTTTTTGTAAAAGACTCAGTTTGTTATCTTTTCAATTGTGAGGGATTCTCCTATTCCCAATGCAAAAGTTTTTTATGTAGATGGATCAAGTGGGGGACGGGGCGGAATAACCGGAGAAAATGAGAAAATATGAACATAACGATAGAAACCAAATATAAGTCTGCACAGAAAGTTGAATTAGCAACGTTAATTTATCTATTAGAAAATGTATCTGAAGCCATGAATGTTGTTTTTGATTCTTTATATGTTGTAAATTTATGCCCGGTGATAGCCACTGCCTCCCTCAATTCTCATAGTCCTATTATACAGAATTTATTAAAAAAGTTACAACACATTATTTAAAAAAGAACTGAACCTATCTTCATCACACGTATTAGAGCTCATTCAGGCCTTCCAGGGCCAATGGCTCAAGGAAATAAAACTGCTGATTTGTTGGCAATGCCTATATTTAAATCACCTGTAGAGGAACATTCAGCCTTACACACAAATGCTCATAGTTTACATATAAATTATCAAATTCCATGGAGGCAAGTGAGAGAAATTATAAAAAGATGTAACATATCTTTAGTGCCCCGCGAGCACTAAAGACTCATATAGCAGGAGCAAATCCAAGAGGCTTGCAGTCTAACGAATTGTGGCAAATGGATGTAACTCAAACAGACTTATTTCCCAAAAAAACCATACCTTCATGTGGTAGTGGATACATATTCTCGATTTATTTGGGCAATTCCTATGTCTTCCCAAAAATCTAAGGCAGTTTGCAGTTTTCTTTTACAATGTTTTTCTGTTATGGGTATTCCGTGTTCTATTAAGACTGATAATGGACCCTCTTATATAAGTAAAACTTTTTAATTTTTTTGTAATGAATGGCAGATAAAACATCTTAAAGGAATTCCCCGCAATTGTCAAGGACAGGCAATTGTGGAAAGAGCCCATAGAACTCTGAAAACTCAATTGCAAAAGAATAGAAAAAGAGGTTTAATGCCAACGGAGTTGTTATCTTTGACACTCATTTCACTAAATTATCTAAATTTACCTCAGGGAGAGAGCTATACAGCAGGGGAAAAACATTTTAAAGAAGATAACCAGAGACAAGAAACAACAAATATTCCAATTTGGATAAAAGAGGATAAAAATGAATTGCTGGTTATCTCCTCTTGAGAGGGAGGGGTTATGCTTATGTTTCTACAAATGACAACCCTCCTAAGAAATTTTGGGTCCCCTTGCGTCTTGTTAGAAATCGGACTGGTGCTGATGATCAAGGTCAGGTTGCTAGGACTATAGACTCCTCCCCACATCAAGTACAGAGTGCTCAAGATATTGACAGTTGTGGTGCTGCTGAGGTGACTGGGAAAGTAAGTGAGGGATTAACTTTCATACCTCATATTCTCAGTGAATCTGACAAAAGTGAAAAATCCTTACAGTCTGGACTACAAATAGAAAAACAGAAACCTGTTTTCACTGGATTACAAAATTTGGGTAACTCATGTTACATGAATTCAATATTGCAATGCTTGTATAATATTACAGACTTGACTCAGTATTTTTATCAAGATCATTATAAAAAAGATATTAACAGAGAAAATCCAAAGGGACATAAAGGTAAATTAGCAGATGAATTTGGTCATCTTATCAAAATCATGGGAAATGGATGCCATAAATATTTCAATCCTGAAAGTTTCAAAGCAACAATAAGTTTACTCAATGACCGATTTGCTGGACACAACCAACAGGATCCTCACGAATTATTAATGTTTCTTATAGAAGGACTACATCAAGATTTGCTTAAAAATTTAATAACAGATGAAACTGCACACTTTATAGACAAATGATAAATATGAACAATTTAGAACTTGCAAATCTATTATCTATGATACCTTTGGAGAACAGTTTAAATCTATACTAGAGTGTCTTACATGTTATCAAAAGTCTGAGGTTTATTAAACATTTGTTCAGTTGTCCCTGGCTGTCAAGTCTGCAGATAAATGTACTTTACAGGAATGCTTTGTTGAATATTTTAAAGAAGAAGGTTTGAGAGATAACAATAGAATTTACTGTTATAATTGCAACACTAAAAGGGATTTTTCAAAGAAAACATATTTATGGAAAATACCTCCCATACTGATAATTCATTTGAAACGTTTTGCTTTTGATGGAAAACAGATTAAAAATTATACACTTATGTGGATTTTCCTTTGGAAGACCTCAATTTAGCAGAATTCACTCAAGAAGATAATAACAAGATTGAAAAATATAATTTATCATCAGTATCAAATCATTTTAGTCAAGTTCATTATGGACATTGTACTTCATATTGTAAAATTGCCACAGAACAGTATTGAATCAAATTTTGATGATAAGAAGATCAAGAAAATCCCTATTGCATCGGTAAAATCTACAGCAGCAAATATCTTGTTTTATATTTCTCAGAGATCTACTATGAATACTTAATGATCATTTCCTTTACTTGTCAATTATCCTTGATGTTTTACTGGTCATTTTTTAGGTATGATTCCTTAATAGGAATGAATACGATGAATCCTCATTGTGGTTGTTTGTATGATGTATTTATGCCTTAATTTCAGTATTGTTTTAGGTTACTATTAATTAGAAGATTTTGCAATATATTGATGTTACTTAAGACCTATATGAAAGAAAGATTCTTAATCATGTTAATGTTGCTTTATGATTGTGTATCGATATATGTTCATTTGGCAACTTTTGACTTTTCATTGTAACATCAGTGTTTTATTTCTCTCAACATAGATTTTGAGATGGAGATATAATCATAGCTTTGATATAACCATAATTTTGTATAGTATGTATTTGCACATTTATTGGTTTTGTAATTTTTGTTTATGGTTTTCTTTTCCTGACACTTTATGCCTTAATTTATTATTTCTCACAATTCCCCTTTTCTTCCTAGTTCTTAACGTTTTATTTGTAGGAATCTCATCACAATTGCAAGCCTCCTGATATCGAACTGAGGAATACTGTTCCAGTACTGTGTCGCATATCAAGTTACAACTCGTCTTTCCTGATTCATCAAATGTCTTTGGTCGGACTTTTAGGAGTTCTATACTCCCTATCTTTTTAGTGTAAATTTCAACTTGGTAAAAATTTTTAGCTTTCGTATTTGTATTTTTTATGATTAGAATCCTTTAAAGTATATTTAATTCTGTATTTTTGTGATTATTTTAATTAATGTTTTTAATTAATTGTAATTAATGTTTTTGATCTTATAAAATTGATGTTATATTTCATTAAAGTTTTGCTTTTGTAACTATGTGTTTGGGGTTAGACAGTGTTATTGTTATTATTATTGTTATTGTTATTATATTGTACACTATTATTGTTTGTTTACAAAAAAGGGGGAATTGTTGTGTATTTGTTGTAATATTGTTTTTGCCTGTCATCCCACCTGGATCTTCCAGGTGGGGGTGATTAAGGAAAGAAATAAATAGCTTGTTGGGGAGGCATAGGGAGCTCTTTTGCCAGAACTGACGGCTTGTTTGGTTTGCTTTTTGGAGCTGGCTGCAACTGACAAAAGACCATAAGGATGGTGAGAAAGGGCCCACATGAGGTCTAATAATAGCCTTTTGGTTTTAGGGCCATAAAATGCCATGGTTCTTGTGCTTAACAAACAAGAACTCAGGCCTCCTATTCCTTTTAATGAATATGGAATTTCTTGCAGAGACCAAATTTTGGCCATTCTTTATCAGAAATTACAGTGACCTGAGCACCTGTGTCTATCATGCCTTTGAAGAATTGCCCTTCTATATTAAGTTTAATCATTGGATTTTCATCTTTACATTTAGTAATCAGAGCCACTAATGGGTTTTTGGCAGCCCCTGGATCTGTGCTTCCAAAACCTCCAGTTCTTATCTTATCTGAAGTCCCAAATTTAACATAAGGTATTATTACTATTTGGGCAATTGTCTCCCCTTTTTTGAAAGTCCAAGTAACTGGCACATTGATAACTACAATAATTTCTCCCTTTGATTCTGAATCAATAACTCCCGTATTTACTGATATACCTTTTACATTAAGGGAACTTCTGCCCAGAATCAAACCCATTGTATCTGGGCGGTGGGGAGGTCCCACTATGCCTGTGTGTAACATATAAGGGCATTCTCCTGGGTAAATTGTAATGTCCACTGGGCAAGTTATATCAAGCCCAGCACTGCCCACAGTGGCATGTGTTAATTCATTAATTGAGATTAATCTTCTTAGGCTGGGCTGGGGAGAATTATGGTTTGATGTCTTTGTCCCTGTTTTGTAAGGGCCTGGGGATTGGCCCTGTAGGCATTTCCCTGTTTTCTAATTGTAGATCCTGGAGGAACTGAATTTAACAAAAGACGGCAATTCCTTTTAATATGCCCTTGTTTTCCACAATGGTAACAGGCAAATTGTCTCCTAGGGTTTGTATTAAAACCTCTTCCTATGTTATTATTAGGGGGATTTCCAGATCTACAGTCTTTTGCCCAGTGGTAACCCTTATTACATTTTGGGCAGAGACCTGGTTTTCTGGCAAGTTTTTGTCCCTTTTGGTAAAGAGGTATAGTTCCTTTAGTAATTGCAAAGGTTTGCACCTGATCTGAATTTGCTAATGAATGGGGTATATCATAAACATTCCTACAAGTATATAAAAATTCATTTAAATCAGCTTTTTCCTGCAACAGAGCCAATACCAATTTGCAAGCTGAATTAGCATTATGATAAGCCAAACATTTTTCTAGAAATTTCTTCACCTCATCATTTTTAGCTTGTATTTTTAAAGCATCTTTGAGTTTAGCCACAAATTCTACATAAGGCTCTTGGGGACCTTGGATGATTCTTAAAAAGGTTCCCTCACTAGTACTGTTAGTATCAATTCTTTCCCATGCAGATAATACAATGTCCTTAATTATTTTTGAGATTTCCTTTGGTAAAGCCGCTTGTGTCTGTATATCTGAATATTGATTTTCTCCCATTAATAATTCATATGAGAGATTAACCCCTGCCACTCGTTTTTTGGTTTCATCTGGACTATATAGTTTGGATTTCACACCCTCTGCATATAACATTTCCCATTCAGTTCGCTGCTTAGATGGTAGGCATATTTCAGCAAGTTTTTTAAAGTCATGCAGAGTCCAAATTGATTTTCGACACCACATGCTTAGTACCTCCTGACAATATGGAGAGGTAGCCCCAAATTCTTCACATGCTTTCTTAAACCGTTCCACATCCTCCATTTCAAGAGGTTCATAATTTGAAACATATACTGTTTGAAATGGAGTTGAGGCTGGATTAGCAGAAGTACCTTGCACAGGACTCTGATGCCTGAGGTGTGGAATACTAGAATGTGGTTCATTGTCTGAGTTGGCACTAATATGTGAGTCCATACTGTGAACAGAATCAGGACACTCTTGTGGACTTAGCACTGGAGGCTGGTCATCAGTGTCAAGATCTTGATTTGGATTATGAGTATCTAAATTACGTGTCCGAGTTGATTTTTTTACCGGCAAAAATACCTATACTTTTGCTACCAGTGTTAGATTTATCAGCCTGTATCTTAGTCTGAATTTTCGTAGGAAAAAATTTTTTTATTGTCCATACTGGTCATCACTTTACAATTTCCACATTGTCTATTTCCTAACCACCAGCCAATGCCTATGCATATGATAGTCATATTAGCCAACACAGAAATTCCACAAACTATGACTAATGGAGACCACTCAAGCAATGCAAATATTGAAGTAGAAATTTTTGATTGAATTGTAAGCAGCAACTATCCAACGACAATGATATTTACTAATATCAAACCAAGTGGTTTATATCCAAGCAGAGTAATGCACTTGAGTAATGCCAAACCGATGTATTTAATAACAGATGGCATAGTGAGCGTGAGTATCCATAATAACCAGCCAACGACCTCCAGAGGTAATTTCCAATAAAACATGTCACTTACAGTTCCAGAGGGTCCAGATTCACCTGTTCCGGGCGCCAAATGTGGGGGAAGGTCAAACCCCTTGTTGATGGTCTGCAAGTCTAAGAACGACTCCCAGAAAGATAAATTGAATCCCATTCTTCTGTCCCCCTTTTTGGAGGAGACTTTGATAATAATATCCGGAGTAAATAATCAACGAATGCAAAAGATTAGGGGACCAAAGGTTCAGCAAAAGGAGTTTTTTGTCAGTTGCAGCCAGCTCCAAAAAGCAAACCGAACAAGGATGCTCCCTTGAATGTAATTTCCCTTTTTGATCTTGCTGTTTTCAGAATTCTGTCTCTATCTGTGGGATTCATCATTGTGACTAGGATGTGTCTTGGGGTATTTTTTCTGGGGTCTCTTTTGGTTGGTACTCTTCGAGCATGCAGGATTTGATCACATATATACTTTAACTCTGGAAGTTTCTATTTAATGATGTTCTTTTTTTTTTTTTTTTTTTTTTTTTTGGTTTTTGGGACACACCCGGCGGTGCTCAGGGGTTACTCCTGGCTGTCTGCTCAGAAATAGCTCCTGGCAGGCACGGGGGACCATATGGGACACCGGGATTCGAACCAACTACCTTTGGTCCTGGATCGGCTGCTTGCAAGGCAAACGCCGCTGTGCTATCTCTCTGGGCCCATAATGATGTTCTTGACCGTTGATTCTTCCTGGAAATTTTCTTTCTGGATCTCTGGGACTCTGATGATTCTTAAGTTGTTTCTGTTGAGCTTATCATAGACTTCTATTTCCATCTCTTCCCATTCTTTAACTAATTTTTCCTTTGTCTGTTCATTTGCTTTAAGTTTTTTTTTCCAATCTCTCCTGCTGTATGGAATTGTTATTTATTTCATCTTCCACAGCACCAAGTCTATTCTCAGCTTCTGATACTCTGTCCCAGAGCTTATCCACTTTGTCATTCACTTTGTTTACTGAGTTTTTCAGGCCTGTTAGTTGACATGTTATTTCAGTTTGGAGTTTTGTGATTTCTGTCTTCATATTTTCTTGGTTCTTATTAGTGTTCTGTTCAACTCGATCCATGGTTTCTTTGAGTTCGTTGAGCATCTTCCATATTGCTAATCTAAGGTCCTTATCTGAGAGATTGATTAGTTGGTTGGTCATTATCTGGTTATCAGAATTATCATCTTCATTCTCTATGTCTGAGGCTGGCCTGCGTTGTTTCCCCATTGTCACACTTGTATTGTGGGTTTTTCTACGTGTTGTGATGGTATTCATTGGCTAAATGATGCAGGCTCACTCCTCTGGCTCCGCCCTTTCTGGATGGGTGAACTTGCCTCCAAGGGAGGGGAGTCCTCTGTGGATGAAGCCTCACATAGGATCAAATCTTAGGCCCGAGCACGCAGCAGAGAAGATAGTCTGGAGAGAAATGCTGGGCTTCAGTAATCCAGCACAGTTCTTAGTGTAATTTTTTTTCTTCTTGTTGTGATGGTGTTCTTTTCTTAGAAAGAGCGCATGGTCTCTTGAGCTGGAGGCTAGCTCTAGCTGGCATGGGGTTGGAGGAGAACCCATGTGGAAAGCCTTCTCCCTATCTAGGGTGCGCTGGGATCCTTGATAGGCTTCCAGCCTTCCCCTCTTCTGCCCCCGGCCTCCAGGCCTTCTGGGGTGGCAGCCCAGGCCGCCAGACAAGGTGGTGTTGGGGGGTCCCTCCTGGATGGGGTCCCAAGCTTTCCCCGCCCTTTCCTCAGCTCTAGGGAGGGAAGGGCACAGGGGGTATGGCGGGCAGCTCCTGGCTTCCGGCTCTCTCTCGATCCTCTCTTGAGCTGGAGGCTAGCTCTAGCTGGCATGGGGTTGGGGGAGACCCCATGTGGAAGGCCTTCTCCCTATCTGGGGTGTGCTGGGAGCCTTGATAGGCTGGGGTGGCAGCCCAGGCGGCCAGACAAGGTGGGTGTCAGGGGGTCTCTCCTGGATGGGGTCCCAAACTTTCCTCGCCCTTCCCTCAGCACCTACTTTTCATCATCAGCACAGAGACCAGATTAGGCTGATTTTTGAAGTCATAAAGCTTGAGTTTTAATTCTGGTTGTATATTTTTCTCTCTTAGTCTTAAGTTTCTTCCTTATAGTTGTGTTTATAATACTGACAATAACAAACACTAATACTTTATATGTCTTAAGTACTCCATAAATAAATTTATTGTTTTGTGTTACTTTATAAAAAATTATTTTTTAATTCTTGTACTCTGTGCAAATACTAAAATAAAAAGAGTTCATCTACCTTCTGGCTCACCCTAATTGTAAATGGTACATTCAGCATTCAAGTCCAGGCAGTCAGCTCTGGAGATCTGGTTGCTGACTATGACTATAAAGATGATTGTTGGTTGATAGGTTTAGGCTTCTAGCCATACATATATGTCCCCAAACTTTTTGGGCATCTTATCCTGTTTACACCGTTTTGCCCTTGTATCCAAGGAGTAGAAGTATTTCAGGGTATCATCATCACATGCTGGCATAAACAAGCCACCTAGTTTTTGAGAGAAAGTGTTAATTAAGCCATTTATGTAAAGAGTTTGAAAATATTTTAATGATATAAGAAAGGTTCGGCCCCAAGACCTCTAATCATTCACTTTACCAGATAAAACTGTGTGGGTGGTTGTTGTGAGCCAATTCTGTTGCAGTCTTCAGCACCTGCAAACAGATCCTTCGTGAAGTTCGGGAAAAAATTCCACGGGGAGAGAGTGGGTACACGAAATGGCGAATGACGGAACAATATTGTAGAAATGAAAATGAGACCACACAGAATGTATGGGGACTTACGTCTGAAAAGACGAAGACAAATTTATTTTTTGAGCTGGCTGACTTTTAAAGGTTTGAGGCTTGGAAAGCAGGGTGCAAATTCTTGACATCTAAGGAACTGGGAAAAGAATGAAGGACCCTGGCTTAAATTAGCATATGAAAGAACCGATACTGAAGGTGAAAAGAAGTTTTGTTTTGGGTTCGCTTTGTTTTGGGTAAGCAGAAGGGAAACAGGTAATTTTCAGGGAAGTGGGAAGAGAGAGAAATGTTTTAGAGTTTTGGGGGAAAACTGAAAATTACCTTGTTTTGAGTAAACAGGGGAAAACTGAAAATTGCTTTACTATGAGACAAATTTTGGGAAAAACCTGATCTTGGCGCCAAAGTAGCAAAAATTACAGGGAGCTGTTAAGTGGGAGACTTTTGGCGGGATTTGTACTGTCCTCCTTTGTTAGAAAGAATTTACTAAGGCCTGATTTTTAATATAGGTTAAAAATAGAGAGATAGTTACAGCCACTTTTGGAATTATGGCCAAACAATCCACGCAAAGGGTCAACTGATTTTGACTGCTCTAAGCGGGCCTTTTTGGCAAATAATTCCTTTTCAGGAGAGCACTATACCATCTGGTGTGTGCCCCTCCTGAGTGGAATGTGGCAAGTGGTCGTGCGAGAGCACCAGCTATCCTGAGGGAAACTTCAGAGGGAACCAGCTACTAGATGGTTTGATTAGGCTTTCACTCCTATACCCAGGTCGGATGATTGATTTGCACATCAGGACCGCTACGGACCTCCACCACAGTTTCCTCTGGCTTCGCCCTGCCCAGACATAGTTCACCATATTTTGGGTCCTTCCTGTTCAGCTCCACTTCTTTGCTCAGCTCATGTTGACATGGCTGACAGAGGTGTCATCCCTCCATTTCAACTGCCACATCCTCAAGGCTAAGTCCTATGATAGCCTATTGTCACCCTTCTGCCACTGCACCTCTTACCCCCCAGATCCCAATCACCATCAGTGTTTTATTCAGAGATACTTCAGTGCCCAGAACCCAGAAAGCAGCAGGAACAGGAGCAGCCAACAACCTTCTCACAACAGAGTGAAAAAAGAAGAATTAACAAAGCCAGTGCTGCTTCCTGACACTGAATTATTGGAGAGAGGAATGATCATTCAAGCTGAATTTCATTCTCTTAGCCAGGACATGGCTCATAGAAAAAGGCTTAAGACATAATTTTTAAACTGAACAAAATCAACAGAATTGAAAAATAATTTCAGGGTTAAATAAAATTAAGAACTGAATCATGAAACCAAATCCTTGGTTTTCCCTTTTCTTTTCCTGCAGCCACATGTCCAGTAGTAGAAACCTGAAGAAAACTCAAACTTGAAAGAAACAAAACCTAGAGATAATTCTGAAAGAACAGTTTATTTAAAGCATTGTTTGTAGACATAGACTCTTCTGAATGGCTAAAAACAAAGAGAAAGATGAATTCCTTAAACCAATAAGGAAGAAAAAAGACCTCAAGCACAAATCAAGGAAAATAAGAATCAAACCAGATCTCCCATTTGAAACTATTCAAGCAAAAAGACAGTGGAATGACATGTTTAAACTATTGAATGAAAGAAACTTATAACCTAGAGTCCACTACCCGGCAAAACTCTCATTCATATTGAAGGGAAGACTAAAAATATTCTCAGACAAAGAACAACTCACACTCTTTGTGCTAATCAAACAATCTCTAAATGAACTACTCAGAGATGAATTACAAAATCCAAACATGCAGTTGTAAAAACAACAGTCCTACACAATTAAAATGACACAAAAACCCTCTCTGTCAATAATGTCCTTAAATGTCAATGGACTAAACTCCTCCATTAAAAGACACAGAGAAAATGGTTGGATCAGAAAACAAAAACCTGAGGTGAATCATCCCTCCCACAGATAGTGAAATTAGCTGATTTCTCCTGTGTGTCAGAAGCATGGCAAGCATGTTGTACCTTTTCTGCTTTCATGTGGCCTGAGAATTTAATTCTCTTCGGCATTCTTCCTGAGGGATCGCCTTCTTCAGAGGTGAGTCGTCCAGCCCACAAAGGGTAAAGCCAGAGGAGTGTGACTGCTCCACTTCACTTCGCAACAGCAGCGTGCATCTTCTAGCTAATGAATGTCACCATAACACATAGAAAAATCAACAATACAAGCATGACAATGGGGAAACAACATAAGCCAACACCAGGCATAGAGAATGAAGATGACCTGAAAATAGCCAACTACCTAGTTAGTCTCTTGGATATGGAATTTAGAGAAAAAATATGGAAGATGTTCACAGAACTCAAAGAAAGCGTAGATCGAGTTGAATGGAACACTAATAAGAATCAAGAAGATATGAAGATAGAAATCAGAAATCTCCAAACTGAAATAACAGGTCTGAAAAACTCAGTACACGAATTGAAAAACCTTAATAGAAAGCCTCTCCAACAGGGTAACAGTAGCTGAGGACAGAATCAGTGAGCTGGAAAATAAGATGAATAACAACTCTATACAGCACAAGAGATTAGGAAAAAGCCTTAAAGTGAATGATCAGACAATGGAAAAATTACTCAAAGAATGAGAACACATAATAATAGAAATTTTTGATAAGGTCAACAGAAACAACATAAGAATTATTGGAGTCCAGGAGACACAGGAAGAAAATCCCCAGGAAGAATCAACAGTCATCATGATAGAAAAACTATCAGAGCTAAATAGTGCATGCAACCAAATCTTATATGCCCAAAAAGTACCAGCTAAAAGAGGCCCAAGGAAAAGCACCCCAAAACCCAAACTAGTCACAATGATGAGTCCTACAGATAGGGATAGAAAATTAAAAGCAGCTAGATCTGAAAGGGAAATTACATTCAAAGGAGCATCCTTAAAATTTACAGACCTGTCACAAGAAACCCTCAAGGCCAGAAGGTAGTGGTGGGATATAGTGACAAAACTCAATAAAATAAATGCTTTGCCTAGAGTATAACACCTAGCCCAACTCACATTCAAGTTTGAAGGAAGGATACATAGCTTCACGGATAAAGAACAGCTCAGAAACTTTGCAGACTCAAAACAAGCCTTAAAAGAAAAACTGAAAGGTCTACTTTAAGACAAGAATGACCAACAGACACACCAAACTTCTACACAAAGATGGCACTAAATTCCAGGACAATTATCTCTCTCAATGTCAATGGACTAAATGCAGCAGTTAAGAGACACAGAGTGGCAGAATGGATCAAAATACTGAATCCAACTTTCTACTGCCTACAAGACTCACCTGAATAGTCAGAACAAACATAGACTCAAAATCAAAGGCTGGAGGAAAACCATCCAAGCAAACAACACCCTTAAAAAAGTTAGAGTGCCATACTCATATCAGATGACACAACTTTAGACTCAGAAAAGTTATAAGGGACAAAGATGGACATTACATACTATCAAGGGATATGTACAACAGGAAGAAATCACACACCTAAACATATACGAACACAATGAGAGACCAGCAAAGTATTTAATACAATTATTGACATCTGAAAAAGGATATTAATAGCAACACAATAATTGTGGGAGACCTAAACACTGTATGAAATGAAAACAAATGAAAATAAAGACACAAATGTAGCAAAATAGCAAAAACTGTCCTAAGAGGAAAATGTATAGCTTTGCAAACACTTATCAGGAAGAAAGAAGAGGCTTACATGAATAGCTTACTGACACAGCTTATAAAATTAGAAAATGATCAACAAACGGAACCAAAAATAGGTAGGCAGAAGGAAATAACAAAGTTTAGAACAGAAATCAATGATGTGGAAATCCATAAAACAATTAGAAAGATCAACGGAAGCAAGATTTGGTTCTTTGAAAAAAAATAAACAAGATTGATAGACCACTGGCAAAACTCACAAAGAAAGAGAGAGAAACTTGATAACCTGTATTCAAATTGAAAAGGGGGAGATCACTACACACATTTTAGAGATTCAAAGGCTATTCAGAGACTACTTGAGAAACTCTATGCCATGAAACATGAGAACCTGGAAGAAATGGGTAAATTCTTGGACTCTTATAACCTTCCAGAGTTGAATAAGGATGAGGTAGCAGATCTAAACAGCCACATCAATATTGAGGAAATTAAAATGGTGAACAAAAATCTTTCCCAAAACAAAAGCCCAGGCCCAGATGGGTTCACTAATGAATTTTTTTTTCAAACCTTTCAAGAGGAACTTCTACCAATCCTTTTCAGGATCTTTTATAAAATTGAAGAAATAGGAACACTTCCTAACAGTTTCTATGAAGCCAACATCACCATGATACCAAAACCAGACAGAGATGCTGCCAAAAAAGAAAATTACAGACCAACATCCCTGATGAATACAGATGCAAAGATACTCAACAAAATTCTGGCAAATAGAATTCAATACGTCATCAAGAAGGTCATTCACTATGACCAAGTCAATTTCATCCCAGGAATGCAAGGATGGTTTAACATCTGTAAATCAATCAGCATAACACACCATATCAAGAAAAATAAAAATAGGGGCCAGAGAGATAGCAAGGAGGTAAGGCGTTTGCCTTTAATGCAGAAGGTCATCGGTTCGAATCCCGGCATCCCATATGGTCCCCCGTGCCTGCCAGGATCAATTTCTGAGCATGAAGCCAGGAGTAACCCCTGAGCACTGCCGGGTGTGACCCAAAAACCACCAAAAAAAAAAAAAGAAAGAAAAAGAAAAACCACACGATCATATCAATAGATGCAGAGAAAGCACTGATAAGGTCCAAAACTCATTCTTGATTTTAAAAAACCCTCATCAAAATGGGAATGAAAGAAACTTTTGTCAATATCGTCAAGACTATCTACCACAAGTCAATGGTAAATATTATTATCAATGAAAATAAAGTAAAACCCTTTCCCCTAAAATATGGTACAGGACAAGGTTGCCATTGCTCTCTCCACTTCTATTTAACATAGTACTGGAATACTAATACTATAGCAATTGGGCAAGAAAAAGATATCAAGGGCATCCAGATAGGTACGGAATAAGTCAATTTCTCACTCTTTGCAGATGACATGATACTATATTTAGAAAACCCTAAAGACTATGCCAAAAAGCTTCTAGAAACAATAAATTCATATAGCAAAGTGGCAGTCTACAAAATTAACACGCAAAAGCCAATGGCCTTCTTATACACCAATAATGATAGAGAAGAAATGGACATTAAAAAACAATTCCATTCACATTAGTGTCACACAAATACAAATATCTTGGAGTCAACTTGACTAAAGACATGAAGGATCTATACAAAAAAAATACAAAAATCTGCTTCAAGAAATAAGAAAGGAACAAGAAAATGGAGACACATGCTCATGGATTGGCAGGATTAATATAATTAAAATGGCAATACTCCCCAAAGCATTGTACAGATTTAATGCAATCTCTCTCAAGACACCCATGACATTCTTCAAAGAAGTGGATCAAACACTCCTGAAATTCATTTGCAACAATAAACATCCACGAATAGCTAAAGCAATCCTTGGGAAAAGGAATATGGGAGGCATTACTTTCCCCAATTTTAAACAGTATTACAAAGCAATAGTTATCAAAATAGCATGATACTAAAATAAAGACAAATCCTCAGATCAGGGAAATAGACTTGAGTATTCAGAGAATGTACCCCAGACATACAATCAACTAATCTTTGATAAAGGGACAAGAAATCCAAAATGGAGCCTCTTCAACAAGTGATGTTGGCACAGCTGGTTAGCCACTTACAAAAAAGTGAATTCATACTCCCATCTAACACCATGCACAAAGATTAAATCCAAATAAATTAAATATCTTGATATGAGGCCTGAAACTATAAGGTATATAGAACAACAGGTGGTTAAAACACTTTATGACATTGAGGCTAAAGGCATCTTCAAGGAGGAAACAGCACTCTTCAAACAAGTGGAAGCAGAGATAAACAGATGGGAATGTATTAAGCTGAGAAGCTTCTGCACGTCAAAGGAAATAGTGCCTAAGATACAAAAGCCACCCACAGAATGGGACAAACTACTTACCCAATAATCATCAGACAAGGGGCTAATATCCAAAATATACAAGGTACTGAAATAACTTAATAAGAATAAAACATATCTCCATCAAAAAATGGGGAGAATAAATGTACAGACACTTCCTCAAAGAAGAAATACAAATGGCCAAGAGACACATAAAAATTGTTCCACATCACTAATCATCAGGGAGATGTAAATCAAAACAATGAGATACCATATCATGCCACAGAGACTGGCACACAACATAAAGAACAAGAACAATCATTGCTGGTGGGGATGTGGAGAGAAAGGAAAGACATTCCTGTAATAATCCCAGAGACAATAAAGTTAAGTGCTGGAAGGACTGGCTTACAATATACAGCTCACCACAAAGAGTGGTGAATGCTGGTAAGGAAATAAATACACGAACAACTAGCATGACAATGTTAATGAATGAAAGAAGTATAATGCTTGTATTGAATACAGGCAGGGGTGGGGGAGGAGGGAGATTGGGGGCATTGGTGGTAGGAATGTTGCACTGGTGAAGGGGGATGTTCTGTCTATGACTGAAACCCAACTACAATCATGCTTGTAATTATGGTGCTTAAGTAAAGATTTTATTTTTTTAAAAAAATGAAAAAGAAAAATTCTAGAGGGTAGAAAAGGCTATCTCCTTGCCCTCCACTATCACCTAAAAGTATTCCTTTAAGCCATTCCCATGTGGATTTCTGGATCCTAAATTGTAGGAGTATAGATTGGTTTCACTGTAAGACTATACATTTGAATAATTTGGTACAGCACCAAAAGAGACTTATAGAATGACAGGCAGGCAGGCAGAAAAATTGTAAATGCCAAGAGAGTGGTGGGACAGGCAGGTGGACAGTAGTTCCATGAGTAGTGAGAAAATGAGAGTACAAAGGCAGGGAAACAGTCAAACACATAGGGAATGGGAACAGTGAGAGCATGCAGTTTGAAAAGATCTCAAGAAAGACAATAAGTGGACAAGAGTAGAGCAAGAGTAGGTGGCAGTAGACTGGGTGGTAGGCATTCCTGTCACCATACTTAGGTGAGTTTCTTGAGGTACAGGTGGATTCCATTCTTTGAATTCAGCACAAGTTTGGCATTGGGAATGGGAACTCTGGAGGGGTCAGGAGCCAGTTCAAAGCGGAGCAAGGTCAGTGCCACAGCCACCTTCATCTCATTCATGGCAAACTGCTTCCCAATGCAGTTTCTATGAGAAAGAATAACCATGTGAGAAAGAATCTCAGAGCCAGTTCTGAACAGTCAGTCATCAGGCCTGATTTTTTGGGACCTGAAACCAGGGCCTCCAAGTTCTCTGGTTCTCCCCTGCCCTTCCCTGGCAGCCTCCTGGAAGTGGCTAGTGGAAGCCTAGAGGAAAGACACCATAGGTATAAATTCTCCCCAAAATATCCTGAGAGCTTCCTGTAGGGCTCCCAGTGTAATTGCGACACACCCAACATCACTGATCTCTGATGAGTGGGCACAAGCCACCTGAGGCTCTGAGGAAAAAAGCAATTAACTGGAGGTTGATCTGAAAGGGGAAATGCCAAAATACATGGGTTAGTTCTGCTGCTGCCAGACTGCTTTGCCTGTTCAGTGGTCACTGTCAAAAAAATTATTGGTGCCAATTCAGGGACACATATACATAGGAGGTCATCTGCATGTGGGTACACTCAGTGATGTTCCTCCAACCAACTCTGAAAAGCTCACCTGGAGCCCCCTGAGAAGGGCAGGAATGCATGGCTGTGCCGAGAAGCACTTGGAGCAAACCGGGAAGGATCAAACACCTGCAGAGAAGCACAGAAACAGACAAGGGGGTCAAGACATCTGCAGTCTAAGAGGGACAAGCCCCAACAGAGGAAAGAGTGAGAGTGAGGAGACCTTGGCCAGCCCGCTGTTCCCACATCATACCTCTGGGTCAGGCCACACTTTTGGGTTATGATGAAGTGCATAAAAGGAGAGCACCACTGAGAGACCTAGGGGCAGGGGAGAGAGAGAAGGCTGAGTATATCCCCTACCATGGGCCCCAGTCTTCCAGCCTGTAGTTGCATGTGCCCTTAAGTGCCATGTGTTACCTTGTGACATCTCTGCCTGGCAGATCCTATGTAAGATGGGAAGTGAGAGTAAGGCAGTCTGGGGAATCCCCTGTGTTCGGATCAGGAGGAGACAGGATCAGGAGAAGGGAGCAAGCTTTTCTTTTGGAAAACTCAAGCAACATTCACTTTTCAGATTATTCCCTAAGCCTTTAGGGACCAAGCATTAATTCACTTTTTCCTCAGAAGAGCCTCGAAGAAGGACAAATCTTCATTCTGTTGAGGCTGCTGAGCTCAGAGGAGGCTGAACAACTTGCCACCTAACTCACAGCTTGTTTGGCAATGGAGGGTTCAGCCCCATGTATGTGTGTGTTAGGTGGGAGTGGAAAGGGGAAAGGTACCTCCTTTTATTAGAGGGATCTCAGGTCTGTCCCTCCCTTTATCTTTCTCTGTCCACCCAGATCTTTCATATTAGGAAACAAATATTTTGGAGCTGAATTCCTGAGGCTACACTTAGAGGCCAGAACTTGTTTTGATTGAGCTTTCCTGGGATAGGAGCTGTGATGGCATTTATAGACATTATCTTCACTGAAGTTTTGGTTTCTTGAGGGGAAGCAGCCCACAGAGACTGGGCCCTTAGACCATCTAGCAAATTCCTGCTCCCTCCTTGCCTTGGGGTCCAAAAGAAGAGGACCACATGCCACATCAGGAAAAAGATACTTTGAGTTATTTGATGCAGTCCTGTGGGGAATGCTATTACGAGCTCTGTGCTTGTGTTGGTTACTCAGTGCTGTGTTTAGAGGACCATGTGGTATCAGGGTTTGAACTTAGGTTTTCCCCATGCAAAGCAAGCAACATAACCCCTATGCTATATCTGGTCTTAGAAACTTTTCTACATATTATTTCTTTTCTCTTTTTAAGTTTTATAATTACTTTATTTAAGCACGATGGTTACAAAGTTGTTCACGATTGAGTTTCTGTCATAGAATATACACCACCCTTCACCAGTGCACTTTTCTCACCACCAATGTCCCCCATTTCCCTCCCACCTGCCTGCCTCTGGGGCAAGTATTTTACTCCCCCTGTTCCTTTTCAACACTGTACTTTGCACGATTGTTAATGAAGGGTACCATATACATCATTTTATTCCATTTCAATACCCAATTCTCTTTTTTTTTTTTTTTTTTTTTTTTGTTTTTTTGGGCCACACCTGTTTGACACTCAGGGGTTACTCCTGGCTATGCACTCAGAAATCGCCCCTGGCTTGGGGGTCCATATGGGACACCGGGGGATCGAACTGCTGTCCATCCTACGCTAGCGCTTGCAAGGCAGACACGTTACCTCTAGCGCCACCTTCCTGGCCCCAACACCCAATTCTTTTATTTATTTTTTCTTTTTTTTTTTATGGGAGAGGCAAATCTGGTGACACTCAGAGGGTTACTCCTGGCTATGTGCTCAGAAATCACTTCTGGCTTGGGGACCATATGGGATGCCAGGGGATTGAACCATGGTCAGTCATAGGTCAGCATGAGCAAGGCAAATGCCCTACTCCTGTGCCACCACTCTGCCCCAAACAGCACCTATTTTTTTGTCCAGAGTGATCAATTCCAACTATCATTGTCATAAAGGACCCTTCTCTACCCTAACTGCATTCACTGCTCTTTGTGGCAAGCTTCCTACCATTGACTGGTCTTCCTGCCTTCATCTCAATTGTCTTTGGATATTATTACCATACTATCTTTTATTTTTTCTTATATCCCATCAGTGATATTATTCTCTGACTATCCCTCTCCCTGACTCATTTCATTTAGTATAAAAATATCCATATCCATCCATGTGTTAGCAAATTTCATCACTTCATTTTTCTTAACAGCTGTGCAGTATTACATTGTGTAGATGTACCACAGTTTCTTTATCTATTCATCTGTTCTTGGGCTCTTGGGTTGTTTCCTGATTTTGGTTATTGTAAACAGTACTGCAATGAACTTAGACGTGCAGAGGGCTTTTCTATATTGTGTTCCTAGGGTGATATTGTTGGATAGTACGGAAGCTCAATTTCTTTGTGGTTTTTTTGTTTGTTTGGTTGGTTTTTGGGCACATCTGGCAGGTTAGGGGACACTATGGGATGCTGGGAATCATATAGGTCCATCCCAGGTTAGCCTCATGCAAGGTAAAGGTCCTACTTCTGTATTATTACTTAGCCCCTCAATTTCTATTTTTGAGGAATATCCATACAAATGGTTTTAAAAAATAAAACCATAGAAATGGTTTTAAAGTTGAATTGCTGAGGCCACACTTAGAGGCAGGTATTTGTTGATTAAATTTTTGTGGGATAAGTACTTTGGCAGTGTTTTATAGACTTATCCTAATTATAGAGAATTGATAATTTTTGGTGGTGGTCCTTTGGTTGTGAGCATTATGACAGTGCTCAAGATCTATTTTGGCCTTTTTCTCAAGCTTTCCAAGAGGCTTGGGAAATGATACCTAGTAAACCCTAACCCTACTTCTAACCTTGTGCAAGGCAAGTGCCCTATCTACTGAACTATATTTCTGGCACCTGAAGTATTTATTCTCGAGGGAAAGCACCCCAAAGAGTTCAGGACTGTCGTTGGCCCTGTGGCCTGCTCCTCTTTTAGTAAACAGCAGCGTAGTGACCATGCCAGGTTTAGCTTACCTTTGGGTAAGGAGCGCCCATCAGGGAAGGTGACTGGTGTGCTGAGCTCTCTGCTCACACTGGGCACTGGAGGGTACATTCGCATTGCCTCCTTGATGCACATGGTGGTGTAGGGCATCTTGTCCATGTGGTTCCTGAGTAGAGGCCCAGACCGAGGGTGAGCGAAGCTGCTCAGGCTCTTCTTCTGATTGGCCAGTTTCCTCCAGGCCTGGCACTTACCAGGTGATGGAGGTGCCATCTCCCAGAAGGCTTTGCAACTCCTCCCTGCACAGCTGCTGGTGCTCAGGGTTTAAGGCCAGAGCATAAAGGATCCAGGAGATGCCACTGGCTGTGGTGTCATGACCTTCAAACATGAAAGTGTCCACTTCTGCCCTCAGGTCCTTGTCAGACAGGCTGCTCCCCTTCTCTGTCTGCAGGCATGAGAGAGAGAGAGAGAAAGAGTCAGCATCCTCCTTTGGTCATATGGGCACAGCTGCAGTCCCCTCCACCCTCATTTCATTATGATTACCCTCCTTCATACTCACCCCATTTACACTTACCATTCTTTAAACTCTTCCCTGTAACACTCAACTCCTCTCTCCACACTTTTTCCTTCCACAGTTACAACCTTATTCAACCGCTCTACCCTCACCCTTCCACACACACACACCTTGGCAAAGAGCAGGATGTCCAGGAAATCCAGGTATCTCTTCTTCTTAATCTTTTCTAGCTCGCCCTCATTCTGCAGTTGTGTCTTCCTCTGCTGGATCACGTGGTCTATCAAGAAAGAATGCTCAGACACAGCTAAGAAGTATAGGGGCCCATGTCAAAGTCCATAATAGCCCCAGCTACACATCCCTCAAGAGTATGGGTATAGTGGACCAGAGGAATGTGGGAGTGAGGGTACACAGTAAGCAGGAACTCCATGATGCTTGTTCAGGTCTCCCCACAGTGCTGAATCCGGGGACATTGCTGAGCCCTGCTAGGGGAAGGATTCTTTCAATACTCCCTGATGAGGAAATACTTGTAATATCCTTATAGACCAGCACTTTAGACCCTCACATCCTCTTTCCTGAGTGGCCAGCAAGGTTACAGCTGTACCAAGGACATCTCTGTGGATCCCTTAGATATCACCGATGACAGAGGGGAGCATTCCAGATGTGGGAGTCTCACCTGTGTGCTCGTGGGCAACCTCACAAACCTTGGAGTTACTACGACCATTAAAGGACAGGCTGTATAGGAAGTCATTCTGGTGGAAGGCATTCCTCACTCGGGAATAGAAGAAGCCCTTCAGTTTCTCGATGGCCTGAATATAGGACTGGAACTTCCTGCAGGGAGATAGGGCAGAGTGATATGAGAGGATTCTGGCATTGGAGTGGGGATCTGGATATAGGCTTTCACAAACAACAGGGAGAGATTTTTTTTCTGTCTGTGCTGAGGAACTTGTATTTTAGACAAGACTTGAGAAGCCAGGGATCAGGTTCAGGAACTAGAATCACACTGTGGTCTTTTTCCCTGACCAAGACTCCCGAGAGCCTCTCTGTTTGTACTGGTTCATATACAAACTGCCCTGCTGGCCTCAAAGTTAGGTCCAGACCTGGGCAGAGCAGGTCCTGAATGTGGTAGCCATTGACCTGTCAGTCTGCATGCTGCTGCGATGGCTGAAGGCACACTTCATGATGGTGTCCAGTGTCATCAAGGAGATAGATTCAACGATCTCAATGGGGTCACTTCCATGGAACTTTGCCCATTTGTCCTGAAGGAGGGAAATAGTTTTTGTGCCCCCAGAAGGTCTCAACTGACAGGCTATGTCTTTCCTGTCTCTAAATATTATGATGGCTCTTTTCTATTTTTCTAAAACAGCTAAGTTTTGGTAAAATGTGTGCATATAATATCTTCTAGGTAATGTGATAATTATTTACTGAAAATGTCTACTAAATAATTGTACTTTTTACAGTTTTCTTTGTACTGTGTGTGAGGGTAGACTCTGAACTGTGATTGAAGGTGAGCAGGTAAGAGAAGGACAGACTTACCAGCATCACTCGCACAGAGTCAGCTGTAATTCCCACATAGGGCTTGAGGATGTCATAGTGGAAGGCTGGAGTCAGCATGCGCCGGTGCTGGAACCAGGTCTGCCCATTCAATAGGAGCAAACCATAACCTGGAACAGCCAGTGGTGTGCACATGGATAGAAGAGATGTGATTAGAAGGACTAGGGACACTTTGGACAAAACCAAGACTGGCACATCATGAGGGATAAAGGCTCAAATAATATTGTGTGTCAGTTCAGACAAGAACTTGAACAAAAATTGGGCTAAGATGTTGGAGAGGATTGAACATGATGTGGAAAAACTAAACTCGCAGAATGCTAAGGTACCTTAGAAATGTGATGATTTTATTAGAAGATGGAAATTAGATTTGATTTAGAAAAATGGGTGCTGTCAAGGTACATAACATCTGCTGTTGTCTTGAGTCAGAGAGAGTTCTAACATCTGACCAGTGAGAAGCTTCTATTTCTAAAAGTTAGATGCACTTACCAATCCAGGGAGCAATGAATCTATAGGGAATAGTAGACTTAGGATCTGAAAGGTAAGGAAAAATATTATAAGTTACCTAAGGTACCAGCTAAGCAGGAGTTCCAGACAGAGTTGGGGTTCAGACTAGAGGTTTGTGCACTCCCAATGACTAGGCTACAATGTCTTAGGCTACACCCAGTACCCCTAATGCTTCTTCCCTGGTGCCTGTAGTGCCTGGAACTCAGACTCCATTTAATATCAGAACACTCTGGACAAGAGGTGACTCAGAAAAAGCATATCCTCTCCTCAATTCCCCCACCCCAAATAAAAACACAACATTGTGGTTTTCATATAAGTTGTGGTGGCTTTGCCATCATGACTAATTATGTCCTAATTTTCAGATCAAGGTTCCTAATTTATATAATAAATGATGTCACTTTGGTTAAACAAGAAAGGAAAGAAAATAGTAAACTGCCACTCAAATTATATTATATTTAAGTAATGTTGTTGGTTTAGGCAGCCTAGGATTATGGTTTAGAAGGTTCAGGCTCTATTTACTGATCCTCTACTATTTTCTGGAATTCCAGGTTATGAACACACGTGATTTTGCTAGTACACTTGCCTGTAATCAGGGTTATTCCTGTTGGTTTGGGGATTATATGGTGCAGGGATCAAACCAGAATTAGCAATGTTCAAGTCAACATTAACCCCCTTACTATCTCTTCAACCCCAGGCACCTATGTAAGAGAAACTACATTAGTTGTGAAAAGAGGATTTGCTCTCTCTCACCTGATCGCCCCAGAATCACCTTCATGTAGTCAGGGTCATAGATAATAAACTGGACCCTTGTGCCCCATAGCCAGCGAGGAGAGGCACACGGAAACTTCTCTATCCTTTTCAATATCTGTGACAGCTCTTCCTCCTCTGAGAACTGTCAAAGATAAACCAAAGAAAAATGTATAGTTCTCTATAACTGTAGGGAGAATAGTGAAATGAACCACAAAGGAGATAGTTTTGTATCGATCAGAAGAACATAACAGTACAGCTGCTTCTTTATGACTCGGGTCAATACTTGATGGTTGTTCAAGGCTTAACATATTGAATCTTCTTGTTGGGGACAAAATTGGGTAGACATATACCTTAGTAACTGACTTTCTGGTATACAAAAGTTTGGAAGCCATAACTACAGCATTTGCACGAACAATTTGACCCCTTGAATCACCTGGGAAGCAGTTTTGTCATAATTTATGTTTACTTAGAGGTAAGGTAGATAATGAAAAAAATCAACTTTGCAATTAGTTTTGTTTTACCATTCTGGTTATTATTTGTTTGAAATACTATCAAGCATACGTCTAAGGGAAAACTGTATGAAATATATAGGGAATAGACAAAACAAGCCTTTGTAAGTCTTACCTTCTGGTACATGGCCTCAGTTCAAGCCCTGCCAGTTCTTAAGGAACTTTTATTCTCCTCCTAACTGGCAGGCAAGAAAATTGGGGGGATGCCTCGGAATCAGTTTAGGGAATGAGAATCCTTTTAGGGCTTGAAGTTTAGGAACAGGAGTTCTTGTCTTTGGGATACGGGCTTCAGTTTCTTTTCAGCAGGCTGTTGATTTGATTTGTATACTTTAATTTACTCTGTAATTTGCATTTGGGAATATTGCATTTGAAGGTACAGAGAAGAAGAATTTTCAGATCTTTTAACTAGAATAAAAGGAGCCATTTCCTTAGGTCATGAAGCCTAAGTTTCAGTATCGAGTGCATGAGGCCAGCAATTGTGCAGACCAGACCAGAGCAGCTGAACACAGAGCTGTGCTCTTCACCATGTTCCTCATTCATGCTTGCAAAAGGAAACCTGATCTCAAAACCTGTGTTTTCCTATGTACTCAGGATATAGGAAGCATAACACCTGTCTAAAACAAATCATTGCCACCTTTGAATTCTTTACTTGGCTTATCACTGTTCCATATTAGAGATTATTCATGAGTTAGTTCCACACTTCTATAGGTTCATTCTAGTTAAAGTGTTTACTTAATGTTTATTTGGTGTCCAAAGCTGGTATTGCTCAGGGATCACTCCTAGTGGTGATGGGGCGGGGGGGGGGGCATATGTGGTGCTGAATATTAAATCAGGGCCAACTATGGGCAAGGCTTAACACCTATACTATCTCCAACTTTAAGTGATAACATTCATGGGAGTTTTTCCTCAAATGAAAGCAGCACATAAGCTGGCTCCACCCAGCGAAAATGGAGAACAACTCTTCAGAACTATGTGTAGGGTTCAGGGGTCATATTTAAGAGTGCACAGGTATAATTTGGGTTGTAAGGAATTAAACTGGGGTTGACCAATGGAAAGCAAGAGCTTTAGCCCCTTGACTATCCTCTCTGATTTTGAATAGATGAATTTCTTTTGTTTTATCCACACAGCAGTGATTATCTCCAATAACATGGTTCTCCTGAGTGCTGTGATCCCAAAGAAGTTAGCAAATCCAGTAAATCTGGGAAGCTGTCATGGTAACTCTGGCTTACATTCAGTTGCACAGAAGCACAAAAAAGCCAGCAGGACTGTTGACTGGCATCTGAAGTCAAGGGGTTTTTTTTGGGGGGGGGGGGCCACACCCGGTAACGCTCAGGGGTTACTCCTGGCTATGTGCTCAGGAGTTGCTCCTGGCTTGGGGGACCATATGGGACACTGGGGGATCGAACCGCAGTCCGTCCAAGGCTAGCGCAGGCAAGGCAGGCACCTTACCTTTAGCGCCACCGCCCTGCCCCTGGCATCTGAAGTCAAGGGTAGTTGTGCGAAGCTGAACCAACCCTCACTTGATGGAAACTGATGCTGGCTCTGAGTGGACACAGTCTGAGTAGAGTTGGGTTAGCAATGTGACGCAGTGTTAAATGGCATGCTCTGCATATATGACACCAGCTCAATTCCCAGAAACACACACAGTGAAAATCATACACACCCAAATAAAAGCAGGGGGTCATGCTAAGTGAGAAGAATAAAGACACATGATGGTACAGAAAGAAGCAAAGCAGGGACAAGTGAAGCCATAAACAATCCTTGGACTCAGTTCACAGAATTTAGGTGAGGGCAGGAAGTGCATCTCCTGTTTCAAAGACAGAGTCTGGTGAAAGAACCCTTGGAAGGAAACATTTTATTATACTGTATAATCAAATATTAGTCCTCCTCATCCAGGATAGTACTGGTACCTATCACTCATGTGTGGTCATAGTTTGGACAAAGAAACAGAAAATTCCTCAATTCCGTTGAAAGCCTCTATAAAGACTCTGCCCATTTTCAGCTTATTTAATTTTTTACCCCATTCTATTGCTTTTCTTTCCTTCAAACAAAACCACATAACTCAAACTATCTAGCTCTGCCTGTCAAATAGATGGGGGGAAACAAAGGAGGGTTCCAGGGCCAAAAAGATATATGATCACTAGTAGAAAGCTAGACACAGAGGGGACCACTAACTCTAGCAGCCTGGGGGGGTGAGAGTGGGGGATATGGGTTGCAGGAAGGGAATGGGGGTGGAGGGAGGACAAATTTAGTGATGGGAATTCCCCTGATTCAAAGACAATATGTACCTAAAATACTACTGTGAAAGATATGTAAGCCAATATGGTCAAAATAAAAATTAAAAAAAAAAGATGAAATAAAAAAAAAAGAAAGAAAGAAAACTCCTCAATCCTTAGTACTGTCAAACAGGACTAGTGGGTTCCCTGGCCTGTTAAGGCTCTGTTTTTGTTATTTGATACTTCCTTACACTGGGAACTCCACAATGCAGCAGTGACCGGTTTGATCTGGTATAGAGGATGGATTGAGTGACTGGTCAAGGAAGCATCAGAAGCCCTGTTGTGTGGAAACAGCTGAGGTTGCCCAACATGAGGAGGAGACTCAGGAAAACACAGCTGTTGCCTGGAAAGTACAGAACTACTAGTCTAATCCAGGAGGAAGAGTCCAGTGGACCTGAGCCACCAGCCCGTTTCCTGGAAGGAAGAAACTCTCTGGACCGAAGTGATGAGACCTAAAAAGTGAGCTGGCTTTCCCCCCTGAAACCCTGATCAAAACTTTCCCAATAGTTCACTGACTACCACCTTTTGAAGCCATCCCTGCCCTCCCACTATTCCTCTCTGCTCCTTCTTACCTCCTTGGAGTGCCCAAAGAACCAGTGGGAAGGAGGCGATGGGAACTGCTGGACAGCTTTGAGCAGCCACTGCCTGTGCAGGTAGAGCTGGACAGCCTTGATCAGCAGCAGCACCAGGCCAAGCAGAGAGACCACTTGCAGGAACCCAGAGATACTGCCCAGGGGCCTGGTGATGCTCAGCACAGAGACACCCATAATGCTGTGACTGTAGGCTGGCTGGGTCAGCCCGACTCTCCCTGACTGTCTCTGACCACTCAGCCCACTTCAGTCTCATGGCAAGGTGACCACACCTACCTTGGGGAGGTGACTGCAGGGGTCAAAGCTTACAGGCTGGCAAAGGTAATTTTGTCTTATTGTCAGGACTGGGAACTGGGGTCAAGAGAGGGAGCTAGAGAAGAGCCTCCTTAAGGAGGCTTATGTGCCATTCTGAGCGATTCTTATGTGCCATTCCATAAGAATGGCACAACACTTTTGTGCTGGGCATGGTACAGTGCAAGGGAAGTATAAACAGTAATATTGGTTCTGTTGCAAATTGTTGTACTCAGCAACAAAATTGGAAGATCGGGGCCGGAGAGTTAGCACAGAGGCGTTTGACTCGCAAGCAACGGACCCAGGACCTAAGGTGGTTGGTTCGAATCCCGGCGTTCCATATTGTCCCCCGTGCCTGCCAGGAGCTATTTCTGAGAAGATAGCCAGGAGTAACCTGAGTGCCGCCGGGTGTGGTCCAAAAAACAAAAATAAACAAACAAAAACAAACAAAATTGGAAGATCTAACTGAGGAAAGATTGGAGGAGCTTTTCCAGTTGCAGTGACAATTGCCTGCACTCTCCTGACCCCTCTCCTGTCACTCAGCAGCTATTCTTTGAACCTCACTGTATGCTCCCCATTCTTTAATTATAACTGTAAGCAAAAACATTAAGGAATCCCGAATTCAAGAAATCCACAGTCTCATGACCAAAAATTTTGTAGGTATGTATGGTTTCATTATTACCTGCATTTCAGAGATGAGAAGTTACTTAAAAAGAAAGGAAAATAGTCATTGATATTCGTATGTGGACAAATCATTCACAATTACTACCATTTCTATGAAAAACAATATTACAGGGGCCAGATAGATCACACAGATCACATTAGAGAAATTGGTTTGCCTAAATAATCAGAGACTGATAATAAAGAGTACTGGTGTTTGTTTTTGATAAACATAGCATCTTTGTTTTCTAGGTATATCACATAAAGGTAAAAAAAAAAAAAGGCCTTATACAATTTGCTAACAACAGCAGAATAAAGGGTTTGGAGAGATAATACAGCAGGCAAGGCATTTGCTTTGCACATGACCAAACTGAGTTCAATCTCCTGTACCACATATGGTCCCATGAGCCCAACCAGCAGTGATTCTTGAGAGCAAAGTCAGGACTAAGTCCTGAGCACTGCCAAGTGTGGCCCCAAAAACAAACAAAAAAAGGTAGAATAAAGTCCGAAAACTTAGTCTTGTGAGAAAAAAAAATTAAATTTAAGGTTTGCCTTAAATTATTAAATATTAAATATTAAATATTAAATTATTAAATATTAAATTATCACTTATTTATTAAATATTATAATTATATATATAATTATATATATAATTTTTATATATATAAAAAATTAAATTTAAGGTTTGCCTTAAATTATTAAATATTAAATATTAAATATTAAATTATTAAATATTAAATTATCACTTATTTATTAAATATTATAATTATATATTATAATACTTATAATATTAAATATTAAATTATTAAATATTAAATTATCACTTATTTAGAGCTTATCTTTAAGATTCTTAGGGTATTATTATTCTACAATATTAGTCAGTTTGATTACACACAAAATTTCTTTTCTAAGATTCCTTTTCCATAAATTTTCTATGACTTCCCATTTAAAAATCTCACTTTTGTTCTAGGTCTTTAAATGCCAGCCTTATTAAACAACCAGCCTTACTTTAGGACATGATAGCTTTCTTTTCCATCAATAAAAACATGTCTCCATTCCTTACTCCTTTTTTTTTTTACCAAGGACACACATTTTATTTTCTTTGCATAAAGAAATATTTCTGTTGGCTTTCCTTAATTGATATAGTAATTATAATTCTTAACCCTTGAAAATTTTAATTTCTAGTGAAAACTGAAGCAATTAGAACTGTCTGTTATATCAGTCTTCTATTTGGGGGAAGGGGTGCTCCCAAGCACTCCTCTGAGGCCTGAGTCCTCTTCCAGCTATTCTCAACTAATTGGTTCAGCAGTTCAATGTGAGGGCCTAAGGATGTTGTGGTTCTGGCCCTGTGGGAATGGGAATTATGTGGAACACCTAGTGGTCCTTGGAGGCCTCTAGGACTGCACCCAGTGATGCTTGAAATAGCATGTAGTGCTAGGGATCAAACCTGGGTTGACCACATGCAAGACATGTATTGTAGTGGCCAAATCGATAGCACAGCGGTAGGGCTTTTGCCTTACACACAGCTGACCCAGGACAGACCTGGGATCAATTTCTTGCATCCCATGTGGCAGGGGTCCTCAAACTTTTTAAACAGGAGGCCAGTTCACTGTCCCTCAGACCATTGGAGGGTCTGACTATAGTAAAAACAAAACTTATGAACGAATTCTTTTTTTTTTAGTTGAACACCTTGATTATATACATGTTTGTGTTTGGGTTTCAGTCATGTAAAGAACACCACCCATCACCAGTGCAACATTCCCATCACCAATGTCCCAAATCTCCCTCCTCCCCACCCGACCCCTGCCTGTACTCTAAACAGGCTCTCCATTTTATGAATGAATTCTTATGCACACTGCATATATCTTATTTTGCAATGAAGAAACAAAACAGATACAAATACAATATGTGGCCAGCGGGCCATAGTTTGAGGACCACTGCATGTGGTCACCTGAACCAGGAATGATTTCTGAGCGCATAACCAGGTAACCCTTAGCATTACCGGGTGTGGCCAAACAAAATAAAACAAAACAAACAAACAAACAAACAAAAATGGTATTTTAAACCTCATACTATTTCTTATCCCCTTCTCTCCTGATCGTAGTTCTGAAAGTTCTGCCTCCTGGTTCAGTCCCAAGTAAGCTGGAAAGATTGATCACTTTTCAAAGATTGATCACTTCCAAAAACCAAAAAGGTTACTTGTCTGTTTAAATTCAATGATCATAATGCTATTTTCAAAACTATTTAGATTAGTTTCTATGTATCTGAAAGTTTTAGGAATTGTCAATTTATATTAAAAGTTTACTTTTTTAAAACGATTAAATAGAACTCTTACAAATTAATTTTAGCAACACCATCTAGGATGGAAAAATCATCACATTTATAATATACTTGCATATAGAAACAGACAAAAAACAGTTCTTTAAAGTTTTTGTTTTATGAAGGAATCAGGTACAAAAATTCGTGTGGGCTAGATTAGGAACAAGGAATCATTGTGTTCTGACTCACCTATTTGAGAAATACATGTTCCTTATCTAGGAAAGTTTGAGGTCTCTTCCATCCCACTCCATTAACCCCTATAGTCTTTAGTAGAGGTAGAGGTTTGCTGGGTGTTTTATTCCACTGATATGTTTTGTTTGATATGATGTGCCAAGTGATATATGCTGTGATTTGGAGTCTAGACTGTTCTTTTCATGCTTGTCTTGATTTGCTGTGATATATAAGCTCTTTTTTTTTTTTTCCTGTTCATTAGGAACGCCAAAAGTGACAAGTATTATAGATCTGGAAAGTTGCTCTGGCTCCAAAGCTTAACTTAAGCTGTTAAAATGTTGAGTTTTCCCTTTGTTTCATTTTATGACAAGTGAACTTTGGATCGATTTGAGTAACAACAACAACATTTATTGACTTGTTGGATTACCACTAAGTTAAAAGATCTCTCAGCTGATTAATGGGTCTGTGAGGGGAAATAGAAGTTTTTCATCTAAATTATTGAGAAAGAGATTAAATGGGTTTAAAGGGTAAAAAAAGAAAGTAAGAATACCATTGCTATATGTTTAACAATTGTGATCTGATCAGATCTTACTGCTTTCATGTTTATGAGGAACTCTTTTTTATTTATTTATTTATTTTGGTTTTTCAGGCCACACCCATTTGATGCTCAGGGGTTACTCCTGGCTAAGCACTCAGAAATTGCCCCTGGCTTGGGGGGACCATATGGGACGCAGGGGGATCGAACCCGCGGTCACAATCTTTCCTTGGCTAGCGCTTGCAAGGCAGACACCTTACCTCTAGCGCCACCTCGCCAGCCCCTATGAGGAACTCTTGAATCATGAAAATTATGTTAAATTTAAAACCACAGACTTAAAGAAAAGAAAATGAAATGGGTGATTAGATTTAAGCATTATGTGAAGTAAGACAAGAGATCTTGCTATCTTCTGTGCACCTAAAATATCCTTTCTGCCCTTCATGAAAGAAAAATTATGATAATGTGTTAAGGGTCTTTTAATTTTATTCAGTTTTTTATTTTTAGGCTACACCAAATTTTCTCAGGACTTGCTCCTGGCTCTGTGTTTAGGATAGGGTTGGAGTATTGTATAGGGTGATGGGAATCAAACTGATCTCAGTCAAATGCAAGACAAGTTTCTTGACCCACTGTACTATCTCTCTGACTCCAAGGTATATTTTTTATTATCTGGAATAAACATATAGTATCTTGATCTCAAAAACTACACACATTCATGCATTCTCTTTAGAATTAGTATTCTTTCTTTTTTCTCTCTCTAATTCCTTTTATTTTTTTAACATAATTTTTATTTTGATCATAGTGGCTTACATATTGTTGACAATAATATTTTAGGTACATATTTACATAAAATCAGGGGGGATTCCTATCACCGGTTTGTCTTCCCTACTCCTCCGTTTTTGTCCTACCTTCCATATCCTCTTCCCTCACCCCCAGGGCTGCTAGAATATGTGGTCCCCTCTGTACCTATCCTGTTTCTTCGTAGTCTTACACCTGTTTGGTCCTGATGCCTCCTTTATTTCCCCCTCTAATTGGGGGGCAGGACTAGCTAGTTCAAGTTATGTGGTTTTGTTTGAAGAGGAGAAAAATGATAAACTGGGGTAAAAGTCTAATACGCCGGGAATAAGCAGAATTCTTCTAGAGGCTCTCGCCATTAGTATTCTTTCTTAATAAAACTCTTTTACTTTACTATTTTTACTTTTATTTTTTACTTTACTATTTTACTTGATTGTCTTTTCTGTGACAAAAGACAAAGAGTTCAAATTTTGTTGAGGCAAGGGTTGATTTTTCTTTTCCTGCAAAAAGCTTAACTCTGTCCTCAGAGCAATGACTTCCTAAAAATTTGAGTGGTAGAGACCAGTTTCTATGCTGTGCTGATCAAGCAGATGTTGACCTACACAATATGACTGGTGTCTTTATAAACAAAAGGGGGAGATTTGGATACACTGATGGTCATTTATAGAGATATAACAATATGTAGAAACACAGGGAGAGGTTATTTTTTTAAATTTTTTTTAATGTTTTTGGTTTGGGGGCCACACCTGGTGGCTCTCAGAGGTAATTTCTGGCTCTGCATTCAGAAATCATCCCTGACAGGCTCTGGGGAGTATATGGAATAACAGGAATCAAACTCTGGTTTGTCCCAAGTCAGCCAAGTGCAAGGTAAACACTCTACTGCTAGGCTATTGCTCAAGCCTGAGAAGGTTATATTTGGGGGAGGAAGGGACATCCAGCAATGCTCAGAGATTACTCTTGGCTCTGCACTCAGGAATTACTCCTAGTGATATAGGGGACCATATGGAATACTGGGGATCCAGCCTGGAGCAGCCACATGTAAGGCAAATACTTTACCCACTCTATTATCTCTCCAGCCCCAAAATTATTCTTTTCTAGTCAAAAGAACTGCCTAGGGTCCGGAGAGATAGCATGGAGGCAGGGTGTTTGCCTTGCATGCAGAAGGACAGTGGTTTGAATCCCAACATACCATATGATCCCCCGAACATGCCAGGAACAATTTCTGAGCATAGAGCCAGGAGTAGCCCCTGAGCGCTGCTGGGTGTGACACCTTCTCCAAAAAAAAAAGGGGGGGGGGAACAGCCTAGAATTGAATATTCACAGTTTTTGGAAAGAACACACTTATCAAAAATCTAGAAGATTTTGTACCTTCATCTCCAGACACTATTGACACTAGATTTCTGTTGATTTAACCACTGTTTGTGATATTCTGTTATGGTAATCCTCACAAACTAATACAATTATGTAATGCTTAGAGCACACCTATAATTTAAAGGGATTATTACTTAACTTGTTACTAAAGAATGAGGAAATCCACATTGAAAGATATACCCAGAAGTGATGCATTTGAACTAAAGCCTACTGGCCCCATACTTTCCTTTTCTGGGATTGCCAAAATCTCTGGATATCTCCATTATCATGTTTCAACTCAGTGGGTTCAACTGCTGGCACTGTGTTGGTAAAACTTCCATTTAATATCTGTTTTCTCTCTTTCTTTTTTTAAAAATAATTTTTATGACCAATGTGGGTTACAAACTTTCACAGTTATATTTATGGTTCCCAGTGACAGTAAATGAGGGCCATTCCCCACCAACAGTGTTGTCTTCCTTCTATCTCTGTTCCCAGTATTCATCCCTCTTTGCCCCCTGAACTGCTACTGTAACAGATCTCCTTTGTAGATTGGGTGTCGATTTTGTTGTCGTTGACTTTGGGTTTGGTGTTTAGGTCTGATTTCTTCTTTTTATTTCCATTCAATGTTCATGCAACTGTTTGCTCCTGGTACCATCCACTTTCCCCCTCTCAATTTGTGAGGTAGAACCAGATGCTTCAAGTTCTGTGGTTTTGTTGAAAATAGAAAAAGAAAAAAAGAAATCTGGGAGAAGTCTGCCTAGAAGCTGTAAATATCAATTTAAAAGGAGAGTAGAAATTAAAAACAAAACAAGCAATGACAAAAAACTCAACAGCAACAAAAACCAACATCAAAACAACAACAAGAAAGTAAAAGAAAAGAAAAGAAAAAAAGTAAGGTTTTGTGGTTCTTTTTTATTTTGCAGAGGCACAGTAAGTACTGGGGAAATTAGAAAGGGAATTCCCTTGGCCTAAGAGACACGGGGTTTCTCCACCCTTGAAGCATATTGTCTTGGGAACAACTACAAGCTTTGGACATGCTCATTGCCGAACCCCAAGGTTTTTTTTATGGTGCCAGGAAACGTTCTGCTCAGTTGTGGATTACAAAATCATTCATCTTAAGTTAAAGATCTTGATATTTGCACAGGTCATAGGACTAAGTCTATGGTTTCTTTATGGGTCTAACAGTTATGCTCCATCACGGTTGTTATGATCAGTCTTCCGTAATTAATGATCTCAGTTTTGCACAGATCCTAGGATGAAGCCTAGAAAAGAGTTTTTCCTTATGGTTCCAGAAGTTCTGCTCAGTCGCCATTGTCAAAGTCAGACCTCTAGAATTAGAGATCTTGTTTTTTGTACAAATCCTAGGCCAACGCCTAGTCTAGTGTCTTTGTTATTGGTCTCAGGCAAAGTTCTGCCTGCTCGTGGTTGTCAAAGTCAGTCTTCTGTAATTAGTGATCTTGGTTTTTGCCCAGATCAAAGGATGAAGTATCTTCTGATTTTGTCTTACTGTTAGGTGATGAGGTAGGGCACCTGCTCTTAGATCAAGTTGTTGCTGTTTCCTTGTCGTCAGGATGTTGTATCAACCTGGAGCAAAGTTGGTGCCGAGTGGTATTTGGGACTCCCTGGTGGGAGGTTGGTTCCTGGTGCTGTTGCAGGAAACTGTGTCAATTCTATGGTTGGGATCAGGAGTTCTGGGTTGGACGGTTGCTGTCCATCATATGGAGTCTAAGTTGAGTCACCATGACACATGTTCAGGGTGGGAGGTGCCCCTGTACTATAAAATTTATGGTGTGGGTGGAGGAATATGGGGTTCATTGGTGGTGGGAATGTTACACTGATGAAGGGGGTGTTCTTTTTGTGACTAAAACCCAATTAAAGTCATGTTTGTAATCATGGTATTTAAATAAAACTAAAAAATATTGTTTTGGGTTTTTTTGGTGGTGGTGGTGGTGGTGGTGGTGGTGGTGGTGGTGATGGTGGTGGGGGATGAAAATTATGGGTTCTTATCCCTAGAAGATAAGAGCTTATTTATGTGCATAAGATTTCCCCTATTTTATTTATTTATTTATTTATTATTTATTTATTTATTTTTGGCTTTTTAGTCACACCCAGCAGCGTTGGCTCTGCACTCAGAAGTTGCTCCTGGCAGGCTCAGGGACCATATGAGATGCTGGGATTCGAACCAGGGTTCATCCTGTATTGGCCACATGCAAATGCTTACTGTTGTGCTATCACTTTATCTCTGATTTCCCCTTTTTTAGTAGGCCTATGCAAAAGGGAATGGTGCCATAGTATATTGCTGATGCATTTGGGGGTAAGAATGACAGGCTATACAATCTCTGTGCCCTGGTTTTGACCTTAGCTTTTATTCCAAGCAAGACTTTTTTTTCTAGAATTTCATACCGAGCAGAACCCAAAACAGCAAAATTTTAAAAATTTATATATGGGGGCCAGAGCAATAGTGCAGTGGTAGGGCATTTGCCTTGCATGCAGCTGACCCAGGAAGGACCTGGGTTCAATGCCTGGCGTGGCATATGGTCTCCCAAGTCAGGAGCTATTTCTGAGCTCAAGGCAGGAATAACCCCTGAGCGTCACCAGGTGTGGCCCAACCCCCCCCCCCCGCAAAAGTTATATACGGGTATATAGAAATTTTAAAAAATAAACAAATAAAAATTAAAAACTAAAATAATTTAAAGAAAATGGATGGAGGAGGCCACCTTACATTTGGAAATAAATACACTAAGAGGTATAAATATTCAGGTATTAAACATACAAAGAAAATATAGATGTCCCCTTTAAGTCTTTTGAGATATTCTTTGGTGGGGGCACATTTTTGTTTCACATCATGGTTTTGAGAAATCATTTGCAGTAGTAAGGGATAGTGTCCTTGAGCTGAGGGTCTTTCTGGATTTGAATCAGTTAAAATGCAACAGTCCACATTTGGGGATGAGAAGAAGGGTCACATAAAATGAATAAGCAGGGGTGATTGTTGCAGCTTTTTGTCAGGGGACTAGATATGGGACTGAGAGGGTGTCCTTTCACTTTGGGAGCTGGGCAGTGGCTTATTGGGGCAGATGGTCGGTCTTGGTACCTAATGAGTTAAGAACTGAGGATAAAGAGGGTTAAATATAGAAGGATAACAAATCAGGATTGGGTGGCAAGAGGATATGAGTTCTGAAGGGGGGAGGGATAATATAGAAGAGGGGCTATATACAATATAGGCATGGATTGTTTGCAGTATAGGTTGGGCAGATAAAGAGGAGTCTATTGTATACAAACTAATGTTCACTTGTAGACAGACACTAGAGATCTATTCATAAGTTGTAGGAGGCCTTATCCTCACAGGATGGGTCTGAGCACTTAAAAATTATTGAATTAAGAAAAGATAAATAGATAGCTAAAATTTAGATTAGGAGAGAAAGAAAAATTAAGAGGGAAAAATAAAGAAGAAATAATTTTAAAAAATATTGGGCTGGTGCTTTGGAGTGGGAAGATTTTCCAATTTCTAGGAGCTTCATCAATGACGGGGTGAACTTTGCTAAATGAAGCTTTCAGGGTTAGATTGTGGCTGGAGCATTTTAAGGTAAGTGTTAAGTTTCACATCTAGAGTACTAAGCAATATGGTAGTGATCATATGTAATGAGACACTTTTAAGAGGTGTTTACCCTATGTAGTCTCATCTGCCATGTCCTGTGCATCAAGGTTTTTTTTCCTAAAAAGAAATTGTCAGCATGGGCTTTATGATATAAAAGTAACATGTTGTATAGAAGGAGGAGGAGGAGAAGAGGAGGAGAAGAATAAGAAGAAAAGATAAAAACGGGGAAAGGGAAAGGGATAATAGTAATCTGCATAAATGTACTTGATGAGTGGGACCTGTAACATAAGTCTGTGGTGCGCAGTTGTCTGTTCCAGTGGTCTCAATGGTCGTATGCTTTAGGTCCTAATAGAAGACATAAGCAAAAGGAAATGGCTAAATTAGAGCATTTTATCAAGACATTGTCATAATGAGCATATGTGGCACTAGGTTGCAAAATGAGGGTGCCCACCCTATATCTTCAAGAACCACTGTGGACAAAGAAACTGGAGTTATTTAATACCTAATAAAATTAAGGCATTAAAACATATTGATAGTAAGAACTGCAGCAGGAGTCCCTGGCTTCCACTCATATTCTGCACCTGGCTCTTTGGATAAATACATTAGAACATTATTATAGGCCTTTATAGTGAGGGGTTGATTGAACATCTGTTTGCTCCATTGTTGTCTCTTTCTTTATGGTGTAAAAGATAGTCGATGTTTTGTGTTTTCCCCTTTCTGCTTGATTTGATTGCTTCTCCTCACTATACCCTGGTACCTAAGGCATGTTGTGTTTTTTCATGGAGTATTGTATGTATATATGGTATACATTCTAGGTACCTCAAATAAGTGTTATCATTCTGTATTTATCATTCTTTTTCTGGCTTACTTTATTTAACATAATATTTTCTAATTCCATCCATGTTGCTGCAAAATCCATGATTGTATTGTTTCTTACTGCTATGTAGTATTCCATTGTGTATCATTTCTTACTACTCTGCAGTATTTCATTGTGTATAAGTACCACATCTTCGTGATCCACTCATCTGTTGTTGAACATCTAGATTGATTCCAAATCTTGGCAATTGTGCTGGGTGCTGCAATGAATAGTGGTGTGCATACATATTTTTGGATGAATGTCTTTCTATCTTGGGTTAGATATACCCAGGAGTGCAATTGCTGGGTCATATGGCAGCTCAATTCTGAGTTTACTGAACACCCGCCATACTGTTTTCCAGAGAGGTTGAACCAGGCAGCATTCCCACCTACAGAGAATGAGAGTCGCTTTCTTGCCACATCCCCACTAACAGAGATTGGACCCAGTATTTTTGGTTTTTGTTATTGCTGTTTTATCTTCTTTTCCTGTTTTTTTTTGTTTTTGTTTGTTTGTTTGGGCCACACCCATTTGACACTCGGGGATTATTCCTGGATATGCACTCAGAAATCATCCCTGGCTTGGGGGGACTATATGGAATGCCGGGGGATTGAACCTCGGTCTGTCATAGGCTAGCACTTGCAAGGCAGATGCCTTACCTCTAGCCCCATCTCTCTGACCCCAGACGCATTATTTTTGATGTGTGCCATCCTCACTGGTGTAAGGGGGTACTTCTTAGTTGTCTTGATTTAAATTTCCCTAATGATGAGTTATGGTGAACAAATTTTCATGTATCTATTAACCATCTGTTGGTATTCCTCAGAGAAGTATCTATTCATTTCTTCTCCCCATTTTTCTATGGATTTATTAGGTTTTGTGACACTAATCTTTCTGACTGCTTTGTATATCCTAGATATCAACCCTTTATCTGATATGTTGAGTTCAAATTTTTTTCCCATTCCATTAGCTGTCTTCTAGTTTTAACCAGTGTTTCTTTGGCCATACAGAAACTTTTTAGTTTGATGTAGTCCCATTTATTTAGGTTTGATGCTATAGCTCTTGCTATTGGCATTCTATCATGAAAGACTTTTTTGAGGTATAAGTCTTAAAGTGTTCTGCCTGTTTTTTCCTCAATAAACTTTATAAATTCAGTTCTGATTTCAAGATTTTTAATTCATTTTGAGTTGACTTTTATGTAAGGTGTGAGGTATGAATCAATCTTTAGTTTCTTACAGGTGGTTATCCAGTTATTCCAAAACAATGTTTTAAAGAGAATGTCTTTGTTCCATTTCAAGTTCTTGGCTTCTTTGTCAAATATTAGTTAACTGTATATTTAGGGGGTATGTCACTGGATATTCTATTCTGACCCATTGGTCTGAGATTCTATCATTGTTCTAGTACCATGCTGTTTTGCTGTTTTGATCATTATGGCTTTATAGTAAAGCTTCAGGTTAGGTAAAGAAATGCCACCCAGTTTGTTGTTTTCAGTATAGATTTGGCTAGTCTGGGTCTCTTGTGGTTCCATATGAATTTTTTAATTATTTTATTGATTGTTCTAATTCCTTAAAAAAAATGATGGCTGAATTTGGATAGGGATTGCATTGAATCTCTATAGTAGTTTAGGTAAGATGGTCATTTTGATGATGCTGATTCTTCCTACCCATGAGCATGAAATGTTCTTTCAATTTCTTAGGTCCTCTTTAATTTCTTTATGAAGTGTTTTGAAGTTTTCATGATATAGGCCCTTCACTTCTCTTGTTAGGTTGATTCCTAGGTACTTGATATTTTTGAATACTATTTTAAATGAGATTGATTCCTTAATCTCTTTATCCTCTGCTTCATTATTTGTATAGAGGAATGCTACTGTCTTTTGTGTATTGACTTTGTAGCCGACCCACTTTGCTGTACTGCTTTATTGTTTCTATTATTACTTTATTGTTTCTATTATTGCTATTCTATTATTATTTATATTATTACTTTTTAGGGTTTCAATGAGTATCATCATATCAAAAATAGATAGTTTGACTTCCTCTTTCCCTATTTGGATTTCTTTGATTCCCTTCTCTTGTCTGATTGCTAATGCTATTGCTGATTGCTATTGCAAGGACCTGAATAAGAATGGAGACAGTGGACAGCCTTTCCTAGTACCTAAACTTACTGCAAATGTTTTCAGTTTTTAGCCATCAAGGATAATGTTGCCTGTGGGCTTTTTATACATAGCTGTGATTATCTTGGGGAACGTTCCTTCCAACCCTATTTTACTGAGTGTTTTTCATCATGAATGGGTGTTAGATTTTGTCAAATGCCTTCTCTGCATCAAATAATATAATCATGTGATTTTTGTCTTTTATTTTTTTTATTTTCATCTCTCTTATTGTTGATGTGGTGTATGATGTTAATTGATTTGCCTATGGTGAGCCATGCTTGCATCCCTGGGATGAAACCTACTTGATCATGCTGTATAATCTTTTTGATGTGTTGTTGGATTTGGTTTGCTTTTTTTGAGAATTTTTGCATCCATGTTTATTAGTGAGATTGGTCTGTAGTTTTCTTTCTTGGTGGTGTCTTTGCCAGCTTTGGAAATTAATGTGATATTAACTCTTAAAAGGAGTTAAGAGATTTCTGTTTTTCGATGTTTTGGAAAAGCCTGTGGATCCATGGTAGTAATTTTTCTCTGAATGTTTGATAGAGTTAACTGTGTAATCATCTGGTCCTGGACTTTTGTTCTTGGGGAGTTTCTTAATTACTATTTCAATTTCCTTAGATGTGATTGTTCTATTTAAGCTTGGTCTGATATAAGAATGACTGCCCCAGCTTTTTTTCTCCATTGGCTTGAATAATTGATTTCCATTCTTTTATTCTAAGCCTGTGTCTATCTGGTTCTTTTATGCATTTCTTGCAGGCAGCAGATATCTGGTACTTGTTTTCTGATACAACCCTGTGTCTTTTAATGAGGAGTTTAGTCCGTTGACATTTAAGGAAATTATTGATAAAGAGGGTTGCTGTGCTATTATATTGTGTAGGATTGTTGTTGTTACAATTGGATTTTTGGGTCGTGTAATTCATATCTGAGTAATTCATTTAGGGTCAGTTTGGTTGGTGCAAATAGTGTGAGTTCTTTTTAGTCTGAGAATGTTTTTAGTCCTCCCTCTCATATAAATGAGAGTTTTGCCGGGTAGTGGACTCTAGGTTGAAAGTTTCTCATTCAGTAGTTTAAATATGTCATTCTACTGTTTTCTTGCTTGAATTGTTTCAAATGGGAGATCTGGTTTGATTTTTATGTTCCTTCCTTTGTACTTGAGGGTTTTTTCTCCTTTATTGCTTTAAAGAATTCATCTTTCTCTTTGGTCTTTTGTTTTTGTTTTTATTTTTGCCATCTTGATTACTATATGTCTTGGTCTTGGTCTATTAGGGTTTATTTTATTTGAAACTCTTTTTGTCTTTTAGATTTGTACAGGTGCCTCTTTTCAGAGGGTGAGAAAAATTTTTGCTATTTTTTCCCTCACTACTTGGTCTTCTACTTTCCCTTTTTTCCTCCACTTCTGGTATTCAATAGATTCATAGATTATTTCTTTTGTCTTTGTTCTTTAAGTACCTTACATTTTCTTTCCTTTTTTTTTTTAAACACCACCCCCTTCACCCGTGTAACATTCCCATCACCAGTGTTCTCAATCACCCTCCTTCCACCACCACCCCCAGCCTGTATTCCAGACAGGCATTCTAATTCTTTCATTCATTGACATTATCACCATAATTGTCAGTGTAGTTATTTCTCTAACTGCACTCACCATTCGTCGTGGTGAGCTTTATATCATGAGCCAGTCCTACCAACCCCCATCTTTATTGTCTCTGGGAATTATTACAATAATGTCTTTTATTTTTCTTAAAACCCATAGATGAGTGAGAACATTCTGTATCTATCTCTCTCCCTCTAACTAATTTCACTCAGCATAATAGATTCCATATACATCCATGTATAGGAAAATTTCATGACCATCTCTCCTAACAGTTGCATAATAATCCATTGTGTACATATACCACAATTTCTTTTATTAATATCTTTATTTATACTTTTTGATTACAAACATGATTGTAGCTGGGATTAAGTCATAAAAGTATGCCCCCTTTCACCAGTGCAACATTCCCATCACCAATGCCCCAAATCTCCCACCTCCTTATCTTCCCCCCGCCCTGCCTGTATTTGAGACAGGCTTTCTACTTCCCTCATTCATTCACATTGTTATATTAGTTGTCAGTGTAGTTGTTTTCTAATTGTACTTACCACTCTTTTTGGTGAACTTCACATCGTGAGCTGGACCTCCCAGCCCTCATGTCTATTGTCTCTGAGAATTATTACAAAAATGTCTTTTATTTTTCTTAAAACCCATAGATGAATGATACTATTCTGTGTCTATATCTTTCCCTCTGACTGTTTTCACTCAGCATAATAAATTTCGTGTGCATCCATGTATAGGAAAATTTCATGACTTCATTTCTCCTGACAGCTGCATTATATTCCATTATTCCATTGTGTATATGTTCCCCCCATCACTATTGATGAAATTAAAATGGTAATCAAATATCTGCCCAAAAACAAAATCCCAGGCCTAAATGGATTTACTAATAAATTCTTCCAAATCTTTCAAGAGGAACTACTACCAATTTTTGCCAGGCCCTTTCATGAAATTGAAAAAACAGGTACCACAATTTCTTTAGTCATTTCTTTTTTGAAAGGCATCTTGGTTGTTCCCAGAATCTGGCTATTGTAAATAGCACTGCAATGAATATAGGTGTGAGTAAATATTTTTGTTTTTTAGTTTTTTTTTAAATTCTTTTTATTTATTTATTTTAATAAAAAGCACATGTTTATATTTTAAAATACACATCTTCCATCATATCTCATTACATCAAAAAGTGTAGATCAAAGTTTTTTCACTCATTTAAAATGCAGTAAAATATCTCCATACAGATTCATCACAATTGTTCATGTATCTATAATTCTTTGTCAATACATTTAGTATAGTTCAAATTATACTTATAATCTTATATAACACATATTACATATATATCATACAATACCATAACAGACAAAATATTTTTGAATCTTATTTTTTTGTGTTCCTAGGGCAGTGTTTTTTAACCTTTTTGTGCAAAGGCACACTTTTACCTGATAAAAAAATCAGGAGGCACACCACCATTAGAAAACGTTTAAAAAATTTAACTCTGTGCTTATATTAACTATATATAAAGTAATTCTCTTATATAGGAATCAAATAAACACAAATAAATTATTTTATAATTGCTTTATTATAAAATAATGAACTATTTTATACTTGTTCATATTTCTGTTTACTTACTCGGTGCAAAACATGGGCCTGTTTGACTGAACACAGAGCTGATGTTCTGGCAGGAATTGAAGAAAGACATACATGTAGTTCTTCGTCAACAGTTCTCAGTCTCTCTCTCTCTGTTTGTCTTTAGCTTTTAATAGTCTGTAACATGTACTTTGGCTTTTGATAGATACAGAATTAGGAGATGGCAAACATACTCAGTCTCAAGGAACACACCATGCAAACTGCAAGAAAAAAAGTCCAGAGACTAATAGACTACTTATGACACAAGTAGCACAAAAATCAATACCCTTAATTAAAGGCTATTGTGGCTGTCTGATTTATCATGTTTGTTTTTCTGGCAAGTCACAGTGGAACACTCAAAGTTGGGCATTCCATAAAATCCTTCAGTTTCTGGCAAGCTGGGTAGTTTGATCCCCTACACTGAACCTTACTCAAGACTCCACTTCAAGTGTGAGTCTCATTTCCTATGATGGGACAGACTGGACACCTTAGATTTCTCTTTATGTCTTCTTAGACTGAGCCGCCCAGGGCAGAAATGCATCACATCAGTTTTCTCAGAACCTGACAAGAGACCAGGAAGCAAATAAAAGTCCTGTTTTCACCTGAAACGCAATCATGAATACTTTGTAACTGTGTCAGCTTCTTTCAGCCATCTCTCCTCCAACCTCCATCCATGCAAATTCTCCTTTTTTACCCTTGAGGCCAAACCTTTTATAACCTCCCCAAGACCCCTCCCAGAAATGGGAGGGTCTTTTTTGTAGGTAGGCTTACACAAAGAATAGGGGTAGGGTAACACAACAGAATATTCCATAAGTTCAAAATTTTGAGACATCATGCTAAGAGTTTTCTGTAGAGTATATCCAATCTTAGGCATGGCAATATCATTCTTCTTTAAAAAGGTGACTGGACAGACATCATTTCCATCTCCTATAACAATGTGGGTATAGTTCACTCCCGCTTTAACTGTTTACCTATAAGTTCTTCCTACATTTTTGCAAAGATTGTTTGGGCACCTTTTGCATCAATGAGCATAATTTTCCACAATGAGATAACCATTACTATTAAAAACTGCTAGATTTATAAATACTTTATCAAACGCATCAAGAAAACCTGCAGCTTCTAAAGCCCAATATATAAAGACTGAATTTGAATGTGAAATAATGATACAATCAAAATTATCCTTATTCTTTCTTATAAAGTTAAAAAGTTTCACCTTCAGGGGCCAGTGAAGTGGCACTAGAGGTAAGGTGTCTGCCTTGCAAGCGCTAGCCAAGGAAGGACTGCGGTTCAATCCCCCTGCATCCCATATGGTCCCCCCAAGCCAAGGGCAATTTCTGAGCACTTAGCCAGGAGTAACCCCTGAGCATCAAACATGTGTGCCCCCCCCAAAAAAAAAAGCTCCACCCTCCCTGGAGTAAAAGATATTGATGTCACTGCTCTTTTCATTTCATCTTCTCTTATACTTTGATCTCCAAATATTTAAAGACTCTACTCATAAATTCTGTTTAAATTCCCTTTTCATAAGACTTTTGTAGGTCAATAAGAAGTTTTTTTTCCTCTGGAGCACACTGTACAATCCAGGTGTCACTATTGTCGATTAGAATGATATTGTCAAAGTCAAAAGCGAGTAAAATGTTTATGGTTTCAGAAAGATTTGTCTTATCTCAGCTTAATATCTACACAACAATTGAGCTTATATTAGCATAGAGTTTAGGTTAAACTATTATACGAATCTTCAGTTTTAAACCCAAGCGTTTCTAAACATTACTCCTACTCTATAGGTAGGGAGCAAAGACTTCTTGTATGGAGCAAAGCTCTGTCGACCTCTTAACTCCAGTATTACTGCAGTGGAACATCTGATGTAAAACCTGCCGAATCTTGCCCCCAAGGGGAGCTCCCGGATCCAGCTGGGGTTCAATCCATGTGAGAAGTGCCTCGAGTGAGAAGAGCAGTACCAGATCTCGGGAGCTTCTCACCAAACCAGGAAAGCAACAGTCCTACAAGGCTTCAGAGGAGCGGACTCGCCATGTGCCAGCCCCTTCCGCCTGAAAGATTTCTTTCTATACTTAAGATTTCCCCATTTTACTGTGCCTAGGAAAAAAGGAACAATGCCACATGATACTACTGGTGCATATGGGGGTAAAAATAACAATCTCTATAATATGCTTCTAACATGAAATCAGAACCCAAGAGTAACTCACCTACTAGAATTTCTTAATAAACAGAAAAGGAATGGGAAAAACTACCTCAACATAAGGAAATACACAATAAGAATTATACTTAGTAAGAAAATACATCTAAAGAAATATAAGAAGGAAATATATATCCCCTTTAAATTTTTTCAAATAGTTGGGGTGGGGGTAAATAAAATCTGGAGCACAATTTCAGCCTGCTATGTGGTCATGCAAAGTCTGAAAAACAGCTTACAGCAGTCATGGATCAGGAAATGTCCTCGAGCTTGGGGGATCTCAAAAACAGAATCTGGTACAGAATCTAGTAGGGAACAACAACAGTGAAGAGAAGTGGGGTGAAGGGAAGCGCCTATAAGAACAAATCAGCAGCAATGGTGCTAGCAGCTTCTTCCCAAACTGAGGCAAGGTGGGCTAGGAAGCTGTCTTTTCACTTTATGTACTCATTGGCAGCTAGTTGGGGTGTGAGGAACGTTCTGGTTCCTGAGGAGTTAAGAACTGAGGGTAAAAGTGTTAAATAGGGAGAAATAACATATCAGGTGTGAGAGAGTGAAGGGATAGAAAATGATTTGTAAAATGGTACGCAGGGGGAGGAAGGGTTATATATAACAGGGGGAAGGACTATATGGACTATATGCAATATAAATAGACATTATGTACACTACAGACGGACATTAGACAGATATAGAGGAGGCCAACATATTCACTCACGTACACATATAGACAGACAATGAAATAAATTCATTGGTTGCAGTTGAAAAGCTGATCCAGGTGGAATAGTTCAGACACTTAAAAATATAAAGCTGAAAAAATATATAAAGCTGGCAAGTCAGATAGAAAGGTTTTCTATTTTCTGGGCAATTCATCATTGATGAGGATAAACTTTATTGAAAGGCTTCCTGGGTTTGATTGTGTAGAGAGCAGTGTATACAGTGTATACTATATGTAGAAAGAGCAATGTATCATTGTGTATATGATACTTTTTTTTTTTGGTTTTTGGGTCACACCAGGCAGTGCTCAGGGGTTACTCCTGGCTCTATGCTCAGAAATCACTCCTGGCAGGCTTAGGGGACCATATGGGATGCCAGGATTTGAACCACTGACCTTCTGCATGCAAGGCAAATGCTTAACCTCCATGCTATCTCTCTGGCCCCATGTATATGATTCTTAAGACAATCATAATTTTCAAGCCTGTAAAAAAGTCTACACCATGAACTATCTCTCTGCATCTCCCTGATGATTAGTGATGTGGAGAATTTTTTCATGTGCTTTTTGGCCATTTGTATTTCTTCTTGGAGGAAGTGTCTGTCCATTTCTTCTCCCCATTTATTGATGGGATTAGATTTTTTTCTTGATAAATTCTGTCAGTACCTTGTATATTTTAGATATTATCCTCTTTTCTAATGGGTATTGGGTGAACAGTTTCTCCCATTCTGTGGGTAGCCTTTGTATTTATTCCTACTCATTATTTCCTTTGAGGTGCAGAAGCTTCTCAGTTTTCTGTTGTCCCATTTGTTCATCTCTGCTTCCAACTTCTTTGAACAGTGGTGTTTCCTCCTTGAAAATGCCTTTTGCCTCAACATCATGGAGTGTTTACCTATGTTTTCTTCTATATACCTTATGATTCTTGGTCTGATATCAAGATCTTTAATCCATTTGGATTTGACCTTTGTATCTGGTGTTAGATGGAGGTCCTTGTTCACCTTTTTGCATGTGGTTGACCAGATGTCCCAACACTACTTATTGATGAGACTTTCCTTGCTCTATTTTGCATTTCTTGTCCCTTTATCAAAGACTAATTGATTGTATGTCTAGGAAACATTCTCTGGAAATTCAAATCTATTCCATTGATCTGAGGATCTGTCTTTATACCAATACCATGATGTTTTAATGACCATTTCTTTGTAATACAATTAAAGTTGGGAAAATTATTACCTGCCATCTTCTTTTTCTTAAGGGTTGCTTTAGCTATTTGTGGGTGTTTATTGTTCCAAATAAATTTCAGGAGTGTTTGATCCACTTTTTTGAAGAATGTCATGGGTATCCTTAGAGAGATGGTATTAAATCTGTACAATGCCTTGGGAGTATTGCAATTGCCTCTGCTCCTGCCCTTTACTGGGAGAGAATTCTGGCCAGCAGCTTTCTCTCAACCAGGACAGAAGGCAAAAGGCAACTACAAATAATTCGCAAGTGTTAAGCTCTTTTGTGAACACCTAGAAAATTAAGCTGTAGAAGTTAGTAAAAGGCTCAGGGTGACGTGTGTGCCAGTAGAGAGACTTTATTGAGGGGAGAGCAGGGTTTTTATGCCCTGCTCCAGTGGGAGGAGTAGTAACATAGGATTGAAACATAAGCCAATCAGATTTGTACAAGTACAACAATTTTAACCAATGGGAGCATAAATTCTTTTTTTGGTTTAGTGCGCATACTGCACATACACATTTTGATGGCGGGAAGGATAAGGAGGAACCTGGCAGGATGAGGGGAGGGGAAGCAAATTCTTAAACAAATAGCTAATTGATATTTACGCAAATACAATTTTTTGTTTAGCCTATTTTCCATTTTGATCTTTCTTTTGTGCAAGCAATAAGGATCACAATTTAAACTTTACAAAAACATATCTATAACTATATGCTTGAGAGCAGGCACAAAAACAGATTCCATGGAAAGGTTAAGGAATCTGGTTAAGCCAGATTCTGTGTGCTGAGCTAAATTTATTTGCAGAGTTTCCTGTTGGCTCGGAGCTATGCAAACTTTGTGGCTATCAGGCAGGCGGTGGAAAATTCATCCAGAGTTCCATTAATATGTGGGGTGCACGGTTGCCCACAGAGTATTACCATTTTAATTATGTTAATCCTCCCAATACATTAACAGGGTCTGTATTTCACTTTTCTTGTGTCCTTTTTTGTTCTTAATTCAGTAAAACTCAACATCTTTTGAGTTCACAGATTAGCACAAGAAACCAATAAAAAAATAAATATCTATGTAAAATATAATAAATAATAAACTGAATGAATAATTCACCTAGGGTAAAAATAATATCAATTAAGAGCTCATTTGTATTGCATAAAATTTGCAAGTTGTAATATGCTATAAAAACGAAACAGTATTTAGTAATACTTGAACATAACACACAAGGCAGACCAAAGAATGGAGACCAATTCAACTTAAATTCACTATTCCTCTTATTGTTTGCATGATTGTCTTTTTCAGGACCTTCTCCAAGGATCAAAATTCATAGAGAAAATGTAAATTTCAGAAAGAATTTTTGAGTAGGTAATCTTCCAAGAGATCCCTCTTTGTCCTGACATTTGCCCATGTATCTAACCTTGTACTCCTTAAACTTCTCCTTTGCATCATTTATAGTGAAGCTTCATTACACAATTCCTGTAGTCAGAGGCCTTTTATTTCAATGTAAATCCTGGGTTTCTTTCCAGGCCAGAGGGTAGAAGCATGCAATCATTAACAGTCATGCATGGTAAGGGTAGACTATATTTCAGAGAGGCTTTATGGAATAGATTGTGTATGGGGCCTTTCTAGAAAAAAAATCATAGTATTTGAGTGAAATAGGAATGAGCACTTATGTGGAGTCAATACCATGAACTAGACATATGTCACAGAGGACATTGGTCACACATTGGTATGGCAAAGAGATTAACTCATGCACTTAAATCAGCATACCCTGAGGATAAATCCATTGGTTACAGTTGAAAAACTGACTCAGGTACAGTGAGAAAGAACACTTTTTTGAAAGGAAAGAGTCAATAAGATAAAATAAAATAAAAAGAGAGAAAATAGATAAATATATATGTAGTGGTTTTCCATTTTCTAAACCAATCATGGTTAGTGATGATAAACTTTACTGAAGGGAGGCTTAATGGATTAGATAGTCTATAGAGCATTTTCAAAAACATTCATAATTTTCAAGTCTAGAAAGCTAAGTGATATGGTAGTAGATCCTGTGTGTAGAGTTTATACCATGAAATACTGTCCAGTGGGTCTTAAGCATATTGTTTCCTTTTCTAAAAGTATTCTAAGATTATGAGCCCTATGGTATACAGTTAAACTATCTATAAATTATGCACAGGGGCATAAATTAACCCCATTTAAGCTTGGTTGAAGGCATTCCCCATACGGGCAGACTTCGGTTCCCAGAACAAAAAGAGAGTTCAGCACTGAACTGGAAGTTTCCAGCCACTTCCCCAAGCCGATCCCTCTTGTGCTGGATGGGGGGGTGGGGTGGGGGGTGGGAAGGCCTGCGTTCCCCATGAAGTCTTCCCCGGCATCCACCTCAATGAACCCCCAAGTTGGGAGCCAAGGGATGGTCCTGGAGTCCGAGAGAAAGAAGAGTGGGGAGCTGTTGTGGGAACAGAGGCCCAGGAGCCCCATTTAAGCTTGGTTGAAGGCATTCGGTTGGAAGCCTTTCAGATTCTCATGCCAGCAGACTCCAGTTCCCCATCTCCCTTTTTTTTAATAATAAGTACTAATTATGTAAATTGGTTCCGGTTTTTTTTGGCATCAGTCTTTTCTATCATTAGTTGAAAAAGCATTAATGATTCTCTAGACAATGACAAAGAGAACACTGAAGTCCAGGACATGATATGACAAAAGGATTAATAAAACATTGCTGCTGAAAGTTTTCATAAAATTCTTAAAAACTCCAGGTTCTGTTGAACATCTATTTAGTACTTAGAAATATTTAGACAAGCTAAGACTATAATAAGATAATAAAATGACTAGTTGCATAGTAGAAAGTAGGAAAGGGAAGAATAATATCACTAGAACTCTCAAATGCATACAAATGACTCCAAAGTTTCTATGTCTGGCCTATAAGAAACCTGTTTTATAGCAATAAGGCTAAACCAGGATTAGTTTCTGAAAACTAAACCCAGGGTCTCATACTTCTATTGTCTTAGTTTTCTTGTAAATTAAAATCCTAAATGGCTACTGACTTCCATTAAAATGATAGCATTATTTGAGAAAAAAAAAAAGGAGAGTCTGACCATTAGAAAGAGCTCTTGGGAGATTTTAATCAAGCAGGGGATAATCAAGCCCCTAAATTCTGGTAAGTCTTCTTTGTCAATTGTTGACTGCATTTATTACAATCTTATATATTAGAGCCCAGAAAAAGCATCTCAGATTTCATTGGGTATGAAGCACCAACAGGTAGTAATGATTTGGAGGTAGGGTTAGAGGGTTAGTAAGAGAGAGAGAGAGGGAGGGAGAATAAGAGAGAGAGCACTCAATAGGCTAAGCAGGTTATTTGCTCAGGGGATGCTGAAATTTGATCACTTCTCTGCATGTTTCTTCAGTGTTACTGTGAATGACCCCTGAAGTATAAAGCTCCAGAGCACCAGTTGAAAGTATCCATTCCTTTCCTTTGCTCTCCAACCCAGAAGATTTGCAGGAGGCTTTATTTGCTATATATCAATGCCCAATATGTGAAGCTATTTGCTTTGTATCTGGGATGCATTGTCTAGGAATCAAAGGATGAGAAAGGGTGTGGCAAGACTATTGATTATCAGTATTGATCCTACTAGAAATTATTTTGCTAATGTTTTGCTCTCTTGGTCTAGAGGCCTTAGTTTCAAATTGACTTAATGACTGCATTGCATTAGATGTGCAATGAATCACTGAATCACACTTGAATCAACTGTGTAATACGTCTGACTCAAAAGTAATCATTCTACTGGATTGGTCAAACTGTTGATTACGTAGTTTACCAGCCAATAAAGATAAAGGAGCTACTGTGGTGCAACTTATAGTACTACTTCGCTATTCTTAGAGAAAATTTAGTCTAATTCAGACAACAATGGTCCAGATTCTTTCAAATGATGGGCTGAATGTTTATACTAAGCAGAGAACCATAACTAGATCAAGTATTTTCTGAGGACAGAGACTATGGATGGGTAGTTAATGGTAGTTCTAAATGTTCACTTAAGTCAGAGGGAGAAGGATGAATACCAGGGTATTTCAGTCATCTGTGGCATAGAGAGACAGTCAAGAGATATCATCATTTAATATTAAACAGTGACAAACCCTTGACCTTGGATTACAAACCTCAGACTGGAAGGCAATGGAGGACGAGGTAGAGAGTGAATGAAGACCTGTAGAAGAGGTAACAGAGAGACAGTGGTGGAAGGTCTTGGACACTTTGGAGGTGATGAGGTACAGAAACCTAGTATATGACTGTTGAAAAATATTCCTGGATGGTAATGGATGTTGGTGAGATGGTTGGAGGGTGAGGTCTTTCTCTGCCGGCCCAGGCCATGCGCCTGCAACTACCTCCTTCCAGCAGGCAGGTCTAAGGGTGAGGGTGAGGAAATGATCCACAGACAGTCAGGTTTCAGGAGACATCAGCTTTATTCAAGGCCCTAGCCACCTCCTAGGCTAGCCTTTTAAGCAGCCTATTCCAGCTGCCCTCTTAACATGTTTCTTCTCCCTCCATCCTGCCAGCTCTCCTTCTCCTGTTTCTTCCTCTATCTCACCCGGAATCTTTGAATCAATCCCCTTCCTGCCCCTGAGGCAAGATTTTGTTACCTTCCAAAGACCCCTCCCAGGAATGGGCAGGTCTTACCATCAAGTAAGGTTATGTAAAAGATGGGGGTGGGGTGACATATGACCATAAATATTAACACTACATAACCATGTTACACCAATTATAATAAAATTAATTATATTAAAAAGAAAATGTCACTTTAAGTGTTTAATTAGTAAATACATAACAACTTAAACCATGTGATCAGTGGCAGAATCCAAGCAGTAGTGTTCATATTAATTCCATATTCATAATAAAAAGGTTTGGGTGAGAGTCCAATTTAGCTCTTCATGTATAAAAGAATACTTCATTTATTTTGGTGATGCGGGGTCATCTCTCATTTCCCAATTCAGTGCTGAGGACTTGCTTTTGGAAGTGCTTGAGAGACCATGAGGTATTGGAGATAGAGCCTTGGACCCCTGCAGGCAAGCATGCTCTCTGGCCCATTGAGCTATCCCTTCAGGCCATGAGATCATATATGTTAATGGCAGTTATCTTAATGTATCACAGCATTTAAGTAGCAGCATAATAGGGGAAGTGCACATCATTAAGCAATTCAACCCTATCTTCAGGGGGAAGGACAACACTTTTTTTTCTTTCTTAAATGATATGTGTTAAAAAAAAAAATACAGTAGTAGTAGTAAAGATGTGAAAGTGGCAATCGCTATTGTTTGCATAGGCCCAGCAAAATATGTGGAAATGGGGGGAGGGGGAAGGAGAATCCTTGGCCTGATTACAAGAAGGCCTCACCCCAGAAGTTTATTGGCATAACACTGACTCTAGGCTCCAGGCATACCAGTCATTCTCATGGTCCCTGGGTGAAACTTTTTGGCACTTTAGCTGTTGTTGGTGTCAGGTTCCTATATTTAAAGATTCTGGATTCTGTGCATTTCCTTCATTGAAGTCATGCTGATGTGGAGCACCCTCTAGTTTCACCTCACCATTAGATGCAGAGAGACCTGCCCTGCAAGCAGGTTGTTGCTAAGTCTTCTGGGTGTTGAGAGCACTCTTTGGAGTAAGTCAATGCCAAAGCAGTGGTACGGTCTTCCCTGGTAGAGGTTTGCATCCTGGTAATGTTATAGACAATTGTGGTTGTTTCCATAGATGGTCTCCATTGTTCAGGGGTATATGGACAATGCCCATTCTTCTGAGGTCTAAGCCAAATCATTATGCCAACGTGGAGCACACACTTTCAACTATTTATGTAATACATGACCATTGGTTGGCAAAAGAATGATGTTGTAAACCTCTTTATTTGAAGGTTTAGTGAATGTGAATGGAAGACATATGAATGCCAACCTGACAAGGGGTGAATAGTGATGGTAGTCATCATATGGATTGGCTACAGGACTCAGGAATTCAGTGAAACACTAGTTCAGATCATTGTGAATGTTTGGAAATGGGATTATTTAACATATAAATTCAGTGGATTTAAGATAAAGAGATTTGGGCCCAGAGTGATGGGGTAACTGGTAGATTTGTCTTGCACCTGCTAACCAAGGACAGACCACAGTTTGATCCCATGGTGTCCCATATGGTCCCCCAAGCCAGGAATGATTTTTCAGCACATAGCCAGGTGTAACCTCTGAGCATCACTGGGTGTGGCCCCAAAAATAAAAAAAAGAAAAAGAAAAAGAGATTCCTGGGATAATCTGGGAGACTTCTAGTCTAAGCATGAAAAAGTTCTAGAAGGCTAGAAAAGGCAATCTCCTTATCCCTAAAAATATTTCTCTCAGAAATTCCCAGTGTGGATTTCTGGTTCCTAAGTTATAAGAGTATAGATTTGTGTCACTGTAAGACTGTCATTGTAAGACATTTGGATAATTTGTTATAGCAGCAGAAGAGACTTATAGAATGACAGGCAGGCAGACAGAAAAATTAAAAATGCAAAGAAAGAGGTGGGACAGGCAGGTGGTCAATAGTTCCATGAGTAAAGAGAGGGAGAGAGTATAAAAGCAGGGAAACAGTCAAACAAATGTGAAATGGGAAACAGTGAGAGTATGCAGTGTGAGCAGGTGTCAAGAAGGTCAACAAGGGGACAGGAGCAGGACAAAATTAGGTGACAGTATTCCTATCACCATACTTAGGTAAGTTTTTTGAGGTACAGGTGGATTCCATTCTTTGAATTCAGCACAAGTTTGTTGTTGGGAATAGGGACCCTGGAAGGGTCAGGAGCCAGTTCAAAGCGGAGCAGGGTCAGTGCCACAGCGACCTTCAACTCATTCATGGCAAACTGCTTCCCAATGCAGTTTCTGTGAGAGGGAATAACTATGTGAGAAGGGATCTCAGAGCCAGTTCTGAACAGTGAGTCATCAGGCCTGATGACTTTCTGGGACCTGCATACAGGGCCTCCAAGTTCTCTGGTTCTCCCCTGCCCTTCTCTTGCAGCACATGGAAGTGGCTAGTGGAAGCCTAGAGGAAAGACACCATAGGATAAATTCCCCAAAATTTCCTCGGAGCTTCCTCTAAGGCTCCCAGGGTAATCTAACACACCCAACATCACTGATATCTGATGAGTGGGCATGAGTTACCTAGTTACCTGAGGCTCTGGGCAAAGTGTATCATCATGATGGAAAAAAGCAATTAACTAGAGGTTAATCTGAAATAGAGGAAACTGCCAAAATACATAGGGTCAGTTCTGCTGCTGCCATACTGCTTTGTCTATTCATGGTCATTGTAAAAAACTCACTGGGGCCAACTCAGGGGCACATACAGGTAGGAGGTCGCCTGCATGTGAGCGCACCCAGTAATGTTCATCCCCCCCACCAACTTTGAAAAGCTCACCTGGAGCCCCCTGAGAAGGGCAGGTAAGTGTGGCTGTGCCAAGAAGCACCTGGTGCAAACCGGGAAGGATCAAACACCTGTAGAGGAGCACAGGATCAGGACATCTGCAGTCTAGATGGAACCAGCCTCAACAGAAAGAGAAGGAGTGAGGGTAAGGAGATCTTGGCCAGCCCATTGTCCCCACATCATACCTCTGGGTCAGGCCACACGTTTGGGTTATGGTGAAGGCCATAAATGGAGAGCGTCACTGAGAGACCTAGGGGCAGGAAAGAGAGAGAAGGCTGAGTATATCCCCTACCATGGGGCCCCAGTTCCCCAGCCTGTAGTTGCATGTACCTTGAAGTGCCATGTGTTACCTTGTGACATTTCTGCCTCAAAGCTCCTATGTAAGATGGTGAGTTGGGTGAGGCAGTCTGGTGAATCCCTGTGTTCAGATCAAGAGGAGACCAGGACCAGGAGAGGGAGCAAGCTTTTCTTTTGGAAAACTCAAGCAACATTCACTTTTCAGATTATTCCCTAAGCCTTTAGGGACCAAGCATTAATTCACTTTTTCCTCAGAAGAGCCTCGAAGAAGGACAAATCTTCATTCTGATGAGGCTGCTGAGCTCAGAAGAGACTGAACAACTTGCCACCTAATTCACAGCTTGTTTGGCAATGGTGGGTTCAGCCCCATGTATGTGTGTGTGTTAGGTGGGAGTGGAAAGGGGAAAGGTACCTCCTTTTATTAGAGGGATCTCAGTCTGTCCCTCCCTTTAGCTTTCTCTGTCCACCCAGCTTTTTAGGATTTGGAAACAAATATTTTGAAGTTGAATTCCTGAGGCCACACTTAGGGGCCAGAACTTGTTTTGATTGAGCTTTCCTGGAACAGGAGCTATGGTGGCATTTCATAGACATTATCTTCACTGAAGTTTTGATTTCTGAGGGGAAGCAGCCCACAGAGACTGGGCCCTTGGACTATGCAGCAAATTCCTGCTCCCTCACTGCCTTGGGGCTCAGGAGAAGAGAACCACATGCCAGATCAGGAAAAGGCTAATTTGATTTATTTGGTGCAGTCCTGTATTGAATGTGATTACCAGCTCTGTGTTTGTGTTGATTACTCAGGGCTGTGTTCAGAGGATCATGTGGTATTAAGGTTTGAACTCAGGTTGTCCTTATGCAAAGCAAGCAGTATAACCCCTATGCTATAACTGGTCCTAGAAATTTTCTACATCTTAACATTTTCTTTTATTTTTTAAAGTTTTATAATTGCTTTATTTAAGCACTGTGGTTACAAATTTGTTGAGTTTATGTCATAGAATATACACCACCCTTTTTACACTGTATACTTTTGTTAATGAAGGAATACTATGCATATCATTTTATCCTCTTTCAGCACCCAGTTCTGTCCAGAGTGATCAATTCCAACTATCTATCATTGTCATAAAGGACCCTTCTCTACCCTAACTGCATTCACTGCTCTTTGTGGCAAGCTCTCTTCCATGGACTGGTTCTCCTGCCTTCATCTCAATTATCTTTGGATATTATTACCATACTACCTTTTTTTATATTCTACAAATGAGTGATATTATTCTCTGTTTATCCCTCTCTCTGACTCATTTCACTCAGCATAAAAATCTCTATGTCCATGCATGTATTAGCAAATTTTATGACTTTCTTTTTCTTTTTCTTTTTCTTTTTTTTTTTTTTTTTGGTTTTTGGGTCACACCTGGCGTTGCTCAGGGGTAACTCCTGGCTGTCTGCTCAGAAATAGCTCCTGGCAGGCACGGGGGACCATATGGGACACCGGGATTCGAACCAACCACCTTTGGTCCTGGATCGGCTGCTTGCAAGGCAAATGCCGCTGTGCTATCTCTCTGGGCCCGACTTTATTTTTCTTAACAGCTGTGTGGTATTACATTGTGTAGATGTACCACAGTTTCTTTATCCATTCATCTGTTCTTGGGTTCTTGGTTTGTTTCCTGAATTTGATTATTGTAAACAGTGCTGCAATGAACATAGAAGTGCAGAAGGCTTTTCTGTATTGTGTTCCTAGGGTGGTATTGATGAATCATATGGAAGCCCAACTTCTTGGTTTAGTTTAGTTTAGTTTAGTTTAGTTTAGTTTAGTTTGTTGTTGGCCACACCTGACAGTGGTGCTCAGGGATTTTTCCAGTTGCTATGCTCAGAAGTTGCTCCTGGCAGGCTGGGTGACCATATGGGATGCTGGGATCAAACTGGATCTGTCCCAGGTCAGCCATGTGCAAGGTAAAGGCCCAACCACTGTGTTATCACTCCATCCCCTCAACTTGTATTTTTGAGGAACATCCATATTGTTTGGAAATAGTTTTATTTTATTTTGTTTTTGTTTTTGGACCACACCCAGTGATGCTCAGGGGTTACTCCTTGCTATGCACTCAAAAATTGCTCTGGGCTTGGGGGACCATATGCTACACCGGGGGATCAAACTGTGTTCCATACTAGGCTGGCACATGCAAGGTAGACACCCTACTGGTTGCACCACCACTCCAGCTCCTGGGAATGGTTTTAAAGTTGAATTGCTGAGACCACACTTAGAGGCAGGAACTTGTTGATTAAATTGTTGTGGAATAAATATTTTTGCAATGTTTTATGGACATACTAACTATAGAGTATTGATGGTGGTTGTCCTTGGTGGTGAGCATTATGGCAGTGCTGAGATATATTCTGGCTCTGTTCTCAAGCTCCACTCCTATAAAGGCTTAGGAAATGATACATAGTAAACCCTAACCCCAACTCTAACCCTGTGAAAGGCAAGTGCTCTATCCACTTAACTATATTTCTGGTGCCCGAAGTATTTATTCTAGAGAGGAAGCACCTCAAAGAGTTTGGGGCTGTCTTTGACCCTGTGGCCTGCTCCTCTTTCAATAAACATCGACTTAGTGAGCATGCCAGGTATAGGCTTACCTTTGGGTAAGGAGCGCCCATCAGGGAAGGTGATTGGCGTGCTGAGCTCTCTGCTCACACTGGGCACTGGCGGGTACATGCGCATTGCCTCCTTGATGCACATGGTGGTGTAGGGCATCTTGTCCATGTGGTCCCTGAGTAGAGGCCCAGACCGAGGGTAAGTGAAGCTGCTCAGGCTCTTCTTCTGATCGGCCAGGGGTTCCCTATGACTGGCACTCACCAGGTGATGGAGGTGCCATCTCCCAGAAGGCTTTGCAACTCCTCCCTGCACAGCTGCTGGTGCTCAGGGTTCAAGGCCAGAGCATAGAGGATCCAGGAGATGCCACTGGCTGTGGTGTCATGACCCTCAAACATGAAAGTGTCCACTTCTGCCCGCAGGTCCTTGTCAGACAGGCTGCTCCCCTTCTCTGTCTGCAGACATTGAGAGAGAGAGAGAGAGAGAGAGAGAGAGAGAGAGAGAGAGAGAGAGAGAGAGAGAGAGAGAGAGAGTCGGCATTTTCCTTTTGGCATGTGGGCATAGCTGCTACATCCTCCATCCTCATTTCATCCCGATTACCCTCCTCCACACTCACCCCATCCACATTTACCTCTCTCCAAACTAATCCATGCAACACTCGCCCCTACCTCTACACTTATTCCTTCCATATGTATCTCTTTTTATTCAATCCCTTTACACTCATCTCTCCTCACACACCCTGGAAAAGAGCAGGATGTCCAGGAAATCCAGGTGTCTCTTCTTCTTAATCTTTTCTAGCTCGCCCTCATTCTGCAGTTGCATCTTCCTCTGCTGGATCACGTGGTCTATCAAGATAGAATGTTCAGACACAGCTGGGAAGTATAGAGGCCCATGCCAATGTCCATGATAGCCCCAGCTACCCATCCTTTAAGTGTCTGGGAAGAGTGGACCAGAAGGAAGGTGGGAGTGAGGGTACACAGTAAGCAAGAACTCCATGACGCTTGCTCAGGTCTTCCCACAGTGCTCAATCCAGGGACATTGCTGAGCCCTGCTAGGGGCACAACTCTTTCAATACTCCTTGATGAGAAGACACTTGTAATATCCTCACAGCCCAGCACTTTACACCCTTACATCCTCTTTCCTGAGTGGCCAGCCAAGTTCCAGCTGTACTGGGGACATCATTGTGGGTCCCTTAGATGTGGTTGATGACAGAGGAGAGCATTCCAGATGTGGGGGTCTCACCTGTGTGTTCGTGGGCAACCTCACAAACCTTGGAGTTACTGCGACCATTAAAGGACAGGCTGTATAGGAAGTCATTCTGGTGGAAGGCGTTTCTCACCCGGGAATAGAAGAATTTCTTCAGTTTCTCGATGGCCTGAGTGTAGGACTGCGACTTCCTGCAGGAAGATGGGGCAGAATGATGGGAAAAGAACTGTCATTGGAGTGTAGATCTGGATGTAGGCTTTCACAGACAATAGGGAGACACTGATTTATCTGTCTGTGCTGAAGAACTTGTATTTTAGACAAGACTTAAGCAGCCAGGGATCAGGATCAGGAACTAGAGTTGTGCTGTGGTCCTTGACCCTGACCAAGACTCCTGAGAGCCTCTCTATTAGTGCTGGTTCATATAAAAAGTGTCCTGCTGTTCTCAAAAATAGGTTCCAGAGCTGGGCAGAGCAGGTCCTGACTAGGTGGCCACTGACCTGTCAGTCTGCATGCTGCTGCGATGGCTGAAGGCACACTTCATGATGGTGTCCAGTGTCATCAAGGAGATAGATTCAACAATCTCAATAGGGTCACTTCCATCAAACTTTGCCCATTTGTCCTGGAAGAGGGAAATAGCTTTTGTGTCCCAGAAGATCTCTACTGACAGGAAACATCTTTCTTGTCCATAAATATTATGATGACTCTTTTCTATTTCTCTAAAGCAGGTAAGTTTTGGTAAAATGTGTGCACATGATATGTGCTTGGTAATGTGATAATTATTTGCTGAAGCTGTCTATCAAATAATTGTACTTTCTTACAGTTTTCTTTGAAGTCTAAAACCAAGTTATTGTGGTCTACAGAAACTAGGCAATGGTATAGTTGGTATAAAATAATGGCCAACTTTTGGCCTTGGGTTATATAACTGAGAATGCCAAGTAAGGTAGGCAGTGATTGCTGGGGGGAAATAGTGACATGAACTGGATATAACTTATGGAGATTGAAGTAGGATCTTGAGCATTTTGTGGTGGTAAGATAAGATAACTGTGTTCATGAAATCATAAATATTAACAGAGTTAAAATATATGAAAATTTATAACACTTATATTCAATTTTTTATTTGAAAAGAACACAAATGATGACCCATAACTTTTGTTGATTGGAGGTCAAAAGGAAAATATTCTCTGACCTGAGAGCTAAGCTTGATGGAAAAAGGAACAAGTTAAGTAAACTCAGCTCTCTGGGGAAAAGAAAGTGGTGGATTCAATTCCTTTTTTCATCTATTGTTGGTTGCTCTTGTGCATAAGAATCCAGGGTCACTGGGAAGAGTCTCTATCACAGGGTGGCTATGAGATACACACTGAAGCTGCCCATGGTCCTTCATGGAAAACTTTGTGCCTTGAAAAGCTTTAGGCCCAGACAGAGCCTCATGCAAATCATCCTATGATGGTGCAACCATCCACTGAAGGTGACCACACCCAGGCCAGTTCAGGTTAATATGTCTAGTTGTCCAGAGATAGACAATCACCAGTCCATCAAGTCAAAAATGAGGAAGAGCAGGAGAAAAGCACTTTTCTTCATGATGAACCTTGCAGGTGAGGAACCAAGTGTTTTTCCAAGTTGGTGTCTGAGTTATTTCCCAACTCATTCAGTTTAGGTAATAACCAACTCACATGGGCTTTTTTTTTCTGCATGGATGTGTCTAAGGCATGACTAAGGGAAATGTAAGGTACTATGTATGAGGGTAGACTCTGAACTGTGGTTGAAGGTGAGCAGGTGAGAGAAGGACAGACTTACCAGCATCACTCGCACAGAGTCAGCTGTAATTCCCACATAGGGCTTGAGGATGTCATAGTGGAAGGCTGGGGTCAGCATGCGCCTGTGCTGGAACCAGGTTTGCTCATTCAAGAGGAGTAAGCCATACCCTGTAACAGACAGGGGTGGATGCATGGATAGAAGAGATGTGATTAGTAAGACTAGGGACACTTTGGACAGAACCAAGGGTTTTCCAAGAAGGCACACATCTTGAGGAATAAAGGCTCAAATGGAATTATGTGTCAGGTCAGACAAGAATTTGAACAAAAATTAGGCTAATGATGTTGGAGAGGATTGAGGGAGATGTAGAAAAATTAAACTTGCAGAATGCTAAGGTATCCTAGAAGTGTAAGGGGGGTTTTTGTCTATTGTTTTTGTTTGTTTATGTTTTTTGGGTTTTTTTTGTTTTTGTTTTTGTTTTTGTTTTTGTTTTTTTTTGCTTTTTGGGCCACACCAGTGACACTCAGGGGTTATTCCTGACTATGCACTCAGAAATCACTCCTGGCTTGGGGGACTATATAGGACCACAGGGGATTAAATCGCGGTCCATCCTAGGTCAGTGAGTGCAAGGCAAATGCCCTACCGCTTGCGCCACAGCTCTGGCCACAAGTGTGAGGGTTTTATTAAAAGTTGGAAAGGAGGTTTGATTTAGAGAATTGGGTGCTGTCAATTTTGCTGTTCTTTTGAGTCAGAGAGAGTTCTAGCACCTGACTAGCAAGAGGACTGTATTTCTGAAAGTTAGATGTACTTACCAATCCAGGGAGCCAAGAATCTGTAGGGAATAGTAGACTTTGGATCTGAAAGGTAAGGAAGAGCATTATGTTTCCTAAGGTAGCAACAAATCAGGAGTTCCAGACAGAGTTGGGGTTCAGACTAGAGGTTTGTGTACTCCCAATGACTGTCTTGGGCTATACCTATCACCCCTAATGTTCCTGTCCTGCTACCTACAGTGCCAGGAACTCAGACTAAATTTAGCATCAGAACACTATGGACAAGAGATAAATCAGACAAAGCATATGCTCTCCTCAATACCCCCCAAAAGACACAAGGTTGTGGGTTTTTTATAATTTGTGGTGGCTCTGCCATCGTGACTAGTTATTTCCTAATTTTCAGATCAAGATTCCTAATTTACATAATAAGTGATGTCATTTTAATTAAACAAGAAAGAAAATAGTAAACTGCCACTCAAATTATATTTCATTTAAGTAAATATTGTTGGTTTATGCAGACTTGGAGGATGGTTTATAGAAGGTTCAGGCTCTATAAACTGTACCTCTACTATTTCCTGGAATTTCAGGGTTATGAACACACATGATTTTGCTAAACGCACTGTCTCTGATCAGGAGTCTCCAGGATTATATGCTGCAGGGATTAAACCGGAATCAGAAACATTTAAGTCAACACTAACCCCTGTACTAGCTCTTCAACCCCATGCACCTAGGGAGGAGCTGCATAAATTGTGAAAAGGGTATTTTCTCTCTCTTACCTGATCGCCCCAGAATCACCTTCATGTAATCAGGGTCATAGACAATAAACTGGATCCTTGTGCCCCATAGCCAGCGAGGAGAGGCACATGGAAACCTCTCTGTCCTTTTTACTATCTGTGACAGTTCTTCCTCCTCTGGGAACTGTCAAAGATAAACCAAAGAAAATAGTATAGTTCTCTATAGTCAGAGAGGGAATACTGATATGGACCACAAAGGAGGTAGTTTTGGATTGATCAGCAAAACTAAATAGTACAAGTGCTTCTTTATGACTCTGCTCAACACTTGATGGTTGTTCAAGGCTTAACATATTGAGTCTTGTTGGGGACAAAACTGAGCAGACATATACCTTAGGAACTGACTTTCTGGTATACAAAATTTTGGAAGTCATAACTACAGCATTTGCATGAACAATTTGACCCCTTGAATTACCTGGGAAGCAGTTTTGTAATATTCTATGTTTGCTTAGAGGTAAGGTAGATAATGAAAAATATTCAAATTAGCAATAAGTTTTATTCTATTATTCTGGCTATTATTTGTTTGCAATACTATCAAGCATACATCTAAGTAACTTGATAACAGAGAACTGCATGGGGTATATAGGGAATACTCAAGTCTTTGCAAACTTGCTTGCAAAGAAAGGCTCTTTGTACATGGCCTCAGTCTAGGCCCTGCAAGTTCTTTTTTTTTTTTTTTTTTTTTTTGTGGTTTTTGGGTCACACCCGGCAGTGCTCAGGGGTTATTCCTGGCTCCAGGCTCAGAAATTGCTCCTGGCAGGCACGGGGGACCATATGGGGCGCCGGGATTCGAACCGATGACCTCCTGCATGAAAGGCAAACGCCTTACCTCCATGCAATCTCTCCGGCCCCATGCCCTGCAAGTTCTTAAGAAACTTTTATCCCACCTCTAACTGACAGGAAAGAAAATTGTGGGTATGCTTCAGAATCAGGTTAGGGAATGAGAGCCCTTTCAGGGTTTGAAGTTTAGGGATAGAAGTTCTTGTCTTTGGTCATGGGCTTCAGTTTCTTTTCAGTAAGCTGTTGATTTGATTTGTATCCTTTAAAATTCCTTGCAATTTGCATTTGGGAATATTGCATTTGAGGGTACAGAGAAGATGAATTGGTAGATCTTTTAAGTACAATAAAAGGACCCATTTCTTTAGGCCATGGAGCCTAAGTTTCAGTGCCTAGTGCATGAGGCCAGCAATATGCAGACCACACAAAGCAGCCAAACACAGAGCTGTGCTCTTCACCATGCTCCTCACTCATACCTGCAAGATTAAATCTGATCTCAAAACCTGTGTTTTCCCATGTAGTCAGAATACAGAAAACATAATGTCTGAGCCAAAGAGGTATTATAGTGGTAGGGCATTTGCCTTGCAAGCAGCTGACCCAGGACGAAAGGTCGGTAGAATTCCGGCATCCCATATGGTCCCCCAAGCCTGCCAGGAGCTATTTTTTGGGCACAAAGCCAGGAATAACCCTGGAGCACCACCAGGAGTGCTCCCTCCAAAAGAAAACATAATGTTTGTCCAAAACAAATCCTTGCCACTTTTGAATTCTTTAGTTGGCTTATCACTGTTTTCCATATTAGAGAATATCCACAATTTAGATCTACACTTTATACATGCATGCTAGTTAAAGTGTTTACTTATTGATTATTTGGGGTCCAAAGCTGGTATTGCTCAGAGATCACTCCTAGGGGTGATTTGGGAGGGGAATATGTAGTGCTGAATATTAAATAAGGGTCAATCATATGCAAGGCAATCACCTTAACCCCTGTATTATCTCCAGCTTTAAGTGATTACCTTCATGGGTATTTTTCCTCAAATGAAAGCAGCATATAAGCTGGCTCCACCCAGAGAAAAATGGAGAGCAATTATTTAGAACTATATGCAGGGTTTAGGGGTCATTTCCAGCAGTGCACGGATAAAATTTGGGGTGCCGAGAATTGAACTGGGGTTGGCCAATGGAAAGCAAGAGCTTTAGCCCCTTGACTATCCTCTCTGATTCTGAAAAGATGAATTTCTTTTCTTTTATCCACACAGCAGTGATTATCTTCAGTAACATGATTCTCCTGATTGCTATGATCCCAATGAAATTAGCAAATTCACTAAACCTGGGAAGCTGTCATGGCAACTTCTGACTTGCATTCAGTTGCTCAAAAGCACAAAACCAACTGGACTGGTGACTGGCATCTGAAGTCAAGGTCAGTTGTGGGAAGCTGAACCAACCCTCCCTTGATGGAATCTGATGCTGGCTCTGAGTGGACAGAGTCTGAGTAGAGTTAGGTTAGCAATGTGATGCAGTGGTAGATGCCATGTTCTGCATATATGACACCAGCTCAATCCCCAGAAACACACACATTGAAAATAACACACACCCAAATAAAAGCAGGGGGTCATGTTAAGTGAGCTCATCAGAAGAATAGAGAGAAGCAAAGCAGGGACAAGTGAAGCCATAACAAAAAAAATCCTTGGACTCAGTTGACAGAATTTAGGTGAGGGTGGGGAGTGTACCATCTGTTTCAAATACAGAGTCTGGTGAATGAACCCTGGGAAATAAACAATTTATTATACTGTGTAATCAAATATTAGCCCTCCTCATCCTGGCAATACTAGTGCCCTATCCCTCATGTGTGGTCATAGGTTGGACAAAGAAAAAGAAAACACCTCAATTCCTAGTACTGTCAAACAAAACTAGTGGGTTCCCTGGCCTGGTAAGTCTCTGTTTCTGTTACTTGATACTTCCTTACACTGGGAACTCCACAGTATAGCAATGACTGGTTTGATCTGGTTTAGAGGATGGATTGAGTGGCTGGTCAGGGAAGCATCTAGAAGCTCTGTTTTGTGGAAACAGCTGAGGTTGTATAGCAGGAGGAAGAAATTCAGGATGGCACAACTGTATCTGAGCCACCAGCCCATTTTCTGGAAGAAGGAATCTCTCTGGACTGAGGTGATGAGACTTGAGAGGTGAGCTGGATTCCCTCTGAAAACCCCTCTAAAAAACTGTCCCAATAGTTCACTGACTGCCACCTTCTGAAGCCACCCCTGGCCCTCCCTTAACCCTCCCTGCTCCTTCCTACCTCCTTGGAGTGCCCAAAGAACCAGTGGGAGGGAGGCGATGGGAACTGCTGGACAGCTTTGAGCAGCCACTGCCTGTGCAGGTAGAGCTGGACAGCCTTGATCAGCAGCAGCACCAGGCCGAGCAGAGAGACCACTTGCAGGAACCCAGAGATACTGCCCAGGGGCTTGGTGATGCTCAGCACAGAGACACCCATGATGCTGTGGCTGTAGGCTGGCTGGGTCAGTCTGACTCTCCCTGACTGTCTCTGACCACTCAGCCTACTTCAGTCACTCGTGGCAAGGTGACCACACCTACCTTGGGGAGGTGACTGCAGGGAGCAAAGATCACAGGCTGGCAAAGGTAATTTTGTCTTATTGTCAGAACTAGGAACTGAGGCCAAGAGAGAGAGCTAGAGAAGAGCCTCAGGGACAATGGTAGAAGACTTTGGTGTTGGGCATGGTACAATGCAAGGGATGTATAAACAGTAATATTGGTTCTGTTGCAAATTGCTATACTCAGCAACAAAATTGGAAGATCTAGCTGAGAAAAGAGTGGAGGAGTTTTTTCAGTTGCAGTGATAATTGCCTGCACTCTCCTGACCCCTCTCATGTCACTCAGCAGCTATTCCTTGAACCTCACTGTGTGCTCCCCATTCTTCTAGAGGTCTGATTACAGCTGTAAGCAAAAACAGTCAGGCATCCTGAACTCAATAAATTCAGTCTCACTGACCAAAAAATTTTTAGATATGTGTAATTTCATTATTACACGCATTTCAGAGATGAGAAGTTATCTAAAAAGAAAGGAAAATAGTCATTGATATTCCTATGTGGACAAATCATTCCCAATTACTGCCATTTCTATGAAAAACAATGATACAAGGGCCAACGAGATCACACAGCTGGTAGGGCATTTGTACACAGCTGACCCGGGTTCAATCCCTAGTATCCTATGTGGTCCCCTGAACCTGCCAGGAGTGATTCTTTTTATAAATATATTTATTTAATCATCATGATTACAAGCATGTTTGTAGTTGGGTTTTAGTTTTATATATATATATATATATATATATATATATATATGTGTGTGTGTATATATATATGTGTGTATATATATATATATATATATATATATATATATATATATATATATATAACAAAAAGAACAGGTGTTCTGCCATTAAAGTTTCCTTGGGCCTTCTCAATATTACCCTTATTTACCTATGTTTCTCATGTAATTTATCATATCAAATATACCCAATGAATCTCATCATCCTTTTAATAAGGAAAGAAAAAAATTGTTATCTTCCAAGGATCCATTAAAAAAGTTTAAAATTAGTTTTAAGGAATCAGAGGAGAGAAAGTATAGAGGATAGACTTTATTTTACCTTTTGGGTTGTTTTTTTTTTGTGCCTAATCCTGGATTTGATCCCCCCTATACTACATGACTACTTGAGTGTTGCCAGATAGAGTCTTGGAGTTCTCCAAGAATCACTGAGGTGGCCCCTCTGGGTCGAGTCATCATAAGACCTAAGCAACACCACATCTTTGGGCCTTAGCATTCAACTGGTGGGTAAAGTATCACCTGGAGTGGTTCCAGACCCCTCCAAGTAATAATTTAAAATAATATTTTATTTAAGGCTGTTGAGACAGCTTAGAGGTTGGAAGACTTGACTGACATGTATGAGGCCCAAATTTGGTTCTCAGTTCCATATTAACCCCTGAGCAGGACTGGATGGCCCTGATGGCATCCACTACCACGAGCTCGAGTTGCACCTAGCCTGAGCATTGAAACATCAAGCCCATACAGCCAAGCCCTGGATTATCAGATTGGACGCACCACCACCACCAAAAAAACAACCAAACAAAAAAACAACCGACCAACTTCATTTAGAATTAAATTTCAAGAACTTTGTGAAAAATAACAAAAGAAGAAAAAAGAAATCAAAATGTTTTTAAACTACTTGGTCAAAGGATCACAATCACTGTGAAGCAATACCTATAGTTAACCTCTTAATCAAAATGACAAAATTTCCAAGGCAAATGTAGAAGTCTACACAGTGATGAAAAAAACCTTAGTTCTTTTAACATTAGAGAATTTGGTTTGCCTAAATAATCAGAGACTGATGATAAAGAGTACTGGTGATTGTTTTGATAAAACTTAACATCTTTGAGGCCAGTGTGATAGCGTAGTAGTAGGGCATTTACCTTGCATGCTGCTGACCCAAGATAGACCTGGCTTTACTCCCTGGCATTCCATATGGTCCCCCAAAGCTAAGAGTGATTTCTGCATTCATAAGTAGGAGTAGCCCCTGAGCATCACAGGGTATGACCGCCCCCCCAAAAAAAAAAAAAAACAAAGACATGTATTTTAACCCTCATACTATCTCTTAATCCCTTGTCTCCTGATTTCAGTTCAGAAATTTCTGCATCCTGGTTCAGTCCCAAGCTGGAAGAATTGATCACCTACCTCAAACATGGCAGTTTACTACAGAGTTTGAGAAGAGAGAGCCATAAAAGAATCTAAGATGACCCCAAAACAAAACAAAAAGGTTACATCTCTGTATAAATCCAATGATAATAATGCTAATTTCATAACTATTTAAATTAGTTTCTATATATCTGAAAGTTATAGGAATTGTCAATTTACATTAAAAGTTTACTTTCTACAATGATTGAATAGAACTCATATAAATTAATTTTAGCAACACCATCTAGGATAAAAAAATTATCACATTTATAACATACTTGCATATAGAAACAGACACAAACCAGTTCTTAAAGTTTTTTGTTTTATGCAGGAATCAGGTACAAAAATTTGTGTGGGCTAGATTAGGAACAAGGAATCATTTGGTTCAGTTCTTAAAATAACTTCCTGGTATTTTTATGTAAAATGGAGGACCCAGATAGGAAATCAGGTAGAATAATTGATGGGGAAAGAATTCAAATTCTTCCAAGAAAGTCTTTGAACTAAGCAGATTCTCTAACTTTAAAATATTTGTAAATTTGTAATTTCCCATACTCTAATAATATCTAAAAAATTATCTGTTTTAGCAAAGTACATTTTTTTCTATTTTGTTTATATTAGGGTGATTTCCAACTTACAATGAAATAAAAATACTTTTAAATTTCAAGAGTTTGGTGTTTGTATAAGATGAAATAAAGAATTTATTTGCATGCCATCCTGCCATAAGCCTTCCTGGAGTAAGGAAAAGTGGGGCAGGATCTCAAGACTTCAGAGAAATAGAAAGGACTTCAGAAGATGAGAAACTAAATGTTTAAAACCAATAAATGTTTGCTAGACCATGCAAAGTCTAGCAAGTTCATCTCTTTAATTCATTAATAGAAACAGTGAAACACAGAAATGAACTTAAACAGGATTTGCTAAACTTCCTCCTCCAGTCTTAGTGCCCAACCTTTGTCAAGATCTCTCATAATCTCTTCCTGGATAATCAGGAGACATTCTTTCAGATGAATCCTTATAAATCACAATAATTTTCTCTTTATATGTAAGTACTTCTTACAAAGGAAAAGTTGTTCATTTTCAGAGCATTTTATATGTCTTATATTTTTTAGATATATCAAACCAATAATCCTATGCCAAAGAAGCAAATTTTGGAGGGGCACACTCTATTCACTTTTATGGATAACACATAGGAGAAATTCAAGAGCAAAGGCCCATGAGTAAGAACTAGTACGCTGTGCTAGTGGACACACAGCCTGGTCCCTGGAAACTCAGCCCAGGGAGTCTGCTGAATACTGCTTCGGAACAAGGGAGGGTCTCACTCTGATGAGGAAACACTTGTAACCCTTGATCAGCCCAATACCTGACACCCTCCCATCCCATTTCCTATCCCTGCACTATGAAAGTACAAACTTGCGCTGGTCAAAGCTCCCAAAGGATCTGGGTTGGACTCTGTTGAGGAATCAATGCTGTCAAAACTTTTTTTCAACTTTGCCACCCACCATGCACCTGATCCCCGAATTTGGAAGGCCTCTCTGGGACTAGGAAAAACTAAAACAGGACTGAGGTTTGTCATTTGGAGGGTAAGAAACTTCTTACCAGGAAAAGATTCCCCATTGCATTTTGGGGGGTTCTTTATGAACACTTCTGCATTGATAAGGACCCAGACATCTGGCCACTACTGAACTACACAATGGAGTCCTCTCAACATGTAATCTCCCTCTTTATTGTCACACTAAATATGCTTCCAATGGCATTTCCCTGCCATTTTTCTGTACATGTGATGTATGTTCATTGTGTGTGTTCCTCAATTGTGAATGTGTACCTTTCTCCCTCATGAATATGTATGAGTTTCCTGAAAAGACTACTAGAATATGTATCTGTTGTTATGCCCACACTCTGCTGGGCATAAATAGACTTCTCTCTCTCTCTTTCTCTCTCTCTCTCTCTCTCTTCAAAGTTGCTCATAAGTCCTGCTTGTGAACTTCCTTGCTGACTTATTTTTATGTCAATCAAGTTCCTCTTTTCTCTGTAATTGTTCTTGTGCTTTTTCAGATAACAATGCAAAAGATTGCCCACAATTTTTGGTGGTCTGGCCACTCTATGACTCAGGACTGTAAATTATTAGAAGTCAAGTTGGTGTGAAGAAGAAACTTTCCTCTACATCTTGAGTAAGATCTCAACTAGTTAAAAACAAAAAAAAAAAATCAGTTCTTTATAACTGTTTAATCAGTTTAAGTAAAGATTGTTGTTAGTAGGGTGGGAAAATAGCTGGAGACATCTCTTCTGCAATTTCACATACCTAAAGCATATAGTTATAATTTGGCAAGCTAGTCATTGTAGAGTTCACTAAGGTGACCTTAGATTGGGAAAATTTTGTTTGGGTAAGCCCATCTACTGGTAGAACCTTTACCAAGGACCTATGTACTCTGTTTCCCAGGCCAACACTGACTACCTTGAATGACATTTCCAGTGGTGTTATGCTAAGGATCTATTTTGCTGAGATAACCAACCATGTGTAGTGTGGCCATTCTGTGTCTGCAATTGGGGATGGTCACCTCTCCTTCATTTGGGAGCTGTTTCCCTCTGGACTTGGGCAATTCTGTGAGTCCACTCTAGAAGTGAGTATCATGGACTTTTACCAGATTTGTAACTTGATTCTCTTATCTGTATAACTACGTACAACTGTTATTTTCCAGGAAAAAAAAATAAAGTATGCTAAGAAGGAGAAATTTTTCTGTTAAAAGTTACTTATTACTTTGTGAGAACTCTGGAATATTAAAATTAGAACAGTCTGAAGTAACCATGAGGTTTTGATCTAATTTAACTTTTTAATGAACACAACAAACTGAATCATTGCTGGACAGTGTTATGAATCACCTATTTGACAAATAGATGTCCCTTCGCTAGGAAAGTTTGAGGTCTCCTTTAGCCTACTCCATGAATCCCCATAGTCTTTGGTAGAGGCTTGCTGTGTCACACCATTGATAGGAATTTCTATATTTCTATGAAGAGGATGAACAGAAGGCCCTCTAGGATGTCATATTTTTAGTGAGAATGCTTTTTTAAATATTCCCAAGGAACATTTCACCAGAAGGCTCCCTAGGATGCTTCTCCCCTGAGTGAATCACCAGTCTATTCCTTTAGAAATATTTTTGAGATTCGTGTTATGGTACTGACATTATATTTCCTTCACATATAATTGGTCTATACTTGATTCTCCCTTCTCATGTGTGTATTACAGGCAAATATTAATTAATTAAACTTCTTTTTACCTAGAAAATTTCAGCACCAAATTAAAGACACGTTGAAACAAATTTTTTCTCTGTCTTTAAAATGCCCTTGCAGTTTCTGCTTCTGGGGACATCTCTAAACTTGTTAACTTTCACCTCAGAATTTACATAGAAAAAAGTTTAGGCCAGGATGTAGAATTGGGCTGTCAAAACTTGTATCAGGTATAAAATCTGCATTTTTTTAGATATAGCTCTTCTGCCTCCTTCATTTCAACCTTTAAACAATGAAACCTCTCCCCTTATTCCCACTTCTCACTAATTCCATATCTTACATCTGAATCAAGTCTGCCAGGATTTGAGTTGAGATGTTAAAATTAACCTCCCTAGAACTTTTACTACCCTAGTCAGGTGAATTGTTTTACTATAAATCTCTATGTACTTTCTTTGTGAACATTCTTCTCATACCTGTGATTGGCGATTTACCTCATATATACTTGTCCCAGACAGACATCAAGGCTGAGATCACACTATTTCTTCCACATAGATTTTGTGTGGTTTCTCATTTTCTTCATATTTCACCACCCATGCATCCACTCTCCTCGAGGGAACTCAAACAAGTTTTCTAACACAACTAGACATCAAAACCTAGGCTGCAGCATTGCTGGGTGTTTTATTCAAGTAATATATTGTGCCAAGTGATATATGCTGTGATTTGGAGTCTAGAGAGTTTTTTTTTTCATGTTTATGTTTGCCTTTTCATGTTTGTCTTGTCATGTGTTGTGGTATATAAGTTCTTTTTAAGTTCATTAGGAAAGCCAAAAGAGACAAATATTATTGATCTGGCAAATTGTCTGGCTCCAAAAATCCAAAGCTTAACTTAAGCTGTTAAAAAGTTGAGTCTTTCCTTTGTCTCATTTTATGACTAGTGAACTTTGGATCAATTTGAGTAAAATAACAACAACATCTATTGACTTGTTGGATTACCACTAAGTTAAAAGATCTCTCAGCTGGTTAATGGGTCTGTGAGTTTGTTATTGAGAAAAAAGATTAAATGGGTTTAAAAGGTAAAAAAGAAAGTAAGAATACCATGGCTACCAAAGTGATATGTTTAACAATTGTAATCTGATCAGATCTTACTACTTCCATGGTTATGAAGAACTCTTGAGTCATGGAAATTATGTTAAATTTAAAACCACAGGCCTAAACAAAAGAAAATGGGATGGGTTGATTAGATTTAAGCACTATGTAAAGTAAGGTAAGAGATCTTGCTATCTTTCATGCACCTGAAATATGTTTTATGACCTTTATAAAAAGAAAATCATAATATTTTATTAAGAATCTTTTAATTATTTTTATTTAATTTTTTGTTTCTGGGCTACACAATTGGTCTCAAGACTTACTCCTTACTCTGTGCTCAGGGCAGGGTTGGAGTATTTTATAGGGTGCTGGTAATCAAACCAAGCTCAGCCAAATAAATGCAAGACAAGTTCCTTTACTCGCTGTACTCTCTCTCTTGTCCCAAGGTATTATTTTATTATCTGGTATAAACATATAATATCTTGAGCTCAAAAATTACACACACTCATGCTTTCTCTTTAGAATTAGTATCCTTTCTCAATAAAACTATTTTACTCTATTGCCTTTTCTGTGACAAAAGACAAAGAGCTCAAACCTTGCTTGAGGCTAGGACTGATTTTACTTTTTCTGCAAAAAGCTTAACTCTGTCCTAAGAGCAATGACTTCCTGAAATTTTGGGTTGTAGAGACCAGTTTCTATGCTGTACTGATCAAGTGGGTGGATGTTGTAGCTTAATGACTGCCTAAGTGAGATTGACAGGACCTAGGATCTTGGGCAGACTTGTATCATTTCTGACCTCCTTGGGTATTCAGCCCTACACATTAATGTGGAGATTTTAATACAATATGACATGTGTATTCATAAAAGAGAGGGAGATTTGGATACACTGATGGTCATTTATAGAGAGGTGACGATATGTAGAGACCCAAGGAGAAGGTTATTTGTTTAATTTTTCAATTTTTTTGGTTTAGGGGCCAAAGCTGTTGGCTCTCAGAGGTAACTTCTGGCTCTGCACTCAGAAATCTCCCCCTGGCAGGGTCTTGAGATCATATGGGATAACAGGAATCAAACTCTGGTTTGTCTCAAGTCAGTCAAGTGCAAGGTAAATGCATTACCACTGTGCTATCACTCCAGCCCAAGAAGGTTATTTTTTGTGGAGAGGGAGGGACACCCAGCGATGCTCAGAGATTTCTCCTGGCTCTTCACTCAGAAACTACTCTTGGTGATGCATGGGGGACCATATGGGATGCTGGAGATCAAGCCTGGGGCAGCCACATGTAAGGCTTACCCACTGTATGATCTCTCCAGTCCCAAGATTATTCTTTTCTAGTCAAAGAGAATAGCTTAGAATTGAATAGTCACAGTTTTTGGAAAGAACATACTTATCCTGTTCAAAATCTAGAGGATTTTGTACCTTCATCTTCAGACACTATCGACACTAGATTTCTGTTGCTTTTACCACTATTTGTGATGCTCTATTATGGTAGTCCTCACAAACTAATACAATTATGTAACGCTTAGAACATACCTATAATTTGAAGGGATTATTACTCAACTTCTTACTAAAGAATGAGGAAATCCACATTGAAAGATATACCCAGATGTGATGCATTTGAACTAAGGCCTGCTGACCCCACAGTGTCCTTTCCTGGGGTTGCCAAACTCTATTATCTATCTCTATTATCATATTTTAACTCAGTGGGTTAAGTCCTGGCACCGTTTTTTTTAAACTTCCATTTACTATCTGTTTTCTCTCTTTCTTAGAGGCACAAAATAGAGCACAGCTCATCAGCCCCCAGTAAGTATTCCTTGTTTTAATTTTTTTTGGGGGGTAAAGTAAAATATTTTTTGGTGTGTGGTCAGAGTGGTTGGTTTTGGTTTTGGATCATGCCTAGCAGTTTTCATGACCTACTTCTAGCTCTGGGCTCAGGATCACTCCTGGTGGTGCTCAGGAGTCATTTATGGTGCTGGGGATTAAACTGGGTCAGCTTTATACAAGGCAAATGCCTTAACCCCTGTATTACCTTTATGACCACCAAAGTAAAATTTCTTTATATAAAAAAAGAAAGAATAAATAGAAGAGGAAACTCCATAAAGTAAAAGAAAGGAACTGCAACCCCGAATTGTGATGAATAAACACATAAATGACATTATAGGAGACTGAATGAGCAAGTCTTGTGTAAAATCCTTATTGTATCTGGCAGTTTAAGTTAGCATAAAAATAAAAAGAACAAGGATAAAGCCGAGGACAAAGAATTAAGATTAAAAGACAAGGAGAAGGGCCCGGAGAGATAGCACAGCTGGGGATTGAACTGTCCTAGGCTGTCCTAGGCTAGCGCGGGCAAAGCAATTGCCTTACAGCTTGTGCCTTTGCTCCGGCCCCTTTCTTTCTATTATTTAATAACTTCACTTTCTGTCAACCCGAAACAAATGTATTATGATCAGTTATGTCAACTATGTGATACATTTTCTTTAAATAAATTAATTTTAAAAAATTTATGATGTTCTATCATATTAGATAAAGATTTCTTTTTATACTTAGTATTTCCCCTTTTTAATGTGCCTATGCAAAAAGGAACAATGCCACATAATACTACTGGTGTATAGGGGGTAAAAATAATAAGATAAACAAACCCAATAACATGCTTCTTCTAACATGAAATCAGAACCCAAGAGTAACTTACCTACTAGAATTTCTTAATAAACAGATTCAAAAAAGGGATAGTAAAACTAACTCTACATAAGGAAATACACAATAAGAATTATACCTATTAAGAAATACATCTGGGGCCGGGCGGTGGCGCTGGAGGTAAGGTGCCTGCCTTGCCTGCGCTAGCCTAGGACGGACCACGGTTCGATTCCCCGGCGTCCCATATGGTCCCCCAAGAAGCCAGGAGCAACTTCTGAGCGCATAGCCAGGAGTAACCCCTGAGCGTCACAGGGTGTGGCCCAAAAACCAAAAAAAAAAAAAAAAAAAAGAAATACATCTAGGACCCAGAGAGATAGCACAACGGCGTTTGCCTTGCAAGCAGCCAATTCAGGACCAAAGGCGGTTGGTTCGAATCCCGGTGTCCCATATGGTCCCCCGTTCCTGCCAGGAGCTATTTCTGAGCAGACAGCCAGGAGTAACCCCTGAGCACCACCTCGTGTGGCCCAAAAAAAAAAAAAAAGACAAGGATAAAGCTCCTAAAGCCCACGAACAGAAGGCAGGCAGGGTTGAAAGGGGCAGAACCAGGCGGAGTGCTACCAGGACTCAGGCCTGGTTCTTATTTTGTGTGTTCATACATTAATTTTCTTAACTAAGGTTTATTGAGAATCTCCTCTGCCAGACACTTCTAATGTCTAATGGCTATAATGAAGCTATAAATAAATGGACATTCCATATGATCCCCTGAGGCTATCAGAGGGGATCCTTGAGTCAGAGCCAGGAGTTAGCTCTGAGTACTGCTGGATGTGGCCCCCAAAGCAAATAAATAACTAAGATGTAATGATGAAAGCAAAAAGAGTTTTCTGAGTCCTCTAATTTGGAATATGTGAAACTTTTCTCTCAGAGCATCTACCTTGCTCAGTTTGTTTTGCTTTCTTTGGGAGATTTGTTAGTGTTTTTTCATTTTGGTAATTTTCTTTGGAAGGGACCACACCTGGAGGTTCTCAGGGCTTACTTCTGGCAGCACTGGGGTATGATAGAGGTGCCAAAGATCAAACTCAGGTCAACTTAGTACAAGGCAAGCACCCTTCAAATAGTATTTTCACTCTGGCCCCATTCTTTTGGCTTTGATGACCCTGAGAGAGATACTTACAACTTACAGATAAAATTACCAATAAGCCTCCAGACCCCCCCAACTAGACAGCATTAGTCAGTGCAGCCTTTACCTCCTGAACCTGCTGTCATATGTCTCCTTCTAGAGTAAAAAGCACACCCTTTTAGTTCATGCTGTTCCTCCATTTTCTGTTAATGTGATATTTATATTTGTGTTCATTACATATGCCTAGACTGCATGTTCTCATCTTTCCCTCTCACAAATAGACATGCTTTAGGGGGCTAGAGAGATAGTACAGTGTGTAGGGCACTTGCCTTGCATGTGACCAACCTGAGTTTGATCCCTAGTATACCACATGGTCCTTCAAGCACTGTCAAGAATAATTCTTGAGTGCAGAGCCAGGGTTACCTCCTGAGCATTGCCAGGTGTGGCTCCATTAAAACATACATACAAATAGATATATTTTTATTGAAAAACTCCTAAATAGATGCAGACTTTATGTCATTCTAACTCCCCTGCCTCCTTCATCTACAGACTTTGCTGGTTAGACATAAACCCAAATTAAGTAATCGTCTCACAGATAGGACCCTTTTCTATTCAATCACTTCCATGCTTTTGGATAACAGATGCAATCAATATATTGTGATCAAATAATCTATTCACCATAGTCAGTGAAAGAATTTATCTTAGAGAGCTAAACAGATATTTAAAAATGTTCCTCTTAGAGGAATGGGTCAATAAGGTGATATAGATAGATAGATAGATAGATAGATAGATAGATAGATAGATAGATAGATAGATAGATAGATAGATATACCATTGACCCATTCCTCTAAGAGGAACATATATATATATATATATATATATATACATATATATATACATGCACACAGTAGAATACTATGCAGCTCTAAGGGGAAAAATTATGCAATTTGCAGTAACATGGATGGAATTAGGGTATATCATGCTGAGTAAAGTTAGTCAGAAAGATAGAAATAGATACTGAATGATCTCTTTCATATGCAGGAATTAAAGATACACTGAAAGGAGTGCAACGAAGGTCTAAAGGCAACGTAATAGGAGAACTGACCCACACAATTGAGTTGGAGGAGGTTTGAGAGGATGGGTGTTGGGATCTTTGGGTAAAGGGTGTGGTTTTGGAATTATGTTCATGAGAAACCATTATTAATAGTATGGAAACCATAAAATGTCAATCAATATTTTTAATTTCAATTTGTAAATTTACAAATGAAATATATGAATGAGTGGACAACGGATATAAGCATTCATTTATTTATCACTTATCTGAAGACTATATATGGAGCACTTACATCTCAATTACAATACTCATAGCTACGTCAGTGCTCTCAGGCCAGCTCAGGACCTGACAAGAAGACCAGGAGGCAGATAAAAGTCCTGTTTTGGCTGAAACTCAATCATGAAAATACTTTGTAACTATAATTTATGGTGATTCAATTTAAAAAATTAATCCAGGTGGCCATTTCTGCATTCAGCCATTTCCATAGGTTTACTCTATTCTCAAAAGGTGTAAACCAAGCCATGAAAAAGTATGGGTATGCAGGCCACACAGCTGAAAACTAGCAATCTTGAGAGGAGAAGGTAGACCAAGTCCCCACCATGCTGAAGCCACACCTGCCACACCCATCACTCACAATCACTGCTTGGTCCAGCTTCACCACTCACGGTTCTCTGCAGAGATATAAATCCTACTAAAACACCAGGAATACCAGTATTTAAATTGACATCACTAAGCCTTTTTTTAAATTTTTAGTTTATTGAAACCTTTATGTTCTACAAAGTCCTTCACAGATGACTTTCAGATATACAGTGAATCAGGACCAATCCCAACACCAGTGTCAACCTTCCACCACTAATGATCCCAGAGTGCATCCTATACCACTACCTTTTGTCCCCTGAGCCTGCCAGTATAACAGGCCCATTTAAGTTTAGATTGTTAAAGTTTAGGTCTCTTGATTTTATTGTTGTTGACTTTGGCTTGGATATTTAGTTCTGTCTTTTTCTCCAGCAATGCACCTGAGACTACTTAGCCCCTGGCCCTATCCTTTCTTTTTTTTTTCCCTTTATTCTTAATTTTATAGAAAAATAAATAAATATGAGACAAAACAAAGTAATCCATGTCCCAAGGTTTTATGAAAAGGTAGTAGTCCCAATTTAAAAGATAAAAAAGAAAAAAATTTATAAGAAGAGAAAACAATAAAAGGGCAGGGTTTGTTTTTGTGTTTTTGTTTTTGTTTTGTTTTGTTTCTGTTTTTGTTTTGTTTTGTTGTTTTGTATAGGTACAGAAAAAGTTAGGGAAACTAGAAAGGAAAAATCTTTGGCCTATAAACCTTTGGCCTACCCATGAAGCATCCTGCCATAAAACCAACTACAGGGGGTGCAGAGAGATAGCACAGCCATGAGGCATTTGCTTTAGATGCAGAAGGACCATGGTTCGAATCCCAGCATCCCATATGGTCCCCAGAGCCTGCCAGAGGCAATTTCTGAGCATTGAGCCAGGAGTAGCCCCTGAGCACTGCCAGGTGTGACTCCCCCAAAATTAAAAAGTAAGTAGGTAAGTAAATAAATAAATAAATATATAAATAAATAAATAAAAGACCAACTATAGGCTTCTTCATGGTCCCAGTAAAAATTCTTCTCAATCATGGTTGTCACAGTCAGGTTTCTGTAATTAGAGATCTTGGTTTTTGTACAGAACCCTTGTTGAAGTTAGATTCATGTAGTGTTTTCTGGTTTTATTTTACTGTTAGGTGGTAATGCAGGGAACCTTACCCTGAAAGCAAGTTATTGCTGTTTTCAAATCGTCAAGGTGACATATGAACCTACTTTGGAGAAAGTCAGTGCCAGGGCAGCATTAGGGCCTTTCCCAGTAGAAGTATGATTCCTGGTGCTGGTGCTGGTGCTGGTGCAGAAAACTGTGCCCATTCCATAGATGGGATCCAAGGTTCAAGGATTAACGGCTGATGGCCGATCAACTTAATCATAAGCCAAGTCACTATGACAAATATTCAGGGTTAAAGGGCCCACTGTAATATAAAATTTATGATTTCCGGCCATTACCAGAACTTCTTGCACCTGGGTCCAGGGAAGCCTTCCCTGGGCTCAGGGTGGACAACAAGGCTCCAGAGCAAAGGCCCTCAATGGGGCCATGGGGCAGCTTCTCCACTCCAGCCCATTTGGGGGCAGACAGATGGGCCTCAGAGGGAGAAGGGAACACTAGTCAGTAACCCATCCCAACAAATGGAAATGGACCTGTCCAAGCAGCCTTCCCAAACAGCTTAACTTTCTTCCCATCAGTCCTCATCTTCCAAACCAAGTGGGTGCTAGTGCACCTGCGTGACAACTGTAGTTAGTTTACAGGGTTTTTTTTGTTTTTTTTTTGTATTTTTTTTTATTGAACAGCATATTTTACTAGACATGATTTCAATACAGAGTTATACATTTTTTCCAAGCTTCAGAAAAATGCATCAGCTTGATTAACAGGAAATGCTTTTCAATAATATATCCAATAGTTTCATCTATACACAAAATCAGGTTCTGAGGGAAATAAGTAGTCAAGCAATGCAAACGATCCTTTTCTCCATACACAATTCTGCTCTCCTATTACTAAACTTTCTTTTTTTTAATTTATTTAAACACCTTAATTACATACATGATTGTGTTTGGGTTTCAGTCATGTAAAGAACACCACCCATCACCAGTGCAACATTCCCATCACCAATGTCCCAAGTCTCCCTTCGCCCCACCCGACCCCCGCCTGTACTCTAGACAGGCTCTCCATTTTCCTCATACATTCTCATTATTAGGACAGTTCAAAATGTAGTTATTTCCCTAACTAAACTCATCACTCTTTGTGGTGAGCTTCCTGAGGTGAGCTGGAACTTCCAGCTCTTTTCTCTTTTGTGTCTGAAAATTATTATTACAAGGGTGTCTTTCATTTTTCTTAAAACCCATAGATGAGTGAGACCATTCTGCGTTTTTCTCTCTCTCTCTGACTTATTTCACTCAGCATAATAGATTCCATGTACATCCATGTATAGGAAAATTTCATGACTTCATCTCTCCTGACAGCTGCATAATATTCCATTGTGTATATGTACCACAGTTTCTTTAGCCATTCGTCTGTTGAAGGGCATCTTGGTTGTTTCCAGAGTCTTGCTATGGTAAATAGAGCTGCAATGAATATAGGTGTAAGGAAGGGGTTTTTGTATTGTATTTTTGTGTTCCTAGGGTATATTCCTAGGAGTGGTATAGCTGGATCGTATGGGAGCTCGATTTCCAGTTTTTGGAGGAATCTCCATATCGCTTTCCATAAAGGTTGAACTAGACAGCATTCCCACCAGCAGTGGATAAGAGTTCCTTTCTCTCCACATCCCCGCCAACACTGTTGATTCTCATTCTTTGTGATGTGTGCCATTCTCTGGGGTGTGAGGTGGTATCTCATCGTTGTTTTGATTTGCATCTCCCTGATGATTAGTGATGTGGAACATTTTTTCATGTGTCTTTTGGCCATGTGTATTTCTTCTTTGTCAAAGTGTCTGTTCATTTCTTCTCCCCATTTTACCCTCGAATAGCTAAAGCAATCATTGGGAAAAAGAATATGGGAGGAATTACTTTCCCCAACTTTAAACTGTACTACAAAGCAACAGTTATCAAAACAGCATGGTATTGGAATAAGGATAGGTCCTCAGATCAGTGGAATAGGCTTGAATACTCAGAAAATGTTCCCCAGAGATACAACCACCTAATTTTTTATAAAGGAGCAGGAAATCCTAAATGGAGCAGGGAAAGCCTCTTCAACAAGTGGTGTTGGCACAATTGGATAGCCACTTGCAAAAAATTAAACTTAGACCCCCAGCTAACATCATGTACAAAGGTAAAATCCAAATGGATTAAAGACCTCGATATCAACCCCAAAACCATAAGATATATAGAACAGCACATAGGCAAAACACTCCAGGACATTACAGGCATCTTCAAGGAGGAAACTGCACTCTCCAAGCAAGTGAAAGCAGAGATTAACAGATGGGAATATATTAAGCTGAGAAGCTTCTGCACCTCAAAGGAAATAGTGCCCAGGATACAAGAGCCACCCACTGAGTGGGAGAAACTATTCACCCAATACCCATCAGATAAGGGGCTAATCTCCAAAATATACAAGGCACTGACAGAACTTTACTAGTTTACAGTTTTATGTAGGTAAACTGTAGGTAGTTTATAGTGTTATGGTACAATAATGCTCATAATTTTGAATTACTTTTGGGAAAGGAAATGGGGTGCTCAGGACACACCAGAAAATATTCCACAGTTTACACTCCCCATATAGTGCTCAATATCATATCATGTCATTTTCTAAAATGCTCTATACACAACCTAATACATGAAGCCTTTTTTCAGTAAAGTTCACCCTCACCAATCAGGATTGGCCTATCAAATGAAAAGCCTTTACATTAGACATGCCAGCTTTATATATTCTTTTGTGGGTTTGTTTGTTTTTCTTTTTAAGTGTTCTGTCCCATATCACCTGGGTCAGCTCAGTAAATATAACTCATGGATCAATCCTCTGTTTCTGCTGATATTTGCACATGAGTGTATGTGTTCATCACAGCAATGTCAGTCTAATGTCCGTCTGTAATAGATATGATGTCTATGTTGTATGTTGTTTTCCCCCTATCATATATAACTTCTTCCTCCCACCCTCTTTTGCTTACAACCTTACAAACTCTTTTTTAGCCCGACATGTTATTTCCCCCATTTAACCCTTTTTACTCTCAGTTCTTAACTCCTCTCGAAGCAGAACATGCTCCCCACCCCAGCCAGCTGCCAACTAGCTCCCAAAGTGAAAAGATAGATGTAAATAGATGTTCTTTGGGAGTTGGATTGAGGCCTGGTTGTCCCAAAGTTCCCAAGAGTAAGGGATATCCTATAACCCCTATCCAGAGAGCACAGGTGAAGATGGCACATTGATAATTCTCAGGAAATAATTAATCCACACAGAAATAGAGGAAATAGCAGGCAAGAAAATTTTCACTGCAAGCTGTTCACCCCACAAACCAGTTGCTGAGAAGAAACCAACACACTGCTGCTACTGTTTTGCTGCTACTGATTTTTAGCCCCTTCTCCTCCACCTCTCTTCACTGTGAACTTTGCATTGTTTACATGTTTGCATGTTTACATATGTTTCTTATCTAATAGAGAAAGAAATACACAAATTTTATACTGCGATGGGGCCTCACAACCTGAACACTTGGCATAGTAACTTAGCTTAGACTTCAGTAAATCAGGCATTGACCATTCACCTCTGAACCAAGGATACCATCTGCAGAAACAACCACAGTTTTCTACACCATCAGCAGGAATTAAAAGAAAAAAGCTACCAGGGAAGGCCCTACTACTGCCATGGCACTGACTTACTCCAAACAGGGTCCTTATGATACCCTGACGACTCAGTAACAGCAACAGTCTGGTTTTTAGGACAGGGTTCTCTGTATTGCTACCTAATGGTGAGATAAAACCAAAAGAAGCTACACATCACCAGACTTCAATATATGATCTGTACAGAAACCAGGATCTATAACTACAGAAACCTGACAGCAACAACCGTGATGATGAAGAGCTCTTACCAGGCCCATCGAGAATGACTATGGGGTTGGACAACCTAGAATGCCTAGAGCCTGGAGTCGGTCTTTTGCCATAATACTTCATGGGTAAGGTCTCCCTGTTTATAGGCCAAAAGTTTTTCCTTTCCATTTCTCCCATATTTTGCTGTACCTATGCAAATAATTGCCACACACACACACACACACACACACACACACACACACACACACACACATGCACACACATCTTTTTTAGTGTATTTTTGTATTTTCTAGCTTAAAAAAGTGGGTGGAGCTTATTAAACCCTCTGCTATTGTAATAATGTATTTACTGAACATACAATAATTTTTACAAATATACTTGCTAGTGAACTTTTTTTAATTTTTCCATATTATTATTATTATTTTATTATGTTTTAGTTTTTTATTTTTTATTTTATTTTTTTTTTTTTTTTGGTTTTTGGGCCACACCCGGTAACACTCAGGGGTTACTCCTGGCTATGTGCTCAGAAGTTGCTCCTGGCTTGGGGGACCATATGGGACACTGGGGGATCGAACCGCGGTCCGTCCAAGGCTAGCGCAGGCAAGGCAGACGCACCTTACCTTTAGCGCCACCGCCCGGCCCCAGTTTTTTTATTTTTATTTTTTGTTTTTGTTTTTGGTCCACACCCGGTGATGCTCAGGGGTTACTCCTGGCTATGCTCTCAGAAATCACTCCTGGCTTGGGGGAATATATGGGATGCTGGGGATTGAACTGTCCTAGGCTGTCCTAGGCTAGCGTGGGCAAGGCAGTTGCCTTACAGCTTGTGCCTTTGCTCTGGCCCCTTTCTTTCTATTATTTAATAACTTCACTTTCTGTCAACCTGAAACAAATGTATTAAGATCAGTTATGTCAACTATGTGATACATTTTCTTTAAATAAATTAATTTTAAAAATTTATGATATTCTATCATATTAGATAAAGATTTCTTTCTATACTTAGTATTTCCCCTTTTTAATGTGCCTATGCAAAAAGGAACAATGCCACATAATACTACTGGTGTATAGGGGGTAAAAATAATAAGATAAACAAACCCAATAACATGCTTCTTCTAACATAAAATAATCAGAACCCAAGAGTAACTTACCTACTAGAATTTCTTAATAAACAGATTCAAAAGAGGGATAGAAAAACTACCTCTATATAAGGAAATACACAATAAGAATTATACCTATTAAGAAATACATCTAGGGCCCGGAGAGATAGCACAACGGCGTTTGCCTTGCAAGCAGCCGATCCAGGACCAAAGGTGGTTGGTTCGAATTCTGTTGTCCCATATGGTCCCCCGTTCCTGCCAAGAGCTATTTCTGAGCAGACAGCCAAGAGTAACCCCTGAGCACCGCCGGGTGCGGCCCAAAAACCAAAAACCAAAAAGAAAAATAAAAGAAATACATATATAGAAATATAAAAAGGAAATATATATATCTCCTTTAAATCTTTTGAAATAGTTGGGGTGGGGGGGGTAAATAAAATCCGGAGCACAATTTCAGCCTGCTACATGGTCTTGTAGAGTCTGAGAAGCAGCTCCCAACAGTCATGGATCAGGAAACGACCTCAAGCTAGGGGATTCTCAAAAACAGAATCTGGTAGCGAGCAACAGTCCATAGTGAAGAGAGGTGGGACAAAGAAAAAAATGGGGGGAGGCGCTGAGAACAAATCAGCAGCAATGGTAGTGGAAGCTTCTTCCTGGGCTGAGGCAAAGTGTGCTGGGAAGCTATCTTCATTTTGGGAGCTGGTTGGCAGCTGGTTGGGGTATGGGGAATATTCCAGTTCCTGAGGAGTTAGGAAATGAGGGTAAAAAGGTTAAATAGGGAGAAATAACAGATCAGGAGTGAAAGAGTGAAGGGATAGAAAATGATTTATAAAATGGTAAGCAGAGGAGGAGGAAGAGTTATATATATAATAGGGGAAAGAACTATAGGCAATATAAACAGACATTATATACACTACAGATGGACATTAGACAGACATAAAGGTGGCCAACTCACATACACACATAGACAGACAATGAAGATAGATCCATAGGCTGCAGTTGAAAAGCTGACCCAGGTAGAATGGATCATAACACTTAAAAATATAAAGTTGGCAAGTCAGATGGAAAGATTTTCCATTTTCCAGGCAAATCATCATTGATGAGGGTAAACTTTACTGAAGAAAGGCTTCCTGGGTTTGATTGTATATAGAGCAGTGTATACAGTGTATACTATATATAGAAAGATCAGTGTATCATTGTGTATATTATTCTTAAAACGATCATAATTTTGAAGTCTAGAATACTAAGCAATATGGTAGTAAGCACTGTAAAAAAGTCTACACCACTAATTATCATCTGGTGGGTCTTGAGCATCCAGGTTTCTTTCCTGATAGCAAACTGAAATCACGAGCATTATGATATAATGCTAAACTAACTTAAATTAAAAATAAATTGCAACACCATACTCAATGAGTGAGCACTGTAGCAGGAGTCTATGGTATGCAGTTGCCTCAGCCAGTGTTATCTGAACTGGCCACAGGAGGCAGATGATCAGAACTGGCATTAAAGCCCATCACCAGGATTTTTCTGGAGTGAGTGCAGGTACCCTCCCCACACATTCTGAGTCTTCTGAAAGCCTTGGCAGCTGAAAACATGCCCCACAAAAGACACGGTATCAGCAATAGTACTTTGGAATTCCTGGACCTCAAGGTAGCATTCACAAACATGCAATAATTTCAATTTTTAAAACACTGTTATCTCCATAGGAACACATCAATTTAGATACCAAAGTGTATCTGAAACCACCTAATGTTCAGAAACAAAAGAAGCAACAAAATGATGAACTAGCAAGATCTTACTAAACCTTCTGACAATGACTTACTGAACTTATTGTGAGATATATTAATTTTAACAAATTTTCTTGTCATATTCTTTTTTATTCTTCCTTTTTTCTTTTCCTTCTTTTCCTTCTTTTTTTTTGTTTGTTTTGTTTTGTTTTTGGGACACACCCATTTGACGCTCAGGGGTTACTCCTAGCTATGCGCTCAGAAATCGCCCCTGGCTTGGGGGGACCATATGGGACGCTGGGGGATCGAACCGCTGTCCGTCCTACGCTAGCGCTTGCAAGGCAGACACCTTACCTCTAGCACCACCTTCCCGGCCCCAGCTCCTTTTTCTTTTTTAATAATTTTGCTCCCACTTACCTGGAAACAAATGTATCATGATCAACTATGTCACCTATGTGATAAATTAAGGTTTTTTTTTCCTGGAGAGTTGAGTAGACAATTTCTTTATTTTCTACACTTTGAAAAGTTGGACCATTTCTGCTGGAGGGTTTCAGGGTTGACTGTGAACTGCTGTGCTTTCAGACAGAAAGAGGAATTTGCCTTCACCATTCTGAGAAGGCCCTAGATTTTTCAGTCAGGACCAGACTACCTGGGACATGTTAGGCAGCTGTCATTTTCTTTTGGAGCTTAGTAGAGGAGTTGAAGGAAAATGGCCAGGTTGAACAAAATCTGTTTTCAGGTGCAGATGAGTGTGTGTGGGAGGGAACTTTGCCTGCCCCATTTCCAGAATACCCCAGAGTTTTCAGTCCATAATCTTGTCCCACCTGAGAAAGTTTGGTCTGGACAGTCTTGAACAACAGCAGCAGTTGACTGTATAGTATGTGAAAGGTTTATGTTCAGCCTCCAACACCAGATGGTACATCAAGCACTGAGCTAGGAATAACCTCTGAGAACCTTTTTATATGGCCGCCAAAAATAAAGACAGGAAAACACAAACATTTGATGAGTAAACAACACACCTTTAAATTAACCTTGAGTGAAAGAATAAAATCAAATAATAAAAGAATACCTGGAAACAAATAAAGATGAAGATACAAGATATCAGGAACTATGAGACATAAACAAAAACAGTGCTAGAAGAGTAGGTCATAAAGCAAGGCAGGATTATACCAGGAAACACTATACACTAAAATTAATGCTCTAATCTTGCGATCTTAAAGAGCTAGGAAAAGACCAACAAACAAAACCCAGAGTAAGAGGAAGGAAATAATAAAAAGTACAACAAAAGCAAATATAGAACAACAATGCAAAAAATAAAACCAAAGAAACCAAGAACTGTTTTTCAAAAAGATTAAACAAAATTAATAATTAGCTAGATGTAAAATGAAAAAGAAAAGAACATCCTAAATCAGATCAGATATGAAAGGCAGTTACACTATATCACAAAAGATTTTAAAACTGTTATCAGTAACTTTTGCAACTAAATTAAGTGCCTAAAAGAAAATAGTGATTTTGTTTTTAGAAGCATATTATTACAGCACGTTAGGACCAGCTCTGGGCTTGTGTGGATGGTGTGTAAGATTATCATGCCGATCATTGGCACTTGTTGGTATTACAAATCCATTTTCTGAAGAGCTCAAGTTGGTATATAGCTGCTGACTGGAATGATCATAGAAATAGAAATCTTTATTCCAGACAGCAGTTTTTTTCCCACATACATACCAATCTTTCCATATACAGTGACCTGGGTTTATATATGTTCTATCCCTCATACCTGACTTATTTTTGGTGTCTGATTGGCTCTCACTTCTCATCCAGTGCTTCCTCATGGTTTACCCCTTGTCTAGAATCCTGCCTCCTTATTTCCTTTATAGCTCCTAAAACTTAATTAGGAGAAATAGAACACCTGAAAAGACCAATTACTAGTAAAGAAAGTAAAAAAATAAAAGAGTCTAAGTCTTCTACAAAATGAAAGAAACTGAAATGAGGTTTGTTTTGTTGTATTTTTGCGCTACAAAAAAGTGCTCGGGAGCTACTTCTTGTTCTGTGCTTGAGGATCACTCTGGCTGGGTGGAAGTCAATGTTGTTTAGTGTTTTTCTATGTTTTATTTTATTTATTTTATAAATTCTCGTTAAACATCGAAGTCTTTAATTCACTTCGAATTAACTTTTATATATGGCATGTGATAATGTCCTAATTTCACCATTTATAGAAGCGACTTTTTTTTCTCCACTTTATACTCTATGCTCTTTTATTGTAAAGTCTATTTATCTGAAGGTTTCTTTTGAGGATCTCAATTCTATTTCTTTGATTGTTTGCATTTATTTTAGTAACAGTTTTTATTGCTTCATATAATTTAAAGTTAGGAAACATAATTCTTTTATTCTTTTTTTTGTTCTCTTTTTTATATTCTCTTTTATTCTTTATATTTTGGGGGACTTACGTGTGGGTGTGGTCCCATACAAATTTTAGTAGCATTTTTATATGTTCTTGATGAATGCCATGAAAATTTTGATAGAAATTACATTAATCTATATAATGCTTTGGGTAGGATGGTCATCTTAACAATGTTAAAATTTTATTATATGAGCATGGAATGTTTTTCCATTTCCTAATCTCTTATTCTTTGACACAATTCCTTTTTTTAAATTGTTTTTACACAACATTAATGTTTATTCCACCTTTTGTCATATTCCTAGACCCTTCACCAATGTTACATGAGGAAAAATCAAAAGCAAAACAAATGAAAAACTAAAATAAGAATCACCAATGTTGGGGCCAGTGTGGTGGCGCTAGAGGTAAGGTATCTGCCTTGCCAGCACTAGCCTAGGATGGACCGCGGTTTGATCTTCGGCGTCCCATATGGTCCCCCAAGCCAGGAGCAACTTCTCAGCGCATAGCCAGGAATAACCCCTGAGCGTCACCGGGTGTGGCCCCCCAAAAAAATTCAAAAAAAAAAAAAAAGAATCACCAATGTTATCGGTAGGGAAACAAATAAAAATCTAGCAGTCATTAGCAAGAGCACAGCAGAGACAATGCTGTAAAACAAAAACAAAACAAAACAAAAAGCAGACAATTACTAGAAAACTGGTTGCATCATGCTCCCACATAAAATGGAACATTTACAATTTTTCCTGTAAAAACAGAAATACAAGTTGTTGGATATTTTTTCATTGATATTTTGGTTGGTTAAAATGTACCTGTAATGTTAATTCTACTAAACTATAACAAGAGTGAGCCAGGAACAAACTTATGAATTCTAGGGATGATTATACTATAATTCTTTGATTGGATTAGTGGACACTCTAGCCAACATTAAAACACACACACACACACACACAAAACAAAATAAAATCTAAAACAAACAGAAAAGTACAAGACAAAGGCAAAAGAGAATTCCCTTATATCTTAGCAACATTTATTTGTTTATTTATTTTTATTTTGGGGTCAAACCTGGTGCCACTCAGGGGCTGTGCTCCTGACAGGCTTGGGGACCATATGAGGTGACGGGATTCGAACCACCATCTGTTCTAGGTTCATTCTGGGTCGACTGCTTGCACGGCAAATGCCCTACAGCTGTGCTATCTGTCTGGCCCTTTTTTAGCAGCATTTAGATGGAAATTAACATTTTTATAAATATATTATTTATTTAAGTAACATGATTATAGTTAGGAAATCACATTTAAATGCAATCCACTTTGCTTTTGAATAGACTTTGGTTCAGCTCCCAAATCTTGATTGCTTGACTCTGTCTCCTGTGAGAATACTCAGAAGGTGTCTTCTTAAACAACAAATCTACTTTTAGTGGTAAAGCCACTCTTAGTAGCTATTCTGCATGGAACTGATAACTAATAACTATCTTTGGAGGATGTCCTACTTGCATACCCTCTCTATATGTGTGACCAACTCTGTTTTCACATCAGTAGTCTATATTGCTATCTTATCGCCTTTAGCTCTAACATTAACAACAGCTCCACACACATCATCACTGTAGTAAAAAAAAAAAAAAAAATCCAGTAATGCACAGCAGTGTTTGTAGCCAGAAGCGATCAAGGTCACTTCTTCTCTGCTGCTTGTTCAATGTGATTAACCTTTGTCCTCCATGTTTGCTCTCATCTTCCCACATAGGAGGGAAGAGACGGGGGCATTGGTAATGGGAAGGTTGCATGGTGAAGGGGGGTGTTCTTGTTATGACTGAAACCCAGCTACAATTATGTTTGTAAATACAGTGTTTAAATAAAAAAAATTATTTAATAAAAAAAGAAAAGTGAGTAGCTACAGCCAGGCATTAAATTACTAGATAACTGGATATGGATGTATAGAGCCAAAAAGTTTTCAATAGTAGCAAACGTAGAGATCAGCCCTAGATTTGCTTGCCACATTTTGTTTTCATCATTTAAAAAAAAACTAGAGTGCCCATCTGTTCTATAAAGGATGTTTAGTATAATGTTATGGACTAGCAACTTCCTGATTAGATTCTATTTTCTCTTCTTTTGTAGGTGGAAGATTAGGAGCAGAGGTAATTTCCAGTTCTTTGATTGCCATTTTAGATCAATGACTAATAGTGACATAATTCTTTATGTAAAAGTTTTTGTTTGTTTGTTTTTTATTACAATTTCTTTTTTATAATTTTTTTTTTGTTTTTGGGCCACACCCGGTGGTGCTCAGCGGTTACTTCTGGCTGTCTGCTTAGAAATAGCTCCTGGCAGGCACGGGGGACCATATGGGACACTGGGATTTGTTTTTTCGGTTTTTTTTTTCTGTAAAACATAATTTTATTGTATCCTACATTTTTTTTATTGTTTTATTTTTTTAATTTATTTAAACACCTTAATTACATACATGATTGTGTTTGGGTTTCAGTCATGTAAAGAACACCACCCATCACCAGTGCAACATTCTCATCACCAATGTCCCAAGTCTCCCTCCTCCCCACCCGACCCCCGCCTGTACTCTAGACAGGCTCTCCATTTTCCTCATACATTCTCGTTATTAGGACAGTTCAAAATGTAGTTATTTCCCTAACTAAACTCATCACTATTTGTGGTGAGCTTCCTGAGGTGAGCTGGAACTTCCAGCTCTTTTCTCTTTTGGGACACTGGGATTTGAACCAACCACCTTAGGTCCTGGATCAGCTGCTTGCAAGGCAAACACTGCTGTGCTATCTCTCCGGGCCCCCATTTTATAATTTTTATTTTGACCAAGTGGATTACAAATCTTTCACAGTAATTTTTAGGTACATAGTGATATTGAATCAGGGGCACTCCCACCACCAATGTTGTCCTCCCTCCACCCCTGTTCCCAGCATGCATCCCACATCCCCCTCCTTTACCACCTGGGTTGCTAGTATAAGTGGTCCCCTCTGTGTCTAGCATGTCTGATCATCTTTTTTATTTCCACTCAATATTCATACAACTGTCTGCCTTGGAACCCTCCGTTATTTCCTCCTCAATTTGTGAGGCGAGATAAGATGGCTCAAATTATGTGGTTCTGTTTGAAGAAAAGAAAAAAATATAAATAAAATGGGACAAAAATCAAACAAGCAAAAAATGGGAGGAGTCTTTCTAGAGGCTATAAATATCAGTTTAAGAGAAGAAAGGGAAAAAGGGAGAAACCTATCAACAATACTAAAAAAAAATTTTAAAAAATCAAACAAAAAAATTGAAAAGCACCACAGCAATAAAGATACCAACCACACAATAACCATGGTCCTGAAATAAAGAAAATGGGGACCAGAGAGATAGCACAGTGGTAAGGGATTTGCCTCGCATGCAGAAGGAGAGTGGTTCAAATCCCAGCATCCCATATGGTCCCCCGAGACTGCCAGGGTGATTTCTGAGTGTAAAGCCAGGAGTAGCCCCTGAGAGCTGCCAGGTGTGACTAAAAAACCAAAAAAAGAAAAAAAGAAAGAAAGAAAGAAAGAAAGAAAGAAAGAAAGAAAGAAAGAAAGAAAGAAAGAAAGAAAGAAAGAAAGAAAGAAAGAAAGAAAGAAAGAAAGAAAGAAAGAAAGAAGGAACGAAGGAAGGAACGAAGGAAGGAAGGGAGGAAGGAGGGAAGGAGGAAGGAGGAAGGAGGGAGGGAGGGAGGGAGGAAGGAAGGAAGGAAGGAGGAAGAAAGAAAGAAAGAAAGAAAGAAAGAAAGAAAGAAAGAAAGAAAAAAAGAAAGAAAGAAAAAGAAAGAAAGAAAGAAAGAAAGAAAGAAAGAAAGAGAAGAAAAGAAAGAAAGAAAGAAAAGAAAAAGAAAGAAAGAAAGAAAGAAAGAAAAAAAGAAAGAAAGAAAGAAAGAAAGAAGGAAGGAAGAGAAGGAAGGAGGAAGGAAGGAAGAGGAAGGAAGGAAGGAGGAAGGAAGGAAGGAAGGAAGGAAGGAGGGAGGGAAGGAAGGAAGGAGGGAAAGGAAGGAGGAAGGGAAGGAAGGAAGGAAGGAAGGAAGGAAGGGAAGGAAGGAAGGAAGGAAGGAGGGAAGGAAGGAAGGAAGGAAGGAAGGGAAGGAAGGAAGGAGGGAAGGAGGAAGGAAGAGGAAGGAAGAAGGAAGGAAGGAAGAAGAAAGAAAGAAAGAAAGAAAGAAAGAAAGAAAGAAAGAAAGAAAGAAAGAAAGAAAGAAAGAAAGAAATAAAGAAAGAAAGAAAGAAAGAAAGTAAGAAAGAAAGAAAGAAAGAAAGAAAGAAAGAAAGAAAGAAAGAAAGAAAGAAAGAAAGAAAGAAAAGAAAGAAAGAAAACAAAACAAAGCACACACAAAAAAGAGAACCCATGGGGGAGGGAAACAAGAAACAAATAACAACAAAAGCAAAACAAAACAAAAAAAAGTTAATTTGTGCTTCTCTCTCTTTTTTTTTTCTTGCATAGGCACAGTAAATATTGGCGAAATTAGAAAGGGAATTCCATTGGCCTAAGAGATACAGGATTTCTCCACCCTTGAAGTATATTGTCATGGGAATAACTACAGGCTCCATACATGTTCTTTTACTCTCTCCTTGGTCCTTTGGTGGTGTCTAGAAACTTTCCTCTCCATCGTGGATGATAAAATCCTGCCTCTGTAGCAAGAGATCTTGGTATTTACACAGGTTCAAGGATGGAACCTAGGATGAAGTCTTTCTTTATGGTTCTAGGAGTTCTGTTCCATCATTGTTGTTTTAATCAGTCTTCTATGGTTGGTTTTTGCCCTGATTCTAGGATGAAGCATAGAATAGAGTCTTTCCTTATATTTCCAGAATATCTGTTTGGTTCCAGTTGTCTCATTCAGATCTCTGGAGTTAGAGATCTTGGTTGTTGTACAGATCATAGGCCAAGGCCTAGACTAGGGTCTTTTTTTTTTTTTTTATTAATCCCAGGATAAGTTCTGCCCAGTCATGGTTTATCACAGTCAGTCTTCTGTAGATATTGAAGTTGGCTTTTGTACCAAAGAATGACATGTCTTTTGAATTCATCTTATCGTTAGGAGGTGAGGTAAGACAACCTGCTCTTAGTCCAAGTTGTTGCCATTTCCTCATTATGAGGATGTCATATCAAAACCAGCGCATGTTGGTGTCAGAGCAGTATTAAGAATGTCCCAGAGGGAGTTTGGTTCCTGTAGCTGTTGTGGAGAACTGTGTCAGTTCTATGTCTGAGATCTAGGGTTCAGGGTTGGACAGTCACATGAAGTCTAAATTAGGACCATATATTCAAGGTGGGAGGTGACCCTGTATTGTAAAGTATATGAGTTCCTATCTATAGTAGAGATAAGATATAGATATAGTATAGATAGATAAGAGCTTGTTTCAATACACAAAATGTTCCCCTTTTTAGTATGCCTTTGCAAGAAGAAATGGTAGTATATTATAGTGCTGGTGCATTTAGGGGTGAGAGTGTCAGGCTCCATCATCTCTGTGTCCTGGTTTTGACCTGAGCTATTATCCTCAGCAAGACTTTTTTCTTGTAGGTTTTTGTATCAAGCAGAACCAAAACAGGGGGAGTTAAGGAAGAAGAGAAAACAGAAATGAGACTATATATATATAGTATATAACTATATATAGTATATATATCATATATATATTATATACTCACATATTTATAAAGGAAAAAATAAATAAAAATAAGTTTAAAAAATATCAATGGAATAAAGTGATGCAGGAGACTACCTTACATTTGGGGATAAACAGGTTAAGAGGTAGTATTATATAGGTCTTAAATTTATAAAGGAAATATAGGCTTCCCCATTGTCTTTTGAGCTTTTCTTGTGGGGGGTAGAATCCAGAGCACATTTTCATCACACATCCTGGTTGTAAAAGTTTTTTTTAACCTCCTTTGTAAAGATGATTCTTAAATATCTGGTTTGGGGAATGTAATTGCGAATGAAAAGTTTTGAATTTATCTTCTTATTCATTACTTACAAGTAGAAATGCAATGCATTTTAGTTTTTTGTTTGGCTTGTTGATTTAGTTTGTTTGGTGGCTACAGTTGGCAGTGTTCAGGACTTATTTTTGGCTCTGTGCTCAGAAATCACTTTTGGTGGACTCTGGGGACCATATAGGGTGCCAGGGTTCAAACCTGGGTAGGTCACTTGGAAGGCAAATGCCCTACCCTTTGTACTAACGTTCCAACCCAGAAAGACAACACATTTTGTATATTGATTTTGTCCCCTTCCACCTTGCTGTATAGTTCTATTATACTTAAAGAACTTTTGATGGAGTCTTTATATTGTTTTCTATATTTGGATAACTTTTTCATTTCTAGGTTGAATCATTTTATTTCAGTTATGAGACTTTTAAAATGGAATGACATCAAACTAAAAGGTTCCTGCATTCTGAAATAGACTATGACCTAAATTTAAAAAATCCTCACTAAAAGAAACTATTTCCACTCTATACAAGTGATGAAGGGCTAATATCTAAGATGTATAAAGCACTAATAAAACTTAACAACAAAACAAACAACCCCATTTAAAGATTGAAAAAAGCTAAACAGACAGTTCTCCATAGGACACATAAGCCCAAGAAAAAATAAGTTCATCATCACTGGTTTTCAGGAAAATTCAAATCAAAAATTAAAATGAGATATTATCTCACACCACCAAGAATAACATGTTTTTTAAGTCCAGAAACAAGAGTACTAGTGGGGATACAGTAAAAAAGGAACCTTTATTCTCTACTGGTAGAGTGTAACATCGTTTATCCTTTACCGAAAAGAGAAAAGAGATTTCTCAAAAAGTTAAAAACAAACAAACAAAAAAAAAAGATAGACCAAAAAAAAAAAAACCAGAAAAAAGGACAAAAAAAAAGTTAAAAACAAATTACCATATAACCTTGCAATTTCACACCTTGGTGTCTATCTTAAGAACATACAAAAAATGTGAATTTGAGTATATATTAATACTTCAGCATTATAATTAATAGCCAGGGTCTGAAAACAACACAAGTGCCCAATAACAGATGAGTAGTCATTAAATAAATTGCAGTCTGGAGGCATTGGTTAAAGGAAGTGGATACTGATGAAGATATTTGTGTTTTCATTATATTCTGAAGCCATCTTACTAAATTCACTAAATACTAACAGTTTATATCATCACTCATGACAGGATCCTATTCTAAAAGAGAATACAAGTACTTTGAAATACAAGGAATTTTGAAAATGCAGGCCTTGAAGACAGGAATGGTGCAGTCATTAACTGAGGCATACTTACAGTTGCAGGACATGAATTGTTCCTAGAAACTCTGATAGAACCTTAGGCCTGCTGAAACTTTGTTTTGGATGCATGACCTAGATTTTGGACTTTATACTTGAGAGAATAAATTTTGTGGTTTTAAATGACTATGGTATTGTTTATAGAACAGATACTAAAAATGTGAAAGCATCTTAAAGATAAAACTTTTTGAAAGCATAAGAAAAGTATGTACATGTTATTGGCAGAAATACAGAAATTAAAGGTGCTTTGGTTAAGTTATAGAAGAAAGCGAGATGCATATAATGCTTTGTCAGAATAATGCTGACACTGTCTTGGGGAAAACACATGTCACCAAATGCCATCTTTTATTTTGTTCATATCTTATCCCAAAAAGGCACTTGGATAATGACTCAGAAAAAGAGTGAGAAATCAGTTATTGAAACTTGGAGAGAAATAAATCTGGCTATATTGTGGCAACAAATTTGGCTTAATTATATCCTAAAGTTGTGTATAAAGCAGAACTTATAAGCAAATTCTGTGACCTTGAATACTTCTTTGATGAAATTTTCCATGAAAAATGTTGAAGATATGGGTAGGCTTCTTTTTGCTGTTTATAATCAGAAGTTAAAATAAAGGAAAAATAGAGTGTGGGAGGATTCAAATAGAAACTGTTTCTTGAAGATCTACAGGACTGCTAGCCTTTCCAAAGTCCAAAAAGTAAGCTAAAATTCAAACAATCACTGCTAGGAAATCACTGATAGGAAATCACTGTTAGGAATCACTGTTAGGAAAGTTTCCTGGAGCCAAATCACATCTGTGATTCCTAGGTACTCTCAAAGAATCAGAAGGCTGAAGTTGAAGTGGAAAAATTCAAGCAATGAATAATTTAAAAAGTCCTAAATAAAATCATATCTCTTCATATTTGAAGACAGACAAATAAAGATTACACACACACACACACACACACACACACACAGAGTCTCACTCACACACAGGCACACACATGCACACACACAAGAAAGTCTTGAAAGGCAGAATTTGGAAGATGCTCATTTTGAAGCATCTTCTTAGCTTATAACACATGTCTATAAGGCAAGGGATTCTAACAGTTTCTGAAAACTGGAATTAAGATAAAAGAAATTAACTCACCTTAGAATACCAGAAAGAGTCTGGCCCTGTCAAAATTTTTATTTTGGTTTAATGACAATTATGTCAGGCTCAATTCATAAATATAAGAGATTTACTTATATTATTATTATTATTATTTTGTTTGGGGATCAAACCCAGTAATCCTGGAATGGCACTTGAGGGTCAACCAAGGCAGTACTCAGGACACCATGAGTTTCTGGGGATCAAATCAGAAGTTCTTATACCCAGCATATGCCCCAGATCTTTGAACCATCTCACCAGTTCTTAATTCTATTATTTTAAGTTGGCCATTTTCTGGCTAGCTATTGTATTTACCCCAGGAAACTAATCTTAATATGACAATAATCTTTTTTCCAATACCTCAGTGATTATTTATTCAATCAGTCAGTCATTCACTCAAAATCAATTAATCTTTTGGGCTCAGGGAACTCAGAGTTAGATTTTTTGCCTTGTAAGCATGTAGCCACAAAGAACAATTTACAATTTCCAAACAAGTGTTGAACTCTGGCACATCACAACCAAGTACTGTGAGCATTATAATTAAAGTGTGTAATCCCCCAGGAGGACCACAACTAAGTGTATGTGACCCCTGATTATATAACAACACAACAACAAAGGGGAGGAAAAAAAAACTCAACATATTTTTTTTTTAATTTTTTAGCCTCCTGGCTCCTAAACCTTAAAAGTAAATAACTTTGTAGTTTGGTTTCAGTCTAAAAAGTACATTCCTGGGGCTGGAGAGATAGCACAGCAGAAAGGCATTTGCCTTTTATGTAGCCAGCCTACCCGGGATGGCCAAGGTTCGATTCCTGGCATCCCATATGGTCCCCTGAGCTTGCCAGGAGTGATTTCTGAGTCAAAGCCAGGAGTAACCTTTGAATATCACCGTGTTGCCTCAAAATCAATCAATCAATCAATCAATAAACCGCTTTTTTTTTTCTTTTTTTTTTTTTTTGTGGTTTTTGGGTCACACCCAGCAGTGCTCAGGGGTTACTCCTGGCTCCATGCTCAGAAATCGCTCCTGGCAGGCACGGGGAACCATATGGGATGCCGGGATTCGAACCGATGACCTTCTGCATGAAAGGCAAATGCCTTACCTCCATGCTATCTCTCCGGCCCCTTTCTTTTCTTTTCTTTTCTTTTCTTTTTTTTTTTTAATAAACCGCTTTTTAAAAAGTACATTCACTTCACCTGTACAACTTTCCCACCACCAATGCCCCCACCCTCCTCCTCCCCCACCCCTGACTGTCTTTGAGACTGGCATTCTATTTCTCTCTCACACTATCATTGTCATGATAGTTGTCACTGTAGATATTTCTCTACCTGCACTCACCACTCTTTGTGGTAAGCTTCAAATTATGGGTTGGCCCTTCTAGTCCTCATCCCTATTGTCTTTGGGTATTATTAATGTACCATCTTTTAAATCTCACAAATGAGTGATAATATTCTATGTCTTTATCCCTGTGACTTATTTCACTTAGCATAATAGTCTACATGTCTATCCATATATAGGCAAATTTTGTGACTTGATATTTCCCTAACAGCTACATATTATTCCACTATGTAGATGTACCACAGTTTCTTTAGCCACACATCTGTTGTCGGGCATCTGGGTTGTTTCCAGGTTGTATCTATTGTAAATAGAGCTACAATGAACATAGACATGCAGAGGGCATTTTTGTATTGTGCTTTTGTATTTGATTAAGCAGTGGTATTGCTGGATTATATGGGAGCTCAATTTCCAGTCCTTTGAAGAATCTCCTTATCGTTTTCCAGGAAGGTTGGATTAGTCTTTGTTCGCTTTTTTGCATGTGGTTGACCAGTTATCCCAGCACTACTTGTTGCAGAGAATTTCCTTGTTCCATTTTGTGTTTCTTGCCCCTTTATCAATGATTAATTGATTGTATGTCTGGGAAACATTCTCTTAATATGAAAACCTATTCCACTGATCTAAGGGTCTGTCTTTATTCCAATACCATGATATTTTAATGACTATTGCATTGTAATACAATTAAAGTTGGGGAAAGTAATGCCTGCCATCTTCTTTTTCCTAAGGGTTGCTTTAGCTATTTGTGGGTGTTTATTGTTCCAAAGGAATTTTGGAGTGTTTGATCCACTTATTTGAAGAATGTCATGGGTATTCTTAAGAGAGATGGTATTGAATCTGTACAATACCTTGGGAGTATTGCCATTTTAATATGTTAATCCTCCCAATGCTTGAACAGAATATGTGTCTCACTTACCTTGTGTCCTCTTATTTCTTTTTTTTCTTTTTTCTTTTTTATATAAATCTTTATTTAAGCACCATGATTACAAGCATGTTTGAAGTTGGGTTTCAGTCATAAACAGACTACCCCACTTCATCAGTGCAACATTCTCACCACCAAAAGCCCCCCATCCTCCTCCACCCCTGCCTGTATTCACGACAGGCATTCTACTTCTCTCATTCTTTAACATTGTCATGCTAGCTGTTAGTGTAGTTATTTCCCTAACAGCATTCACCACTCTTTGTGGTGAGCTTCAAATTGTGAGCTGGTCCTTTCGCCCTTCCAGCCTTTAACTCTATTTTCTCTGGGCCTTATTACAGTAATGTCTTTAATTTTTCTTAAATCCCATAGATGAGTGAGACTATTCTGCATCTATTTCTCTCCCTCTGACTTATTTCACTCAGCATAATAGATTTCATGTATATACACATATAGGAAAAATTCATGACTTCATCTCTCCTGATGGCTGCATATTTCATTGTGTATATGTACCACAGTTTCTTTAGCCATTATCTGTTGAGGGGCATCCTGGTTGTTTCCAAAGTCTGTATATTATAAATAGTGCTACAATGAATATAGATGTGAGGTCCTCTTATTTCTTAATTCAGTAAAACTCAACATCTTTTGAGCTCACAGTTTAGCATGAGAAACCAATAAAAGAATAAATATGTATATAAAAATAATAAATAATGTACTGAATGAATAATTCAGCTAGGGTAAAAAATCAATTAAAAGTTCATCTGTAAGGGATAAAATTGGCCAGCTGTAATGTGCTATAAAAACAAAATAGTGTTCAGAAATAATAGAGCATCACACACAAGGCAAACGAAAGAATAAAGACCAATTCACCTTAAATTCACTATTTCTCTTATTGTTTGCATGACTGTCTTTTTCAGAACCTTCTCCAAGGACCAGAATTCATACAGAAAATGTAAATTTCAGAAAAAATTTCTGAGTAGATAACCTTCCAAGAGGTAACTGTCTTTGTTCTGACTTTTGCCCATGTACCTAACCTTGTACTCCTAAAACTTCTAAAACTTCTCCTTTGCATCATGACAGAATTTTTATTACACAATTCTTGTGGTCAAAGGTCTTTTATTTCAATGTAAATCCTGGGCTTCTTTTCAGGCCAGAGGGCAGCAGCATGCAACCATTAACAGTATTTTACCATGGTCACTTTTCAACCTGCTTTTACCCTACACTAAGAACTCTTAACTTCTTGCTCTTTCCCCTACTTTACTCAGCACCTAATGTTCACCTCAGCACAGAGACCAAAGTAGATAGAATTTTAAAGTCATAAATCTTGGGTTTAGGGGCTGGTGAGGTGGCGCTAGAGGTAAGGTATCTGCCTTGCAAGCGCTAGCCAAGGAAGGACCGAGGTTCGATCCCCCAGTGTCCAAGAAAGAACCGCGGTTCGATCCCCTGGCGTCCCATATGGTCCCCCAAAGCCAGGAGTAATTTCTGAGCACTTAGCCAGGAGTAACCCCTGAGCATCAAAACGAGTGTGGCCAAAAAAAAAAAAAAAAAAGCTTGGTTTTAAATTCTGGTTGTACATTTTTCTTTCTTAGTCTTAAGTTTTTTCCTAACAGTTGTGTTTATAATACTGGCAATAGCAAATATTTAATGAATGCTTTATATGTCTTAAGCATTGCACAAGTAAACGTATCACTTTTCATATTGTTTCATAGAAAATTATTTTTTAATTCTTCTACTCTGTGCAAAAACTAAAATAAAGACTCAGTTACCTTCTGTCTCACCCTACTTGTAAACGGTGCATTCAAGATTCAAACCCAGGCAGTCAGCTCTAGAGATCTGGTTGCTGACCATGACTATAAAGATGACTGCTGGTTGCTTAGTTGAGCCTCCTGGCCATACATAGAGGTCCCCAAACTTTGGAGGGGTCTTATCCTGTTTGCACTGTTTTGCCCCATGTATTCAAGGAGTAGGAATATTTCAAGGTATCATCGTCACATGCTGGCATAAACAAGCCTCACTAGTTTTTGAGAGAACGTGTTGGACAAGCCATTTATGGAAAGAGTTCAGGAAAGAATTTAATGATATAAAAAAGGTTTGTATCATTTTTAAAAGTCATCAAATCATAATGTAGAGTGCTGGGTTAATGTCAGCATTTCTTGTTTTTTGTTTTGTTTTGTTTCATTTTGTTGTTTTGGAGGCACACCTGGCAACATTCAGAGATTACTACTGGCTCTGCATTCAAAAATTACTCCTGGATCTGCTCAGGAAGTCATATGGAATGCCAGGGATCAAACCTAGAGCAGTGGTGTGCAAGTCAAGTGCCTACCCACTATACTATCATTTTGAGCCCATATTCTTTGTTTCTTAATTAGTAAAGTATTTCCCAATCTTTGCTATCTAGATACACCAACCCCAAACTTTGGAAAGTTATAAAGAGGCTTTCCATGTGTATAGACTTTCCACATAATGGAAATACAGTAATCCCCAGTGATTGGATGAAGAAATAAATGAAGGAGAAGAGTGGGAAAAATTTTGGATGGGAGTGCCACTTCTCAAAGAAAAGTAAGACACTGGCCTCTGCAGTCATCATTATACCAACTTTAGCGCATCACCTCCTCTTTACTTTTTTGGACTATCATTTTTTTATCTGAAGAATTTCACAATCTCCTTAAAATCAATACCTCCCTCATAAAACTATTTCACTGGAGAAAATAAATTAACATTTTTATTCCTGTGTATTTTCTGACTCCTTTTTATAGGGAACAGAAACACAAAAGAGGGCTCAGCAATCACCAAGCTAATAGGTGACCATATTAGAATCACATGTTACAGAGGATGCACCACTTATAAGTAAGGTAAGCCAGAAGGTAGCTGACCTCTTTATATCTTAGTTTTTGCATAATATACAATAATTAAATTTTTTTCTATAAAGTAATAAGGGCAGCATCCTGTATGAAGAGACACATATATGACACTGGTCCCAACAGGTCACACCACATAGTCCAGATAGATAGTAGGTTCTACCCAGTATGTTTAAGTAATCACACCTATGATAGCTGCGCATTTGACCAAAGCCCCTATGGACATTTCTGAGCACATAGCCTTGTGAGGAGATCCTGGACAGTCACATTGCTGGGCAGTGATGAGCTTCTTATTTTCTAGATTGGATCCAGTCAACTTGATTCATCCAATGCTGTTGAATTCCATTTCTCTTCAAGGGCTTCTTCTCTAAGGCAGATTTTTAAACCTAAACAATCTTTTTTTTTCCACCTAAATAATCCTTGTTTTTTCCCTTCAAAGGTAAGGCACATAAATATCCTGCTTATTTGGAGCCAGGGGATATTCTATATCTCTGCCTTCTAAGAAAGGTAAGTGGAGAGGTGATTCTAAGAATAAAGTTTCTCTCCCTGGCCCCCTCCTCACATAGTACGGACATGCATTAAGTCTCCCCAAAATGTCTCTGAGGCATTTTCTGAGTGACATGATAATATGAAATGTGCAGTATCAGAAGTTAATTATAAATCTAGCTTAAAACCATGTGATCAGTTACAGGAAAAATGGACTATTTTTCTTTTTCTTTTTTCCTATTGATCTTGCAGCTTGCCACTTAGAATACTTATTATTGTTTCTAATATTGTAGACAAAGTTCACTCATTTAATAACAGTATATGTTACAATTTATTATAAATTTATGTTAAATCATAAAATTTTAGGAATATATTTTCAAACTGTGTAGAAGACTCACTGTACCCACTACAAGAGTTAAGTGCCATCACATTCGTCTGAATAGCTTATATATTTTGGAAACTAAATGTTTATCAAATAAATGATGTTCAAATACATTCTTTGAGATACAACATACCTTTTTGCTTTTCTGATACTTTGTTTTTGGTTCATTAATTTTTTAAATTATTTTTATTTAAAGAAAATGCATCACATAGTTGACATAACTGTTCATAATACATTTGTTTCAAGATGACAGAAAGCAAAGTTATTAAAAATAAAAAAGAAAATAGAAAAATAACTTAAAAATGGAAGAAAAGAAAAAGAAAGAAGAAAAAGTTCAGTAACAAGTATATTTGTGAAAATTATTGTATCTCCAATAAAGTCATTAATACAATAGCAGAAGGTTTAGTAAGCTCTTTTTAAAAGATAAGAGATAAAAAATACAATAAAAAGAGGTGTGTGTGAGTGTGTGTGTATGTGTGTGTGTGTGTGTGTGTGTGTGTGTGTGTGTGTGTGTGTGTGTGGCAGTTGCTGTTTGCATAGGTACAAAAAAATATGGGAGAAACAGAAAGAAAAAACCTTTGGCCTAAAAACAGGGAGACCTCACATGCCAGGAGTTGGTCCCTTGCACTGGTATGTGGTGGGCACTGGGCTGGACAGCTAGCCAAAGGACCCCCGGATTGCGGGGGGCCAGATTCCCCCATGCCAGAATGGTCTTCATAGCCAGATCTGATAACCTGGGCCTTGGGGAATGGGATGGGGTGGAGGAAAACTCCACCCCTGTCCATACATTCACAAGCTCAGAGGCGAGAGCGGGGCTTGGAAGCCCCACATACCTGGACAGCTAGCCAAAGCAGATTTATCTCAAACATTTTCAAAAGCGCGCAGGCGCCCGCGAGACATATACCCTTTTTTACATTGTCCAAAGGAAATGGAATATTCTATATATGAAGTATAGCACTCAAATAGATCTCTGAAGTCAGTGTCTAAGTGAACTTTACTTTCTATACAGTTGTCCTCCCTGACTACCGAGCCTTAGCCTTAAACATTTCATCTATACAATGTATATAGCCCCCCTTCTATATTGTCTTTCCAGACCCAGAGACCATTATTATTTAGAAATAATAACAAATCCCAACCCGGATTTGTTATTTCCCCCTTATTTAACCCTCTTTGCCCTCAGTTTTTAACTTTTAGGCACCAAGACCGACCTCCTTCCCAACAGACCACCATCCAGCTCCTCAATGAGACATCCTCTCGATCCCTCCTCTTGTGTCTCAACAAGGAACCACAACCAATAAGCCTCCTGACTCAAGCTTGTGACCCCTCTCACCCCCATCAAATCGTGGATGGTTGCATGATACTGGATTCAGCTGCAGCAAAACCCCCAGCTCAAGGACACTACAGGACTCTGAAATGCTGCAAATCAGATCTTAAACTCTCGACCAAAGTCTGTTATATGAAAAAGTACCTTGGTTTTCACTCCCCACAAGAATATCTCGTAAGACCTAATTGAGAGGCCTATATTGCCTACATAAGCTTAATACCTAAGATATGTATTCCTAAATATACAGATAGCCTCCCCCATCACTTTCTTTTTTCAAATACCTTTTTCCCCTCTTTTCTCAATTTCCTTTCTTTTTTTATTTTTTATATATCAATTTTATCTATATATTCTATTTTTTTATATATACATATTTTCTCTACCCTCACCAGTTTTTGTGCTGTTTGGTCAAAAACTAAGAAAATATCTTGCCTGGGATAAAAGCTCAGACCACACTACAGATATTGTATGTGTAGCCTGTCATTCTTACCTGGAATAGCACCAGCAATACAAAAGGACACCATACGTTTTTGTATAGGCACAGTAAATAAGGGAAAATCATAGACTCAAACACAAGATCTTATCTTTTTCTTTTTTTCTTTTTTTTTTTTTTTTTTGTTTTTTGGGCCACACCCGGCGTTGCACAAGGGTTACTCCTGGCTGTCTGCTCAGAAATAGCTCCTGGCAGGCACGGGGGACCATATGGGACACCAAGATTCGAACCAACCACCTTTGGTCCTGGATCGGCTGCTTGCAAGGCAAACGCCGCTGTGCTATCTCTCCAGGCCCAAGATCTTATCTTCTAAGGATAAGAACTCACACTTTTTATACAAGGGTGCCTCCCATCCTGGACATATGTCATGTGGATACAACTCAGTCTCCACGAGATTGGACAGTGTTAGTTCATTCTCAAATCCCAGATCCAAGATGTGGAACTGAAACAACTCCCTGCAAGAACACCAGGAACTAAGCTGCGTTGGGAGATATACTTGTGCCAGTGTTAATATGACAACCAGGACAGCAAGGAAATGACAACTTGACCTAAGACCAGGAGGTCCTATCACATCACCTAACAGTAAGTGGAAATCAGAAGATGTATCGTCCTTTGAACTATAAAAAATAAGAGCGCTAACTACAGAAAACTGACTTTGACAACCGTGACTGGGCAGAACATACCTTGAGACCATTAAGGAAAACCCTACCCTAGGCTATATCCCAGGTCTCTTACAAAAATCAAGATTTCTTAGTACAGAGGCCCAATTCTGACAACAGAGACTGAGCAGAACCATTGGAACCATAATTTCCTAGACTTTGGCTTAGGGAATGAGCAAACACATGGAGCACATGATACAGAAAACTGAACACACCAACAATGGTGGAATAGTACCTCTAGAACCTTAAAGACTCTATCCTAGGCCTTGTCTGAGGACCTGCACAAACACCAAGATTGCTTACTACAGTGGCCTTATTTTCTCATCCACAACCGAGAGGAAAGGTTCCTGACACCACAAAAAAAAAAAAAAAAAAAAAAAAAAAAAAAAAAAAAAACCTGGGATATGGCAATGAGAAGGTATGGAGCCAGTGTTTGTTCCCATGACAATATGCTTCAAGAGTGGAGAAACCCTGAATCTCTTAGGCCACGGAAATTTCCTTCCTTCCCCAATTCTTACTGTGCCTATACCAAAAAAAAAAAAAAAAAAAAAAGGTGGGGTAACACCAAACCCTGCCACTGCAGCACTTTATCTGGTTTTGTTTTATTTTTTGTTTGTTTTTGATATTATTTTCCTTCTCCTTTTTCTTCCACTTTTTTCTTTCTTTTCCACTTTTGTGGATATTATTCGGTGATTTTTTTTTTAGTAGTTGATAACAATTTTTTCTTCTCTTTTCCTTAACCTTTTTATCTCCAACAGAATAGCATAACTTGAATCACTCAGCCTCATAAATTGAGCGGGGAAAAGAATGATACCAGGACCAGTCATATGAACATGTAGTGTAAATAAATAATGACCAGACTGGAACATCAAACAGAATAGATACCCAACCTATAACAAGCTGTAAGGTGGAGACCAGTTACACTAGGATTCTGGGGGTTAAAGAAGGGAGATGTGGGAGACATGCTGGGAACAGGAGTGGAGGGAGGACAACATTGGTGATGGGAATGCCCTTCATTCATTGTCACTATGTATTGTAAATAATTCTGTGTAATAAACTTCAGTCACAATAAAAAAATAAAATTAAAAAACAAAAACAAAAACAAAACAAAACTTATAAATAAAACAGGGAGACCTTACCCATGAAGTATTCTTGCATAAGACCACACTCACCTCTTTGACTCTCACCCGATTCTACCCTTACTTCCTCCACCCTTACTCTCCTCCACTCCTAGCCCTGTCACACTTACCTTGGCAAAAAGCAGGATGTCCAAGAAATCCAGGTGACTCTTCTTCCTGATCTTTTCCAGCTCATTCTCCTCCTGCAGTTGTGCCTTCCTCTGCTGAATCACTCGGTCTATCAAGACAGAGTTTCCAGGGCCCGGAGAGATAGCACAGTGGCGTTTGCCTTGCAAGCAGCCGATTCAGGACCAAAGGTGGTTGGTTCGAATCCCGGTGTCTCATATGGTCCCCCGTGCCTGCCAGGAGCTATTTCTGAGCAGATAGCCAGGAGTAACCCCTGAGCACCGCTGGGTGTGGCCCAAAAACCCCCCCAAAAAAAAAAATACAGAGTTTCCAGACATAGATGAGAGTTCTGGGGACCCAGGTTAGTGTTCACAATATCTCTGACTACTACCCCCACTCCCAAGGCCTGGGTGCAGAGGCTCAGGAAGAGTGGAGAAACAAGTACACAGCAGGTGAGAACTCCAGTTTCATTCAATACTCCCTGATAAGGAGACACAATATCCTCACAGTCTAGAACCTCACATCCTACATCTTCTATTTCTGAGTGGTCAGCAAGGTTCCACTGTACCAGGGACATTTCTGTAGGTTCTTTAGATGTGGCTAATGACAGAGGAAACATTCCAGATGTGGGGGTTTCACCTGTGTGTTTGTGGGCAACTTCACAAGCCTTGAAGTTACTGCGGCCATTGGAGGACAGGCTGTAGAGGACGTCATTCTGGTGGAAGGCATTTTTTATCCGGGCTAAGAAGAAGCTCTTCAGGCTCTCAATAGCCTTGGTGTAGGACTGGGACTTCCTGCAGGGGCAGAGTTATGGGAGCAGATCCTGGAATTAGAGAGGGGATGTAGATATAGGTTTTCAGAGACAACAGGGAGACACTGATTTTTCTGTTTGTGCCAAAGAACTTGTGTTTTAGATAAAACTTAAGCAGCCAGGATCAGAATTAGGAATTAGAGTTGGTCTGTGGTTATTGTCCCTGACCAAGACTCCTGAGAGCCTCTCTGTTTGTGCTGGTTCTTATGCAAACTGCCCTGCTGGCCTTGAAGGTAGATCCCAGAGCTGGGCAGAGCAGGTCCTGACTGGGGTGACCACTGACCTGTCAGTCTGCATGCTGCTGAGATGGCTGAAGGCACACTTCATGATGGTGTCCAGTGTCATCAAGGAGATGGATTCAAAGATCTCCATGGGGTCACTTCCGTGAAGCTTTTCCCATTTGTCCTGGAAGAGGGACATGACCTTTGTGTCCCCAGAAGACCTTGTCTGACTATGTCCTTGACTGGCTATGTCCTTGCTGTCACTAAATACTCTGGTGACTCTTTTCTACTATCTAAAACAGATGAGTTTTGGGCAAACTATGTACATAAAGTGTGTGTTTTCATAATTTGATGACTATTTCCTACTGAATATCCTATTTAATAATTATCCTACTGAATAATTATTCAGATAATAATCCAAATATCCTTGAGTTTGCTTTAAATTTTAAAAGCAGGTCATGATTATAATATCCTTTTTGAGATCAATTTGCCTTGTTTCTTGAGGAGAAAGAAGTAATTTTCACTAACCCAAGAGTTAAGCTTGATAGAAGAAAAAAACATTGAAGTAATCTCAGGTATCTGGGGAGAAAAGGCCAAGAGATCCACCCTTATAGATTTAGTTGTTTTGAGCATCTATTATTATCAAGCTGACTGATGCATAAGAGCTCAGAGTCTCCTGGGAAGTCACACAGGGTGATTCTAAGATATATACCCATCTCCATATATTCTGCAAGGACCCTATGACTTGCAGAAGCCCTGGGCCCAGACAGAGGTCCATGCACAACATCCTGGGAAAGAATGCTACCACTAAGGTGGTCATGTCTCCCAAGCCAATTAGGATAACAGATCCAGCTGTCCAGAGGTGGCCAGCCAAAGATGAAGTGGGTCCCTTTCTTCACGGTGACTTTTGTAGGTATGGAGCCAAGTGTCACTTAGCTGCTGCCCGAGTCATCTCCCAACTAATTTAATTTGGGAGAACAACCATCCCACATGGGTTTATTGTTCTGCATGGATGTGTCTGAGGGTGTCTAGCAGTATGTGTGTGAGGGTAGACTCTGAACTGTGGTGTAGGTAAAGGTGATCAGGTGAGATAAGGGCAGACTTACCAGCATCACTCGTACAGAGTCAGCTGTAATTCCCACATAGGGTTTGAGGATATCATAGTGGAAGGCTGGGGTCAGCATGCGCCGGTGCTGGAACCAGTTCTGGACATTCAAGAGAAGCAAACCATACCCTGGAACATACAGGGGTGTATACATGGATAGAAGAGATGTGATTACAAGGACTAGGGACACTTTTTGCAGAACCAAATGTGTTCTAAGAAGTTACATTATGGGCACATATAAGAAAGGTCAGTACATCACCATAAAAAAGGTTGATACTTTCAAAAAATTAACTGAGTTTTGTGATTCACAGTACATTTTTTAACAAGTAAAACAATTTTTTTATTTTATTTCTTTAAATAACTCTAACCACCTAAAGAAAACTTCTAGGAAGTCCTTAATTTGTTTTAAAACAGTTTATTTTTAATATAAAATTTTAATTTAATCATCATTGGGTAGACATTTACAAAATAGTTCATGATTGAGTTTCAGCCACACAATGTCCAATACCCATCCCTTCATCAGTATACACTTTCTGCCACCAATATCCTCGGTTTCCCTCGCCACTCCTTTAAGCCTTCCCCCTGACTGTGTCTATGGCAGACATTCTCCCTATCTCTCTCTTTCTTACACTCACTCTTACTGTTTTCCCCTCTAGACTCTGTGGTTTATAATATTGTTACTGAAGGGATAGCATACATATCACTTTACTTCCTTTTAGCATCAAATTCTTGTCCTGAGTGATAATTCCTATCATTGTCATAGTAGTCTCTTCTCTGCCCTAGCTGCATTCCCTTACTCTTTGTGGTAAACTTTCTACCATGGATGAGTTGTCCTGGCCCTAATGTCTATTTTCTTTAGGAATTATTACCATACTATTTTTATATATCCCATAAATGAGTGTGATCATTCTATGTCTATCATTCTGACTCATATCACTCAGCATAATACTCTCCATATCCATCCATGTAAAAGAAAATTTAATTGCTCTATTTCTTTCCTAACAGCTGCATAGTATTCCATTGTGTAGATGTATCACAGTTTTTTATCCACTCATCTGTTCCAAGGCATTTGGGTTGGTTCCAGATTTTGTTTATTATGAATAGTGCTGCAATAAACACAGGAGCTCAGATCCTTTTCTGCATTGTGTTTTTGGGCCCCTAGAGTATGTTCCCAGGAATAGCACTGCTATATGGGAGCCCAATTTCTAGTTTTGTTTTATTTTGGTTTTTTTAGGAATGTCCTTTTGTTTTCAAAAAAAAAGCTGCACCAGTCTATGTTACCTCCCATTTAAGGAAAGCATGCACCAGATGTAGTTTTTTCCTTCCCTGGTGCAGTGCCTTTCTCCAAAAGAATTATTTACCAAAAGGCCCGCTTAGCGAAGTCAATCATTTGACCCTTTGTGTGGATCATTGGCGGTAATTCCAACATGGCTGTAACATTACATTTTTTTCTCTATTTGGCCACTATAGAAATCCAGCCTCAGCTCCCCTGCAGACAAAGAAATGTCAGTACCAAAAGCCCGCCAAAAGTTCCCTGCTGGCTAGTTCATATAACCTGGCACCAACAGCTTGTTTTTCTGAGTCTAGCTCTATGATGGTAAACAATTACTTCCGTCCCCCCTAAAATCTATTATCCAGCTACTACATAAAACACCATAAATATCTCTGTCTCTCTCCTCCTGGTTTCTTGAAAAACCTGCTTTTTGCTAAACCAAAAACATCTCCAGTTCTGGTTTCACTGCCCTCCAGCAGAGTTCTTTCTCACCTGAAGAACGGTCTTTTAATATGTGAATTTATTTTTCAGTCAATGACATTTTATAAGCACAGACTCTGGTATGCAAGGTGTTCTCAAAGAGCAGGAGAGCAGTGCAATGGGGAAACATATTACATATTTACATATGTGGCAAGCTTCATATTATGCATGGGTTGGTCCTTCTAGCCCTCATCTACCTTGTTTTTGAGTATTATTAATATGCTGTCTTTTTAATCTCACAGATGAGTGATACTATTCTGTGTCTATTTCTCTCTCTCTGACTTATTTCACTTAGCATAATAGTCTCCATGTCCATCTATATATAGACAAATGTTGTAACTTCCCCTTTTCCTAATAGCTGCATAGTACTCCATGTGTAGATGAACCACAGTTTCTTTAGCCACTCATGTGTTGTAGGGCACCTGGGTTATTCCCAAATTCTGTCTATTGTAAATAGAGCTGCAATGAACATAGGCATGCAGAGGTCATTTTTGCATAGTGTTTTTGTGTTCCTAGGTTATATCCCTAGGAGTGGTATTGCTGGATCACAAAGGAGCTCAATTTCCTTTTTTTTTTTTTTTAGTAATATCCATATTGTTTTCCTGAAAGGCTGTACTAAATGGCTTTCCCACTCAGCAGTGAATGAGAGTTCCTTTCTCCCCACATCCCTGCCAGCACATATTGTTCTTTGTGATGTGTGCCAGTCTCTATTACCAACACTAGTTTCTATCTTAATTATATCTAACTTAGAAAATGAGATGCTAGCATAAAAGAAATATAATGACAAGGACATACAGATGTCACTAAACTTATCATTCAGAGCAATAAATTCAACAACTAACATGTGCCTGTATGAGCATAAACAGAGAACTGAATAAATGAAGTGTGAGAAATGCTTATAAAAAAAAAAAACTTCTCAAGTTCCCAGTAGTGAGATTTGGGGCATTGGTGATGGAAATGTTACACTGGTGAAGGGGGGTGTTCTTTACATGACTGAAACCCAACTACAGTCATATTTGTAGACAAGGTGTTTAAATAAAGATATTAATTTAAAAAAAAAAAGAAATGCTGCAGGACTTTTAAAAAAAGTTCTCAGCAGCTTGGAAAGTCAGGCCTAGTTCAGCACCTGATAGGTATAAAAAATAAATTACTTTATAATCATTTTAATACCTCTTTCTATATTCTATGCTCTTGTGATTTGTTCGGGTTTAAAACTAATATTAATTTAGGTATTTATTTTGTATTTATATTAACCCCGGCAGCGGTCAGGGATTACTCCTGGCTCTGAGCTCAAAAATGACTCCTAGCAGGCTCGGGGAACCATATGGGATGCCAGGAATCAAAAGCAGATTAGCCACGGGGAAAGCAAACGCCCTACCTACTATGCTATATCACTCCAGCCCCATTCTTGTGGGGTTTTTGTTGTCTCATATCCACAGCTGGTTTAGTGGTCTGTGGGAGCTGAGCAGTCAGCCTCTAGTGGTACTGTTCTCAGAGCGGAGTGTCCTTGGTCTAATGATGTGTCCTACTGAAACCATTAATAAAATTTTAATCAGGACCCTAAATGTTCACTTTGGACTGGAATTTGCAATTACAGATGGACACTCTTTGTCCCCATATGGCGAAGACATAGAGGAGCAGTATCATAAAGCATTTCCTAGCCCATTACTGGACAGGCCAAACTGGGTAAGTATAATCATCAAATCATCATCAGTCCATGCCTCTGTGCGGTGTTTGGTTTTTGTTTTAGGATTTGTGGTATGTGTGTGTTTGGTTTCGGGGGTCATGCCCAGCAGTGCTCAGGGCTTACTCCTGATTCTGCACTCACTCCTGGCAAGCTAGGGAACTATAAGGGATGTCGGGGATCAAACGTGGGTCAACTACTTGCAAGGCAAGCACCCTACAACCCTCTAGTCCCTTATGGTGGTTTGCTAAATTTAGAATTTCTGTTTAAATAGTAGTGTCCTATCTGTGACAAAGGATAAAAAAAAAAATGTTTTCAGCCTTGGCGTTATTTCAAATCCTAAATCCAGACCTCCCAGATAGGAGACTGGCACTCCGGAGGGTGTAAGAACGAAAGTGAGCACCCCTTCATCAATCAGTGCCTTTGAAATCCGGGAACTCGCGCTAGCCTTCTCAGGCCCAGCCTGCGCATCTCTGCCCCTCCCAGCCCTCCGCCTTCCCAGGGAGGCTGGGAGCCATCCTGGAGAGTTCAAGGGAGCGGTGGGCTGCATGATCCGCCCCTGGAGCGGGGTTCTGGCTCCCCTGAACCCTCCTCAGCCGGCGGAGACTGTAGACAAAAGGCCCAGTGCGCCGCGATGGAGCCCTCCTGGCTGGAGACGCGCTGGGCGCGGTCCTTCTACCTGGCCTTCGTGTTCTGCCTGGCCCTGGGGCTGCTGCAGGCCATCAAGCTCTACCTACGGAGGCAGCGGTTGCTGCGAGATCTGCGGTCCTTCCCCGCGCCCCCCACGCACTGGTTCTACGGCCACCAGAAGGTAGAGGAGGGATGGGCGAAGGATGCTGAAACCCGCGGGGACAGATGGGCAGCTCCCATCCCTTCTTCCCATCACCCTGTCGCTCCTAGATCTCTCCTGCTCAGTCCCCGGGTCGCAGCATCTAGTCACTGCTCTCCACCTGCTCCCTCACAATCTTCAGGGGAAACGGGGACTTCCGGCAGCCACTCTGGGAGGGACTTTCAAGAGCCTAAATGCAGAAAAGCAAAGCTATGGAACTCGGGTCTGTCTCTAATCGCTTCGCCTATTTCTTGGAATTTATTATATACTGCATTTCAAAATGCTTTTTTGCTGGGGTGAAAAAGTATAGTTTGGTGTCCTAAATAACATTTATTAATTGCAGAAGATATGCAAAAAATGGGCACCACAGTCGCCAGCTCCCCTGTATCCTTTAAGCATCCCCCCACACTCTGTTTTATATTATTTATTTAAGTCCTTACTAGTAAAATATTGCTATACTGCAATTGCTATACTGCAAAAATATATTGCTATACTGCAGTACCTAATTTAATCATTTTGTTTTGTTTTGTTTCTTTGGTATTTGGGCCACACCCTGCAGAACCGGAAGGCTATTTGTTTGCACCCAGTCTTGGTACTCATGTTAAATCCACCTGTAACGCATCATATTTGGCAGGATGAATAACCACACCATGTTTTACTTTTCCAATATAATTCTATTTGTATCTTTAGCTAAATTGAAAATTTTTTATTTTATTTTATTTTATTTCGGTGTTATCATTTTTCCTAAAGCTTGATTTCGGTTTTTTTTCTCATAGAGCTTTCGCTCCTTGCCAAATATTAATTATTAACTTGGTACTTTTTTCATATACTTAGTTTTTCTATACTTACCATTTTTTCTAGGCTTGCTGAACACATCTCAGTAATATTTTCAAATATTGAAACATACCAATCTGTCCATCCATATGCTTTTCTGGAGGTGTTTCTGCCATGATCTCTTCTCCTGTTTCAATCTGAACTGGTTGCTCTCAACATATGCTTGATACAATGAAAATTTTTTGTAATTATTTTTACATTTTATTTTACTTTGTTAATAAGTTACTTAATTGAATCACTGTGAGATATACCGTTACAAAGTTATTAATGACTGGATTTCAGTCATACAATGTCCAACACCCTTTCCTTCACCGGTGTACATTTCCTGCCACCAATGTTCCCAGTTTCCCTCCCACCCTCTCCCCTGCCTGCCTTAGTGGCAGAAATTTCTCTCTCTCTCTCTTTCTCTCTCTCTCTCTCTCTCTCTCTCTCTCTCTCTCTCTCTCTCTCTGTCTCCATACTTTCTTTTTTCTCTTTTCGACACTGTGGTTTACAAAGTTGTTACTGAAGGATTATCATACATATCACTTTACCTCCTATCTTTCACCATTTAGTTCTTGTCCAGAGTAATCATTTCCAACTATCACTGTCACAGTGTTCTCTTCTGTGCCCTAACCACCCCTCAGTATTTGTGCCAAGTATCCTAACTTGAACTGGTCCTACTGGTTTGGAAAGATTTGATATTTCTGTATTTTACTTAACTCCTTAGCATTTTTATCATTCTGATATACAGGCTAGATTAATAAATACAAAAGCAGGTTGTTCTAGCCACTAAAGTGATAAGGATGTTAATTATCTGGCACTATTTAACTATGACTTCTCTATACTTCTGTTATAGCTGTCTAATTTCCTCTCTTCTCTCTTTCTGGAACTCCAGTTATTTGGGTAGGAGGTCAGGTCCTTATGTATTTAGAAAATCTTTGCATTTTGATATTATCTTCCTACCAGCATTCCTAAAATCATTTTTGTGAAAACTATTGGCCATCAGAAACCGGAGGATGGCTTGGTGATGAAAAGTGTCCACCATACAAGTGTGAGGTCCATGAGGTCTTGAGTTCAATTCTTGGCACCTATTTAGGATAGGAGATTTTGCTCTTATGAGCCAAACTCAAATGACTTTGTCTTGTTTCACTGATATATCTGCAGCCACTTGCTACATCATAATATGGATGATTGGCATCATCATGGTAAAACATGACTCTGACTTTCTCCTGCAGAGGAATCTCAAGTATCTTGGTTCTACTCCATTGAATTTATTAGTTTTTGATAGTTAGTCTTGCTTTGTTCACTTAATGTTAGTTTCTCAAGAGTAATAAGCAGTCATATAGTAATGATCACTGAGATATTTTTTATTTCATTTAAAGAAGATGCATCACAAAATTGGCATAGTTGAACATAATACATTTGTTTCCAGATAAGTGAGAGCAGCGTTATTATTTTAAAAAATAATAATAGAGGGGCCAGAGAGATAGCATGGAGGTAAGACATTTGCCTTGCATGCAGAAGGATAGTGGTTCGAATCCTGGCATCCCATGTGGTTCCCCAAGTCTGCCAGGACTGATTTCTGAGCATAGAGCCAGAAGTAACTGTTGCCGGGTGTGACCCAAAAACAAAAAAAGAATAGAGAGGAGGCAGATAGACAGATAGAGGCCCTTCCTCAGCTTCCAGGAGACCTGGATTGCTGACTAGACTTCCCTAATAATGAGGATGCTATTTCTCAAGCTTAGTCACAAGCTTTTATTTGGCCTGAATATGAATCTCCTGTCTGCTGTACTAAGTATGTATATATTTTAACATATACTTTCAAATATAAGAATTAATACAGGCAAATATAGCCTTGATTAAATTTCTCTTTACCTGGAAAACTCAGCACCAAGAGATACTTAAAAACAACTTTAATCCACATAGTCTTTTAAAAAGCCTTGTAGCTTTAAACAGACTACTCTGTCAGATGAAAGGAATGTTTATTTTGGGACACCTCTAAGGGACTCTGAGTGACTTGCTAACTAAATTTTTACCTCAGATATAACATCCAAAGTTTGGCCCAATAGGTTTTTAAAAAAATTTTTACCAGGTATAGATTTGCATCACTTTTATATAAGTTTGTCTCTTTTATTGCCCCTTCTAAAAACTATTTTCTTAGTCACACTTTAGTAAGTCAGTTGTCTGTAATAGGAAACATGGCTTCTTGCTAAATCTTTTAATTTACATGAGAATTGACACCTAGGGTCTGGGTCCAAGAGGAAAAACTTTGAGATGTTAAAATTTATCCTCTTTTCATCCTCTGGACTCTTAATTGAAGTGTATCTATTCATGAGGTCTAGAAACCACCTAGAGGCATGGGAATTGTTTTGAAGATCAAACAACATATACTGATAAAGCTTCCATTAACAAGAGAGATCTGTTTTACTTTGCAAAGAAACAAATGTGAACATTTACATACCATAAAAAACTGACTGGCTCCTTACACCTATATTTATTGCAGCACTATTTACCATAGCTAGACTCTGGAAACAACCAAGATGCCTTTCAACAGATGAATGGCTAAAGAAATTGTGGTACATATACACAATGGAATATTATTTAGCTGTCAGGAGAGATGAAGTCATGAAATTTTACTATACATGGATATACATGGAATCTATTATACTGAGTGAAATAAGTCAGAGAGAGAGAGAAAGACGCAAAATGGTCTCACTCATCTATGGGTTTTAAGAAAAATGAAAGACATTCTTACAATAATTTTCAGAGACAAAAGAGAGGAGGGCTGGAAGTTACAGCCCACTTCATGAACCTCACCACAAAGTGATGAGTTTAGTTAGAGAAATAACTACATTGCGAACTATCCTAACAATGAGAATGTATGAGGGAAATAGAAAGCCTGTCTAGAGTACGGATGGGGGTGGGTGGGGAGGAGGGATATTTGGGACATTGGTGGTGGGAATATTGCACTGGTGATGTGGGGGAGTGTTCTCTTATATGACTGAAACCCAACCACAATCATGTTTGCAACTGAGGTGTTTAAAAAAATATTATTTAAAAAGAAAAAAGAAAAAAACTGAATGGCAAAAATATTTCATATATGCCCCCAATATTTGTGTAGCAAACCAGAACATTGTTCTCCCACACAACTGCGTGTGGCTCCTGTTAGTCATAATCTGCTGCCTCCGTGCTCCCATTTTCTTGAGAGAATTCTGAGAAATTCTGTAACATATCCAGAAGACAGCCATTTTTCTTTTTTTTTTATTCTATTTTATTTTTTGTTTTTCTTTATTTCTGTTGTTTTGTTTTGTTTTGTTTTGTTTTTCACAGCATGTGAGATGTTAGGGATTTGAATTCAAGGCAGGTGCTCTACATCTCTGTGCCCTTAGCCCTTATTTTAAATTGTTCTTTAATTTTTAATTTATTTTGCTGTGAATTTTTAAAAATAAGTTGATGTAGCTATCATTTTGGGTGGCAGGCACACTCAGTGATGCTCAGGGGTTATTCCTGGCTATGCGATCAGAAATCACTCCTGACTTGGGAGACCATATGGAACTTCGGGGGATCAAACCACTGTCCATCCTGGGTCAGCCGCATGCAAGGCAAACACCCTACTGCTGCGCCATCACTCCAGCCCCATAGCTATCGTTATTTTAAATTATTTTTCCTTTAATCTGCCTTTCATAAAGAGTTGTAATGTTTCTGATTCTGTATATCTCCTGATGTAAAGTTAGATGCCTTTTGGGGTTTTTTTGTTTTGGAAATAAGAGATCCTTTTATAATTTCTTTTTTTTTTCTTTTTTTTTATTAATATCTTTATTTAAACACCTTGATTACAAACATGATTGTAGTTGAGTTTCAGTCATGTAAAGAACACCCCCCTTCACCAGTATGACATGCCCATCACCAATGTCCCAAATCTTCCTCCTCCCCAACCCACTCACCCCCCACTTTGTAGTGATTAATCTCAGCTTTTATTTGTCTTGGAAAGCCTTTGTTTCTTCTTATTTACAGGACAACTTTGTTGGATCGAGTATTTTATGCCTACAATTTTTATCTTTCAGTATTTGAAATATCATTCTATTCTCACATGATCTGCAGATGCTGCTGAGTACCATGAATATAACCTAGTAGGGGGTTTTTGAATTCCTAATGCCTTTAATTTTATTTTAAATTTTATTTAACACCATGATTTGCTCATAATACAGTTTTTTCAGATATTCAGTGTTCCAACACTAATCCCACTACCTTCTCTTTACCAATGACCCCAGTTTCCCAAGCCTAATCCATTAGCAGGCACAAAATAATTTACTTTATACTCTGTTATATCATATATCTCACAATGGTGTTACTAAAATCATTGCCTGAGGATTTTCTGAGCTTTTTGGTGCTAGTTGGGCCTTAGACATTATAGTTTTTATTCCTTGAGCTTAGAGGCTTCTACACAACTTTCCCTTCTAATATGTTGTGCTCCTACTGAGCTCCAGGAGCTGTGGAAATGGAATGATTCAGCAGCTTGGCATTTCTTCAAAAATTACTTGTGGAGCTGTGAAGCTGGGCCATTTATATACCAAAGGATGCCCAGTGGAGTAAGGTGCTGGGCTTCTTGTCAAGGTCCTGCACCCACCAAGAGACAGGGCTTATCTGAAACTATTCAATAGCAGCAAAGATTAGTTCTGCCTTTAAAAAATCTTTATTTGGAGTGGGTTACTAAGAACAAAAAATCAAACCATCATTTTTTGTTTTGTTTTGTTTTTTGGGCCACACCCGGTGACTGCTCAGGGTTACTCCTGGCTATACGCTCAGAAATTGCTCCTGGCTTGGGGATGCGAATGCCGGGGGATTGAACTGTGGTCCATCCTAGTCTAGTGCAGGCAAGGTAAACGCTTTACCACTTGCTCCACCGCTCTGACCCCAAACCATCATTTTTATGAAGATTGAAGAGAGTAATAAATATTTTGACCAAGCTGTGAAGAAAAACAACTTTATCATTGCTTTTTGATAGTTTTATTATTATGTAGCCTAGAGAAGGTATTAGACATTGAGTTAGCTCTGTGGATTTGTATACCCATGCCTTAGCCAGATTTGACAAGTTTGCAAATATTGTTCTCAGCCCATTCCACTCCACACACTGCTCCCCACCAGATTCCCCATGGGCTCACCAGAGAAGTGACTCAATACAGAGACTTATGGATTCAGTGCTGCTTAAGCCTTCTGGTGCCAGGAATTACCCGGGCCACACCAAGAATACTCAACCCTCATACTTTGGGGCTCATATGATAGCTTCATTATGCAATCAATCTGACTCATTAAGTCCTTTTCAAACCCCTTGCTCCTCTCTGGAAATAAAGGGAAATGGAGGGCTGAAAATTCTAAGCTTCTCTTTATGACTTGGTTTTTCTGATAATCAGTCAAGGAACCCACCAACAGTCATCACATTAGAACAAAGCAAAGCAAAACAAAACAAAAACCACTGATATCACTTGGAAATTTCAGGTATTTCAAGAACTGTGTCAAAAACTGGGGTCAAAGATCAAATGTTAGAACAGAACATGCTTTTATTCCTCTTCTCAATTAGAAAAACAAGGTTATACAGGTTCTAAAAGCCCTGTGCCAGCAATTCAGGACTGAAAAACATGTAGATAGATAGATAGATAGATAGATAGATAGATAGATAGATAGATAGATAGATAGATAGATAGATAGATAGATAGATAGATAGATAGATAAGGGCCTTGGTAGATGTGAGATTATACGTCAAAAATCAGTTGACTATTAACATAAAGTAAAAATTTCTGGATTCTCAGTTTATTGCACTGATCTGTGTCTATCCTCATGCCAATACCAAACTTCTCTTTCTCTCCAGTTACTTCAAGATGGTAAAATGGAGAAGCTGGAAGAGTTTGTTGAAACATATCCTTGTGCCTTTCCTTGCTGGGTTGGACCCTTTCAGGCATATTTCTATATCTATGATCCTGACTATGCAAAGACATTTCTGAGCAGAACAGGTAAGAAGAGTAAAGGATCTCAGAAATTTAATTTTTCTCAGAATGATGTGCACAAGTCTCAGACAGGGTTCTAAAGGAATTCTGAAGCAATGATTAGTATTAGGCTTGTCAGAGACCATGGCAAAAGTACTGAGTAGTTTCATGTCACTCTTAACTGCTTCTCACTCCCATACTTGTCTTGTTCTAATTCTGTGGTTATTAGGTTAGTGTATTATCAACATCCCCAGATCACCAAGTTTCTTTTGCCTACCTTGACTTCATGTTCAATCTCAGCACCAACCTCTATGTCCTTTCTTGAGCCTAAGTCTTCATGGTGTTCAGAAGTAGTTCAGTCTCTGCTTGTTAAGTATGTAAACCTGCTATCTCCATGGCTGATCTACCAGTCTAACCTCTTGATTGAGGTCCCAATTTTATTCATTTTGTACAATTGTTGCCTGTATTCACTTTTTAGTTTGTTTGTTTTTAGGCCACACCAGTAGTGCTCAGGAGTTATTGCTGGCGATACACTCAGGAGTTACTCCTGGTAGTGCTCAGGGAATTATATGGGATACTAGGGATCTAACTCAGGGCAGCTCCTTGCAAGGCAAACATTCTATCCACTGTACCATCACTGTACTATCACTACCCACCTGTCTTTACTTTTGATGCTCAAATCACACAGGCCTATAATACAATTTATTTTCCAAGATTTCCTGATGCACTGTCTCTTACAAAACATTAAAATATCCTATTTGTGTTCCCTGAATTTTATAAACTATGGTCTGATTTTTCTAATCTTTCACCTTGTACCAAAAGTTTCTAAAAAAAAAAAAAAAAAAAAAAAAACCTTTCATTAGAAAACAGCCTTTTCAGGACCATGCTTGTATAAAACCAGTCCTAGTTTTACCCCTGGTTCCATATATGATCTCCTTAACACAACCAGCTGCCAGGTGCGACCCAACACCTCCAAACAAAGAACAAACTTTATGTTCTTGTCTCTATGTTTCCTAGTTCCCAAGCTTGTATCCTTCTCATGCCCTCTCTACAGAAGCACCTCCACTCAAAATTCAAAAAAACTTCCCCATAGGACCAAGAAGATGGCTCCATAGTTGGGGGGCATGCTTATTTAGATACAAATTGGAATCTTGACACTGCATACTTTATCCCCAACACCTCTTCATGTGGCCTCTGGAGGCTCTGAGTACTTCCTGGATTGTCCTGATGGTGCTGAGCACCACAGAGTCCAAGCATCTATCACTAGGAGTGACCCCCGCTCCCATCACCCAGAGCAAAACAGTATCCCTTCAAAAAACTGAACAGAAGAAACAACAAAAAGTTCCTGGAACCCCAAGACATTTGTACTTCATTATCTGTCTGCTGACACCTGTTCTGATTGATAATTAACATTATTTTCAAAATTGTTCCTATAATTATTCTGTTAACTTTGGAACCCTCAGGCAATCTGTTTCTGTTAGAGAAAGTAGAAAAAAAAAAGGACTATGAATTTGTGTGCCAATCTCCTTGCAGGGATGATTGTTCTCTTGTTCTTACATTGAAAGTTGTGGTTTTCCTGGGTCTGCTAAGGCTGGAGGGAACGATCCTAGGGCTCCTTATAGCTCTTGATCTATGGTTAGTGGAGACAAAATAAGAGATACTTTACCAATTTAATGCCATCTTTTCTTTCTTCAATTCTGCAGACCCCAAGTCCAAGTCCTTGTATAAGTTCCTGATGCCATGTCTTGGTATGTATGGCCAATGAGAAGGGTAAGCCACTGTCCCATATAAAGCCCCTTTTAATATTAGAGCATCAAAAAAAAATAAAATTGGAATTCAGAAGCTTTCAGTTTGGCAGATGTAAACCATAGTTAGGACTTCACAGAGCCCAGCTTCTCAGAAAACTTCCTAATTTATTTTTCTCCCCAATGTCACATCCAGATATGTATGAATTTTTTCTAGCTTTGACTTTAAAACTTCAAGTTCATATATACCACTGATATTCTTTATCTTTAATCTTTCTTCTTTTGTCTTGAACTCTTTTTCAAAGAATTTTAAGAATGTTCTTTACATGACTGAAACCCAACTACAATCATATTTGTAATCAAGTGTTTAAATAAAGATATTAATTAAAAAAAGAATTTTAAGAATTTAAGAATTTTTTAAGGATTTGTTGTTATTCCATGAACAGATAAATCCAGCCTTTTAATCATATAGTTGGTCTTTATGTGAGACAAAGAAGAACTCAAATAAAAAGAGATTTAAAAATCTTTTAAAAATGGATTGAAAGAGGCCAGAGCGTAGGGCATTTGCCTTGCACGAGCTAATCTAGAATGGACTGCCATTCGATCCCTGGTGTCCCATATGGTCCTTCAAACCAGGAGCAATTTCTGAGTGCCTAGCCATGAGTAATCCCTGAGCGTCACTGGGTGTGGCCCAGAAAAAGAAACAAACCAAAAAAGAATTTAAAAATGCTTCAACTTGAATCCTGACTCCACTGGATAGTTGAGTGGTGGTCTTGGGAAGTCATGAAATCTCTGAGAACCCTTTTTTTTCATTTTTTGAAAATGAGGATGAGAATTATATTTCAGAGATATAAATAATGTTTAATAATTAAATATTTATAATAAATAATATAATAATATACATATACATAATATAATAATATAATGTATAAGTGTATCTATTATTTATATGTTTATATTTATAATATAATATATTATACAACTATATAATTATTATAAAAATGATATAATTATAATTAAATGATATTTAATTTGTATTTTCAATATTTACTGTAACAGATGACATTGTTCCAGCAGACACCATGCCTCACAAGCCTAGTGTGTTGTAAGCACTAAATGAAGACTATTATATATTAATAAACTTGAAGGTTTTTCAAATATCTAGTCTATAATTGCCTGGTAACAGACAGTTGTTTCTATGTTGTATCATTTGTAGGTGGCAAGGAAGAGGGAGATTTGAGGGTAAAGTGTAGGGGTACGTGTAAATTTTGTGTTCACACCATAGCTCATAAATTGGAGCAGAGAGGAGATGAATTTTTGTTGTTTTCCTAATAGCTAGACATACATCCATATTTTTGTTTAATCTTAACAGCAGCCTGGTGAAGTAGATGTCTGTTGATGTTTGGTTTGGGGGCCACATACAGTGATGCTCAGGGATTACTTCTGGTTCTGTACTCAGAACTTAGAACACTCCTTACAGCTCAGCGGACCATATGGGATGCTGGAAATGAAACCGGGGTCAACTGCATGCAAGGTAATTCCAGTCCCAGATGTTTTATTTAATCAAACTTTATTGCTGAGAAAAACCAAGCCTCAGGAAGGTTAAATAAGTAATTTACCCACTACATGTGCTATAACTAGACATTTAAGGCTTCATACTCGTATCAGGTTTTAAAATTTAGGGTCTCTCTCACAGTTTTAATCATATTCAAGCACCAAAACTCACTTCCAATTTGATATCAGAGTACTGCCCTGTGTGTCCCTGTCATTCATGATCTGTGCTTCTTGACTTTCCTTCTCCTTCTCATATAACAAAATGGCATGAAATTTTTCTACCTTTTTTTCTCAAGGAAAAGGACTGTTGAACCTTGATGGACCTAAGTGGTTCCAGCATCGTTGTCTACTAACTCCTGGATTTGATTTGAACATCTTGAAATCTTATGTTGAAGTGATGGTCCATTCAGTAAACACAATGCTGGTAAGAGAGGCACAAGGACTTCCGATTTGTTGTAAAATACTTTCAGCAGGAAGATTAGGGATGTGTCTCAGTGGAAGGTGGTTTAGATATGGCTTCTTGCCTTTTATGTCGGTGACCTGGTTTTGAATTCCAACAACACACACCAAAAAATTTAATACTTCTAGAGGGGAATGTATGATACATATTTTAGTGGTTGGTGAGAGCCAACATTGGATGATTTCTAAAAAACTATATATAAGGTGTATATGACTTTATTATTGTTCTTTGAGTGTTTAAAAAAGAATGGGGCCAGAGAGACAGTACAGCATGTAAAGCACTTGTTTGTATATACCTGACCTACATTCAATTCCTGGAATCCCATATGGTACCCTGAATACTGCTAAATGTAACTCAATACTCCACACTCCAAAGATGAAGATCTGGTTCTCTACCTACAATATATTTTGAGATCAAACCTAAGTATACAGATGGTAGTAAGAATCAGATGATAGATGGGGTCGGAGCGGTGGCCCAGGACATAAAGTGTCTGCCTTGCCCACGCTAGCCTAGGACAGACTGCAGTTCGATCCCCCGCCATTTCATATGTTCCCCCAAGTTAGGGGCAATTTCTGAGAGCATAGCCAGGAGTAACCCCTGGGCGTCACCAGGTGTGGCTGAAAAAAATATTTTTAAAAAGAATCATATGATAGATAGTAAGGAAAACAAAAATAACTGACAGTTTCAGATTTGGAGAAGACTCTCATTTACCATGACATCAAAGTTAGACTTGATATACAGCTGCCAAGCATGTAGGGATTCAAAATGCAAATATTTGCAAATATTTGTGGTTTAGAATAGATTTGCCTGAAGGTCATAGTTGAGGCACAACCTAGGTTCTTCTTGGGTGTGAACTGAAACTATATACCTGACCTACCTTCAATTCCTGGAATCCCATATGGTACCCTGAATACTGTCAAATGTAACTCAATACCCCACACCCCAAAGATGAAGATCTGGTTCTCTACCTACAATATATTTTGAGATCAAACCTAAGTATACAGATGGTAGTAAGAATCAGATGATAGATGGGGCCTCACCAGAGTGCAAGGAAAGACCACAGAAAAATACAAGCCACCCCAGAGAGGTAGATAGAAGTTTAAATGAGCAAAGAGTTTATGAGGCTTTTTTTTCTTGTCACAAGATGAGTTTTTTACCTCCATTCCCTACCCTGATACCCTGCCAAGTGTCAAAGTTTTAGAAAGGCTTTAACTGTTCAGTCATGCAAACAGTACAGACTCAACCTCACAGGACACAGTGCACATTCCCTAAATAATGCATCAAGCTGAATTATTTTTTTTGTTTATATGTTTTTTTGTTTTTGGTTTTTGGTCACACCAGCAGCGCTTAGGGGTTACTCCTGGCTCTAAGCTCAGAAATCGCTCCTGGCAGGCTCAGGGGACCATATGGGATGCCAGGATTCAAACCACCAACCTTCTTCATGCAAGGCAAATGCCTTGTCTTCATGCTATCTCTCCAGCCCCGTCAAGCTGAATTCTTGGTGCAGCTTCTGGACCCAGACATTTCAGGGGAGAAGGATGAGCTACCTCTGCTGAAATACTGCTTTTGCATGAAGCAGATAGTCATAGTCTTTGATTGTCTTCCCAGCATCCAATCCCTCATGACTGGCCTTGATGATATCACATGCTCTACTTTTCTGCAGTGCTCTCTGAGCTGTTAGCAAAGGGCTTCCCTTACTCAAAGATCATTCATTTGGTAGCTATCTCTCTGCACTAAGGCTGATGCCACAGCCATGATACAGCTACATGCTAGAGAAAACACAAGTTAAGAGAAAGACCCCCCAAAATTAGTGACAACTTATTTTTTTTAATTTTTGAAGAAAAAAAATTTTATTTCGAGATATTGAGGAAGGAGAGAGAGAAGATAAGGAAGTGAGAGAGTAATGAGTAATAAATTCAAGAGAGAGCACAGGCTTCTCAAAAGGTAGAGAGAGCTCTGGTATACATCCCAGCATAAAAGTAGGAGAGTTCACAATCTCAAGAGGGGAGAGGCAGGTGCCTGGGTACTTTGTACTCAGACAACATATGTGCCAGAGATTTGTTTCCCTTCAAAATGCCCTGTGATCTGAATCAGTGACTTTCAACCCCCCAGGCTGTCGTATGACTGTGTGCATTAATTCATATTCTCATGTGATTTATTAAAGATAATATCTTAACAACTTATATAAACATAATTTCCTTTTCCAATAATGACACAGATAACTCCTTGCAGTAATGCCCATGGCCATTGTACTTTGCAAGGACAATTTTTGTCCTTGGATATATTTCAGGGGTCAATAATGACAGACTTTCTGGCCCTTATTTAAGGCTTATTGAGTGAATTTAGTAAGGCCTTCTCCATGGAAAAAGAATACCTGCCTAACCATACACATTGTCTGGGGGTGACAACACTGTCAGGAACATTAGTGATAGATTAGAGATGGGAATTGCTAGACCAGGACCCCCATCTTCTTTGTTATGCTTCATGCTAGGCATCGTGTATTTCATTAGGCCCGATTTGAAGCAGGATAAATGGAATCCAGTGGGCACTGAGTCATTTTCCTTCCCCGAGAGACTCAAAGTAACTGACCCATCCTAGTGGACATCTCATTCATATTCCAGTAGTTAATGTTAATGCCTTTCCCAGCAGGAATGGGCTTGGTGTTGTTAGTAGCATAGCATTATGAAAACTGGAGCAATGACACTTTCCCTCTATTTCCCAGGATGACATAGAGGGCAACTGATCTTACTGACTTATCATTCAAGTAAATGAGACAAGGGGCTGGAGAAATATACAGCAGGAAGGGTACTAGCCTTGCCTGTGACTAACTGAGATTGATCCCCAGCATCCTATATGGGCCCTCGAGCACCACCAGGAGTAATTCCTGACTGCAAAGCCAGGTGTAACCCCTGAGCATCACAGTGTGTGGCCCAAAACCAAACCAAATTTTTTTTCTTGGGACAGTATTTTAGTCTACTAAGTCAGGATAAATTTTATCTGGTGCTCTAATATTTCATTTTTCTCTCTGCCAACTTTGTTGGTATAGAGAGTAATGTCTCTATTCAATACTGTGCTCTCCTTCCCACTCTTATACAACATAACTTAAAATGTTCTCTCATCCCCATCCCCATGAGCCCCTATTTGAAGAAGTTAACTGCAAATGGCCTTAGCCCTCTCAATTCCCAGCATCTCTATGGTTCCCTAAGCACCTCCAAGAGACATTCCTGAGGACAGTCATGAGTAACCTCTGAGCATCACTGAATGTACTCCCCAGCCTAAAGAAAGAACTGCCACTTGAGAGGGAGAGTACCAATATAGCCAATTTGCTAACACCTCAGAAATTGTGGACTGCAGTTGGTGGTCCAACTCCTTTGATAGTTGCCTTGCCTATTGTCTAGAATTCACATGCTGTCTTTCCATTACTTGAGTCCATCCTTTCAAGGGCAGCTCAGCATCCAGGGCAATAAGAATTGTACCAAGCACTGCAGTGGCTGCTTTCCTGTGCACTAAACCTATTGTATTTAATTCATAGTCTGTTTCTCAGCTTTTCTACTGTCAGAGATTATCACTAACATATGAGCCAGAATGTCAAGTCTCAGACTCCTGCAGCAAATCCAAATGTAGGCCCACAAAGGCCTACTCAGAATCATCCACCCTTTTGTTGTCTAAACTTAGGGGTTAATCAAATGCTGAGTCCAGCCCACTGGCTGCTACAGTTCAGTTTGTTCCATCATGGTTGCCATCCATCCAACACTCCTTTATCCCAACAGATAGCCATGGGCCTTGCCATTCACTCCAGAGTACTCCTAGCCTTACACATCTCACTTCTCTCCATTAACTGGTCATATTAAGTATCTTAAAGGTCAAGTTCCAACACCATCAGTTCTGACTATGAGCCTACAAAGACTCTGTGGTCCTGGTTTGTCCCAGACCTGGCCTTATTAGAGTTCCACCTACTGCTGCTCTTACCAATGCCAAAACGTCTTCACATGGGGGCTGTAACTGCCAGAAATAACTAAGATGTTAAGCTTTAGTTTAATATTGAAAATGGGAGCACCAGATCACTGCCCAGACCACCTGGGACTTGAAATTCTACCCTTTGCCAATCATCAGGAAAAATGAAAACAAATTAATCTAGCAGTATCAATGAATGAGGATAGAAGTCCATGTAAGTCCTCAAGTATATCAGAATTTTTGTGTTGCCTTAGGACGACATTAGAGCAACAATATTCTCCAAGTTTACTGAACTGAGGAAATTATTAGAAAAGAGACTCAGGGGATGGAGAGACAGTACAGTTGGTAAGATGCTTGCTTTGCAAGTGACTGATCTGTGTTCAATTCCTGACACTAAAAAGATTCTCCAAATCCTGCCAGGAATGGTCCCTGAGTGAAGAACCAGAAGCCCTGATTACCACTGAACATGACCCCAAAACAAAGAGAATGAGAACAGCTGATGAGAAAAATGAGAGCATTCAAACAGAAATGAAGGAAGCTGAAATCTATCTATTTATCATCTATCTATCTATCTATCAATATATATAGTATCAGGGTGAGGAAATTCAGTACTTGGAAACTAAACAACTTGCTGCTAAAACAGCCAAAAGATCAGAGAGAAAAGCAAAGAACAAATCAAAATATTCCTGGAAACAAATGAGAATGAAGACATAAATTATCAGAACATATCAGAGAAAAGGCTGTTCTAAGAGGAAGTTAACAGCAATGCAAGCTTTCATCAGGAAATAAGAAAAATATGCAAAAAATAACCTAACAAAATATCTTATTTCTAGAAAAAAACAAACAGTGAGTTCAAAGTAAGCAGGGTGTAAAGTAAGAAATGAATGAAATAGAAAAATACAAAAGATCATTTGAAATCAAGATATATTGGAAGAATAAACAAGATTAGCAACCCATTAGAAAAAAAGAAAAAAAATCTCATAAGCCAGATTAGAAATGAAAGGGGAGAAGCTACAACAGGTATTGTATAAATTAAAAAATTGCAATAAAAACTATGCCATGAAATTGGAGAGCCTAGAAGATATGCATTCATTTTGGAATATCCTAATTTCTTAAGATTGAGTGTATAAGAAATACAACATCTAGTAGACTAGTTTCTAGCTAAGAAATTTAAATGATAATCAAAAGTTTCCCAAAAATAAAATCCTGAGTTCAATGGGTTTTCTAGTGATTGCCTCCATAACCTTTTTAAAATACTTCCTATCCTACTCAGACTCTTCCAAAAAAGTGAGGAAATAAGAATTTTCCCATTTAAATTTATCCTATAAATAGACAAAAACACTACTAAGAAAAATTACAGGAAATATCCTGGATAAATATAGATACAGAAATTCTTAACAAAATTCTGAATTCAAGAATTAAAGGACTAACATTTAAAGGATCATACACCATGATAAACTTGAATTTATCCCAGGGTTGCATGTTTGTTTGATATACAAAAAATTCATTCATATAAACACTATATTTGTATAAGGAAAGATTAAAAAATTATATGATGTCAGTAGATCTAGAGAAAGCATTTGACAAAATCCAACACCCATTTATGAGTTAAAAAAAAAAAAAAACCTCCCTCAAAGGCCCTACAAGATAAGACTGTGGCAAGGCATTTGCCTTATTTGCAGCCAACTCTGGTTCAATCCTTAGCACCCCAGATAGTCTCTGCCAGAGTGATTCCTTAGTGCAAAGCCAGAAGTAAGCTCTGAGCACAGCTGGTATGCTCAAAGAATTTTTTTTTAATTCTCAATAAAATCGGGATAGAAGGAAGTTTTTTTTAATATAGTGAAAGTCATTTACCACAAAGCCACAGGTAACATACTCAGTGATGAAAAACTGAAAACTCTAAGATCATGTACAAAGCAAAGGTTTTTTTCATTCTCACCATTATTATTCAACATAGTATTGGAAGTCTTTGCCAAAGCAATTAGGCAAGATAAAGATATTAAGGGGATATAGATTGGAAAATAAATAAAACACACTATTTGTAAATGACAAGATATACTTAGAAAATCCTAAAGATTAGCCCCTCCCCCCAAATTCTTAGAAACAATGACCCAGTATTGTGTTAAGTGATTGATTGTAAAATCAATAAGAAGAAATCCACAACATTTCTACATGCAAAGAATGAAGTAGAAGAGAGAAAAAGGTTTTAAATCTCATTAACAATTGTGTTCCCGCACCCCAAATCAATTGTGCCCTTGGGAATAAATTTAACAAAGGAAGTAAAAAGCATACAAAGAAAAGCTATTAAGAATAGGCTAGGAGAGATCTATAGTACTGTGGGTAAGGCACTTGCCTTTCATGAGGCTGACCTAAGTTCAATTCCCAGCATCCCAGGTGTCCCCAGGCACTGCCAGGAGTAATTCCTAAATGCATAGCAGAAATAATCTATGAGTATCACTTGGTATAGTTTGGCCCAAATCCCCCCCAAAAACAAAAGGTAATAAAGTAGGCAGAAAAAAATAGAAACATATGGGGCCAGAGAGATAGCTTATTGATAAAGCTTTGTGCCACTCTCCTGAGTTTGAATGGCAATCTTCTACCTCATATCAAGAGCAAGTTGCCTGCCAGAATGATCGTTTTTATTGAGTACAGTGACCACCCCCATGTGAGGTAGTAGGGACAGAGTAAGGACAGATAGATCAGACTATCCTGAGCCAGTCCCACCTAGGTTTACATGTAAAACAATCTCTGTTTGGGGGTAAAACTAAGTTGTAAAGAAACAGATACAAAGAAACCAGGAATGTCTTCTTTTTGGGTAAAATAAGGTATAATCTAACAGGAAGGGAATTTGAGACACCCTTGGAAGAATAGTGACACTCTGGTACTAAATGGATGTTGGAACATTTTATGCCTTAAACTCTATTATTAACAGTGTATAAATTATGGCGGCTAAAAATTTTGAAAAATAAATTAATATCAAAGGTAATAAAGATTTGAGGAGATTGGCATCATGCAATTGATAAGAAAACTTGGTTAAAAGCAGACCAAATTGTCTTAAAATTGTCCTTTTTAAAAAAAATAAATAATATCTTTAGTTAAGCACCATGGTTACAAATATTAAAATTGTCCTTTTAGGGGCTGGCACGGTGGCACTAGAGGTAAGGTGTCTGCCTTGCCAGCACTAGCCTAGGACAGACCTCAGGTCCCTCCCCCAGCATCCCATATGGTCCCCCAAGCCAGGAGTGACTTCTGAGCGCATAGCCAGGAGTAACCCCTGAGCGTCACCAGGTGTGGCCCAAAAACCAAAAAAAAAAAAAAAAATTTTGTCCTTTTAACAGAGACAACCAGATTTAACAAATCCATGGAAATATTACCTTTGCTACCCCTAAAATTCTTATTTTAAGATTTCTTTTCCAGGGGCCGGGTAGGTGGCGCTGGAGGTAAGGTGTCTGCCTTGCAAGCGCTAGCCAAGGAAGGACCGCGGTTCGATCCCCCGGCGTCCCATATGGTCCCCCCAAGCCAGGGGCGATTTCTGAGCGCATAGCCAGGAGTAACCCCTGAGCGTCAAACGGGTGTGGCCCAAAAACCAAAAAAAAAAAAAAAAGATTTCTTTTCCATAAATCTTCTGTATCTTAGTACAGGCCCTCTGCAACCTGCTGTATTCATTTATCTTTGCCTATCTTTTTCATTCTGGAGCAATCTCTTTAAGGGAGGAATACTTTCCTCTCCCCTTCTTCTACCAGAAGAAATCCATGTATTTTATATGTTTTTCTTCTTATTCAGAAACACATTCTATTCTCCAAACTACCTTTACATACACTCATTTTCTATCCTTTTAAAGCAGGTATATGTAGGAACTCTTTGACGATGCATTGGAGAAGTCATAAAACTAAGATACCGTCTAAAGAAAAGAAATTACTTTGTCATCTGTTTAAAAGCATAAAGACTGAACCTACTGAGAAGATGTGGGGATTGAGACATCTTAAAACTTTAAATAATGCCAACTTCAACCCAGAGAAGGCTGTACCCCTTTAGGAGAGAAAAAAATTTCAGCAGGAACAAAAGACCTGATCAAGAGCATAAAAGAAGACCAGCAAAAGTTCAAAATTTTTTCACTGACAACAGACTTCTAACAGACATTTATATATAAGCCTGGACAGTATGAAAAAAAAGCCTATTAAATGAGCTTTGCAAAATCAAGCACAGAGCTTCTGTTTTGGAATCATCCACATACTAATTTGAGATGTGTGGTTCCTTTCTTTTACTTTATGGGTTCCCATATCTTTTTCTGCCTCTGCCTTTGTCTCTGCCTCTACCTCTATCTCACCACCAACAGCAACCTACCTCCTCATCTCCCTCTCTCTCTCTGTCCCCTCTCAATTTCCTAAATAAATATTGTGCTCCACTATTCTGCTGAAATTCTGTTCTGCAAGTGTAGATGATAAATCTCAGAGAATCCTGTGTGGTGATTGGGACTGACTCTACTTTGCCTGCAAAATAAAACAAGCCTTAATTCTACCTAAGATCCAAGATCCCCAAGACTCAGGTGATAGAGACCAGTTCCCTCACCCACGCAGGTGCTCATGGAAGCCTTTTTATCAGTCTTATATCGCCCATATACCTCCAGGCACTTCTCTAGGAAAATCAAGATGAATCAAGGAGCAGAGTGTGCTCTCTCTCTCTCTCTCTCGTTCTCTCTCTCTCTCTCTCTCTCTCTTTTTCTCTCTCCCTCCCTTCTCCTTCCTTCCCTTTTTCCCATCCTCCTCCCCTATTGACTCCCTCACTTCTCATGTCATCCACCAATTTCATTTTAGAATAATTAATTAACTCCTAATGAAACCCAGGTTTGATCCCCCCAGATTTGATCCCCTGTATACCATATAGTCCCCCGAATCTGCCAGGAACAATATCTGAGTGCAGAGCCAGGAGAAAACCCTGAGCACCGCTGGGTATGGCCAAATCCCCCCCCCCAATAAAATAAAGTTTTTCCTTACTTGTTCATCTTGGATTGCTGCCAGCAGTCCTGGGTACTTGGCATTTGTTAGTTTACAATTTATGGGACAGAGGACAAACTTGCATGTTCAGGGTATATTTCTCCAACATTGTCTCTTTTCTAATTTTGTAAGTGGAACTTTAGTCAGCCTCTAGCCAGCATGGATGGTTAGGCAAATGGTCTACAGTAGAGGCTAGCCCAGTGCACTAGCTATTTGTCATCCCCACTCACCACAGGCTACTAGTGCAGTTTCTCAAAACAAGCACAGGAAAATAGCCAGAATTTTCCACATGGTTACCTTATCTTTGTAGCCCACAAACATCTTACATACAGGCCAGCCTGTCCACACAGAGGTCAGAAGTCAACTTAGATTTCCCCTGATAATACTTTTTTCCCAAAGCCAGAGAACTAATGAGACTTAAAAGTTCTCTTCCCAATGTCAAATGTGGGATCCTCTGTTTCTTGGGGCTACTGACTAGTTCCTCAATTGCTGGGGCAAAGCCCACCTTTCCCAGGAATACTCAGCAATCTGTCCCAGACCAGAAAATAGGAAGAGACCAAAGAAAGATTAGCAAGTAAAATTTTTTGATGAACAAACAAATTTACTCACAAGTCTTTGTCTTCAATCTCATGTCCAAAGTTTGACAGGGGCTTTAACTATCCTCAGGCATCTATGTGGTTCAGTTAATGTCAACAACATATTTCACAGTACACATGTTCTTGAAACTACTTCCTCAACACACACATTCGAAGGAGAGGGTGATTGCCCAGGTTCCCAGCTCCAGCTCATGACCCAAATAGGTGGTTGCTTTCTTTAAATGTTCTTTCCTCAGTAGCTTATCAAGGGTCTTGCAAGGGATGTGACCCTTAGGGTACAAGTCAGATAGGTACACATCGTGCCTGGCTGTGACCCAGTTTCCTGCACAGACTTCTGTTCACAGCTTTTTCTGACGCCCCCCCCCAAATCAAAAGCATTTTCGTGTTCCAAAATTAAGCCTGTTTATAGTGGCTGAGATTAGTGATGGACTGGGTTTCTAGCAATTTGGGGACTGACGATGGAGCAAGTGCTTGAGTAATTATGGGCCTTTCTAATAAAGATGGTCTATTTTATTGGGCCTCTGGTCTGTTTCACAGAAAAAGTCATTAAAATAAGTGAAAGGTCTAAGATACTTCACTCAGCTCTTCACCAGGTTCCCTATATGCTCTTTCTCATCCAGTTGGTGCATCTGTCCCTCCATTAAATTAAAGAAGTACTTGGCTTATTCTTTCATGAAGTATTTAACTTCTGCCAGGTCAGGGCTATCTCTTCTCATGAGGCAGTGTCAGGAGTCATCTTCAAACAAAGGGAGTTTGATGATGGTGATATTGTTTATCTTGACCTTCTGTACCAGGGTAAGTGGGAGGAAATATGTAGCAGTCAGGACACAACCGTGGAGGTCTTCGAACACATCAGCCTGATGACCCTGGACATGCTCATGCAATGTGCTTTCAGCCAGGAAACCAACTGCCAGCTAAACAGGTCAGCAAAAGGAAGGGAGATAGAAAACAAATTTTGTTAGCTTTATCTAAGGCAATTATTGAAATATTTTTCTCACTTTCTCTTCTAGCACCCAGGATCCTTATGTGAAAGCCACATTTGAAGCCAGCAAAATCATCTTTTACCCCTTGTACAGCTTCTTACCTCACCCTGACATAATTTTCAAGTTCAGCCCTGAGGGCTACTGCTTACAGGAGATAAGCACAGAGCTGCATCAGTACACAGGTATTTCTGGGATACAAAGAAATAATGCCACCAAAGTGTGTAAGACCTTTAAATTTTTTTAATATAATAAAAAAATGAGTAAAAGAAACTCAGTCTCTCAGTCACAGAAATTGTACAGCAGGCAGAGCACTTGCCTTGTATGTGCCCAACCAAGCCCAGGTTCAGCTCCAGCACCCCAGATGGTTCCCAATCACTAGCAAAATAGACCCCTGAGAGCAGAGCTAGGCATCAGTCTTGAGCACCACCAGGTGTGAACCTAAAAAAAAAATTAAATTAAACAAAAAACACATAGTGGAAATATATTTTAAGTTTTTTTTTCTTGATCTATGTTATGGTATTTATACTTCAGATTAAGTGAAATAACTTGGGAGAGAAGGACAAATACCAGATGATCTCACTTATCTGTGGTCTATATAATAGAAAAATAAAACAAGTAATGATGACGTCCTTGGCCTGAGTTACAAAACTCATATTGTCAAAGAGAGTGGGAAGTCTGGGGCTGGGGGGAGACATGAAAAGATAGACTAGATATGACTCTAATGATTTATTATAAATCTTTCCCTTTCTCCCTCCCCACTACTACTTTTTGTTGCATTTATTTCACTCTCGATTTGGGAGGAGGAGCCCACACCCAGTGATGCTCAGGGTCTTCTGGTTCTGTATGCAGGGTTCACTCTTGGCAGGGCTCAAGGGATCATATGGGATGCTGGAGATCAAATCCAGGTCAGCTATATCCAAAGAAAGTGCCCTGGCTGCTATACTGGTGCTTTGATCCCTTCACTTTCAGTACCTGTGCATTATTTGTCCACTCTTGTCTTTACCTTTATTTTAACAAGATGTAAAGGTAAATCTATGAAACATCCATCTCTGTTCTTTTATGATGTTTTTCCAGTTTTCTTTTTGTTGGATGAAATTAAACCACAATTGAATTTCCCAAATTCCCACATTTATAACTATTTTTGACAGACTCTATTTGAAAGACAAGTTTGACCGATATTTCAAAAACTACCTTATACTTTGTTTACTTGAGTTACTTCAAAATTCTCTATGGTTGCCTTGATTTCTCGATTGTCCTTGAGAAATAATAATGCTAGCCTTATTTTGTTACCCTTAAAATCACTTGGTCATTCCTCTAGAATCTATGGGGAATTTTTCCCTCTGTCTTTAATGTTGATAGGCTTTACAAATATTGCTTAAAATGGGTTATCATAACTTTTCAGGCCCTTGAGTATGTAGACTAAATTTTTTTCCTATTTCCAGATTTCTTGGAAATATAGTTTTAAATATTCTAGTCCATATTTTTGCTTTTTCTTCAAAATCCTTTAATGACACTTATGGTGACCTTTATCAATTCTTTATCAATTTCTCTGTGTTTCATTTGATAACTTTTTATGATAAAAGAGATAAACTGAGGAAAGAATGATTGATAGCTCTACGTAACCCTGAAATCACTTTGTATTCTCTCTAGTTACATAATGTATATCTTAGTTTGCTTTGTTAGTCTCTGAAGATTTAAGTAAAGATTGTTGACTGATAGGAAAATTTTAAATGTCTTCAAAAATTAAATTTATATAGAGGAAACAGTAGTACAGTGATTAGAGGTACCAGTACTTGCCTTGTATGCACTTGCCTTAGTGTAGACCCTTGCCAGGACTGATCCCTGAGTGCAGAGCCAAGAGTAAGGCCTGGATATGACACAAAAACAAACAAAAATCTTCAGAAAATAGGGCAATATTCAAAGCTATTCATGGTCCTGACTTACTCAATAATTTATTGTACTTGGACTTTGCTGTGATATTGATAACGGGAAATTATTTTTTTTACCTCAGAAAAAGTATTCCAGGATAGAAAAAAATCTCTTAAGGATGAGAAGAATCAGGAAAACACTCAGAAGAAGTGCCAGGATTTCTTAGATATTCTCCTTTCCACTCAGGTAAATTATTCCCATTTGGGGCCAGCGAGATAGCTCATAGTAGGGCATTTGCCTTGCAAGTGGCCAACCCAGGACAGGCCTTGGTTTGATTCCTGGCATCCCATATGGTCCCCTGAGCCTGCCAGGTGCAATTTCTGAGCACAGAGCCAAGAGTAATCCCTGAGAGCCACCGGGTATGACCCCAAAACCAAAAAAAAAGCAAAAATATTCCCATTTATGAGTCTCCACATATATCAGTTTAATTATGAGTGGATGTATAAGTGAAGATTAAAGAAAAATTGGTCATATAATCTTAACAGTATTTTGGTTGATGGGTTATATTTATATAATTCGGGGTGAACAGTTCTGAATTTCTCTCCTAAAGGAGTTAGATAAGACTGAATTTTCTACTAATCTAATAATAGCCATTATCTTAAAAATAATTTTCCCCCTTCATTTTTTTTCTATTTTCTTCCTAAAACCACTAATTTTGGTCGAGACTTCCAATCATTTGCAAACTGTTGGTGCATAAAAATATTTCTGCTGTACTTTCTAGGCTGAGAACATCGAGTCCTTTCCAGATACGGACCTGCTGGCTGAGGTGAACACATTCCTGCTGGCAGGGCATGACACCACAGCAGGGGGCATCTCTTGGCTCCTTTACCACCTAGCTCTGAATCCTGAGCATCAGGAAAGATGCCGAGAGGAGATCAGGGGCATCCTGGGGAACGGGTCTTCCATCACCTGGTGAGATCTGCATCCTTAAACATTTCATCTTAGTTCTCCTCCTGGGATTCTAATTTTTTGTCTCTCTCTCTCCTGGCCCCTGGATCATAGTGCTTCAAGATGTGTATGGAAGAGGCAATATACTATTCTTTTCTAGCGACCCTAAAACTATCTCCTTATTTTTTGCATAATAACATTTCTCATCCATTACTTCTTTGCTACCTTCATGTTCTAATCAGTGATACATGATATATCCTAGTTCTCGCTTTTATTTTTTAATTTTTAAATAATATCTTTATTTAAACACCGTGATTACAAACATGATTGTAGTTGGGTTTCAGTCATAAAAAAAAGAACACCCCCCCCTTCACCAGTGCAACATTCCCATCACCAATACTCCCATCTCCCTTCCCCTCTGGCCTGTATTCAAGACAGGCTTTCTACTTCCCTCACTCATTGGCATTGTTATGATAGTTCTTTCTTTTAATCAGGTTCTGGTACCTGGGAAATGGGAACTTGTTTCTTAGGCTTGCTTTGGGATCTTGATTGGTAGGCCTAAGAAGGACTCTTATTTGAACAACCGAGTCTTTAAATTATTTAAACCTCAGAGACTTTGGTAAATAATCACCAATTCCACTCCTCAGAAATGACTTTGGACTTTGAACTAAACTGAGGGCCTGTTGCTGAGTTAAGCAGATGTAGACTGGAGACATATGTAATATTGAGGCAGTTAAGTGCATACAAAATTCAGTGTGGTCATGTGTGCCTTCCATGAGTTCATACTCCAGTAACCAGAGACAGTAGCAGCTAGTAAGACATATGGACTGGCCAATGAAGAAACTTGGGTGACAGGCACCTATCCTAGTAGGGCTCATGGGACCCTCCTGAGAGAACTGAGACTTAAAGCACCTCCCTTAAAGTGAGTAGGAATTTTTATGTGAAAAGTTTCAATACCATTTTGTTAGCTTTGAGTATCTTTCTGTTAATGAAGCCCACATTATTTATGGATTCTTCCCTTGAATGTGCATTTTTCAAACATCTCAACATAAGCCGCACTTCACCTTAACAAGATATTCTACATATCATTGTTTTGCAATGGGATTGCAAAGGGATTGCAAGTTAGAAATGCTTAAGGTGAGGCCAGAGAGACAGCATGGAGGTAGGGCATTTGCCTTGCATGCAGAAGGACGGTGGTTTGAATCCCAGCATCCCATATGGTCCCCTGAGCCTGCCAGGAGTGACTTCTGAGCCTAGAGCCAGAAGTAACTCCTGAGCACTGCTGGGTGTGACCCAAAACTCAAAACCAAAAAAGAAATGCTCAAGGCAAGCCAGCCCTATAAATAGAGGGAAAGACAGTATGACAAACAGAAAAGTCATCTCAATTAGAATATTTGTAAAGAGGGCCCGGAGAGATAGCGTTTGCCTTGCAAGCAGGCGATCCAGGACCAAAGGTGGTTGGTTCAAATCCCAGTGTCCCATATGGTCCCCCATGCCTGCCAGGAGCTATTTCTGAGCAGACAGCCAGGAGTAACCCCTGAGCACTGCCAAGTGTGGCCTAAAAACCAAAAAAAAAAAAAAAAAAAAAAAAAAAGAATATTTATAAAGAAAAATTTGGATTTATATAGGTACATGAGTGATCTCACTTTTTATAGGTAAAAATATGTCATTTTCTGAAGCCAATCTTTGCTTAAGTTAAAGGCAAACACCTCCACTCTCCATGGCACTGTAGCATTTCAACAAATAATTTTTTAAAACTTTATTGATTGATTGATTGATTGATTGACTGGTTGTTGGGCCACACCCAGCAGTGCTCAAGGGTTACTCCTGGCTCAAAACTCAGAAATCACCCCTTGTAGGCTTCGGGACATATGGGTACAAGGAATCAAACTGGGTCCCTCCTGGGTCAGCCACATGCAAGGCAAGCACCCTACCGCTGTGCTATCTCTCCGGCCCTTCAACAAATAACTTTAAAGAATTGTTTTTTCTTCCCAAACTCATAAACCTCTTCTCTTCCTTCCCAATCCATTCTTACATATTCTTTTTTTTTTTTTTAACTTTTGGGTCACAGCCAGCAGTCTTCAAGCATTATTCCTAACTCTGCACTCAGGAATTATAGCTGACAGGCTCAGTGGACCTTATGGGATACTGGGGATCAAACCAAGGTCTGCCACATGCAAGGCAAACTCTTTAGCACCATACAATAGGTCCAACCCCTCTTTACTTATTCTTGCTTTATATCATGGACTCAAGATTGCAGAAGTGGTTTTCAGAAATTGTCTTAGTGAGTCCTTAACCAAAGGTGCTGTCTGGGTTAGTACTTTGCTTTATAATCAGGACATTGTAAATATTGTAACATCCTTTTCCTCTTGGACTTCAGCTGATCTTGAGGAAGAGAGTCCCATTTAATATTCTAGTATGAAAATCACCTGTCAAAAGAGTTTAACCTATGGGAGTGATGCCAGTAATAAACATAAAATAGAAACAATTTAAACATAATTCTTCTGAGCTACCTTTGGAGTCTGAGTTCCCTCTGGTCCCCACTTGTCCTCACAGGGACCAGCTGGATGAACTGTCGTACACCACAATGTGTATCAAGGAAAGTCTCCGAATGGCCCCTCCAGTCCCATCTGTTTCCAGAGAACTCAGCAAGCCCATTACCTTCCCTGATGGACGCTCCTTGCCTGCAGGTCACTGCCTTCTCTTGCTAAAAAAATTTCCTAAAAATTTGGAGTTCTGGGATCAAAGTACCCAATACAAGTGGGGTTCTCCACTCTTGAAGAAGGAAAAAGATCGTTGAAAGGTCACTCCCTTAGGGCCAGGCCTTATTAAGTGGTCAGTAGCTGTGTCCTGATTAAAGTTCAGAGACTTTTCTGTAGTATAGACTATTCCCAGAGGACCCCCCCCCCAACTCCAGAATCCCAATTCAGGGATTTCTTTCTTTTTGGGACATTGTAAAATGATCAACATTTGGCTGAGCTTGAGATTTAGGTGAGACTTTATAGCAGTTAAGAATCATTATTCTTATTTTGAAGGACACAAAGTGGACATTTACTTTATCACTCAAATATCACCCTTGAACATGGACAGCACCTCACGGTGGATAGAGGAATTTCCAGCACATTCTCTCAAAATCTCCACCCCTGTGGAATTTGCTCTTAGCACTTATATGGGGCTTCACAGTTCTAAAACAATTTAAAAAAAAATGTTTTTGGTGGAGCTAAAACCCCACTGGGATCCCCAGAGTGAAGTGTATATTACTAGAACTCTCACAAAGGTTTCACTAAGAGCCCAGTGATTTTCAGAGCATCCCTGGGCTTGGGGATGACAGAGAATGTGAGACCACCCCACCTTCTGAGTTAGGGGTTCAGTAACTCTTGTCCCTAGAAACTATTCAACGGGGCTGCTGCTAGCAAACAGAAATAGCCCTCCACTTCCTTTAACATTTTTAAACAGATCCAGAATAATTTACTAGAATTATCCCTGGTAACTAAAAATCTTTGAATTGTCTTTTTTTTTTCATTCCCGAACTACGCACCTTTCACTGGGGCTGCCTGATAATTCTATCTTATGCACAATAATTGTAAATTCTCACCCTAGGAAGTCAAACTGTCTATAGTGGATGTTTTGTAGTCAATTAATAGACATCCAAGGAAGATCACAGAAAAATAGTATCGCAGTAATGATTTTGATATAGTGTCAATACTGCCTTAATGAAAAACCATGTATTATCCAAAAGCATTGTTTAAAAATTAAAATGCTGGGCCAGAGTGATAGCACAGCAGCAGGGCTTTTGCCTTGCACGGGTCCAATACTTGATAGACCCAGGTTCAATCCCCAGCAGCCCATATGGTCGTTAGAGCCTTCCAGGAGCGATTTCTGAGTGAATAGCCAAGAGTAACCCCTGAATGCCACTGGGTGTGGCTCAAAAAATTAAGATGCCCTGTAGCTTATCTTGCTGTAGTCATCTCTCAGTTAAAGTACACTGCACTCTGCCAACTTCTTTCCTTCAGAAGAAAAGTCTTAGACCAGGGAGAAATCAGAGAATTAGTGTGCATGCTCTGCAGGCCAGTCACCTGGGACTGATTCCTCAGACCACATGGTCTCCAAGTAATGTACTATGGAAGCCCAAATACCACCAAGTATAGTGTGACAACCTGTTGCTCCATTTGTGGGGTCCCGTTTACTCCTTTGTTAGGTATTTGTGTATCCTCAAAGAGCTCCCAGAATGAGAAATTGATTCCCATCCTCTTATCCCCTTTTTGGTGGGAGATTTTGGTAATATGTATCCACACAGACCGGAGGGTTAAGGAGTAAAAGGTTGGGCAAAGAGAGTCCTTTGTTTGTCTGCTGCAAGCTCCAAAAAATGCCTCGAGCCAGCCAGCAAACTCTGCCAAAAGACCCTGAACACCTCGCTCCCAAACTATTTATTCGGCTCTCAACAGCGTCCCCACCTGGACGGTCAAGGTGGGACAACAGGCAAAGAACAATCTTATGGAAACGTTTTCATGTACAACAGCAACCAACTTTTAAAATTAAATAAATAAACATCTCCTCTGAAACACACACACGCGCGCGCACACACACACACACACACACACACACACACACACACACACACGTCAACAGTGTTATAGCCATAGGCCCATGGAACCCAAACTACAATAATTAAGTTGTGCCTATTAAGGAGACGGACTGGGTGGGGGAATGGAAAGGGGTCTTGACTTGGGCACAGTGGAAGAGGGATGCTGATAGGGCCCTGAAACTTCGAAGTGCAGCTTTGTAAATCACATTACTTATTTAAAGATTATTTTTACGGGCCGAGCAGTGGCGCAGGGCGTAAAGCATCTGACTTGCAAGCACTAGCCTAGCATGGACTGGGGTTTGATCCTCCAGCATCCATTATGGTCCCCCAAGCCAGGAGCGATTTTTAAGCACATAGCCAGGAGTAACCCCTGTCACTGGGTGTGGCCCAAAAATTATTTTTAAATTTTAAATTGAAAAATAAAAAACTTTTACTGAATATTGGTATAGAAGTAGCACATAACTTACCCTTTTTAATCTACTCTCATCATCTTCCTTTCTCAGGAATAACTGTGGTTCTCAGCATTTGGGGTCTTCATCATAATCCTGCCATCTGGGATGATCCAAAGGTATGATTGTCTTACATATAAGTCCATCAGTGAATTAACACTATGCACTTTACTCTTGTTAACTGCGTGAAAGTGGCTAAACAGTCTGGCAAATGACACAAGGTAAATAAAACCAAAAAAAGTAACCAAAAAGGCAAAATTTGTCCACTAAGCAGAAAGTTTCTCTTCCCCTATTCCTGCTTCATCTTTGCCTTGATTGACCAGACTAACACTATGTCACAGTCTGTTCTAGATTGTCACCATCTGTACGTCAGTGATTTCTTGTGTAATCTCCGTCTAGCACTTAGATACAGCAGGAGTGTCCTGTCTATGTAGCCATTTAAGCAACTCAAACTATCATTTTGCCAGGTCTAACAATCCATTCTGGCAGGAGGCTGAAAGAGTAGTGCAGGGGCAAAGCATGCCCGTCTTGCAAACATATGCTCAAAAGTTCATATACTCCATCTCTCATATATTTCAACAAGCACAATCCTAGTTTTGCTGTTTGTGTCTGGAAGTTCTGCTCACTGCAATCCACAGCTCCAAGCAACCTCTGGCAAGCATGTGTGTTAGCACATCAGCAATCCATAGAGTACTATATAACTTGTGTCCCTCAGTTGAGGTTGCACCCCAGCAAACCTGTGTGCAAGCTCTGCCACCCAAGAAGTGCAAACTAAGGGAAGCACTATGGCCAAGTGTGAAAAGCATGACAACTTAATTTGCCACCAACCACAAACTAAAAATGTGCAAGCACCACCCTCAGGTATATAGCAGCAACATTGAAGGAAAGGGGGAGGAATTTTTGTAAAATATTCTGGCAAGAAATCAATGATATGCTTAGTCTGAGCATTCTTAAAGGAACTATGTAGAGAGGTCCAGGTAGGGTTTAGAAAAGGCAAAATACTGCTAGAGTGTTTGCCACTCCTGGGCCTAATGGAACATGAGACAGAGAGAGTGAGAAAGAGACAGAGAGAGAGAGAGAGAGACAGAGAGAGAGAGAGACAGAGAGACAGAGAGACAGAGAGACAGAGAGAGAGAGACAGAGAGAGAAACAGAGAGAGAGACAGAGAGAGAGACAGAGAGAGACAGAGAAAGAGACAGAGACAGAGAGAGACAGAGAGAGAGACAGAAAGAGAGAGAGAACAGGGAGATGACTGTGGAAAGACCATCAGAGAAGACTGTGCTCCTTAATGAAGCAGAAGTCAACTTGACACAGCCTGGGATAAAGGGGCTCAGAAGATAAATGCCCCAAATACCTCTCTCCCTACAGATCTGCTGTCCAAGTCTTCTATTAACCAAACCCAATAGGAAACTGTAGAGGTCAGCTTGTCTGTATCACAGCAGGATAGGAAAGTGAGAGAACATCTGAAAGGCAAAAAGATATTCGACTCTTGATTCAGTTTTGTTTTTGAAACTAGAAAAACTATCTTGGGGAGACAGGGTGGGGAGAAGCGGAAAAAAAAAAACAAAACTATCTCAATAGTGGCCAGAGTGATAGCACAGTGGTAGGGTAGGGTGTTTGCCTTGCACGAGGCCAACACTGAAAAGAGCCGGTCAATTTCTGACATCCTATATGGTCCCCCAAGTCAGGAGCGATTTCTGAGCACAGAGCCAGGAGTAACCCCTGAATGCCTCCAGGTGTGATTCAAAAAAAATGTTTTTGAATACTTCCCTTTATGTAAGCTGCTAGGATTTAAAAGTGGGAAGTTGGACAGAATGTTTTTGAATACTTCCCTTTATGTAAGCTGCTAGGATTTAAAAGTGGGAAGTTGTCTCAGTGGTAATTGATTTGGGTTTACCTTCACATCTCAGTGTGCACATTCTCTCACATTCAACCTGAAATTTGCTGCCATTTTGGCATTACTGTGTGTGTGGTGTGGGGGTGTGGTGTTATGTGCCTGGGCACAGATTCATCAATTGGGAAACCAGACAAGATCTGCTCGCTGGCAGTGGCCCAGGCCACGGTGCTAGCCATTTGCCAGCCACATGGGCTATTGAGCACTTGGAAGAGTTTCCTGCCAGAATGGAGATGTGCTGAAAATGGCAAAATAAACATTGAATTTTGGAGACATAGCATAAAAATGTAAAATGTTTCTCTAAGAATCATTTGCGTGGAATATCTTAGAGTTGGCCACTTTTCTGTTAAACAAATTACATTGTTAAAATTAATTTCACCTCTTCAAATTATGGCTACCAGAACAACTTCAAAGTATGTACGCAATTTTCACATTAGATTTCTGTGGATCGGGGCTACAGAACTTCAGAAACATGTTCATGGTATTTGGGGGATGGGGTTCTTCTCATTTCAGGTATTTGACCCCTTGAGGTTCTCTCAGGAGAATTCTGATCAGAGACATTCGCACTCCTTCTTACCTTTCTCAGGGGGACCCAGGTGAGAATGAATTGAAATTGTTGAAAATATCCAACTGCAGGGCCGAATGATAGCACTGCATTTGCCTTGCATGCAGCCAACTGGGACGAACCTGGGTTCGATCTCTGGCATCCCCAATACTGCCAGGAGCAATTTCTGTGCTCAGAGTCTGGAGCAACCCATGAGCACTGCCGGGTGTGGCCAAAACAAACAAACAAAAAAATCCAACTGCTTGTTTCCATTAGCCCCACTGTTATAGATTCCCTCTGGGAACCTGTCATCTTGCCAGATCAGGCTCAGATCTTGGTTCCTCTTTAAGCAATGGACAGCCCAATTGGTCTCACAAGGATAGCACCCCTATCATCTCCTGTGGACCCCATGCCTCAGAGCTTGTCCCTGCACCCAGTGCAAACTGGAGTCAGAAGCTCAATGTAGCCCACCCCAAAATATAAAAACCAATTCCTAAACGTCAGTTTTAGTGAGGTAAAATTGACATATAAACGTGTAATCCATTCAATAGCTAAATTGTTATGACTTGAGATATACTAATATATCTGTATATTAGTGAAAGGACTATGAAAGAACTCTATCAATTAGAATATCCTTTACCTCAGATATTTACCTTCCTTTAATCTTTCTTTTTGCATAAGAACTTTTAAGTTCTATTCTCTCAGCAATTTTGCATGCCCCTCTGCAGCATTGTCCATCACCGTCACCAAGTTTCACATTAGATGCACCAGGCAATTCAATGCTATAAGAAACTCCAACTACTTTCCTATTCAGTGAGGGAACTACCCTGCTCACATCTTTCAGGGCACAATATAAGTCTACCGTTCAACAGTTTTTATGGCACATAGTGTAGAAACATTGCTTTACCATCAACTATGTTACTCACATGTCTAAGAAAAGGAAGCAGCCCCAGTTTTCAAGTCTCTCTCCCTTCCCCTGGTCCCATGTCTGCAGGAGCTGCATCGGACAGCACTTGGCCATGGTGATACTGAAGGTGGCTGTTGCCTTGATCCTGCTCCGCTTCAAAGTGACTCCAGACCACGAAAGACCTCTTGTCTTCTTGCCCCAGATTATCCTCAAGCCTCAAAATGGGGTCCATTTGTACTTGCAGAAACTTCCCAAATGTTAGCACCCAGGATACTGAAATGCCTGACTTTTGTTTCTTTGTTTTAAAGTTAAGTTACAGCTAACGGTCCAATGAAATGGAGAGGTATCAAAGTCTAGTGGGATGAGCAGAGGGCTGGGGTCTATCTCTATGAAGCAAACACTAAACCCAGACAGATTCAGGCTCACTTACTTCCTCTAAAACATTAAGAGATTTTCCAGATCCTTTCTGAAAAGTTCTGGCTTTAAAGATCCTGACTGCTATTATTTCTATCAAGAATTTTTCTAGGTGGCTCCCATATATTATTTTTCTGGTTATGTTAATATTTTTTGGTGCTAGGGAGCCAGAGAGAGAGTATAGAAATAAAGGGCTTGCCTTGCATGCAACTAACCTGGGTTTGATCCCAGACACCCCAGATCAGGAGTGAGTTTCCTGATCTCACTCCAGTGCTCTGATCCTGAGCACTGCTAGGTATGGCCTAAATAATAATAATAATAATAATAATAATAATAATAATAATAATGATTTTATTTTTATATGAGTATTAGATATATGTATGCTTACATCAATTATTCCAAAAAAGAATATGGTGAACCAGAGAAACAGCTCAAAAAGTTGAAGCACAAGCTTTGCATGCAGGAGGTCTGGGTTCCATACCTGACATATATGGTTCCTTAAGCACCAGGAGCAACCCTGGAGCACAAAGCAGGGACTAGTTGGGGCTGGAGAGAAAGTACAGTGGGCAGGGCCTAGCCTTATATGTGATCAGCCTGAGTTTGATCCTTGGCATTCCATAAAGTCTCCTAAACCACCAAGAATGATCCCTGAGCACAGAGCCAGGAGTAAGTCCTGAGCAACTGCATTCCCCAATGTTTTTATATTAATAACTTAATTGCATTTATAAGCATGTAAAATAAAAAGTAAAATTCCCACATCAGGTAGCCCACAGCTCCCTCCCATCTCTTGCTGATTTTCCTAAAATCAGAAGTTTTATATTATTTCAGAACTTTCTCCTTTGTACAAATGTAGGTGTGTATTCCTATAGTATAACCATATTCACACTGTTATTGTCTTTATCACTAATAAAAATACATCTTATTACTAACCATGGCTTTAGCTTTCTCTAATATGTATGTGCTATAATTTATTGTTTATTATTTTCCTAGAATTTGACATCTAAGTTATTTTATATAAGATACTTACTAGTCATTGTGTTTATGTTTGTTTTGTCCTCTGTGGTCTGTATATCATCTTTTTTTTCCTATGGGGTTCTTTGTCTTATTTTTTGTTGTTGTTTGGTTGGTTCTTAAGGCCACACCTGATAGTGCTCAAGCTTACTCCTGGCTCTGCACTCAAGGTGGGCCATAGGGATGCCAGAAATTGAACCCAAGTTAGTCATGTACAAGGCAAGCACCCTATATATTGTACTGTCATTTCTTCCCCCTATTCTTTTCTTATTGACTCCTATAAATACTCTTTGGTATACTCTGATTAATAATCCTTGATTGTACCTTTTATTTGTAATTGCCCACATTTTCTTTTTAAAAACTGCATGGTATCTGTTATTATATGTGACCCTTCCATTTTTTAGAAAGGTGTAACATTTGCTTGGTATCTTACTTATTTGTCTTGAATTCTGAAAAGACTTATTTACAACATTTTAAAGAAAATGGTTGTATTTTCTGGGTGCTAACTAACTGCTCTTGTGAAACCTAGATATAAGAATGTCTTAATTCTTCTGTGGAAGCATAAGAAACAGTAACAAAATGAAAAGGTCATCTATAAAGTGGGAGAAAACATTATAAACTATCAGATAAAGAGCAAATAACCAATTCTATAAAGAATTCCTATAGCTCAATAGCAAAAAAAAAAAAAAAAAGTCTGATATTTTGTTTGTTTTTGAACCATACCTCACAGGCCTCAGGGTTTACTTCCAGACTCCTCGGTTCCAACCAGGTCTCTCATCATAGTATCACCACTGCATCTCCCCACAAAGGGCTTCTCAAAGGTCTTTGCCTCTCACCAACCCAGACTGGGCAAAGTCTCTGCACAAGAAAAACGGTGATGCTGTTGCAGGAATGGTGTGAGCTCAATATATGGCATGCAATAGGGAGAAAGGATCAAGAGCAAGAACATGTGTTTGGCCAAAATAAAGCCCTATACTTTGTGAACAAGCTTTTAGAAAATTTTGGCCTCAGGAGACTAAATCTTCTTTCCTTCCCTGTTGACACTGCGTTAGAACCAGTCCCAAGTCAACAGACTCAACCCTGATAGAAATCAACAGTGAGAAAGCAAGCACCTTACAGGAATCCCAGAAATGTCCCCATTCTCTGGTGGGGTCATCTTCTCCAGAGTGCTTATCCCAGAGGCTGTTGCCTCAGAGTTTTGTGACAAGGCATAGTGACCCAGATTATCCAGAGATGGTGCCAAAAGGCAGATGGGAAGCAACCAGTGCCAGACCTTAGTCTGCACTCCAGCCTGAGCTGGTACATCAGGAACTGGGGTGGAGATAAAGAGAAAATGGTGCAGCACCCTGGACACAAGGTAGGGCTTAAGGAGGCTGACTTTTGGGCCAGAACAATAGCACAGTGGTAGGGCATTTGCCTTGCATGCTGCCAACCCCGGACAGATCCAGATTTGATCCCTGGCATTCCATATGGTCCCCTGAGCTTGCCAGGAGTGATTTCTGAGTGCAGAGCCAGGAGTAACTCCTGAGCGCCACCAGGTGCGGCCAAAAAAATAAAAGAAGCAGCCTTTTGCTTCAAACAGAGAGTCTCATCTAGCTCATAGATATTCCAGCTGCTACCTTGTTTGTAAAAAACTGAATAACAATCTCTTGGGGAAGGTGTCTAATGTTCTCAAGTAGAGCAGGTGAGTGATTGGAATGCATAGGTGGTGAGCAGACTGAGCAGGGTGGTCCTGAGTTTGCAGCCAGACAACGCTTTACACTAAACTCACCACAGGCATCAGGTAGACCCACTTTTCAATACCCATTTAGGGAAAAGAGATTGCATGCCTTGCCCAAAGCTACCCAACTGATTTAAATGACCCAGTTGGGTCAAGTGACACATGCATTCCTTTAACAGTAAATCCTTACTTCATGCAAGCCAGGGACGAGGCTGGATACCTGGGATGTTCTACCATCCATAGACCACAACCAGCTAAGGGTTGGGGTGAGAAAGAGGGTCGAAGAATCCCTCCAGAAGGTGAAGCTAGCAGAAGGGAAAAGCATTGAACATTAACATCATAGACTCTGAGGTGTGAAGTAGTGGGGGGGGGGGGGTAAGAGAAGGAGGAGGAGGGCAGAGGAAAATGAAACCCAGTCAGGAGTGTGCAAACAGCATTTATGTTCATAGCTGCACTCAACACAGAAGCCAAGAAATGGAACAACCCACATGCCCAAATACAAATGAACAGCTCACAAAGTTGTGGTATAGATTGCATTTCTGAGGAAGAAAAAAAAAAACTCATGCAATCTGCAGCAGTCTGGATGGAACTGGAGAATATTATGCTAGTAAAGCCAGTCAGAAGGGACAGATGCAGAATAATCTCTCATGTGGGAGCTAATGAGACACATCGAGGTAGCAACAAAGAATCAAAGGCAATACAATGGGAGAATTGAGCCACACAACTGTGTTGGAAGAGGAAGGAAGGAGGGATGGTGGGGTCCTTGGGAGAGAAAGAGGTACATTGGTGATGGGTGTATTATTAGAGTTATATGCATGAGAAACCTTTATTACTAGAATAGTAAGATACAGAACCTCAACATATTTTTTTAATTTTTAAATAAGATGAAAATTAAAATAAAAAAAAGTGTACAAGAAGCAGGAAACTAGAAATTGAAGAGTGGTAGAGGCCCTGGCAATGCCAAGGAGCTCAAATGTTGCCATCTAGTGGCTATTTAAAACATCGCAGGCAAAACAGAAGGCAAGGAGCCCTCAACAGCAGCTTTCTCAACTCATATTCTCTTTATCAACTTATCAATCAGGCTGACTTTACCCCCAGTTTTTCGGTCTAAAGCCAAAGTTTCTAAAGAATTAACTAGATCAACATCATGTATAAAATTTGAGAGGTGGGATTAGACCTGGGAATCCTGGCAGCCCCTGCCCACAGACGCATCTGCCTACACAGTGGAGGTCTTGGGGCAAGTGAGTTGGGCCACCTGTGCTTGGGAAAAGTCTCAGGGAGTCTCAGGGAGTGATGTGGATGGAGGTTTTCTTAGGGCAAAAGTGAAACAAGGAGATTTTGGGGTGACCCTCTAAAAAAAAACAGCCAACAGCTCTAAGGTGGGCTATTCAAGAATTCTGGGTAAGAAGGGCTTCTGGCCAGGGTGAATGGAAGCCCAATTAAATACACACTGAACAGAGCACTCAGGTGGGTCAAGACCCAGAATTCTGCTGGGAATGGTGAGCCAGGCAGAAGACTTCTGGGTGATGTGGAAAAAGGGCTGAAGGTGCTAAAAGGAATGTTTGTTTTAGAGAAAGAGCGAAGAGTGGGGGTTAGAATGTCCAGAGTCACCAGACATAAATATTTCATGGTGTTCAAATATTTCTCCTGTGTTCCAGCTTCGAGCCTGACACCCAGGCACCATGACGAGCCAGCGGCCTAGAGTTCAGAGAGTAGCTTTGTGACCCATGTGAACTGTGAGCTTGCTGGTCCACCATTAGGGACCTGAGGAGCTGGAGGTGATTAGGTGAGCTCCTAAGAAAGGATTCATCTCCTCCCATGCTTTGCACACACCTAACCTAGGTTCAATTCCTGGCACATGTGACCCCCTGAACCCCAGAAGCAGTGACCCCTGAGCACAGAGACAAGTATAAACCTTGAGCAATACTAGGTATGGATTGAAAAGTCTGATAAGAGAAAGAATTGAGCTGGGAGAGCTAGAAACAGGACTTAGAATAAATGTACATGTAAATCCCAGCACTATACAGAGCCCCAGAATTGCTGCCTATAGCCCTAGTAAACTCCTCAGAACTTTTGTTGTGGTTCTAATGGTCCCCACGACTGTAGGGTCTGAGAATTGATTGAACTATGTGGTCTAGTTGACTAAATATCACAAAGAGTGACCTGTTGGACCCCTGGATACTGCTGGGGAGAAACCCTCAACCTCAAAAAAATAAATGATTCATCAGGGCAAGGAGCTAACACAAAAAAATAATAATAAAAGAGGAGCCAGGGCAATAGCACAGTGGTACGCCATTTTCTTTGCACATGGCCAACCTGGGATGGACCCAGGTTCAATCCCCAGCTTCCCATATGGTCCCCCGAGACTGCCAGAAGCAATTTCTGAGCACAGAGCCAAGAGTAACCCCAGAGAGCTGCCAGGTGTGGTCCAAAATCCAAACAAAATAATATTAAAAAAAAAAAGACTCATGAATGCCCTTTGAGAGATAGTGTCAGCAAGGTAAGTAACAGAGGCAGCAAATAGCAGGGCACTGGCCCTCCTTGATTCACTCTAGAGCATGCCCTTTCCTGCAGTATCTTTTCTTGTGGTGGGACATGTTGTCCAACTCCTCCTCCAGTTCCAAATTCATGGCACATGCATATGCACACACGCTCACAAGAGACCCTGTGCCAATGAAGAACAAACAATGAGTGGAAAGTCCACAAACCAGGACCCAGGGCCTCTCAATGGCTGTGATCTTAATAGGTCACTTCCCTCTCTAAGTTCACATTTTCTCCTTGAGAATCTGGAACACTGTCCAGTAGCCTTAGGCCCTGCTATGCCAGCCTCCACCATCCCCTATAGTCTCTGGAAATACACCTTCCCTTCTGTTCCAAGCTCCTGAGCTTTTGAGTCCTGATGCTTCTCTCAGCTTCCTCCATCTCTCCCTCTCCTCCTCCACTTTGCCAGCCCCTGTCCTCATTATTCAAGCTCACAGTTGAAACTGGTCAGGAGTCCAGCCCAAGTCTGCGGGCTGAACTTCATGGGTCTAGAAACACACCAGGGCCCAGCAGAACCAGCCCAACACTGATGCCTGCAAGACCCAGAGAGAAAGTGGGTCAGCATGTTCTGTTCCAAACAGCCTCCCTTCCCCACACATTACACACAACATTGGACAGACACCATCTCCCCTAGGGTTCATAGTCCACAGTGCAGCATTAGCAAGTTGAGCAAAACAAATTGTAGGGGCTTTCCAGCTCAGACGATGAGCTCTTGCATCTAGTTCCATTCATGTCTGTTATCTATACCAATGATAACAGAGAAAAAGCCATCACTGATTGATTGTGCTCTAATTATGTGCCTATCTCTTCTCTGTATGTTCTCTGTGCCCCTTTTCATTCAACCTTCCCAACATCTCCTAAAAGACACTTTTAGTCCCCCATGAACAGATGAGTGTGCTGGAGTTCTGTGGGTCAAGTTGACTTCTCCAGGGTGACAGAATGAAGTGTCATCATTCTGGGTACCATCCCTGACCAGGCCTGGGCACTCAGTGATGCCCCAGAGGCATCCAATGCATAGCAAACCTCTCTACAATGCACAGTAAAACTTTTTGACTCAACAAGCCATTGCTAAGCAGAGCTTCCTGCTGACCTTAGGTCCACATGTGCCCCACCTCTCACACCCCATTCCTGTAAATGTCCCCCAGGCTCCTGAGGTCTACGTGGCCATCCCTGGAGAGGTCACCCACACTTTCTCGATGGCCCACTGGCACCTGTCATTCTCCATGTCATTTTCTGGCTCCTCTGTCCCTTCAAGAGAATCAATGGTAGAATCCCGAGCCTGGAGGGAATTGTAGGTGCAAACCAAGATGCAGATCCGGCTGATGGGGGCGTGGGGTACTGTAGAAACACCTCCCCACCTCACTCAGGGTGATGCTGGGTTAGGTCCTTGATGCACACACACACACATAACTACACACTATTTTGCTCCTCTGGGCACCGGGTCTCCAGGGAACTTGATTCCAGAACAATTCCAGTCCCTAGTTCTCTAGAACATTATCTCAGGGCAAAAGGTATTGTGCTTCCAGAGAGAAAGATAAGGTGTCATCTGGAGCCTCAAGGACCTGTCCCCACTACTGTTGCATGAAAAGTGAGTTCTGTGTGAACTAGGACTCTCATGCCACAGAAGGGGAATTGAGGCCCACTGGTCTCTAAGCCAAGCACCACAAAGTCTGAAGTCCAAAGTGAAAAAAGCTCAGGGCCACCTGCCTTTGTTATCCGGCGCGGCCACCAGAGGGCAGCCAAGCCCACCATCTGATAGTCGAACCAATGTCTTCTCCCAAATGAAGACCCGCTGCAGGGGCTGGTGAAGGCGCCACACTCCCAGGATCTGCCATCACAAAGTGAGCCTGTGTGAGCAGTGTGTCTGGACCAGTGTATGGCTGTGTAGTGGAGACGAATAGCTGGATAGAGACTGAGACTTGGTCCCTTCCTTGTGGCTTCTTTGCTGCCTTCTGCATTTTCTGACCCTGAGCCCAGCCCTAACCTGGGTACTGACAAGCCAGCAAAGGAAATGATTGATATCTTAAAGTCCTAAATAAGTTGTTGGCCTGAGACTGGAATAAGTGAATGAATGGACAGGATTGGAGACCATGTGTCAAGTGTGGGGAGAGAAACCTGATGGATGATTGCAGGCTGGCTCAAGTGCCCAGAGGAAGTAGCTAACTCAGGGCTAGGAGTGGGAGTGAAAAACTGCCCAGAAAAGTGATATCCAAGCTGAGCCCTGAGATGCCTTTGGTGTCCCCTGTAATGTTCTCATCTTCTCCCTGCCATATACAGAACTCATTTTCCTGGCCAAGAAATGGACCATCTAAAAAAGACAGTGATGAAAGCTTCCCCACAGGTTTCAGGTTCTCAAACTCTAACTCCTAGACACTGCATGTACCACGGCATAAAAAACTGGAGGAGAATCAATCAAGAGAGGGTGATTAGCTCTAGCTGCCATTCTGAATGCAGAAGTTTTGGTAGGTTCAGCCACCAGTCACCTGTGAGGTTGTACAGGCAGATGGGATGACCCGCTAGCCCCACCTCATCCCTGGGCAGCCGAGAGTCTCCCTAGCTGTAAGCTTGATCTGATTGTTCCTTGAAACCCAACAGTCAAGTAGCATTTCTCCTGCATCTCTGAGGGTTGAGGGTGGTTGATCATCCTGAAAACAATCTTCATTCGTTTGACTAAAATTTATCAAATATGTCAAGGAAAACACAGGCAGAAGGCATATGGATCTCAGCATATGGACCTCAGAAATGTCTTCGGCGATTTGATTTTAATAGCAAAGATAACAAAAATAGAATTAAATAAATTTAAAAGTATTCAAATTTAAAAGGATACAAGTTTAAAAGAATTTGCATGACAAAAGAAACTAAAAAGTCACTCTTGAATAGAAGGAAATATTTGCACACAGTATATCAGATAATATCCAAGCTATAAAAGTATTCACAGCTCAACAAGACAACAAAAAATGGTGCTGGAGTGATAGTACAGTGAGTAGGGCACTTACCTTGTACACAACTAACTTGGGTTCAATTCCTTGTAACCCATAAGGTCCACTGAGCCCCACCAGGATAATTTCTGAATTCAGAGATGCTTAGTGACCCCAAAACAGCAACAAAAATCAACAACAACAAGCGGCTGGAAAGATAGCATAACAATAGGGCATTTGTCTTGTATGCAGCTAACCTGGGATGGACCTGGATTCCATTCCCAGAACCCCATATGGTCCCTGAGTCTGCCAGGAGGAATTTCTGAGTGCAGAGCCTGGAGCAACCCCTGAGTGCTTTCAGGTGTGGCCCAAAAACCAAAACAAACAAAAAATCAACAACAATAAAACAAAAGTCCAGTTAAAAATAGGAAGAGGAACAAAAACTTTCTAGATGGCCAGTAGTACAGAAAAAAAGTGTTCATTTCTCATTATCATCTAAAAGCTCACTTATTTTTATTGTCAATCAAAATAACAACTGGATGGATATCATTGTACACAAAGAGAGTGACATATATCAAAATCACTGGAAAAGGTCCAGAGAGATAATACATTGGATAAAGCATATGCCTTGCACATGGCCAACCTTGGTTAGATGCCAGCATTGCACATGGTCCCTAAAACACTACCTGGAGTAATACTTGAGCCAGGAGTAAGCTCTGAAGCACTGCTGGGTGTAGTCAAAACAAACAAAAAATTCTATAAATAATCAGTGTTAGGTGAAAATGTAGGAAGGAAAGGAGCCTTCATCATCCACTGTTGCTGAGAATATTGTCTAGTTCAATCTCTATGAAAAACAGCAGACAGTCCTCAGAAAAGTTAGAATAGAGCTTCCACAGTACCCTCCAGTGGCAATTCCTGATATTTACACACATACCCCAAAAAAACCCCACATAGCACTTACTCAAAAATATTTATGTGCGAGCTGAAGAGATAGTACAGTGGTAGAGTGTTTGCCTTGCTCGTAGCCGACCCAGGACAGACAGTGATTCGAATCCCGGCATCCCATATAGTCCCCAGAGCCTGTCAGGAGCTATTTCTGAGTACAGAGCCAGGAGTAACTCCTGAGAGCTGCTGGATATAGCCCAAAAATAAAAATATATGTATATATATATATATATGTGTGTGTGTGTGTGTGTGTGTGTGTGTGTGTGTGTGTGTGTGTGTGTGTGTGCAATTATGTTTATTGAAGTGTTTTATTATACAGAATCCAGGTAAGGAAATAACCCAAATGTCCAACAACAGGTGAATAGGTCAAGAAGCTGTGGTCTATATACACAATGGAAAACAATGCAGTTGTAAGAAAGATGAAATCCTTCTGTTCACTGCAGCATCGATGGGATTTAAGAGTACCATGTAGCAGGGGTCTCAAACTCAATTTACCTGGGGGCCACAGGAGGCAAAGTCGGGGTGATCCTTGAGTGCAAAGTCAGTAGTCAGCCTTGAACATTGGGGGGTGTGACCCAAACAACTAAAACAAAACAAATCAAAAAAAGATTCTTCTAGGGCAGGGCCACAAAATGTTGTACGGAGGGCCGCAAAGGACCCGCAGGCCTCGAGTTTGAGACTTGTGGACTCTAGGATAGACCCCCGTGAAATTTCCACGCTTTGGGTAGAGGAAGGAAAAGAAGAGTTTGGGTTCAGTTGCAAGCAGCCAGAGGTGCAAGGCCCGGCTGGGCTGAGCGCTCAGCGCTGGGTAGGTGGAGGCCTCTGTGTGGCTGCGGGGCGAGCAGTCAAACCTCCAGGCGCGGCTCTTGGCCAGCAGGGGACAGCAACGGGGTGCCCTGGACGGGAAGGGAGAGCGAGAAACAGATAGGATGCGGAAAGGGTGTGGGAAGAGATGGGGAGGAGATAAAAAAAATAATAATAATAATAAATAAGGGGCAGAGAGATAGCATGGAGGTAGGGCTTTTGCTTTGCATGCAGAAGGACGGTGGTTCGAATCCCGGCATTCCCTGGGCCTGCCAGGAGCGATTTCTGAGCGTAAAGCCAGGAGGAACCCCTGAGCACCACTGAGTGTGACCCAAATGCTAGATAGATAGATAGATAGATAGATAGATAGATAGATAGATAGATAGATAGATAGATAGATAGATAGATAGATAGATAGATAGATAGATAGATAGATAGATAGATAGATAGATAGATAAATAAATAAATAAAGCAAGCCTGGAGAGGCATTCAGAGAGGGAAAGGGGGGTGGAGCAGAGATCAATATGGGCTGGGAGGGCCGGAGGAGACCGGGCCTGTCCCGGGGTCCCACGGGGGATCAATGGGATTGGGGGCTCTGGGAGGGGGCTGGAAAGCTCTTTGGCCACATGGGGGTCCCTCCCCTTCGTCTGTCACTCAAGTGGCTACAAATCCCCTCCCGCCTCCGGCTCCGCCCCAGCCCCAGGCTCGGCTCCCAGCACAGGGCCGCCCCCAGCCCCGGGGGACCGGCTGCGCCGCGCCGATAGATGGTGGGGGGCCCAGCTGGTGCGTTATCAGCCTCCTCCAGGAGCGAACCGAGCCACGGAGCTGCTGCCAGTCTGAGATTAGGCCCACGAGGGCCATTAAGCGCCACCCTGCCCGGCCCAGCCTCCTCTCCCGCCCTCCCTCTACTGGCAGGGCTGGCAGGTGGAAACTGCGATAAGGGCTGGGGGCTTGGGCAGATCTGGGACCCGATGCTCCATGCCCCCTGCCCCCTGTCAGGGCTGGGGTGAGGAAGGTCAGGGCCCGCTTAGCACCTGGTGGGACCCCAAAATGACCAGCATTTCGCCAGCACGGTGAGGGGCTGCAGAAGGTTCTTAGAGAAATTGGGGACCCTATTGGGAAATATTCCCTTTGAGGCCAGAGTGTCTGGAAAGGCAGTGTTGAGCCCCCATCCACTGGGCTCCTTAAATTTGGTTATTTTTTTTGGTTTGGAATCATACGCATCAATAGATAATCAGAGCTTACACCTGGCTCTGTGCTCAGGAATCACTTCTGGATGTACTTGAGGATTGAACCCAGACTAGCCGGGTGCACCTTACCTGCTATACTTCCTCTCTGGCCCCAACTTAGCACCCCGTAAGAGCCTCTCACTCCTCCTTACTAGGGCCCCAAAAGACTGGTTTCTTGCCTGTCCTCTGACCTAATCCAGGACTCCAGTCCTAGAGACTTGGCAGCGAAAAGGGAAAAGAAACTGCATCATTTAACCTGGAAAAGGTGCCAGAGGCTTCCAACTACTTGAGCTGAAGCCCAGAGGCAGAGGCCACTGGCCAGGGCCATATAGCAGAGAAGGAACAGGCCTGGGGCCAAGACTTTGTCACTGCCTCGCAAGACTCTTCCTTCAGTGAAATGAGAAGTGGCTATTGGGATTGGCATGCGGGGGATTCACCAAGTGGTTTGTGGGCAAAACTCTGAAACAGCAATAAAAGTGCTGTAACAGAATGGGAGATCAGTCAGGCCTCGGGATAGATTGCTTTCGTGTCCTCAGTCACACTGTTGAGTCTGGGGTGACCCTGACTTTTGAGGCTATACCCCTCTCCCCCCCTTCTGATTCCTTTCCTCTGACACCAACCCCTAGACTGAGTTAGTAGATGATGTAGTGGGTGGGGACCCTTCAGCCAGGAGACTGAGTTCAGAGAAGACAGAGCCCTTCCTGGCATCACACAACAGCCTGGCTAGGGACTGGCTCAAATCTGGGCTCCTGAATACTAGTGCCCAAATACCCCTACCCTGCTGAGGGGAGGGGGCTCATCTCTGAGCCAAGATGGATGGAGCTTCCTGTGCCAGAGGTGGATGAACCCACCCTCACCCCTGAAAGGTAGATCAGGGGATGGGAGGACAGGAGAGGGGGGAGAGTTACTGAGCTCACTAACACTGCAGGAGCGCCCCCAGAAGAGGGCTTCTTGGGGGGTCCTAAGGGCTCTGGCCCTGGACATGGTTGTCAGAGTTCAGGAAGCAAACTTGGGCTCATGGGAGATAAGGGCTTTAGCCCAAAAGTACAAAACATCTTTATTTCACAGAAATAAGGGCCTTTCCACAGGGCAGGGGAGGAGAGGGTGCTGGGACTCTTCCAAGGGACCTTTTAAAATGAATTGGGGCCTTGAGACTCCCCAGAGCTATAGCTGAGCACCGAATGGTGGACACCTCAGAACCCCCAAAGCAGGTTCCTACAGAGGGAAAGACCCGGGCTGGATTCACATGGGGGTGCTTCGGACTTTGCCCTCATCCTCCAGAATGTTCTCGTAGGCATTCACATGCTCACCGAACCTGAAAGAACAGGACAGGGTCAGCATTTGGAGCAAACGAGTCCCAGAGAGGGCACCTTGACCCCATCTCTCAGCACTGCACCTGGGGACACCTTCCCCCTCGTGGAACCAATCCCCTACTGACCCCTAATATTCATCTCCCTGCTGAGTCTACTTCTACCTTGAGCCCTCTGTACCCAACAGTGAGATCCCGTGGAGAACTCATGCCCGACCCCCGGTCTCTCCCCACAGAGGGGTTTTCTGTGCCCATAGGACCCCGTAGGACCACATCATCCACCCCCACTTCACCACCTCTTTTCTGTGCCCATATTACCATGCCTGGTCCTGAGGTTTGGGAGCACATCTCACCTGAAGCCAGCAGCTGTGGAGGCATACCTGCCTGCCGTCCCTGCCAACACCCCATCTGCCTTGTCTGTCATCACCATGGTCACAGGCTCCCTGAGGAAAAAGCTTGTCAGTAAGATTCGGGGCCCAGTTCTGGGCAGCAGCATCAGGCTGGTGCCCTCACACCTTATTCTTGTGGGTTGTGAGGTGGGGCTGGCACTCACCTGAGCACCCAACCTCTTCTGCAGCCCCCTCTGTACCAGCCCTTGAGTCTGCCCCCCAATTCCATCGAGTATTTAGGGTGGACCAGTGGTTAGAAGTCAGAGGCAGGGACCAGGGAATGAAGGAAGGTTTCCCACAGAAAGTGCCTCATCTCTTCCTCCCTTTCTCTCTTTCTCTTTTCTCCCTCTCTCCCTTCTCTCTTCTACTCTACTTCTCTTCCTCTCCCTCTTTCTCTCTTTATCTTTTTATCTCTCTGTCTCTCTTTGTCTATCTCTGCATTCTATTGCATGTCTCCCTGTGGGTCTTGGGACCCTTACATGGGCCTCCCACACACCCTTCAGACTTCAGAGGACCCAAATGAAAGCAGTATCTGCCCAACTTGTGCCTGTGGTGGCCAGAGGCAGTATCTGTGTTCCCTCCCTTCTCCCAAGGCCTCCTCCACAAAGCACTGCACCCCTCAACCCCTTCCTCTCCAGCTTCTGCACTACCTGTTGCAATGTTTCTGCAGTGTCCTCTACAGACTCCCCAGTCTCCCTGCTCAGCCCCTGAGGCCAGCCTGCACTTCTCCAGCTCTCCAAAGCCTCTGGGAGGCCTTAGGTTCCAGGAGAGAGTAAAGAGAAGCAGATGAGGGAGGTGGGCAGTGTTGAACTCCCCCAGCTAGCCCTTCCACCACTCCTTAACTGAGGGACACTTCCCCCCAGCTCCAGTGACAGTGGTGCTGTCACTGACCACCTGGGGTGACTTCCTTGTATGTAGGGCCCTGGCTGTGCTCAAGGGTGTAGTTATGTTCCATGGGTCCCTGGGCAGCTAAGCAGCCCCTTTCTTTACAGAGGCTCTGCCATCTGGCAGGTCCTCAGTGGCCCCACTCCCAGACAGAATTCCTGAGAGTGCAGGAGAGGCCTGGAACTTAGAGCTAGGAGTTGCTGGTCCCAGCCCACACCCGTACTCACGGCTCTTCCTGGCACCAGAAGCGGTTGACAGCAAAGGCGATGGCCACCAGCACCAGGAACACAGCCACAGCAATGAGCCCCTGCATCCAGGGCTGCAAGCCCCCCACACCTGGAGGAGAGATGGGCTGGAGCAGGCTGGCATAGAGCAGTGGAAGGGTACTAGGGAGGAAGTGGAGCTGGGCAGCAGGGCCCCTACCCGAATGGCTAGGCCCCAGTTAGAAGCCATCAGCCAAGGAATAGAGAGAGGACTGGGTAAAGGGCATTTTCCTTGTAGGTACTAGACCTAGGTTTGATCCCCAACATCCCATGTGGTCCCCTGAACACAGAGCCAAGAGTAAGACCTAAGCACAGAGTTAGGAGTAATCCCTGAGCACAGTGAGGAATAAGAATTGAGCATAGCCAGGAATGACCCCTAAACAACAACAAAAGCCATTAATCAGCCATATGCCAGGACCCAGTAGACAAGGAGAAAGGTTTGTGATTAGGAGACACAAATATGGAAATAGACCTCCAGGCCAGGTCTGAGGTTCTGGCAGCTTAGATTCCCACTTCTCCAAACAAGGATCCCCTAAGGATCCCCAGACATTGCACAGGACCTGCACAGCCCCCAGACCTTGCCAGTGGGTTCTGCACCCTCCTCTGGGCTCCTTGTGTGCTGCTCTGGAGCTCCCTGTGCTAAAAGCAACTCAGGCATCTGGGAGATCTTATCTGTAGCCAGAGGCTTCTCTGGTGCATGGGGGTGTGGGGCAGGTAGGGCTGCTCAGCAAGGAGCTGGAATGGTGAGAAAGGGGAGCAGAGTCCAGGCTGGGTCCAGGATGAAATCTCTAAAACCAAGGCCCTGAAATTAAGGTTCCTGGCTTCAACTAGCTCACCTACTTTTTTTTTTTTGGTTTTTGGGTAACACCCAGCGGTGTTCAGGGGTTCCTCCTGGCTGTCTGCTCAGAAATAGCTCCTGGCAGGCACGAGGGACCATATGGGACACCGGGATTCGAACCAACCACCTTTGGTGCTGGATAGGCTGCTTGCAAGGCAAACGCCGCTGTGCTATCTCTCTGGGGAGCTCACCTATTTTTAATCCCCCCTACCATTGCACCCCCCAGGCCTTCTCTGCTTTGGCTTCAGAGCACCCCAGGTTCCCTCCCATTCCTGCACAATCTCCAGGAGCTGCAGAGAACAGAGACCAGCAAGTACTGTCCCTAAGGCTTCAGGTCCTGATGTCTGGGCCCCTAGTGCCTGGCTGTCATTTGAGGCCACGCTGGGGGCTGGGAGAGGTCACTTTAGGCTGAGGAAGAGTCCCAGCATTTCAGAACTCTTGAGCATTATTCAGGGAACAACCTCCAAGCACTGGGAGAGAGAACTTTCCTCCACCTCCTTCCTTCATGCCTGCAGATGCTGAGGCAGAAACTGTCTCTTCTCTGGGCTCTGGCCTAGCAGTGACTGGGCAGGAGAGGGGTCCTGGGGAGTCTCAGTCTGGAGCAGATCACACCTTGCCTCTGAGCATGGGCAACACTAGGTAATCTCTGTAGATCACCCAAGATGCCTCACTGCCTAGAGCAGGTATGAACCAGCTGTCTTTCCACAAGCCATGGCTCAGATCCCTATGACCTCCATGTCTGCTCAAGGATGGAGAGTTGGGCTCAAGCTCTGAAGGTGCCCTGCTTCCACTAGAGACCCCAGTCCCCAGCTCCTTCTTCCTGGACTCTGGGGTATGTGCTCCAAAGAGGGCTCAGGGCCCAGTCCCTGCTTGCTCTGCTGTATTAATAACCTAGTCCCCAGCCCCAGTACCCAGGAAGCCTTCTGGGACCTTTGTACAGATTCACACGAGAGCCCAGAGATTCTTCTGGGAACATCTTTGCCAGCCCCTCTGCACCCAAATCCCTCCTATAGGTAGCCCAGACAGACCTTGGCTCAGGTGTAGCCCCTCCAGCAGGGAGGGAACCCAATCTCTGGGTGTGACTTCTCTGGAACAAAGCCACACTCTGGTTGCTGGATAAATGCTGTGGGAGGTGACCGGACAGGTTTACTGTCTCAGAGAGGGGCAGTGACTCACTCATGGTGGCACAGCAAGAGAGGAGGGCCAGACAAAAGAATTATAGGCATAGTGGGGTCACTCTGGGGTCCAGGAACTGAAACACAAAGGATTTCAGGCTTGCCCAACTACGACAGCATCAACCCTTCCCTGGAACAACCTCCCTGCTTGTCCATCCTAAGTCTCTGTCCTGGGGAACCTCATCTCCATCTTGGGTCTCAAGCTCCTTCCCAAACCCCAGACCCACCTTCTCCCAGCTACCCTACTTCACACACCCAGAAACACCCATGCATAAGAGTTAGAAGAGTTAGAATGTTAGCAGTTTAGCAGAGAATTCTTTACCTTTGGAAGTTCCCCCTGGCCAGGCCAGCCCAGGCCCCTCCTCCTGACTAGTTTTACAGGATCATTAAAGGAGAGCAGAAAACCAGCCCAGAATGCCTGGGTTAGCAGCACCCTGCCTAGCCCGCTCCCCACCTCCCCATACAGCCCTGGGCTACCTTCCTGACAGCTGACAGGGGACACTGCGGCCAGCAGGCCCAGCAGGACCAGGTTGAGGGTCCACATGGCAGTAGGCAACTCCTAGCTTGCTCCTGACGTGTGGGGTCCGTGTGTCTGTGTTGGCGATCAGCTGACTCTGGAGTAAGTGAGAGTCAGGAAGGTGAGGGAGGAAGAAGGAGGGCAGGTGTCTATAAGAGCCCGCCCTTCCCTCACAAGTCATGAGTGCCAGGCCTGGCCTCTCTGGCCGGTGCCCAGCCCACAAGAGCTGGCACTGAGGTCATCACCCAGAGACAGGCTAAGGAAGACAGCAGAGGACAGGGAAATGGGGAGCCCAACCCAGGCGTCCCTGCAGTTTCAGTGTCTGCTCCTTCCTGGCACAGGGCTCTGGAGAAGGAGTGACACATTATTGCTCCTACCCTTGCAGGCGCCTAGAAGGCGGGCCTGGGGAAGCACAGGATTAGGCATTTGCTGGCTGGGAAAAGCCCAGAAGCTTCAGAAAGGTTAGAACAGCGCCCTCAACCCGTCACATAGTCTGGGTAGGAACTGTGAGCCCCACCTGTCCCTCTAGCCCAGCCCTGCTCTAACAACCAAGGGCCTGCCAGGGTCAGCTCTTTCTCATGGGCCCCAGAGCTAGGCGACACCTCTCTGAGAGAAGAGTTTAGTTTCAGCCTCCCCACTTCTGCACCTTTCTTCCCATCACAGGGAGGAAAGCAGAGGGACCCAGTCCTGCTGAGGGTCAAGGAAGAACCCCCACCTGGTCCATTCTGGGACATCAGCCCCCAGAACCTGTGGAAAGTCTTGAGCAACTGAGTCCTACCAAGGCTGGAGGCTGAGCCCTGCCCAAATGGTGTTCAGGAGACTTGAAACAGAGATACTGTCTCACTTCCACAGACACCTGGCAAGAAGGGGTTCTCAAAAGTGTGGAGGAACCCCAGAAGCTAGGGCCTGAGCTGGGCACCCCACGCTCCACAGCTTTTCTGCCTGAAACCCTCAAAACTGCTGCTCCTAGTCCCCCCTCCACAGACCCTCTATGGTAGGGCTACTCTCTAGTGCTGCACCCAAATATCACTGTATCAGGAGGTGGGTGTGAGGGCAAGACTCCCAAATGGGGGGTGAGGGGGGAACTCAAGGGGAATGTAATTTGGAATCAAGTGATGCTTCCCATATGTTCTGTTCTCCCTCCCTATCCCAACTTGGTGTCCTCCGACTTGGCACATTGGCACATTTGGTTGAAGCAGGCACCAACCAGTTAATGAATAGCCAGGCTTCCATGAGTGGAACGCAAAGAATGGGAACAAATGCAACAAACATCCCTCTTAAACCAGAGTTTAAATGATATCATGTGGTCAGAGTTGGTTTGAGAAAACCCCTTCAGACACAGAGCAAGGGAGCACAAGAAGAGTGCAGAAATCAAAGAACAAAAGCAAAAATAGAAGCTGGAGCAATAGCACAGAAGTAGGGTATTTGCCTTGCATGCAACGTACCTAGCACAGACCTGGGTTCAATCCCTACTATATCCCATATACCCCCAACCCTGCCAGGAGTGATTTCTGAGCACAGAGCCAGGAGTAACCCCTGAGGACCACCAGGCATGGCCCTCACAAAAAAAAGGGAGGGGGGGAGATAGCATGGAGGTAAGGTGTTTGCCTTTCATGCAGAAGGTCATTGATTTGAATCCTGGCATTCCATATGGTCCCCCCCAAGCCTGCCAGGAGCGATTTCTGAGCATAGAACCAGGAGTAATCCCTGAGTGCTGCTGGGTGTGACCCAAAACCCCCCCAAAAAAATACAAAAATAAATCAATGGGGGGACGGAGAGATAGCATGGAGGTAAGGCGTTTGCCTTTCATGCAGGAGGTCATCGGTTCGAATCCCGGCATCCCATATGGTCCCCCGTGCCTGCAGGAGCAATTTCTGAGCCTGGAGCCAGAAATAACCCCTGAGCACTGCCGGGTGTGACCCAAAAACCACAAAAAAAAAAATCAATGGGATCAGCAAAATGAAAAGCTGATGCACAGTTCAAAAAACAGCATCAAAACAAAAGGGCAGCCTATTGCACAGAGGGGTTTTATGCATCCAAACAAGGGTGAATCTGCCCCTTGATAAATTCATGAACTACACAAGAAGTTCATAATCCAGCAACATTAAGTAAACCAACGATTAATATGTGGGCAGAGCAAGAGGCATCTCCTCAAGGAAGATATGCTGGGGCAGAAACAGTAGCATAGCGATAGGGTGTTTGCCTTGCACATGACCAACCTGATGGACCTAGGTTCAATTCCTGGCATCTGTAGGTTTCCCCAAGCCTGCCAGGAGCGACTTCTGAGCACAGAGCCAAGCGTAAACCCTGAGGGGCCGGCAAGGTGGCGCTAGAGGTAAGGTGTCTGCAAGCACTAGCCAAGGAAGGACCGTGGTTCAATCCCCCAGCGTCGCCCCCCCCCCCAAGCCAGGGGCAATTTCTGAGCCCTCAGCCAGGAGTAATCCCTGAGCATCAAATGGGTGTGGCCCAGAAAACCAGAAAAAAAAGAGTAACCCCTGAATGCAAGCAGGTGTGACCCAAAAAACAAAAAAGGAAGATATGCCAATGACCAACAGGCCTTGGAAAGGCAGACCCCTTTATGAGCAACAGGGACCAAGTGCCCAACAGCCAGCAGAGCATCTGGGATCAAAGACAAAAGACAGCCAGTGAGATGCAGGTGGACAGAAGGAAGACCTGTGCTGTGTGGAAAGAATGTAAAGAAAGAGTGTAACCCCAGCAACCACCACAACCCAGTGCTTGTATTTTCCAGCCAAACAACACAGAGAAGGGAAATATATTGTTATTTATTTTTCCCTTAATTTTTTTGTTTTGTTTTTGGGTCATAACTGGCAGCACTTCAGGGGTTACTCCTGGCTCTATGCTCAAAAATCACTCCTCGGGGCCCGGAGAGATAGCACAGCAGCGTTTGCCTTGCAAGCAGCTGATCCAGGACCAAAGGTGGTTGGTTCGAATCCTGGTGTCCCATATGGTCCCCCGTGCCTGCCAGGAGCTATTTCTGAGCAGACAGCCAGGAGTAACCCCTGAGCATCGCCGGGTGTGGCCCAAAAACCAAAAAAAAAAAAAAAATTTACTCCTGGCAGGCTCAGGGGACCATATGAGATGCCGGGATTTGAACCACCATCCTTTTGCATGCAAGGCAAACACCCTACCTCCATGCTATCTCTCTGGCCCCCATTTTTCCTTAATTTTTATTACAACACCATGATTTACTAAGTTGTTCATAATACAATCATCTCAGGTATTAAATATTTAAACACCAATCCCACCACCAGTGTGAACTTCCCATTCATCAATGCCTCCAATTTCCATCCCACCACCCAAGCCTGCCTCCATGCAGGCACAAACAAATTTTACTTCCTATTGTTTATTACCACACAAAGGCAAATAAAATGATCTAAACTTATATCAATGAGGGTCATTTTGAAATGATTATTATATCTCTTTATGTTGTTACTAAAGTCAGTGTCTAAGGATTTACTGGGCTGTGGTTAGTACAGTTGAGCCTTCTTTGCTACTGTTTAGGTTCACTGAGCTGGGTAGATTACTGTGTAACTTCCCATCAGATCTCCTGTGATAAGTATGGGCTGGAACTACTATAAAAGATTGAGCTGTCCAGGATTCATAGACCTAAAACAAATTTGGGTGGATTGGAAGTTTGATAAGGTTAAGTCACAGAGACACGGCGGAGACGGGCAATGTATGGGTTTTTGTGTGGACTTGCCTACATGTATGCATGTGTGGTATATCCATGATTGTACATGTGCTTTTGTGTGTGTGCGCACCTGTCATCTTTCTATGTGAGCATGTGTGTGCGGGTGTGGTGTTGTGCGCACACTGTGGGCATGTGTGTTTGTGCAGAGGACAGCAAGGGAATGAGGGAGACTGCAAGGGACCAGGACACAGCTCTGAAACAAGGGTCTTCCAAGGAAGAAGAGACCAAGATGGAGCAATAAAGAAACTCCAGAGTGCAGAATTCGTGAGTTCCACAAATACAGGAGGTTCCCATTGCCACTTTCCTCCAGCCAGTGCCCCTAGAGGGCAGTCCAGCCTCTCCCACGACCTCCCCGACTACCTCCCTCACCCATAATCCCATTCCCAAGAACCCAGTAAGGAAGGATGGGTGGACAGGGACACCCTGAGCCTTACTGTGAGGGTGGGAGGAAGGGCAGGAAAGGACATCAGGTGACCAGAGGAGGAAAGCAGAGCTCCCGGGTCAAAGTCTCAGGTTTTACAGCAAAACAAGTTGTTCCGGAAAAGGGGATGTGGGTGGACACTTGGCTTTGAGGCTGCTGCTTTCTGAGTGTCCTCATTCAACAGGGGTGGGGGGGGGTGGAGGGGAGTCATCTCCTGAGCCATATGCTCACAGCCCCGGGTCCCCATAGAAACAAGTTGGGTGTCCTGTTGGTCTGGCTTGGACCCAAGGCCTGAACTCACGCCAGAACTGCAGCATAGTTCTAAACTACCCCACCCAACTCACCGCCTCCACATCTCTGAGCCACCAATGCCCAGCACTTCTCTCCTGTTCCAGGCCAACTTTGCCACCCGGGTCTCTTCTGCCCCCTCGGACTAGCCATGCATCTAGCTAGGTCTGTTTGTTTACCCTTCTTAATAGCCCAGTGAGCCTGGACTCTTAAATCTCCTTAAGCCCCACTTTATCTGCCTGCCATGCAAGTGCTTGCCAGCAGGTGGCAGGGTCTAGCTCTAGACCCATACTGGGGAGGGCATCTAGAAGGCCAATTTGCAGCTAAAGGTTCTCCAACTTTCCCTCCCTCCAGCGCACTGGAGGATGGACATGACAGGTAACAGTCAGTGGTGCTGTGAACAGTATATGTGGTGCTAGAGAGAAGTGCTAGAGAGAAGCAGGGGGACTTTGTGGCAACTTTGTGGGGCCCAGCATCCTGGAAGAGGTGACTCAAGCAAAAACAGCTGAACTGTCGGATGGAGCAAATGGACAGTTGGAGGAAGGCGTTTGGGGAGTGTTCTGAGCGTAGTAATAAAAGATTTTTGTGACAGTTCACTCTTGTAACATTTTATATGTTAATAACTTTGCTCCAAGCATGAGAGCTCCTGAACAGTTTGTTTTACTCACTCGAATGGATCCTACGTAAGTCTTTACTTCAAGGGCTTCCAATAATTCTCTAGGAAATGTGAGTTTTTGGCATGAGATTGAAGACCCCACACTTGACCTTAACTTGCTCTTTAGGTTCCTAAACACAGCAAGTTCACCCCTGGCCTCCTCCTGTTCTCTCTACCCTTTTGCTCAGAGGACTCAATCCTATCCTCTCAGTACCTTCTAACTCCTCTGTTTGCAACAGGGTACAAAGGAAGAAGAAAGATAGCATAGCATGTAGGGTGTTTGCCTTGCCCACAGCTGACCTGAGTTTGATCTCTGGCATCCCATTCAGTTCCCCAAGCTTGCCAGATTTTGGTTTTTGGGTTTTTTTTAGGTTGTGGGGTGTTTTTTTGTTTGTTTGTTTTGTTTTTGTCTTATTTTGTTTTGTTTTGGCCACATCCAGTGATGCTCAGGGATTACTACTCCTGGCTATGCTCTCAGAAATCGCTCTTGGCTTGGGGAACCATATGGAATGCCAAAGATCAAACTGATATCTGTCCTGGGTCGGCTGCATGCAAGGCAAAAGCCCTACCACTGTGCTATCTCTCTGGCCCCACCAGGAGTTATTTCTGAGCTCAGAGCCAGGAGTAACCCTGAACTCTACCAGGTGTGGCAAGAAAGAAAAAGGAAAAAAGAAAAGGCAATCTTGTCTTAAGTCCATTTATTCATTTGGCCTACATGTATTTGGGCCGTTTGGCCCAGCACTGTGGGAAAAGCAGGGATTTAGCCAAGCACAGAACAACATCCCTGCTCACCTGGAACGTATGTTCTGAGGTGGCTGAGAGACAAACAGTGCAATGGAAACAATGGTGGAACAGATTACATATAGAAAGCAAGGGAGTAGGCTGTTAGTTTGTTGTGAGAGGAGAGAAGATTGTGAACCAAGAGGTGCAAAGGCCCTGAGGAAGGAGCAGGAAGAGGTCAAGTCATTCAAGGAAGAGAAGGCAGGGAGGTGAGAGATGAATCAAAGCAGAAGGGGGTTGGTGTTGGGAATGGGCAGGAGGGCAAGGTAGGGCTGCTTCTACGCAGTGCTTCTCAAATAGTGGTGCGCACCCCCCTCCTCCCCGGTGCTTCGTAAAGGGAGGCACATTTAACCTCAACAAACACTGTCATAACAAACTAAGCCCGTGTTTATGTCTCTGTATGTCTCTGGCTCTGAGAGTTGCTGTATCCTGCTTCAAACCCCGCTTCGAAAAGCTATGTATTGCAAAATGTGCTCATTGTAGCTACTAATCCAGACATCACCTCTGACTAAAAAATCAGCTCAAATTATTTTATATATTTTTGTTTTGCAGGTTAAAGTTTTTTTAATAAAGATACTATGTACAGTCACTCTGGGAAGGGGCATGAAAAATGTTTTCTTCTTTCTAGGGGGCCATGACAGAAAATAATTCAGAAGCACTGTTCTATAGGGAGATCCAAGGAGCAACAGAGCAGTGAAGACAGCAACTGCCTTTGCCTTCTCCATGGAAGAGACCACAGGTGCCTTCCCAAGGCAAGGTGGGAGTGCTGTCCTGCAGAGAGTGATCTGATCCAAAGGAGTTTTGATCATAGAGACAACATGATCAGGAGTAGGAAGGGGAGAAGTCAAAGATGATTGAAGGTCAAGTTGTCCAGCTACAGCCGGTGCAAGGGGGGGAGAGGCAGGAATCAAAGGCTTGGTTTCAGAAACAGCACGTGAGCTAAGAGACAAGATTCAGACTGGAGCTGTTGGCAGTGATGGAGAGCTCTTGAGGACCCAGGAGAGAAGATCTGGAGTGTGACGTCCAGACTAGGGGGGAGCAGATGGGAAGATGCAAGCTGGTGGAGCAGCAGGGAGATTGGTAGGCTGGGGACAGGAGACAGTTAGAAAAGAGGTGATTTCAGGACCTTTGCTTTCCAGGAAATGCTTCACAGTCCATGGCTAACTTTTCCTCCTTCCCTTCACTCTGCTGTGGCTGTGAAAGACAAGGGTCACACCCTCTCCAGGGTGCTTGCATGCGTGTTTGTGCCCACTGAGACTGAGGTGCTTTTCTTTCTTTGTTGCGCTTGCACACATGTTTCCAGGCTCGGCTCTTTAGTTGAGATGCTCAAGCACTTTTTGGTTGCAGTGCTCATCGCAAGGTCACTGTGGGGTCCACATATGTGCTGACCAGGGCAGGCCACATGCCTGGTCCTTTGCCTGCTTCTTCTTAAGTTGTGATGATGGCACAAATCATACTATTATGTGGTTGGGAATTGGTATCAGCACCAGGAATCCTAGAGAACAAAGCAGCCAGGTCTAAACAGCAAAGTCATCAGGACATAATTCAATATATGCTGCAGCTCTGGAACTCAAACTCAGGACCCCATGTTGCAAGGCAGTTGCTTTCAATGCAAAGTCATCCTTGGGGTTATCAGTGTGGATGTGAAAGTCTTGCATTTAGGAGATTCACTCTATAAGCCCAACTGAAGAATGGATTACAGGACAGGGGTTATGGGGAGATATGGGAGAGAGTGGTGAAGCTGAGATTAGAGCAGAGTACTGAGAGAACTAGAAGGTCTAAGATCAATTTAAAAGATACACTGGGGGAGGGGCGGCAAGGTGGTACTAGAGGTAAGGTGTCTGCCTTGCAAGCGCTAGCCAAGGATCAGGACCATGGTTCGATCCCCCAGTGTCCCATATGATCCCCCCAAGCCAGGGGCAATTTCTGAGCGCTTAGCCAGGAATAACCCCTGAGCACCAAACAGGTGTGGCCCGAAAAAACAAAAACAAAAACAAAAAAAAAACAAAAACAAAAAGATACACTGGGGTGGGGAGACAGAGTGATAGCACAATGAGTAGGATACTTGCCTTACAAGCAGCCAACCTGGTTCAATCCTCAGCATCCCATTTGATGCCCTAAGTTTGCTAGGAGTGATTACTGAGTGCAGAGCTAGGAGTAACCCCTGAGCACCCCTGGGTGTGACTCCTGCTGCTCCTACGTCAGTCTGCTGTAGCTGAGCCAACTTGACCTTGAACAACAAAAAAATAAAAATAAAAATAAGGGGCTGGAGAGATAGCATGGAGGTAAGGCGTTTGCCTTGCATGCAGAAGAATGATGGTTGAATCCCGACAACCCAGATGGTCTCCCGAGCCTGCCAGGAGCGATTTCTGAGCATAGAGCCAGGAGTAACCCCTGAGAGCTCCTGGGTGTGACAAATAAATAAATAAATGACATAAAATAAAGGACACACACCAATAGACCAAGGTGCCTGCACAGTTTGGGACAAAGGAGTAAGAAGATTGGGATCAAAGCATCACCTGGTGCCACCACGGTCCTCCAAGTACTTTGTTAAACTCAAGAATGCGAGAGTGCAGGTGAGGCCATACCCTGTACTCATTCATTTAGCCAAACTTTTGATGTGCCAAACTTAGAACTATCCTAGTGCTTTAATTTAGAAGCCTGGGGATCAGTCCTATGAATGCAGGCAAGCAGTGAGTGACCAGGAACTCTGGTGCAGACATACAGAGTGCTGAGTGCCTGACTGCTAAATAGCTTCTGCAGCGAGCTCTAAGCAAGAAATGAAGGTGAAAAATTCAGCTGTGTATGGCCACTGGCTGTGGCCTGAGATCAGGATGCTTTGTCTAGATCAGGGAAAGAAGAGGAGCTGGGCTAGAACCAAGCTTGAGAAACTACCCAACCCTACTGGAGAAGTTGGACATTTCCATAAGAAACAAAGGGAAAAGAAAGGGGGATTCATACACTTAAAATAAAGGAAAGTGTGGAATGGGAGTGGAAGGTGGGAATGATTCCATGGCTTATGCATTTTCCTTGTGAACATAGTACTATTATATACACTGAGTGTGATCCTGGCAACTCTATTGTTTATGTGTGTGTTTTAGTTAGTGTGTTTTTCGGTTGTTTGTTGTTTGCTTTTTAGGTTTTTGGAGGGTTGTCTTTCTTTTGGCTTTTGGACCACACCCGGTAGTGCTCAGGGTTCCCTTCTTCTTTTTTTTTTTTTTTTTTTTAAGCCTACAAGGGTTCCCTTCTAACATAGTTCATAGGACCCCATGCTATGTCAGGATCAAGAGGGCCTGTGACATGCCAGGCAAGTGCCTTACTCCTATATTATCTCTCCCTCCATGTTGGTTCCTGGCTTCTCTGCTGTCTATAATCTCCAGCAACATCAGAAATTTTCCACCAAACTGAGGCCATGAGTGTGTGATCCCCAGTAAATGCCATAAGCAAATATGTGATGTCTACAGCCAAGAGTGCATATGTGCGAGCTACAGCCATTGCAACATCAACAGAAGGGAGTTAAGGATTGTACTAAGAGTCAGGCCTGTGCACATGTCAAGACCTTTAAAAATCTGCTTTTACAGACAGAGGTTCTGTAAAAAAGTAAACTACAGACCAATATCCCTGATGAACATAGATGCAAAGATCCTCAACAAAATCTTAGCAAATAGGATCCAACACCTAATCAAGAAGGTCATACACCATGACCAAGAAGATTTCATTTGAGGAATGCAAGGATGGTTTAACATATGTAAATCAATCAACATAATACATCATATCAACAAAAGAAAAAACCGTATGAACATATCAATAGATGCAGAGAAAGCATTTGATAAGGCCCAACACCCATTCATGATAAAAAAAAAAACTCTCAACAAGATGGGAATAGAAGGAATTTTTCTCAATATAGTCAAGGCCATTTACTACAAGCCCATGTTAAGTATTATACTTAATGGAGATAAACTAAAAGCCTTCCCTCTAAAATCTGGTACAAGATAAGGCTTCCCCCTCTCACCACTTCTATTTAACATAGTACTGGAAGTACTTGTCATAGCAATTAGGCAAGAAAAAGATATAAAGGGCATTCAGATAGAAAGGAAAAAGTCAAGCTCTCACTGTTTGTAAATGACATGATACTATTTTAGAAAACCCTAAAAACTCTATCAAAAAGTTTCTAGAAACAACATCCAAGGTTGTCTATAACATCACCTGGAGGCAATCCTCTACCAGAGAAGACCCTACCACTGCTCTGACATTGACCTACTCAAAAGAGACTTCCCTTAACACTGAGAAGACTTAACAACAGTGACCTGCTTACTGGACAGGGCTTTCTGTTTGCTCCTTAATTGTGAGGTGAAACTAGAGGATACTCCACACCAGCCTGACTTCAATGTAGGATGTGCAGATTCCAGGATCTTTAATACAGAAACCTGATGCCAACAACAGGACTGCATGAAAAAATAAAACTGTATTGGCACTACAGACAATGACTTGGATTGAATAAACTAGTTTGCCTGGAGCCTAGAGTTGGTCTTATGCCAGGAAACTTCAGGGGTAGGGATCTCCTTATATTTAGACCAAGGCTTTTCCTTTCCATGTCACCCATATTTTGGTGGGCCTATGCAAACAATATTTGCCACTCTAACACCATTTTTACTGTGCCCTTTTAACTAACCCTTAAAAAAAAAAACCTCTTAAACTTTTGATGTTAACTTAAACTAATATATGAGCATGAAAATATAAAAAAATACTACGCCTTCAATGTTTAAGGAGTCACATAAATCTCATGGCTTTAGGTTGCTTTGTGTACTGCTAAGAAATGTTATAATGTGGGCCCGGAGAGATAGCACAGCGGCGTTTGCCTTGCAAACAGCCGATCCAGGACCAAAGGTGGTTGGTTCGAATCCCGGTGTCCCATATGGTCCCCCGTGCCTGCCAGGAGCTATTTCTGAGCAGACAGCCAGGAGTAACCACTGAGCACCGCTGGGTGTGACCCAAAAACCAAAAAAAAAAAAAAAAAAAAAAAAAAAAGAAATGTTATAATGTACTACAATCTGGGGACTTGTGGACAAAGTAATTGTACATGGGTTCTGCCTTATTTTTCTTAATGTTTTTTTGACTGTAAGTTCAATATTTAGGCGTCAGCAAGGGGATTTCTTCTGAGAACTCTGTTTATGGGCAATTGTCCTTTCACTGTAACTTTATCTTGTCCTCTTTGCATCATTGTTCTCATAATTAAAAATTAAAAATTAAAAAAAAGTTTCTAGAAACAATAGATCTGTATAGCAAAGTGGCAGGCTACAAAATTAACATGCAAAAACATACACAAATAATGATTGTAAAAAAATGAACCTTAAAAAAATAATCCCATTTACAATAATGCCTGCACAGTGTGGGAACGAAGGAGTAAGAAGATTGGAATCAAGGCAGCACCGAGTACGACCACGGCCCTGCAAGTACCTTGGAATAAACTTAACTAAAGAGGTGAAGGACTTATACAAAGAAAACTACAAAACACTGCTTCAAGAAATAAACAAGGTATGGGCCCGGAGAGAGAGCACAGTGGTGTTTGTCTTGCAAACAGCCGACCCAGGACCAAAGGTGGTTGGTTCGAATCCCGGTGTCCCATATGGTCCCCCGTGCCTGCCAGGAGCTACTTCTGAGCAGACAGCCAGGAGTCACCCCTGAGCAACGCTGGGTGCCGGGTGTGACCCCAAAACAAAACAAACAAAAAAAAAGAAATAAACAAGGTGGGGCCGGAGAGATAGCATGGAGGCAAGGCGTTTGACTTGCATGCAGAAGGACGGTGGTTCTAATCCCAGCATCCCATATGGTCCCCTGAGCCTGCCAGGAGCGATTTCTGAGCATAGAGCCAGAAGTAATCCCTGAGCACTGCCGGGTGTGACCCAAAAAACAAACAAACAAATAAATAAACAAGGAAATGGAGACACATACCTGTTCATGGATTGGGAGAATTAATATTATTAAGATGGCAATAATCCCCCAAAGCACTGTACCAATTTAATACAATTTCTCTAAGGATACCCATAACATTCTTCAAAAAAGTGTATCAAACACTCCTGAAATTCATTTGGAACAATAAATACCCACAAATAGCTAAAGCAACTTTAGAAAGAAGATGGGAGACATGGTTTTCTCCGACTTTAATTTGTATTACAAAGCAAGAGTCATTAAAAAACAGCATGGAGGGGCTGGCGAGGTGGCGCTAGAGGTAAGGTGTCTGCCTTGCAAGCGCTAGCCAAGGAAAGGACCACGGTTCGATCCCCCGGTGTCCCATATGGTCCCCCCAAGCCAGGGGCAATTTCTGAGCGCATAGCCAGGAGTAACCCCTGAGCATCTAACGGGTGTGGTCCAAAAAACCAAAAAAAAAAAAAAAAAAAAAAAAACCAGCATGGTGTTGGAATAAAGACAGACCCTCAGATCAATAAAATAGACTTGAATATTCAGAAAATGACCCTCATACATACAATCAATTAATCTTTGATATTGGGGCAAGAAATGCAAAATGAAGCAAGGAAAGTCTCTTCAACAAGTGGTTGTGTTATCCCTCCCCCCCCCATGCCATATGCTAATCTCACCTGGATGATCAGACCTGCCCACACCTGAGGTGGGCAGGGGGTATCTTTGAGAGAGAATAATAGGGATGGGGGGGAGGAAAGAGCATGGGCAACCAGGATGGATGCAGAGGAGCAGGAAAGAGGCTGCTTAGCTTAAAAGCCATGTGGAAAACGCACATGCCGATTAGTACCTTGTAACAAAGCTGATATCTCCTGAACTTTATCTGACTGCTTTGTGAATTTCTCCACCATCACCCTATGTTGTGTATGTAAAGATTTTTATGGGATTATTATGTTACTGACCCTACCCTGATCTGTGATTGTGCCCTACCCTAGGGTGTGACCTGGCATTATGCCCCCACCCTAGGGTGGTACCTGATTCTGCTCCTACCATTGGGTGGTATCTGATCCCACCATTGGGTGGTACCTGATTCTGGGGCATAAAAGCAAGGGTCTGTGGAAGGTGAGGGGCTTTTTTCCTGGGGCCTATTCTTAGGTCTTTTGGCTTCAGCCTCTTCATGGAATAAAGAGCTATTTTCTTCAGAAGCCTGACTGCCTGTTGGCTTTCTTCCCACCGCGTTCACCTCAGAACCGCTGGCTGAACAGGATAACAGATGTGTGGTCCGAGCTGGAGGAGAAAGGCCTCATCCTCCATCCCTCCATCAGTCAACTTCATCAGGGGCTGATTTACAACAACCCTACAATCTATAGACCCACCAGGCAAAGGGGTGACAGGCACTGGGCCAAGCTTAGAGAGGCCTCACCACAACACTAGGACTTTATAATTAATAATTAATACAACAGTGTTGGGTCAACTAGTCAGCCACATGCAAAAAAGCGAACTCAGACTTCCATCTAACATCATGAGCAAAGGTCAAATCCAAATGTATTAAATACTTTCCTATCAAACTTAAACCATAAGGTGTATAGAAGAACATGTAGGTAAAACACTGCATAACATTGCAACTAACGGCATTTTCAAAGAGGAAACAACACTGTCCAAACAAGTGGAAGCAGAGATAAACAAATGGGACTACATAAAACTGAGACACTTCTGGACCTCAAAGGAATCAGTGACTAGGATACAAAGACTACCCACAGAATGGGAGAAGCTATTCACCCAATACCCATCAGATAAGGGGCTAATATCTAAGATATACAAGATACTGACAGAACTTAACAAGAAAGAAACCATTTAACCCCATCAAAAAAATGAGAAGAAATGAACAGATATTTCCTCAAAGAAGAAATACAGATGGCCAAAAGGCACATAAAAAATGCTCCACATCACTAATCAAAACCATAAGGTACCATCTCATGCCATAAAGACTGGAACACATCATAAAGAACAAGAATAATCAGTGCTGGCTGTGATGTGGAGAGGAAGGAACTCTCATTCACTGCTGGTGGGAATGCCATCTAGACCAGCCTTTATGGAAAACAATATGAAGATTCCTCAAAAAACTGGAAATTGAGCTTCCATATGATCCAACTAAACCACTCCTAGGGATATGCTCTAGGAACACAAAAACACAATACAAAAATATTCTCTGCATGCCTATGTTCATTGCAGCTCTATTTATAATAGCTAGAATTTGAAAACAACCCAGATGCCATACAACAGATGAAGGACTCAAGAAACTGTGTTACATATACATAGTGGGATACTATGCACCTGTCAGAAAAAAGAACTCATGAAATTTTCCTATACATAGATGGACATGGAAACTATTATGAGTCAAAGGGAGAGAGATAGACACAGGATAGTCTCACTTGTCTTTGGGATTTAAGAAAAATAAAAGATAGTATGGTAATAATATCCAGAACACTGACCCTGGTTGGTTGAAGGATCATAGCTGAGTAATTGTCTAGAGTGGGGACCCAGATCTAAACAGGCCATGAGACTTGTAGCAATTTTCCTGCTTGTCTGAGTCCAGCCCTTTCTCAGCAAGGACCCCCAGCAGGTGGCCAAGAAGGTTCCAGGTGTTTGTTTTGTTTGATGCTATATTCCTATAGAAACACACCAATTTAATAGAATGGACAGCTAACAACAAAAGCTTACTAAACCTTCTGCTATTAGGGGCCAAAGAGATAGTGGTAGGGCGTTTGTTTTGCAAGCGGCAGACTCAGGATCAATGGTGGTTCAAATCTCGGCATCCCATATATGGTCCCAGTGCCTGCCAGGAGCAATTTCTGAGCAGACAGCCAGGAGTAACCCCTGAGTGTCACCGAGTATGCACCCCCCCCAAAAAAAAAGGACTTCTGGATTCTTGAGTGACAGGTACAGAGTACTTTCCTGTGCTGTTTCCCTCCCATTAACTCCTGCCACTTCCTCCCCTACTCCTGACCCTGCAACAAAAAAGAAAAGAAAAAAAAAAAAAAAACCTTCTGCTATTATATTAAGAACTTCCTTGGAGATACAATAATTTTCACAAATGTGCTTGCTACTATACTTTTCCTTTTTTCTTTCTTATTTAAAAAAAAATCTTTCACCTCTCCCTTTTCTTTTATCTTTTTTTCTATTTTTTAAATAACTTTGTTCCTTCTTAACTGGAAACAAATGTATTATGGTCAATTATATCAACTATGTCATGCATTTTCATTAAATGAAGTGAAAATATTTGAAAAAAAAATCTCTACTCATTCCAGAGATTCTATAATGAGAAATGTTTGTTAGGGGATTCTTCTAATTTGAAAATTAAAACTAATGCTTAAAAGGTTTTAGTTTTGGGGGTCAGAGCAGTGGCACAGCAATAGGGCATTTGCCTTGCATGCGGCTGACCTAGGACAAACCAAGGTTCAATGCCCTAGCATCCCATATGGTCCCCCAAGCCAGCAGTGATTTCTGAGTGTACAGCCAGGAGTAATCCCTGAGTGTCACCAGGTGTGCCCCCCCAATAAAAGATTATAGTTTTTCACTAGTATCCCTAAATAATCCAAAGTAGACCCAATGAGCCTTTTGCCAAAGAATTCATCCTTGAGAAACAGGGCCACCAGGGCTCTGTGGATGACCTGTCAACTACACCAAATTTTTCAGGAGATGCCTAAAGAATTGGTACCAGGCATTTGGTACGAGGCCAAACAGAACATCTGGGTTCTTTCTTCTAGCTCCATACTAGGTGATGTGATCACACCTAGGGACAGTGCTGACTCAGTAAGGAGTACTTCTTCAGGGACTGAGAGATCCGCTGGTAAAACACTTGCATTTCATATTGCAACCTGGTGGCCCAGGTTCAATCTCTGGTAACCTATATAATACCCAATGACCCGCCAGGAGTGATCCCTGAGAACAGAGACAAAAGTAAGTTTTGAGAAAGGCTGGAAGTGACCCTTCTCCCCCTACAAAAAAAAAAAAATGTGCTTACTCTGTCAGATTTCTTACTCAGCACAGTGTTTACTTTAGTAAGGAGTACTTAGTTTCTTACTCATTAAGAAGTTCGTGCTCGGTAAAAAGTGCATATTCAGTGGAGTGTTTCTTCAATATGCAGTGCTTACTCAGTAAGGAGTACTTACATAGTCAAATGTCTTACTCAGTAAGAATGCATACTCTGCACAGTGCTTACTCCACAAAGTGCTTATTCAGTGAGACGCTTTCTAATAAAAGTCATTACTCAGTAAAGAGTAGTTACTAAGTAGAGTGCTTACTCAGTAAGGAGATTTTAACCAGTAGAGTATTTACTCAGCAGAGTGCCAACTCAGTAAGAAGTGCTTTCTCAGTAGAATGCTAACTCAGTGAGTTCTGACTCAGTGAGTCAGTGAGTTCTGACTCAGTGAGTCAGTGAGTACTGACTCAGTAGAATACTGACTCAGCAAGGATTGGTTCTTGGAGTGCTAGCTCAGTATGGAGTAGTTACTCAGCAAAGTGCTTATTCAGTGAGAATTACACACTCAATAGTCTTCACTCAGTAATGAGTGTTTACTCACCAAAAGAGTGCTCAGTATTGGGGCCGGAAAGATAACATGGAGGTAAGGTGTTTGCCTTTCATGCAGAAGGTCAGTGGTTCGAATCCTGGCATCCCATATGGTCCCCTGAGCTTGCCAGGAGCAATTTCTGAGCATGGAACCAGGAGTAACTGTGAGCACTGCCGGGTGTGATCCAAAAAACCAAAAAAAAAAAAAAGTGCTCAGTATGGAGCACTTGCTCAGTATTATATGTTCCTCACTTGGAGAGTCTCATTTGAAACTCAGTCTTATATTCTCTCTCTCTCTCTCTCTCTCTCTCTCTCTCTCTCTCTCTCTCTCTCTCTCTCTCTCTCTCTCTCTCTCTCTCTCTCTCTCTCTCTCTTTCTCTCTCTCGGTTTTTTGGGTCACACCTGGCAGCACTCAGGGGTTACTCCTGGCTCTATGCTCAGAAATCGCTTCTGGCAGGCTCGGGGGACCATATAGGATGCCGGGATTTGAATCACCATCCTTCTGCATTCAAGACAAACGCCCTACCTCCATGCTATCTCTCCAGCCCTTGTATTCTCATTTTATCCACTAAAACTAAGGTTGTCAGTGGTGAACATCGAAAAGTCAGTTGTTAGAAAAGATGAATCCATGCTACTTGATTTTACAGCTCTTACATATTACATTGTTTATAGACCTTGCTGACATTAAAAGATAAAATTCAATGACTAAAAACCCATCAGTGCTATGTAGGTGCTTTATCAGAATCATAACCACAGGGAAAAAGTCATTAAAATCCTCTGGGCTCCCCCAAAAAAAAGCCTCCCTCTAAAAATTTTTATGACTTTTTTTAAATTTTTTTTATTTTTATTTTTAATTATAAGAACAATGATGCAAATAAAGAGGACAAGGTAAAGTTACAGTGGAAGGACAATCACCCATAAACAGAGTTCTCAGAAGAAATGCCCTTGCTGATGCCTAAATTTTGAACTTACAAAGAACATTAAGAAAAATACAACAGAACCCATGTACAATTACTTTGCCCACTAGTCCCCAGATTGTAGTACATTATAACATTTCTTAGCCGTACACAAAGCAATCTAAAGCCATGAAATTTATGTGACTCCTTAAACATTGAAGGCATAGTATTTTATTTTACATTTTCATGCACAAGCATAGTAGTTTAAGTTAACATCAAAAATTTAAGTGTCTTTTTTTAAGGTTTAGAGTCAAAGGAGCACAGTAAAAATGATGTTAGAGTGGCAAATATTGTTTGCATAGGCCCACCAAAATATGGGTGACATGGAAAGGAAAAGCCTTGGCCTAAGTACAAGGAGACCCTACCCCTGAAGTTTCCTGACATAAGACCAACTCTAGGCTCCAGGCAAACTAGTTTGTTCAATCCAAGTCATTGTCTGTAGTGCCAATACAGTTTTCTTTTTCACACAGTCTCTATTGTTGGCATCAGGTTTCCGTATTAAAGATCCTGGAATCTGCATATCCTACATTAAAGTCAGGCTGGTGTGGAACATCCTCTAGTTTCACCTCACAATCAAAGGGCAATGCAGAAAGCCCAGTCCAGTAAGCAGGGTGTTGTTGTTGTTAAGTCTTCTCAGTGTTAAGGGAAGTCTCTTTTGAGTAGGTCAATGTCAGAGCAGTGGTAGGGTCCTCCCTGGTAGAGGATTGCTTTCAGGTGATGTCATAGAAAACTTTGGATGTTTCGTAGATGGCATCCCTAGATCAGGGGTGAATGGAGAATGCCCATCCTTCTGAGGCCTGTGCCAGATCATTATGACAATGTTCAGGGCGTAAGGTCCCATTGCACTACAAGATTTGTGTGTTCCCATCTCTATTCGATAAGAACTTATTTGTATGTATAGTATTTTTCCATTTTAATGTGCTTATGCAAACAAGAAATAAAGCCACGTGGTGTTATCAGTGATATGGGGGCATAAGAACATGTCCAACAATACCAGTGATTTGGTTCAAACATAAGCATTAAACTGAAGGACTCTTTTACCAAATTCTCTATGGAATAGTTCACAAAGAGAAGAAAAGATAAAAAATGGAGAAAATTGTCATTGTATAAGAAAATATTCAGCAAGAGCTATAGCTGTCAAAGAAAACACACATAAAATGTTGAAAAGACATACTATCCATTTTATGCCTTTTGAAATAGTTGGGGGGTGTTAACTCCAGTGCACCACTTTGGTCTGTGACTGAGGACTCTGCAGTACTGAAGGTAAAAAGGGTAAATGTGGAGTAATGTTAGTAGGGGGTGAGAGAGTTAAAGAGAAAAATGAGTTTTTGTAGGGCTGTGCGAAAGGGCAGAGTACAAAATGGACATTCTGCATACACAAAAACATAATTCAAGGATAGGGAGAACTATTAATGTATATTGTGCCTTCGAAGGCGCTAGCCCCCACATGGTTTTAAACATAGAGACTGGTAAGAAATTACCAGTGACTGCTTTAATGCAACCAAGCAGCTCTCAGCACCCACAAGTTAAGCCTAGGGCAACCTTCAAGCTCCTACAAGGGACCCACTTTGCTGGCTTGCTGAGGCATGTGGCCCAGGGGAAGCCCAGGAGATCTGGAACAAGGCAGTAGAGGGGTGCTGGGGTCACCCAAGTCCCACCCCCCGCCCCCCAGGCCTGCTTAAAAAGGCCTTTGGCATGGCAGAGGCCTGCTAAACCCCATGCTGGTAGAGACTCCGGGTTCCCGGAAAAAAAGAGATCCTTCAAAAGTTGCCTCCCTCTAAAATTAAGAAATTAAAAAATAATAAAAATCCTCTGAGTGGAGAAGAGATCAAGGAAGACTTGATCATTAGGATTCAACTTTAAAAGATGAGTAATTTGAACCAGCATGGTTTTTCACACAGGAATCGATCTTCTACTAGGAAAGACCCTAATGCTGCTATGGCATTAATTTACTCCAGAATGGGTTCGTATGACATCTTGACCACTTGGTAACAGCAACAATTTGCTTTCAGTGCAGGGCTTCCTGCATTGCCACCTAATGGTGAGATGAAACCAGAAGATGTTCTACATCACCCTGACTTCCTCATAGGATCTGTACAAAAACCAGAATCTCTAACTATAGAAACCTGACCATGACAGCCATGATTGTAAAGAACTTTTACTGGGACCACAGAGGAAGACTTTGGGTTAGACAACTTAGTATGCCTGAAGCCTGTAACTATGCCAGGATGCTTCTTGGGTAAAGTCTCCCTGTTTTTAGGCCAAAGGTTTTTCCTTTCTATTTTCCCCATATTTTGTTGTGCCCATGTAAACAAACAAACAAAAACAAAAAACCCTGCCACACACCTTTATTTTTTAATCTCTTTTAAATTGGGACTCCAACCTTTTTCATAGAACTTGGGACACTGATTATTTTTCTACATATTCCAGCATTTTTCTATAAAAGTATCAAAGTAAGTATCAAAGAAAGTATCAAAGAAAGGCTGGGGCCAAGTGGTCTTTGATGCATTGGCAGGGAAATAAATAAGGACAGAACTAAATATTCAAGCCAAAGTCAATGATAAAAGAATTAAGGGACCTAAACTTAAACAATCTAAACTTAAAGGGGCCTATTATACTGGCAGGCCAGGGGGCAAAGGGTGGTGGTATAGGATGCACTCTGGGGCCATTGGTGGAGGGAGGTTGACATTGCTGGTGGGAAGGGCTTGACTCTTTATATATCTCAAATTCAATTATGAAGGTTCTGTTGACCACAAATATTTCAATAAAATAAAATTTAAAAAAATAAGTAGTTTATCAGAATATAATACACAGCCTGTCAAAGTGGATGTTATAGTAGAATTTTTGTTTGATTTTGGAGAGCCACACCAGGTGGTGCTCAAGGATTATTACTCCTGACTCTTGGCAGGTTCAGGGAACCATATAGGATACTGGGGATTGAACCCAGATCTGTCCCGGATCGGCTTCATGCAAGGCAAACAAATGCTCTATGGCTTGTGCTATCACTCCAGCCCCAATATAGCAAAATTGTTGACAGAGAGCAGGTTCCTGAGTTGTGTTCTGCTCTCCTAATGATACTCAGGCAACTGAATGGTTCAGTGCTAGAGCCAGCCATGCAGTGATGCTTGCTTGGGCCCAATGGTGCTGGGGACCACCACAGGGCTACATCTGACAGTGGATGGTGGGCATGTGGTGTCAGGGTTCAAATTCGGGTCCCAGTACATGCCTCACATTAACCCATGACCACTAAGCTATCTATCCCACTCTGCAATGGCTATTTTAAATTCAGTCAGCTATTCAAAGGATTTTAACTGAACTGATAGCTGAAATAACATGATGCTGGGAATTTGCTTCATGATCCATTTTAAAGACAGGAACTGTGGAGGAAGGTAGGAAGATACAGATGTAGACGGCAGCCAGGTGGACCATGGGGGAGTTAGTGATGAGTCAGTCAGTCATGCCATTTATTATATTATCGTTTTCATTACTATTTGGCAACAATATCAGGGCTGTAATAAGACAGAGGTAATGGTCCACTTGGGTACCTTAACACTGATGAAAAAAATCCAGAAAATATTTGTGGAGCACGTCCTTCACCCTGACCAGTGACACCCATTAGCTCGTGGACACAGGGGAGTTTAGGCCAGGATTCGTGCATGGACTACTAAGAAGCAGCACCCAGAGAAGACCCTGGGGGCTCAGATGGAGGGAGAGCACTGTGCTTAGGGGAGCAACAAATACTTCCTCAGAGACACTACAAAGTCCAGAAGGGTTTTCACTGGGGAGCAGTAGCAGATGCGACTTAGAGGCCAGAGTTCATAGGGATGGATGGAAGATGGCAGAGCACAACAGGGCTGAGATGCAGCGGAGACAGACAAGGTGTCCAGATTCATCCTAAACCAGTGATTGCTGAAGACACTGGGCAGCCATAGGTCTGCGCTGGTTCCCCCAGCCCTTCCTCCTGGGATTTTTGTCGAAACCCCAGAGCACTAGAAGCCATCAAAGTGACAGCAGACTAATCAAGGTACCCAGTCCGAGGAGGGGCCTGGGTCTCTGTCTAAGGACCCTCTAGCAAGGGCACGTATAGGACAAAAGCAGTCACCCCCACCTCTACTGTTCTCATTAGCATCACACAGCAGCCTGCCAGCTCCCTGCTGCTGCCCAAGCCACTGCCGGGCCTCTGGACTAGCCAGCCAAGCTTTTGGCTGAGCCCCAACTGAGCAGATGTGATTCTAAAGGGTCCTGTGGCCAATCGTGCCCCCTCCCTCAGCACCACAAGCAACCACCGTTATACCCCCACTTGCTCCCCTGACTTGGCAAAAAGCCACCAGGAGGCAAGAAGCACCCAGTGTCTGCTAGAGCATGGATGAATTTAAGGATCAGTCATGTCTAAATCCCACATCTAGATCAAACCTAATCTAAGTCCCACTTTAGCCACTGCAAGCGGCTCTAAGCAAGCAAAACCGCGGCCGGATTTGGACCTGCGGAGAAGGTGCCTGGGCAGACAATAGAGCCCGCCTGAATGGCACGGAGCCCGGGGAGGCAGGTAGCGCCTGGGAGCTGGCAGACCCAGGTGGTCCTGGGAGAGATTGTCTGGGGGCTTGGGGCTGGGAGCGCCCGTGTCAGCCTGATCCACCTATTCAGGGGTAGTGCAGAGGGGGCGTGAGAGTGATGGGAAAGCCCGATAGCTCATTGAACGCACCACTCCCTGGGGGTCGCCGGGCAGAGGGGCGGAGCTCTGAAAGAAGGCCCAGGGCCAGCCCAGCCGGGTGGGAACGGCCAGAGGGCAGCCAGCCCAGGAGACCCCCGGAGCCTGGGACCCAGGAGCACCCCTGGTCCCAGGCTGTAAAGAGCGCTGGGAAGGGCCGCGTAGCCCCATCTCAGGTCTCAGCTGGCTGAGCTGTCACTAGGCCTGGGTGGGAAAGGACTTTCAACCCTGATCCCAGCGCTCCACAGAGGGCCAGAAAGTCAGGGGCTGCAGGGGCTGAGCAAAGGGATGGCTAGGAGGTGGGGCCAAGGGGGAGGAAGAGAAGTAAAAGAATGAGGGAGGATGAAGAGGAGGAGAAAAAGAGGAGGTAGAAGAAGAGGAGGATATGGAGGAGGAAGTGGAGGACGAAGAAGAGAAGGAAGAAGAGGGGATAGAAGAGAAAAGGTGGAAGAGGAAAAGATGGAAGAGGAGGAAAGGAAGAGAAGGAGAAAAAGAAGAGGTAGACGAGGAAGAAGATAGAGGAGGAAGAGGAGGAGGAAGAAGAGAAGGAAAAGGAGGAGATAGAAGAGGAAAAGGAGTAAGAGAAGAAAAGGAAGAGGAGGAGAGGAAGAGGAGGAAAGGAAGAGGAGAGGAAGAGGTAGAGGAAGCGGTCTTCAAATGTGCTGAAGAAATGCAGGCAGATCTCCTCATCCACCAACATAAAAGGACCCTTTCTCCAGGGCAGCTCTATCCTAAAAACTAAATGCTGGGGACTGGGTGTACCTCTCAGCCATGATCCTGGCAGAACTCTGGGGTTTACCCACTTTGACTCCCTAAACACTCTGAGTCATAATCTTAGTCTGGTTCCTCTTAGCTTCTGCCCTTGAGAGAATTTTGCTACTTCCCACCTTTGCCCTCCTGAACCTGGGAGGCCGTCCCCTCACTGGACTTGAGGTAGTTAGAGATGACCTTGCAGAGAGCAAGTGGACAGAGCCCTTGACTGAAAGAGCAGCCACTGGTGAGGTAATCGATCACCTGTCCCACTTTTCCCCCAAAACACACACACACACACACACACACACACACACACACACACACACACCTGGGACAGGGCAGCACTACTACTACAGACCAGAGCCTTGACCTTCTCATAGCGGACAAAGAAACCTTTAGGTTAATTTAAGTTAAACACAATTTAAAATTCAGTGACCAGATCCAGGTTCTGCTCTACTTTAGCTCCTAGCTCCTGCTGAGTACAGACAAGGCCATTTTCCCTCTGTAAGTCCTACTTCTGCTCCGATCCAGGCAGTGTACAGGCAGCGAAAGGCACAGATCTGCCTAGATCTGCCAAGTACTGTCTGGCGAAGTTTAGTGATTGGAACCCCGATGGGGAGGAGGGCCCAGCCTGTCATTCCAAGTCTCCAGCAGCTCCAGAAAAGGCCCTGGACTTTTAGACCTTAAACTTTTCCCCCATGGGGTCTCAAGTTTCTTTACTGCCCCTGAGCTGGCAGAGCTGAATCTAGCAGGTCCACCCCATGGACCATCCTTTTCTCCCTGGGTTTTCCTGGAATTCTGGAGGTTTCCAAACCTGCTGAAGCCAGAGAGATGAAGGGCAGGGCCTGGGGAGGAGTGGCCACTCAGAGGGGGTGCGGGGGGGGGGGGGGGGGCTGGTCTAAGTAGTGGGGAAACTCGCCCCAGAGCCCAGGAGGGAGAAATGCGCTATCAGCACTGCCCGTCCTCCCCACTTCCTCTCTCGAACGGATCACATCCTGTTATTGTGTGGACAGAGCAGGCCAGAAGCAGGGGGGAAGCAGGGCTCCCACCAAGTCTGGGAGACAGAAGGGAGGAGCTGAGAGAAGGTCACCATGAGCAGTGGGAATTTCTAGCAGCCTCAGGAGTACCAGGAGTACCAGAGGAAAGGCATCCTTGAGCAGCTTGCATCTGAGAGACTGGCTACTTCCACCAGGAAGCTTTCCCAGCTTGCACAGGCACCTTTAATTGGTTGGAGCAAAGCAATTACTAGATTTTTGGCTTCCACTGCCAGAATCATCTCTGGGCCTCTCAAAGTTATAGCGCTCTGCATCTGTTCCCCTGCACCCCATTCCCACCTAACTTCATGTACCCTGTGGACAGGGACAGGCAAGGACAAGGTGCAAGGTTCCAGACTGACTCACCAGCCTTGTCTAGTTTAGGGCAAGTTGGCAGATATCCTGCTGTTGAGAAAGACTCTTCTCTTCCAGCCTACCTGCCTTCCTTCCTACTTCCTTTCCTTCCTTCTTTTCTTCCTGTTTTGTTTTTAGGCCAAGCCATAAGTGGACAGAGCTTACTCTTGGTGAACTTGGGGAATGTGTGGTGCCAGGAATATAAACTGAATCAGTAAGTGCAAGGCAAATGACCTCCCTGCTGTACTATCTCTCCAGTCCCACTTGCCTTTCTGCAATTTTATTTTCTGCTCTTCCCCCAGCACAATTCAAGATCGCTCCAAATCCAGGGTGAGGGGTGTTAACCAGCTAATGCTTCTTAGAAGTAAAGAAGAGGGCCTGTGGTGTTTGCCTTGCAAGCAGCCTATTTAGGACCAAAGGTGGTTGGTTCGAATCCCAGTGTCCCATATGGTCCCCAGTGCCTGCCAGGAGCTATTTCTAAGCAGACAGCCAGGAGTAACCCCTAAGCACTGCTGGGTGTGGCCCCAAAATCAAAAACTTAAAAACAAAAAAAAAGAAGTGAAGAAGAGATAGGGGTGAAAAGGGGGGCCGGAGAGATAGCATGGATGTAAGGTGTTTGCCTTGCATGTAGAAGTGGTTCGAATCCCATTGGTCCCCTGAGCCTGCCAGGAGCGATTTCTGAGTGTAGAGCCATGAGTGGCCCCTGAGCAAGGCCGGGTGTGGACCCCCCCCCCAAAAAATAAAACAAACAAAAAAAACACAACAACAACAACAAAGGGAAGGACACCATGGGGGGGGGCAATGGAATGTAGGTGTTTAGCATGGTGTGACACATTTAAAAAGGTGTGACTGGGGGAGAAGGGAGATCTGGGAAATTGATGGTGGGAATCTTGCACTGTTGAAGGAGGGTGTTCTTTACATGACTGTAGTCATACAACTACAATCATATTTGTAATCACGGTGTTTAAATAAAGATCATTTAAAAAATAAAAAGGTGTGACTCAGTATCTCTAAAATCTATACAGAACTGTAAGCCAACATTACCTGGAAGAAAGTACCACCTGAGGGTTCCAAGTGGTACTTGGGGTCAGGGCAAGGGGGGGCAGTTCAATGTGAGGCCCTGAGGATGCAGTATCAGGACCAATGGGGCCACACCCATCAGTGCTCAGGGGCCATGTGATACTGGGATCAGACCAGGATCCCTTACATGGCAAGCATGTAACGAACCCCTGTACTATCTCCCCATTCTGTCCCCTCAAATTTTTCACCACCTCCTCCATTTATTTATTTATTGGTTTGGGGACCACACCTGGCAGAGCTTACAACTCTCTCCAGGTTCCGTGCTCAGGGATCATTTTATAATAGACTCAGGATCCCCTATAAAGGTACTGAAGACAGAATCTGGGACAAGTGCATGCAAGGTAATTTCTCTACCCACTGTATTATTTATCCAGTCCAGTCCCTCAATGTATTTTTGGTGTTTGGGCCACACCCGGCAGTGCTCAGGGGTTACTCCTGGCTGTCTGCTCAGAAATAGCTCCTGGCAGGCACGGGGGACCATATGGGACACCGGGATTCGAACCAACCACCTTTGGTCCTGGATCGGCTGCTTGCAAGGCAAACGCCGCTGTGCTATCTCTCCGGGCCCTAAGGAACAGATCCTTACAATAAAATTCTTACTATGGTCCTAACCCTACAAAAATTAAGAGTGTTGATGGTTTTCAACATGCTGTGGAGGGGGGGGGGGTTGGGCCACACCCATGATGCTCAGGCTATGAGCTCAGAAATTGCTCCTGCTAGGGGGACCATATGGGATGCCAGGGATGAAATCTAGGTCCATCCTAACTAGCAGTGTGCAAGGCAAATGCCCTACCACTGTGCTATCACTTCAGCCCCTCAACATGCATTTTATTCCTTGGTGATCCCACTGGTGATCAATGTTTCTATTTAGCTCAGACATATTATGGAACATCTTAGAGATCTACAAATTAGCCAAGAAAGAAAATTTAAACCAGAGCTTTTTATAAAGCACAAAGACTTTAGAGATATTGTCTTGAAATCCCATGACCACCCTGTTGGATGGGTTCTAACATCTTCATTTAACAGAGGAAGAAACTGAAGCTCAGAGAGATTAAGTAATCTATCCAGAATTGCACAGCCAAAACACAGAAGCAGCTCCACCCTCTGACCCAGACAAGTCTGACCCCAAAGGTCAGGCTCTGCATCTGGCATTATGTCATGCCATACCCTGGATGGTATGACACAGCCTAGACCCTGGGTGGCATGACACAGTTCCACCCCCTTTTCTGTCTATAACCTGTCTTGTTGCACCTAGGCAAGCTCTCTCCAGGCCTGGGGACTCCTATCCCTGTGCACATGGCTGCAGGAGCTGAGCTACCTTCCAAAGCAGTGCGGGCCTCCAAGTTAGGGAGGCATCTCCCTGTGTGAGGGGCTGCACATTCTGACTGCGCTCAGACAGCACAGACAGCACACACTCTGTTCCTATCCTGGGCCACCATCATGCCACCTGACTACTCCTCACCTTACTCCGACTTCCAGGGCCCAGCCTCTACCTGGCGTGTCCCCCACAGGAACAGAGGCCAGAGAGGCCCTGAGTGCAAGGGTCCAAGTGAGGATTTAGTGAGTAGGGAAAGGCCACATGAAGAGGAGGATGATGGGGCAAGGCACTGAGACACTCTCCCATCGTCTTCCTCATCCTTTGGTAACTGAACACTTGCACCTATATTCCAACAAGCAACCCAAGCACTCTGCCACCCCCCTGGGCAGAGTTTTCATGCACTCCAACTTTAGGAGAGAAACTGCTTTAGGTGGGGATGCTTTAGGTGGCGAATAACTCTATCTCCTTTCCAATTTCCCACCATCTGTGTATGTTGGCAAAACCAAGCTAAAAGATTCCAAATGGGAACCCCTTCATTCAGCAAATGCCTCTGGGGTCCAGTTTGGGTCAGACATTGTGCTGGAGCAGAGAAAAATCAGGCCAGTCTCACTCTTGAAGGTGTGGACCACAGCAGGTACATGAACCAACATGAGACTCCCCAAAATGCTTGATGGGAGAGTTTAAGGGAGCCAGGAGGAGACCCCAGAAGATAGCTGAGTCCAGAATTCTGACAAACTCCAAGTGTGGCAGATGGAAGGACGCACTGCTCAGAGGGGCCAGAAAAGCAGAGGGGATGATGAGAGGCAGGCGAAGCCTGTACTGCTGAGGCAACACTGTCTGCCGCTGATGTCATGATTCGCAGCACAGTAGCCCTGGGAAAGCCCCTTTTCGCTCTGAGCCTCAGTCTCCCCCTGTGGAAATGCATGCAGGGATCCAAATCCATACAGGCCTGGGATTTCAATAGCTTAAGTTTTGAAAGCCACATTGGACAAGAGCACCTGGGAAAGACCCCTTCCCTCTCCCCCTTTCACCCAGTGACCCAGGAAGCTATTTCTTCCCTGGGGGTCCATATGACCACTGGCAGTTGCCACTGGCCCCACCCCTGCTGGCCCTCTCCTTTCAGAAGTAAACACTCACTCATTAAGTCCTCCTCCCTCTTTAGTGCTATTTCTGTTAACCCCTTTCCCTGGCACTCTGGACAGACCTGGGGCACAGGCAGAAAAACCCCAAAGCTAGGGGCCTCCAACCAAACTACTGAGATTTAAAGGAGCTGGAGATTCCGTGGATACCTGAATCCCCTTATTCTCTCCTCTTTTCCCTCAGGACTGACCTCATCTCTGGCCCTGTGACCACTGTGTGTTTGTGGTTGTATGTCAAAGGTCTGCCACTAGTATGTCAACGCTGAATGAGAGGCATCTTTGTTTCCTCCACTATGACCCACTGGAAATATTCAGTACTCAGTAAGAATTTATTAAATGAGCATAAGGAAGGAAAACTGGATACCATTGGCAATGCTGATCAAATCAGTAAGGCCCTGAGGATCACTGGCCCCACATCAGAATGATCTCCCCACTCCTGAACCTCCATTACTGGATCCCCCACAAGATCTAGGCTCCCCCATGCTCCGGAGCCATGGCAAGCACCTTGGCCTCCATTGGAGAGCCTGATTTGCAATCCTCTCATCTGTCCAGCCCAGGTCTGAGCATAGTTATACTGAGTGGAATGTCTGAGGGAAAGCCCTGAGGTGACTGTGGGTGCAGAGTGACAAGAAAAGCCCCCTCTAGGAGACTTGATAGGGAAGCTTGAGGGAGAGACATTTCTCTTTTTAGTTCTGCCTAGGCTTCAGCTATACAAGCTGGTCATAGAGGTCCCCCCATTTCTATGGAGACAGATTCATGTCACATTTTCCCTTTCGAGGTGCCACCTCTCAGATCAAGGGTGCACCATGCAAGCACAGAGCTTAGTTCATTTGTAAAACTTTTATTTAGAAATTTTCCCCATATATCCTTATGTATATACATACACATCATCACCACATGGGCTTTGCTGCTAGAGTCATATGCCCACAGTGCCGGCCTCTGGGCTGCAGAGAGGTTCTGTACCAGGAGCGGCTACTCCTCTGCAGAGAAATGTAGAGACCAGCACAGTTCATCACGTACAGTACAACACAGATGGGAAGGGCCCGGCCTGCCACCGGGACGCCACTATGTACAGGGGTGGGGGAGGCTTGGCCGGGGCCATGTACCATTGCAATCACAAGTACGAAGAGACCCACCCCCAAAGGCTGAAACAGGTGTCAGCCCAGGAGAGCTCCTGTGCCCTTGGTTTTGTTTACAGAAAAGGATAAAGGCTGTACCATCGGGTCATTTGCCACAACAAATAAAAGAAAGTGAATTTTTGGGAGCCCAAGACTCCTTCCAGGCCTTCCCAGCTGCCTTGCTCTCCTCTTTTCACCTTTATACTTTTTCCCTAGAGTATCTGTTTTACTCCAAAAATGTTTCCATTTCTTCCTGAATGGAATCAGCGGGAGAGAAAAGAGAAATGCCTGGGGTGGGAATGACAGGCTAAAATGATGGATTTCTCTGGTTCCCACATACCCCTGAGGCTTTGCTCTCTGCTCCCCAGGCCCATTTTGGGGAGCTCTATTCCATTTTGCATAGTCTGTCCAGTTTCCCTATCTCTTTTCCATTCTCACTCCTGTCCTTGCTGTGTAACAAGACAGCAGTGAGGGCCATCTGGGGAGAGGATAGCCTCAGGAACTCAACAAACGTGTATTGACGTTTGTTGAAATAAATTTCTGAATCCGTTTGAAATCTGGGTTTCCTAGAGAGGAACCAGGCTATGCCTTGGGGTAGCCTGACTCCCAGACTCAGGGTAAAACACCTCACAAAAGGGAGCTGATGAGGTGAGACCTGAGCACTTGGCATCTCCACAGATTCTTCTGATTTAAACCTGGGAGACAGGCCATACCCTGTCTTTTAAGAAACTGGCCCTGGGAAAGAGATATCTGCAAGTCGAAGGAGCTGGCACAAGTCTTCCAAACCTCTGCCCTCATGCCCACAGCAGCTGCTATTCTCTCCTGACTTAAGACCACCCATGGGGTGCAGATGTGGCCAGGACCTTGACCTTGGCTGCTCCATCTTTAGATGAATTGGATGATTGACAGGAGCTTCTGAGCACAGAAAGAAACCTGGAGATGATTTGGGGACTCTTAATGAGATATAGAGCAAGCTATAGGGGTACCAGGATGTATCCAGGCCCTTGCAACTTAAACAAGATGAGGTGATGGAAGAGATTCATGGACCATCCCAGTCTGCATGTGGCTGTACTCAAGGCCTGACCACAGGCAGAAACTTAGAACCTCTGAGGGCCTTTCAGGGATGAGACAGCTACAGAATCAGTCCACATGTACCACAGCAGAGACCCTTGCTAGAGGGCTGGGAGTCCTGGAGCGTACAGGACTCAGGCACAGTTTCCCCAGGTCAGGAATGAAGGCCCTGGGTGGGTGAACCATATTTCTTCAGGTGAATGGGCACAGGAGACCAAAGGGAAGGTGGGGGAGAGTAATCCAAGCTACAAAAAAAAAAAAACTCATCACTTTACAAAAGGACTTGCAATAGGATTTCTTTCAAAGATGAAGGAGAGGAGTTGATTTACAAAACTTTCCTGTACAATGTTTGGGAGGTACACTTCAATTGCATGAAGCTGGCCTCTCTCATACACCTCTGGTGACAGACCACAGCTACTGCTAGAGTGGGTGTGAGTCTGGGTCTCCACTGAGGCCTGGTTTCTGCCAGATTCCCACGCCCTGGAAGTGGGGCTGGGCCAAGACCTAAAGATCCCACCTTGACTTCATTAAGTCAAGGAAAAGTCCCACAAGTTAGGAATTTCTAGGACAGTTGGTGCTTGGGACAGGTCAGAATACAGGCCAGAATGTTGGCCATTGTCTACCAACAACGAAGAAGGGGGGTTTGAATACTGGGGAGACCGTCCCAACAGGCCTGTGCCTCTGCTCTCAGCACTGACGTATGCACGCAGGCACTGGTCCCCTGCAGGAACAGGGCTGGGCCGTGCAGGTGGACATGCAGGCACCATTTCTGAGCCCTGCAGAGATAGAAAGCTTCTGGAGCCCAAAACAAGCTGCTATGTCTCACTCCAGAACTAATTTCCTTTTTCTCTGCAGTGTCACAGGTCCCAACAGGCAATGTTTTAGCCACAGAGGGGATCCCACAGCCCCAAGGATTAGTGAGGAAGGCAAAAAGCAGTGTTTTGATTCCCAGGGCAAGAGGCAAGGGCTCCTGGGTTTTCTGGCCCTCTGGCCAACCCAGCCAAGCACCAGTGGTCCACTTGGTCCCCCCAACGGAAGGCACCCTGAGGCTTGAGGTGACTTGGCAGCAGCTGTAAGCTGGATAGGCCAGCACGGGCCTCCATGAAGACGGGGCTCAGCAAATGGGCAACTCTTGGGTACCTAGAGATTTGGACAGAGTGGCCACAAAAGCTGCCCTGCCCACAGAGAGGGGCTGGGGGGCAAGATGCAGGCTGCTGAGAGCCCCAGGGAAGACTTAGATCACAAGTCTCTGAAAAAAAACAGAGGGGCTCCCAAACTCCAGACCCCGTGTAGTGCCCCTTGAACCTCTTCTTCAGGAACTCTGAGGGATGGGAGGGAGGGGCAAGACTGTGCCGTCTTCGTAAAAAGTACCTACCACTTTGCTCTGTCTTTGCTCTGTCCTACCAAGGCTAGAAATGGGGCAGCCAGCTGCAGGGGTAGACCAAGAACTTCCCAAAGTCCAGCCATCAAAGAAAGGTCAAGTTCACTGCCCTGCTTCAGAGCTGTCCAATCCTCACCCCACCTGCCCTGAAGACCCCAGTCCCACAGGCCTGAGGACACCAGTCTGGCCAGTCCCGGGCCCCAGCCCATCACCGGGGGCCAGCTCCGTCCGTGGCAGGCAGCAAGGCAGGATGGAGGCCTCGGGCCGTGTGCTTGGGCGCCGGCTCCTCTGTGTAGCTGTCCGGGCTGGCTGCCCCATCCAGGGAGCTGCCACAGCTGGAGTTGGGGGAAAGTACGTCCTGCAGGAGGTCCTCGGGGGGTGCACCGCCCCCGCCACCGCCACCTGCCCCCACTACGGAGTCCTTGCCAGGTTTGGCCCGCTGGCTGCCCTCCTCTTCCTGGTCGTTGAGCAGCTTGGCTAGGAAGTTGATGTACTTCATTGCCAGGCGGAGGATCTCATTCTTGCTGAGCTTCTTGTCTGGTGGATGAGTGGGGATGAGCTTTCGCAGCTCTGCGAAGGCCCCATTTACATTCTGCTGCCGCCAACGCTCCCGGCTGTTGGTGAAGATGCGCCGCACCACTTTCGTATGGGGACCTGGAGGACCAAGATCAGGAGAATGAACCAGAGATCCCCCAGGAAGGAGAAAACCCACCACTTGGCAACCAAGATCTCCTGCCTCTTCTGTCCAATCCTGGAGAACTCCCACACCCAGCTCATCTGTTTCCTTCTTTCACACACCCCTGCACCCCACCTTGCAGACAGCTATGACCAGACACCTGATCCTGCGATTCCTCCCGCCCCTCACTCTTCCGTTTTTAGGATGGTGTCCCTTACCGGGCTAAGAGAAATCAAAGGTCAGGGACCACATATCATCCATTCATTTATTCATTCATTCATTTATTCATTCATTCATCTGTTGCAAGACCAGAGTGAAGAGGATAAGTTTGGAGTCAAACTTTCACGGCTTGGTCCCTGACTTAGAATTAGTCACAAGATAGTGACCACAATAATGTTCAACACTGTGCCTCAGTTTATAGTTTCCTGGCCTGTAAATGGAAACAATACTAATAATTCGGGTCCCAAGATTGCCGCCAGGGTCTAACAGCCCACAAAAGTGTTGACACCTGCCTTAATTAAACACTCAGTCAATAATTTACCTGTACCACTCGGCATCCTTCTAGGCACTAAGAACAAGTGGAATCCCTCCCTCTCTAAGTAGCTGACATCTTAAAAGAGGTGAAAACAGAAGAGCAAGTGCCAAGCAAATAGCCAACAGGGGGCAGCATGTGAAAGATGAAAAGGAGCCAAGCCTCCTGGCTAAGTCCCTTGTACAAATACTGAACCCCACCTCCTCCTCCCCTACCAAGCATGCTTCTGAAAGGGAGCTCTCTGATAAGGTGACAACTCTAGGGTGAGAACTAAAGCTAAAGAAGAAACCAGCAAGCAGAGAAAGGGGAAGGGGGGGGGGGAATATCCAGTCAGAGACCTGAGCTAGACAATGGCTGCAACCTGGCTGTCTAGGATGTCTAGGACCATGGTGGAAGCCCTGCTGAGAGAGCTGCAGGAGGCATGCAGAAGGGCTTTAGAAGTATGCTGACCACTGTTCCTGCAGGCAGCTGGGGGATTGGAGGAGAGAACAGAGGTAGAGAAAAAGCAGCTCCTCTGGGACTGGGGTGATAAGGAACCTGTCCCTTGGAGCCTGAGCCTCTCTTAAAGACCAGGACACTTGGCATCAGGTTTGTGCACTGAGACCTGGAGCTGGTTACGAGATGGAGATGGATATAGCACCTTCGACCTGCCAAGTTCTGCAACATGGCCGTGGAGCAAAAGAAGCTCCGCAGTGCCCTACCTGAGCTGAGGCTAAGCCTTCCCTCCCCACCCCCAGGGCACAGGCAGCTCTTCTCTGGGGGCACTGAAGCAACCCTCAGGCCTGGGGTAAGGGCTACCAGCTTCTTTGGAGCCTGGAAGGAGCTTAGAGACTGAGAGGAGGAAAGGAAGTGGAAAGGAGAAAGGGGATATGTGCAGGAGAGAGAGAGAGAGAGAGGATGAGAGAGAGGAGGAAGGAAGGGGGGAATCTAAAAGGAGGGGCAGGAGGAGAACAGGCAGGGAGGAAGGATGAGGGGTAGGTATCATATCTGCCTCATAGATCCTTTCAAGTCAAGGAGACTGAGACCAGCTCAGAACAGAGGATGCCCTTGGCCAGCCAGGCTCTAGTCACTTCCTGTATGACTGGCCTCTTTTGCTTTGGCAGATGTGCTCCCACACCAAGTACTCATATTTTTCCTGGGGAGGGTTGCTCATCCTTTGCCCACAGAGCATCTGACAGGCTCCACCCAGCTGACTCCTTGCTCAAGCCTGGCTCAGGCTGAGAGAAACAGAGACATCTGTGTGGTCTCTACCTGAACACCTCACACAGAGGAAACTTGGTCTCCCCAGCCCTGGCATCTATGGAGGGTAGCCCCTCAGCCATGAGAAGATCAGAAAGACACAGGCTCCATGGCAATACTGGTCAATCTTGAGGGCCCCAAGGTGAGGAGGGGGCATATGTCAGCGGGTACAACTGGGATGGAAGTGTCCAGAAAGAAGAGCAGACAAGTCAGAAATATCCCGAGTTTTGAGGGCCAGAGAAATAGCACAGCGGTAGGGCGTTTGCCTTGCATATAGTTGACAGGGGAGGGACCCAGATTCCTGGCATCCTATTTGGTTCCCCAGCCTGCCATGGGCAATTTCTAAGTGCAAAGCCAGGAGTAACTGGTAAGAGCTGGGTTACTCACACTGCTGGGTGTGACCCAAAACCAATCAAGAAGTATAAGAAAGAAAGAAAGAAAGAAAGAAAGAAAGAAAGAAAGAAAGAAAGAAAGAAAGAAAGAAAGAAAGAAAGAAAGAAAGAAAGAAAGAAAGAAGAAGAAAGAAGGAAGGAAGGAAGGAAGGAAGGAAGGAAGGAAGGAAGGAAGGAAGGAAGGAAGGAAGGAAGGAAGGAAGGAAGGAAGGAAGGAAGGAAGGAAGGGAAAGAGAAGGAAGGAAGGAAAGAGAAAGAAGAGAGAAGAAGAAAGAAGAGAAAGAAGAAAAAAGAAAGAAAGAAAGAAAGAAAGAAAGAAAGAAAGAAAGAAAGAAAGAAAGAAAGAAAGAAAGAAAGAAATAAAGAAATAAAGAAAGAAAGAAAGAAAGAAAGAAAGAAAGAAAAAGAAAGAAGGAAGGAAGGAAGGAAGGAAGGAAAGGGAAGGAAGGAAGAAAGGAAGGAAAAAAAGGAAGAAAGAAAGAAAGAAGAGAGAGAAAGAAAGAAAGAAAGAAAGAAAGAAAGAAAGAAAGAAAGAAAGAAAGAAAGAAAGAAAGAAAGAAGGAAAGGTAAGGAAAGGAAGAAAGGAAAGGAAGGAAAGGAAGGAAGAAGAAAGAAAGAAAGAAAGAAAGAAAGAAAGAAAGAAAGAAAGAAAGAAAGAAAGAAAGAAAGAAAGAAAGAAAGAAAGAAAGAAAGAAAGAAAGAAAGAAAGAAAGAAAGAAAGAAGGAAAGGAAAGGAAAGGAAAGGAAGGAAGGAAGGAAGGAAGGAAGGAAGGAAGGAAGGAAGGAAGGAAGGAAGGAAGGAAGAAAGAAAGAAAGAAAGAAAGAAAGAAAGAAAGAAAGAAAGAAAGAAAGAAAGAAAGAAAGAAAGAAAGAAAGAAAGAAAGAAAGAAAGAAAGAAAGAAAGAAAGAAATATTCTGTGTTTAGATCAATATATGATGCTGGTCCTTAAGGAAGCAAAGAGGCCTGGAGCAGTCAACTGATTTCTGAGCCTCAGTTTCCTTGTATGCAAAATGGAAACATTGACACTAGACTTTCTGGTTAAATCTCTAATTTCTTTTTTTGTTTGTTTTGTTTTGTTTTTGGGCCACACCCGGCGGTGCTCAGGGGTTACTCCTGGCTGTCTGCTCAGAAATAGCTCCTGGCAGGTACGGGGGACCATATGGGACACCGGGATTCGAACCAACCACCTTTGGTGCTGGATTGGCTGCTTGCAAGGCAAACACTGCTGTGCTATCTCTCCAGGCCCAAATCTCTAATTTCTAAGACCTACCCCATCTCTTCCCATGTCTACATGTCTACATGTAGTACATGACTCCTTCTTCACCCCATTTTCTATCTATTCCTCTTTGGTTCCTTCACAGAAAAATCACTCAGCTCTCTATCACTGTCTTCCCAAAGCCTCTCCACCTGTGCTCACTCTCTAGCCTACCACTGAGTGGATACTCCAATAAGGCAGCTCACACTCATGGACAAGGGCTTCCCAACCTTTCTCCAAGCCTTGGCCTCTTTCCTCTCCTCTGAACCTTCTACCCATTTCCTCTTCCCTTGGTAGTAACACCTCATTCCCTGGGAACTGCAGGGCTGACCCTGTCCCTTTCTGTGATGTGCACCCCTCTCCTCTCTCCAACCTGGCAGACTGATCCCCTATCTCCCCAGCTGCCTTGATCCCCCTACCCTGGAGCCTCAAATTGACTGGATCTTGTTTGTTTGTTTATTTGTTGGTTTTTGCCACACCTAGTAGTGCTAAGGGACTTGGCTTCATGCATAGGGTCTCTCCCAATATTTCTCAAGGTACAGTGAGAGGCAAAGGCTGAGCTTAGACCTCCTACAGACACAGAATACATGGCCCTATCTTTCCAGATCTGTCCCTTGCCCAGACTCCAGTACCCTCCTTTCCAGAAGATCACTGAGAATCTCTTCTAGAAGCTCTAACACATACACATATCCCTGCCACTGACTCCTTCCATAAATGCTATAAGGGCATCAGCACCCTTCCCCCAGGCCTCAGCATGGTAGATAGATTCAGGGAGGAGCATAAAGTCCCAAAGCTATGAAGAGCCTGCTCTCTCCTGCCTCCTTGTGCTCATAGCCATTTACTACATCATGTTGACCCAGGGTAGAATGAGTGTAGGAGTGTGGGGGGGGGGGGTCCTCAATTTTCTGGCTCTGGTAATTCTTCCTCCTCCCTACCCACCCAAGTTCTGGGTCACAGACTATTCAGGTAGTAGTGATCATGTTGAAGCCCCCTGGAGGACTTAAATCCTTGAATTGAGACCCTTAAAAAGTTCCATCTAAGCAGAGAGCAGAATTCAGACACACTCCAAGACTTGGGAGATATGATGTGGGGCAGTGCTTCTCAAATAGAGGGGTGCGCCCCCAGGGGGGAATCGAGGCTCTGTAAAGGGGGCGCGTTTGACCTCGGCAAACACTGTCATAACAAGCTAAGCCCCGTGTTTATGTCTCTGTATGTCTATGGAGCTGAGAGTTGCTGTGTCCTGCTTCAAACCCTGCTTCGAAAAGCTATGCATTGCAAAATGTGCTCATTGTAGCCATTAATCCAGACATCACCTCTGATTAAAAAATCAGCTCAACTTATTTTATATGTTTTTGTTTTGCAGGTTAAAGTTTTTTTTTTTTTTAATAAAGATACTATTTACAGTCGTACAAGGGCGGGAATGTCTTCTTCCTAGGGGGCATGACAGAAAATAATTGAGAAGCACTGATGTGGGGGAACCCCGGGGGGGGGGGGGGGTCAGTGCCTGAGTCAGGGCTTCCATGGGTCTCTGCTCTGGGTTCCTTGCTGGTGTAGGATATAGCCAAGAGGATAGTTAGCACTGGCCCCAGAGGTTTAGGCTCAACCCCATAGTTGGTCTCACCCATGTCTCCTCTTCTCAACACTCCCCCAGTCCCACCACACGCCTTTTGGTCCAAGGTCAAGTGCAGAGCAAGGAACTCTAGTTCTTGTGGGCCTATGCCAGAGGGCCCAGAAACTCTTGCAAGAGGTTCTAAGGCCATGAGGAGTGAACACAGGAGGACTCACCGTCGGAGATCTCCATCTCATAAGGGGAGGGCCTCCTCTTCACTCGGTTGTTGGCGGCAAACATAGGGAAGGCATCAGGCTCCCCAAAAAAACCACTGTGGGAGGGAAGAAGAAGATCATGGGTTCACATGGAGGTAGTAGGAGAAAAAGAGTTCTGAGAGACTCCCCTAACATCTGCCTGGGCTGGAAGCAGCCTGAGGCATGCTCCCTGGGCAAAACCAGCAGGACAAGGGCCCATATATTACACCTCTACACACAGAACCCAAAGATGAACCCCCAGACAGACGCATGCACCCACACAACCCGCATAGACCTCTCTCTCCTAAACAGACCCAGGTGCTCCCCAGTCACTCCCATGACAACTTGCACAACTTGCGCAACCACAAATGGGCAGGGGCAGGTCGTATGTCCTTCTCCGGACCCCAACCTTCACCCCAACCCCTATGGACAGGCCATAGACAGGAAAGCCTGACTCACCACGCTGACAAACACCCCAACACTCACTCTGTGTGCTCTATCGCGCCCTCACACACACTGACCACAGGACCTCATCTCCTGTCTCCATGCCAATCCCGCTTCCATCTCCATCGCATCGCTGGGAATAGACATTCACACACCGCTGGGGACCTGGATCTCACACCCCAGCATTTCCCAGAAGAATCTGGTGCCCCCTAGCAACCAGCCATGGTCCTGCAGATCTTACCTGTGCACCTAGAACCAGTTCTGGCAGAGAACTTCCCAGCACTGCAGTCAGACACACGCACACTCAGAATTGGTCCCCACAAGCATTCCACGTCCTCCCTTGCCCACTCCCCAAAACGCACACCAGGCGCCCTCCACCACCAGGCACCCGCATCTGCGTTCTTCTTCATCCCAGGACTGGGGCTACCTCTAGTCTCCCACCCTCCCTATTCAGCCTGGAGGGGGGCTCCCCAGGGCACAGGGGAATGAGGTTCCGGACCTGCCGAGCGACGCCAACGGCTGGCCCAGGCTGTAGAGGAGCGCCCGGCCGGGCCCGGCGGACGCGGCAAGCGCGGGCGGGCTCAGCTGCACCATGCGGCCGTCCGGAGGCAGCTCGGCGGGCACGGGCGCGGGCGCGGGTGGGCGGCACAGCTCGGTGGTGGGCACCGGCACCCGAAGGCGCGCTTCGGCCGCTGCGGCCTCACGGGTCTTGGCGTCCCGCGCTGCGCCGCCCCCGCCGACCGGGCCGCCCCCCACGCTGCGCGCGCCCAGCTCGATGACCGGGGGGTCCGCGGGAGCCGTGCGGTTCGTCTCCTTGGCGACTCCGTTGAGCAGGACCAGGTGCGGGGGAGCCATGCGGGCTTCGGCCGCGTCCCGAGCCTCGAGCGGGGGGTCACTGCGGGCCGCCTCGCTCGGCGGCCGCTCCGTCATCCTGCGGGCAGACACAGACAGAATAGAGGGTGCCCGCTCAGACCAACGTTCCCAACTAGCTTGGGGTGCGGTGCGGTGCAGAGCAGAGGGAGAGATCCAGGACCCTCCAGATAAACTTAGGGCCACATGCGCCCACGCCCGCCCGCAGGGCCAAAGGCCAGGCCGAATTGTGGAGCCAGCAAAAGAGGGAGCCTGGGCTTTTGGCTCTGAAAAAGGAGGGAGGGTCCCTTCTAGACTAGGGGATCAAAGAGGAGAGAAAGGAATACTGGCCGTGAAAGAAACCCAGAAGGAAAAAAAAAAAAAAAGGAGGAAGGAAATGCAAAGGGGGCGAGAAAGCACTAGCCGTTCCCCTCCTCGGGCCTCACGGGAAGAGGAGGGAACGAATCCCCCCACCGTGTTCTTCCCGCACCCTCTTTGTGTTTTGGAAGGGAATCTGTCTTCGGAGGTAGGGTGCCTTTCCAGCCCTTCACCTCAACAAAGCCTGCCTCTACATACACCTAGAAGCCTGGTGCAGTGCAAGGAGGAGACAGAAGCCCAGAACCAGCACTCACACTGCAGCAGTGGCAGAGAGCATGGGGAACCAGACAAGTCCTTGGGGTGTCTGGTGACACGGTGTCAACCTGCAGCACCCTCCGCAGACAGACAACCCAGGTGTCCCAGGAGAGGAGGTGTGGGGGAAGAAGGGCCTCTATCCCCGAACCTGCCCTGTGCTCTACAGCTCGGACTCTAGGGAGGCTCCTAGAAGACGCTGGAGCCACTGAGCTGAGTGCTCCTATGCACCAGCCAGAAAAGCTACAGGAAGGCCTTGATATCTTTCCCAAATCCCCCAACTCTCCCCAAACTTCCCCCCACAACTCTTTGCCTAAGTGCTGTACCATTCTGGGGAATAGAAGGAGAATTTTGCACCTGGCAAATGTTTATGTAAACATTGTTCCAGTCTGGAGCTTGGATCACTGGAAATGCAGTGCCAGGATCACACAGGCCTATTTCCCACAAAATGGGTACCACACACCCTTTCTGCTGTCTCCCACAAGCCCTATGAGCTGAGGGCAACCATCCTCCAGGAGCACCCCAAAGGCTCTCTCTGTTCCCCACCCATCCAAGATCACTTGGAGCCCAGCATCATCTCCTAGCTCTGCTTGTGATGCTCCTGCATCCAGATGCCAGCAGAAATGAAAACTAAGCTCACAGTCCAGAGTTTAGGGACACTTTTGAGTTGTTTTAATTAAAATATCAAAACATAATCAACAGGACTGGAAAAGGGATTTACAAGGTGCTCAAAACAAGATTTCTAATAATTATATTGTCGGATATTTTATAGCAGAAAATGAAAACAAAAATTGAATTTAGTTGCAGGCAGGGCCCATCTAACCAGGGGAGCAGCCATTCAGCTCCCCACCCATTCCCACAGGGCTCTGGGCAGCTTTTTCCCTCAGCAGCAAACCTGCTGAAGCCTCCGAATGCTCAACAGAGCTGCATCAGACTTACAAGCCAATGGAGAATAAGCTATTCAGAATGAACTCCTGTCCTGGGTCTTGCTGGTACTATGAGCCCAGTGCCCAAAAGACAATTTCCTGAGACCAGGCAAATACTTGATGAATAGACTGTAAGTCTGAGACATTTCATCAAAAGCAAGCGTACAACTCTGGTAAAGACAATAGATTCTATCGCAAGAAGATCACCACGGCATTGGCAGTCATTAGAAATGAACAAGACACAGGTCTGATGGTCCAGCCCCTCATATGCTCATGTAGAGGTGAAAGACACCCCAGAATTTACAAGCCCCCACTATCCCAACTCACCCTATTGCCTGCAGCACGTGCTTCAGTCCCAGCTTCTAAGAAACAGCAGCAGCGGCAGCCTACCCTGCTGTGGCCAGACTGAGCTCCACTCTCCGTATGGCACATTTATACCCTCTGATTAATTCCCAGGCTCCAGGCGCAGAGGCGGATCCCGGAGCACCTATTCAACGCGAGTTGGTTCTGGCCCCAAATGCCCTCTCCAGACACGCCTATAAATATCTATATCTGGGGAGGCTCCTGGTGAGAAACCTAAGATTGGTCCTCAGGGTCTGTGTCCCGCCTCTCTTCACCCCCCTCCCCCACTTCAGGAAAACCCTGCTGGTGTTTCTGCACCAGGCTCTGCAGGAAGCCACCACAGAGGACTCACAAGCGCATTCAGTTTGTTGGGGGACAAGCCCCCCAATCGCCTGGTTTCAGTTACGATTGCGAAAAGGAAGGCCTGGGTGATCTTTAATTTTTTTTTATGTGAGAGAGATGAAGGAATGGAGAGGTTTCCTCGGGAATCACACTGGAATATGCGACCATTGTAACTTCTCTTTGTGCAGCCAGCGTCCAGCTCAGCCCTAGAGACTGTGGCTGGCCAGAACTGCTCCTGTGCCTCTCACCACGGTGGCCTGGCAGTACTGGAAAATAGGCACGTAGGCATGGCACCTGCACCAAGACCCGGGCAATCCCAACTCCTACACTGCTTGGAGCATTTTGTATTCATGAAAACAGCCTCCCCTGCATGCCTGCAGAACCATCATCGGAGATGCATCCCTCTTAAGACCCCCATACCCTCACTGCCCCCGGAGGGAGCCTCAAGCCTGCACAAGAACCAAAATCACCCCTTCTGCACAAAACCATTTTTCTACAGTCACAGGAGAGATGGGGTATCCCAGAGCTCCCCACTCTGGGCTTTGGGCCCACCCCAGTTTGATTACTGTAGCTAGTGGCCTTCCTCCGAGGCCTTCTTCCTGCCTGCTACCACCCGGATACAACCAGCCCAAAGTTAGGAGCCTCTGAAGGGCTGCAGAACCGGACCAATGGGAGTGGCCTAGAGAAAAACCAAAGCGAGCTGTGTTTACAGGGTCAGAAAGGAAAAGGCCCAGTTGGAGGCCTTAGAGGCATCGCCATCAGCCAGAGGTAGAGACAATCCGATCCGGATTCCCAGCTCTGGGTTCCTGCTCCCCGCTTCTCTAGCTAAGACTGGGCTTTCTTCTATCCTGAACCTCCACCCACCGACACCCCAAACCCGACCCTTAGCCAGAATCCCAGGCCTTTCTCGACATTTCCCACCATTCCCCCCATCCTTCAGAAAAAAAAAACCCAGAACACCTCACCTGGGGCATATTTAGAGAGACCAACCTCTCTGACTAGAATCTCCTCTCCTCTGCTGAAGAGGGGGCAGCAGAGTTGCAGATGGCCACCGAGGTCTAGGCTCCCCTTTCTCGCTGCGATAGCAGCAGTTAGGCCGCCGCCGCCGTGTGGTCCTGGGCGGTCTGCCGCGCCCAAATTTCCAGGAAAGATGGGGGTGGAGAGAAAGAGGGAGGGCGAGAGGAGGGAGAGAGAGAGAGAAATGGGGGGTCAATGGCTGGGAATTACCTCATGTCCACGCCAACCAGTCCAGGGAATGGTAAACAGCTTCTAGCCCAGCCTGCAGGTGTCCGAGCTTCTCCCCTCCCCACCGGCTCCCAGAGAAAAGACCCCACACCTGACCAATCAGGAATAGGCAGAGTCGACCACAGCCATCCGCTGCCACCGCCTGGAATACGGTGGGACCCTCCAGCACGGATCTGTGGGGCTCAGCGAGGCTGTTTGCTAAGCACTGACGTGTCTAACGCGGGGTGCTCGGAATCAGGGTCACACTGGAGCTTTGGTCCCAGCGCAGAGCTGGCCGCTGCCAGACACGAGTGGGCTGGAGGATGCGTGTCGGGAAAGAGGGATCCTGTCTTCAGACCCTGGTCGGTGGGGCAGAGCCTCCGAGGTCCCCAATTTCTCCATGACCCCCCCCCCACCAGCCCCTCCAGCCCAAAGCGAAACCGGGATGGCCGGGACGCGATTCCAAAGCGGCCCTTTCCCTTTCCAGCAAAACCAGACGGAATGGAGTCGGCGCCCGGCGAGAACGGGGGAGTGGCGGGAGGGCCAAACCATCCAGGTCCAGGTTTCTCCTTTATTCCCAGTTAAGGGGGGGGGGGGGAGAAAAAGGAAAGAAAGAGGAAAAAGGAAGGAGAAAGAGAGGACTCAATGAGCAAGGAAAGAAAGAAATGTTTAAAGAAAGAAACAAAGAGAAGAAAGAAAGAAAGAAAGAAAGAAAGAAAGAAAGAAAGAAAGAAAGAAAGAAAGAAAGAAAGAAAGAAAGAAAGAAAGAAAGAAAGAAAGAAAGAGGCCGCTTACCTACAATTTTCAATTGTTATTAAAATATCAACAATTTTTTTATTTTCAGGGAATTTTATCCACAGCTTCCAGGAGCAAACAGGACTTTAAACAGCTCTTATACTGCTGCTTAGCGGGAGCTAAATCAGAATCTACTTGGTCACCTCACCCCCCAAAATTTTGTTTAATTTTTATTTTTTTTTGCCTAAACAATCGAAGTCATAAATTAATTGCGAAGGCCTCTTTCTTCTGCCCTAGTTTTTTTGGGGAAATATGGTCATAATTCTTCCCTGCGGTTGAGTCCCTTGCGGGAGGTTTTATTCGCCCTCTCCTAGTCCAAACGGGGGAGAGATGCGGGATCCATTGGATCCGGGATGCGGGCCAAGCTCGGTCCTGCTTTGTGAGCGAGCAAGCGAGCCTCTCCGCTCTCCATTTTTCTCTCCACACCCCAAACCCAGAGACTTAAATAAACGAGGGCGGGGAGCGGACGCCGCTTTGTTATATACCCTCAGGAGAGACTGGCCGCTTAGCTCTTGGGCGATTCTTTTAATTAAAATTAAGTGCTGTTGATGACGAGTGACGGTGATATTCGAGGCCACCATAATAGGCTAAATAAATTCCTTTCTTTTGGAGTTTGGGCGGCCCTGGCCGTTCTTTCCACGGAGCTCGGGGCCATTCCCGAAGGTCACTCCCAGCAGGGAAGGGATGAAAATTCGTTCCTCGGAGATGTCTCCCGAGGCGAGGCCGGGAGAGCGCTCCCATTGTCCTGGGGAACCCCCCCTCCGGCACACCCCAGCGGCCACAACCGCGAAAACTGACCAGAAATGGACACAGCCCGGGTGATGCGGGAATCGAAGTCGGCGGCCCCCAGCTTGAAGGCGCGGGGCTTGGGCGAGCGCAGCTGGGTCGGCTTCAAGCCTGGAGGGGCCACCCACTTACTAGCGACCCCCTCAAACGCCGAGGCACTCCCTGGCCTCGAGGCAGCTGAGACCCACTGGGCTCTATCCCTGCAAGCCAACGCTGGCTTCCGAATACATCATAATTTGGACTAAAACGTGAGATCCCTCTCCCCACCTCCAAGCCACCTCCTCAATGTGCGCCTCCATCCCTCGTTCGCCTGTCCTCCCCTCCATTCACATCCTCTCCCTGCTCCTGGCCAGTGCACCTCGAAAGGATACTAGCACCCAACCTCGTTGCAGATCCCAGAGAGCCTCTCCCATTATTTCCCTCTCAACTCCCCGCACGGTCCAACCCTGTGGAAAGGAGGCAAAGACAACACTACCCCAAGCTGCCCCGCCAGCAGACCTGGTCGGGTGGGCCGTGCCCACCGTGGCACAAACGAAATCCAAGGCCAGAGCTCCTGGGAGCCCACGCCGGACTCAACCACGAAGGCCGGCAGAGAGCGGCAGCTCCGGGACCACGCACGCCCAGCGCACAGAGCCAGATCCACGTCGACAAGGCCACGGAGTACCGGCAGAGACCTCGGGGGACACTCAGGAGGGCCCCGAGGCGCCCCACTCCACGCACAGACCCCGCGCCGACACCAGAGCGCGCGGCCACGTCGCCTCCCTGCCAGGGGAGCGCCCTGGCGAGCCGCGGACATGGCCCACGGCGCGCGCACGCACTCGCACGGTCTCACCGCATGCACACAACCACGAAGAAGAAATGAAAACCAACCACCGCCTCGCGCATTTCTGTATATTGCGTAAGGAAAAAGGGGAAGGAAGGAAGAGAGTCTCCGAGACGGGAGGGGCCGCGGCGGCGCGGGAGTGGGGCCTGGACGTCCGAGGAAGCGGCCCCCAGAGAAGGCACCCCCGGGAAAGGCGCGAGGGAGGCCGAGGGGGGTGCAGGAAATAAACGGGGCGCGCCTGGGGAGGCCGAGGGGTTCTCCCCCCAATCCAAAATAAAAGGCCAGAAATTCGCTCACGTTTTGCCGCTACCGGGGGATGCGCGAGGCCATTTGGAGGCCCGGTCCTGAGTGCGCCGATCAGGCCCCCCCAACTAATTCCAGCAACCCCCCCCTCCACACGCCACCAGCCCGCCCCCGCCTCGCCCCGCTCCGAAGAGCGACACGCTCTAATCCCGCTCACGTTCGCGGCCTCCTTAGCATGGGCCGAGGCGCGCCGGGGCCGTGTGCGCCGCCGAGATAAGGCGCTGCCGCCGGGCCGTTCGCCCCCCGATAAGCTCCTCGGCCATTATGGGCCAAATGATTCATTTGAATTTGGCAATTTCACTGCGGGCACACTAGGAACCGGCCCCTCGGAGCCGCGCCTAGGGTGGCTGGCTGGTGTGCGCTGTCTAGGATCCGTCCTCCTGGGCCCCTTTCCGCCCCCCAAATCGCAGGCCCTAGGCTAGGCCATCAGGACATTTTCCTCGGCGACTCTTCATCGCAGCACTTTGTCCAGGCTTCTATCGATCCCGACTGGGGAACTATGATTTCTACCTCCTTCATCCCCATCATTACTTCTTTCTCTAGGTTTCAGCCGGTGGATCTTCTTCTCCCAGGAAACTCCCAGGTTCTCTCCACCATCTTCAACCTGGTCCTCCTTATGTTCTAAAATGGCCTTGCTTGGCCCTAATGTCAAGGACTGGATTCAAGACAGAAGCTCTTATGGACACGGACCTGCCAGCTCTGGTATTTACAGTGCTCCTCCTACCTCAGCAACCCTTATGGGTCCCCACTACCTCCAAGATTGCTTCATGAATGCAGAGCGAAAAATAAGCATTAAGCATCAGTGTGTGTGGAGGGGGGGGTGGTGGTTGGGTCGACAAAAATACAGTCCAGAGCATCTCTGTCCAGTTACTTTCTCCATTTGAGTACTGCTACTGTAGCACTAGAGGTTTTTTTTTGGGGGGGGAGGGGGCACTCAACAATGCTTAGGGTTTACTCCTGGCTCTGCACTCAGGAATTACCCATAGTGAGCTGCATATGGAATGATGGGGCTCAAACCCAGGAAAGGCTATGTTCAAGGCAAATGCCCACAGTACCTGCTGTTCACGCTACACTGATCCCCTTCCCCAGCAATGTTCTAAGCACTCTATAAATAGTAATGAACTAGTTTGATTCCTACATACACAATCCTAGATTGCTGCTCTTATTGTCTCAATATACAGATAACAGAGGCAGTGGGAGTAGAATAATTGTCCCAGTGCTATTTATGAGTGAGGGCAGAATCTGGGAAGGGAGCAATATTGGCACCAGACAGACCTTTCTGGAACTGGCTCAGGCAGCAGGGAGGGTGATTAGGGATCAGGTCTGGGGCCAGAGTTCTGAGCTCTAAATAACACAGGCTAACATCTTAGTACAAGTCCTTTAATGTTGAACCTCAGTTTCCTCATCTGTAAAATGGAGAAAGAGTTCCTACCTCAGGAGCCAGAGCAATAGCACAGTGGATAGAGTGTTTGCCTAGCACGTGGCCAATTAGACTCTGATCCCTGGCATCCCATATGTTCCTGAGCTCTCCAGGAGTAATATCTGAGTGCAAAGTTATGAGTAACCCGCAGAATGGTCTCACTCATCTATGGGTTTTAAGAAAAATGAAAGACATTCTTGCAATAATTTTCAGACACAAAAGAGAAAAGAGCTGGAAGTTCCAGCTCACCTAAGGAAGCTCACCACAAAGAGTGATGAGTTTAGTTAGAGAAATAACTACATTTTGAACTGTCCTAATAATGAGAATGTATGAGGGAAATGGAGAGCCTGTTTAGAGTACAGGCGGGGGTCGGGTGGGGAGGAGGGAGACTTGGGACATTGGTGATGGGAATGTTGCACTGGTGATGGGTGGTGTTCTTTACATGACTGAAACCCAAACACAATCATGTATGTAATCAAGGTGTTTAAATAAAAAAAAGAAAAAAAAGTTATGAGTAACCCCTGAGCGTGCCCAGTATACCCCCTCCAAAAAGAGTACCTACCTCACAGAGCTATGGGGATTCAATAAATAACTTCAAATTTTATAGTAAAGGGGCCGGGGCAGTGGCGCTAGAGGTAAGGTGTCTTCCTTGTCAGTGCTAGCCTAGAACCAACCGCGGTTCTATCCCCCAGCGTCCCATATGGTCCCCCAAGCCAGGAGTGACTTCTGAGTGCATAGCCAGGAGTAACCCCTGAGCGTCACCAGGTGTGGCCCAAAAACCAAAAACCAAAAAAAAAAAAAAAAAAAAAAAAAAGTATAGTAAAGGTGAAAATCTATGGACAGCTCCTCACCCCTGACCAGGACAAACAGCATCTGCATCCCACTTTTCTCTCTTCCCTACCCCATTCCTTTCCTTTTTTGTTGCAATGATGGGGACCACAGAGTCAGTTCTCTCCAGGGGTTGCATAGCAGGTTGCAGTGCCCCAGAAACCTCATGCTTAATTGTGGCCCCAGAAATCCCACACTGCCTGGGCAGTGCCAAGGATCGAACTCAGTCCTTGTGCCTGGCTTTCCCTATCCTTCCAGAAAAGGAAATGAAGAGAGGTACGATTGATTTAGTCAAAGTTTCCTGTGACCCAGGAGGAAATGCCAAGACCCACATGTGGGTATTTAATTTTCAATCCACAACTTAACCTGATAGCTTTGTTTTCCAGCATCTCTGTGCCCCTTTGGGAGCCTGAGCACTAAAACGTGCCTCTTCTCTGGTCCTACACTGAGTTCTAGTCAGGGCTGAGACCAGAGCAAGCCTAGGGCTTGCTCGTCACCAACACACTCTCTCCCTTGTCCCATGCCCCAGCTGGCTTTACTTGCTTTCATCAAAAGGGTACAGATGTCCTATGATTTGGAGCTCAGAGCCTATGAATGATAGTAAGTCTGCCTTGCATGAGTGAGGCCATGAGATCCATTCTTAGTATGGCTCCATGTCTCTGAGCACAATCCTCCATCCCATGAAATGCAAACAATTGTGTAACCCCAACACACCAGAACACCAACCACCAGAAAAGAAAGGAAGAAGAGCAATTACATTATAGCAATGAGATGGTGCAGTCGGAGTCTCATTCTGCCATGTAGCTATTACCCCAGAAGGCAAGGCATTGCTACTCTCTGAAGTTCCTACAAAAGTGAGTGACTACCCTACGTTTGGAGTTCACCTAGAGAATGATCCCCTGAGAATCAGTGCCTTATTGAGGTGGGTCTAAGAGCTGGGGAGAGCAGGCATTCTGGTTCCTCCAGGGAGACCGGGACTGAAGTAGGTCTTCAAGAAAAGGACAGCAAAGCTCAAGAAAACTGGAGAAAGTCTGGACAATGTTAGGGGAGAACCATTGTGTTTGTTTTGGGAGTGGTATAATGTCACACAAATCAATGTGCATTTCTGGAAACCTCTTTTTTTGTTTTGGGGCCACACCCTGCAGTTTTCATGGGTTACTCCTAGTTCTGGTCTCAAAGTTACTCCTGGCAGGCTCAAGGAATCATATGGGATGTCAGGGATGGAACTTGGGTGGGCTGCTTGCAAGACAAACACCTTACCTGCTGTGCTATTGCTCTGCCCCCTAGAAAACTCTTTGGGGGGTAGGGATAGAAAGGATGTGCAGAGACCAATTTTGAGGTGAATGGTGATTTGGAGGAGGGGCAATCAGAAGAAAGAGCAAGAGGTGGGTAAAGGGGCGACATATTTTTTTGAGTAAAAACATTTTATTCATAGGTACAGGGGAAGGAGAGTGAGAGATTAAGAAAGAGAGACATACTCAGCATACTCAAAAGAGAGCACAGGCTTCTCCAAAGGTGAGAGAGCCCTTGTCAGCACTGCATAAAAGTAGAAAAGTTCACATCTCAGGAGAGGAGATGCAGGCGACACCTACTCGGGTACCATGTACCCAGGCAACCTTGGCAATATGTGCCAAGACATATATTTTTGAATACAAAAACAAATTTGTAACAATGGTATTTGAGAGGGTAGGGAAAGGGCGGGAGATGTCCAGACTCCCACGCGTCTCACCCTTCCCTTTGCTATGAGAGGCAGTATTTTATTTATTTATTTATTTATTTATTTATTTATTTATTTATTTATTTGGTTTGGGTCACACCCGGCAGTGCTCAGGGGGTATTCCTGGCTCTACGCTCAGAAATCGCTCCTGGCAGGCTCAGGGAACCATATGGGATGCCGGGATTCGAACCACCGTCCTTTGCATACAAGGCAAACGCCATGCCTCCATGCTATCTCTCCTGCCCGAGAGGCAGTATTTTTAAAGGAGCCAGCCCGAGACGGTGGAAAAAGGTTTGACTTGGGTTTGAAACTTCTTGAGGGCACTGGGGGTGCAGGAAGAGGACGCAGACAGGCATGGCACAGACAGGCGGGGATGGCACAGCCGAGTGGAAATGTTGCAGCAAGGATGGCCCAGGAAGCCAGAGATGGCCCAGGTGGAAATGTTGCAGCAAGGATGGCCCAGGAAGCCAGAGATGGCCCAGGTGGGCGTGGATGGCATAGGCAGGAAGAGATGGCAAGGAGGCGAGAATGGTACAGGTGGGCGAGGATGGCTTTATGCTGTCTTCCTTCAGCCCCAGTGGAGCTGCAGCCCAGGGGCTGGGGGTGGGAAGGGGTTTCCCGGCGTCTCGATGAGCGCTTCTGATACCCACTGGCAGTCTACGCCACCCCAGCCTCATCGCCACCCAGCGGGGGGCTCGTGACGTCTGCGCCTCCTGGACCCAGTTTCCGACAGTCGGTGGAAAAACGGAAACTGCCAGAGCGGCGCCGCCCGAAATAGCATCTGGTGCCTGTCGGTCAGCACGGTCGAGCCCAGCTCCAGGAGCTGGTGACGCGGCCGCCAGGAAATGCCTCCTCCTCCTCCTCCTGAGCCGGAGGCAGGAAACGGGTCTGGGGTCGCTCCAGGTCCTCCTCGCCCCGCAGTCCCCACCTGCTCCTCCACCCCACACCCCAGAGGCCGCTTTCTTCCTACCTCTAATTTCCAGACTTTATGCCCCCAACCCTGGTTTCTGCCTCCTCTTTCTCTGAGCACCAGCTGACCCCTGAGTTTTCTTGAACCCCTGCCCCTTGTCCTGGGGAGGGGACCACGGTGCAGTCATGTGAACATTTAAGATTTTTATTAAGAAATATTTGCTTTTGGGCCCGGAGAGATAGCACAGCAGCGTTTGCCTTGCAAGCAGCCAATCCAGGACTAAAGGTGGTTGGTTCGAATCCCTATGTCCCATATGGTCCCCCGTGCCTGCCAGGAGCTATTTCTGAGCAGACAGCCAGGAGTAACCCCTGAGCAATGCCGGGTGTGGCCCAAAAACAAAAACAAAAAGAAATATTCGCTTTTAAAAAAAAGGGGAAATATTTGCTTTTAAAGTTTTTAAAGTCACTATGAAATTACAGTTATTCATGATTGAGTTTTAGGCATACAATGTTTAAATACGGATCCTTCACCAGAGCTCACATCCCTCCACCAATGTGGCTTTTTCCATGTAGTTTGTGTGTCCTTGGAGTGGTGGTGGTGTCATCCAGTTAACCTTTATAATACCAGCCAGGGATCCCCAGATCTCCACTTAGCAGGCAGCCAACTGAGGCAGAGAAAGGTGAAGCCACTAGCAGAAGCCTCAGTGGGTCAGGGTGGTGCCCAAGGGCACAGGTAAGTTGCCTCATCTCTGGGTTCTATCCCCCTTCTCTATAGAAGGAAGATGGGATTAGCCTTGCACTGTAGTGTGCTAAGGATTCTTAGTCCTAATAAAAGAATGATAATGATACGCCCTGACTTTAATGAGATGTCTGTTTACCTCTTTTATTGCCATATAACCAGTGTAGTATCTTTGTTTGGGTTTGACCCCATTCCATGGACCAAGTCCTGCAGCTATAGAAGGCCAAGCTTGGTGGGACCACATTAAGGGTTTCTCCACCTCAAAGGAAAGGATGACCAAAATATAAAGATTGAGAGAAATGACTTGTTCACTCATCTGATAAAGGATTAATATTCAAGACATAAGGACTAATAAAACTATACCAAAAGTATCCAACACCATCAAAAACTGGGCAGTAGAGATGAATGGAAACTTCCTCAAAAAGACATACAAGAATCAGAGAAGGAGTATAATGGGTAGGCCACTAGCTTTGCATGCAGTTGACCCAGGTTTGATCCCTGCTGGCATCTCTTATGGGGCCCTGAGCCTACCAGATGTGATTCCTGAGTGTCAAAACTAACCCCTGAGCACTGCAGTGTGTGCCTCTTGAAAAAAGGACATACATCTGGCCAAAAGGGTATGAAAAAACTGCTCTATATCACTAATCATCAGAAAAATGTAAAGCAAAACAATAATGAAATATCTCACATCACAAAGGCTGAAACATATCAAAAAGAACAACAACCATAAAATCAAAAAGACAAAAAAAAAAAAAAAAGGAACAACAACCAATGTTGACATGATGTGAAGAAAAAGGGACGTGGAGGTGGGAATGTCTGTTGGTTCAGCCTTTCTGAAAAACAGTCTGGATATTCCTTAAAAAAAAAAATTGAGCCTCCTTTTGATCCAGCAATTCCACTTCTTGGAACATGCATACCTCAAGAACATGAGAATTGGGTAACCAGTAGGAAATGTGCCACTTAGGTAAATGGGAAGAGAGGAAAGGGAAGGGTCAAGGACTATGGTGGAGGAGAGGAGTCCTCATATGGTCCCCCAAGCCAGGAGCAACTTCTAAGCACATAGCCAGGAGTAACCCCTGAGTATTACCGGGTGTGGCCCAAAAACCAAAAAAAAAAAAAAAAAAAAGGAGAGGAGTCCTAAAGCTGAGAAAGCATTATGTATGAAACCCTATCAGGAACAGTATTGTAAGCCATAGTGCCAAAAGTCATTTGTGTATATATATATAATATATATATAATGTGTGTGTGTATATATACATATATATATTGGTTTTTGGGTCACACCCAGTGAAGCTCAGGGGTTACTCCTGACTATGCACTCAAATCGCTTCTGACTTGGAGGACCATATGGAAGCCAGGAGATCAAACTGCGGTCTGTCCTAGGTTAGCGCGTGCAAAGCAAACAGCCTACCGCTTGCGCCACCGCTTTTAAGTGTCTCTCATAGAAGCAGACTTATGGGTAGGAGGCAAATAAGGACCAGGAAGCATTCATTAGTGGAGGGAAGTGGACACTGTAAAGGGTTTGGTATTGAAGCATTGTATGCCTCAAACCAAATCATTCAAAACTTTGTAGCTCATGGTAACTACATATAAGATTTTAAATTGAAAAAAAATTTTATAAAGGGGCCAGAGAGATAGAATGGAGGTAAAGCCTTGCATGCAGAAGGACAGTGGTTCAAATCCTGACATCCCATATGGTCCCCTGAGCCTGCCAGGAGCAATTTCTGACCATAGAGCCAGGAGTAACCCCTGAGCGCTGCCGGGTGTGTGACCCAAAAACAAAAACAAAAAAAATTTATAAAAAAAAAATGATGAGCTCACCTCAGGAAGCTCATCACAAAGAGTGATGAGTTTAGTTGGATAAATAACTACATTTTGAACTGTCCTAATAATGAGAATGTATGAGGGAAATTGAGAACCTGTTTAGAGTACAGGCGGGGGTCGGGTGGGGAGGAGGGAGACTTGGGACATTGGTGATGGGAATGTTGCACTGGTGATGGGTGGTGTTAAAAAAGAAAAAAGAAAAAGTATAAAAGATGCACTACAATTTAGGATTAACTGGAAAAAAAAAAGAAATTGTCATAATATATAATAGAAAATATTCTTTCAATTTTATAAAGTCCACCATGAGGTATTAGAAAAATATATCAGGTGTGTAGAAAAAAATGTGCCCTTTGTTTAAATAAGATTCAATCATACTCTTGAATAAGGATTTGTATATTGTATGAGCAAAAAAAAATTTTTTTTTGCTTAAAAAATAAAAATACACAAGAATCAGTTTGACAAAAGAGGTCAAAAAGAAAAAAAAAAAAAAAAAAAAGCTTGGAAAAGGGGAGATTCACCTCCATGCTTTTAAAACCCAGGAGACCACACAGCTCTAAGTCATGGAGAGGCCCTCAATGCAGTTGGGCCATTAGCAGTACTTGGGAATCAGGAAAAAGGCAAATTCACTGTCCTACCCAGGTCTCCAGAGTTGAAACTCTGCAAGGAAGGTCAAGTGATATGTTTTGTTTTGTTTCATTTTGTTTGTTTGTTTGCTTGTTTTTATTTTTTCCCTCCCTCATTTGCTTGTTTTTAACTAGGGGCCACTACTTGAAGGAAATACATAAATGGCTCATCACTTTTTGGAGATATCTTTGATCATCCTTTATTAACATGCAGTTTACATATAAATACTTTGGCTTCTTGGGTCACACTGGGCACTGCTTAGGGACCACTCCTGACTCTAGACTAAGGGTGATGCCAGAGATCAAATCTGTGCTTCCAATATGTGGTGTGCACTCAGCCCATACATAATAAATACTTAATTGGAAAACGTATCCATAGGAACTCCTATACCCAAATCTTCACAGTAACTTCATTCACACTAGCAAAAGAAAGAAAGAAAGAAAGAAAGAAAGAAAGAAAGAAAGAAAGAAAGAAAGAAAGAAAGAAAGAAAGAAAGAAAGAAAGAAAGAAAGAAAGAAAGAAAGAAAGAAAGAAAGAAAGAAAGAAAGAAAGAAAGAAAGAAAGAAAGAAAGAAAGAAAGAAAGAAAGAAAGAGAAAGAAAGCAAGCAAGCAAGCAAGAAAGAAAGAAAGAAAGAAAGAAAGAAAGAAAGAAAGAAAGAAAGAAAGAAAGAAAGAGAAAGAAAGAAAAGAAAAGGAAATGAAAGGAAAGGAAAAGGAAAAGGAAAAGAAATCAAAATGCCCAATAATTCCTAAGGAAGGGCCAGAGAGATAACATGGAGGTAAGGCATTTGCCTCGCATGCAGAAGGTTGGTGGTTCAAATCCTGGCATCCCATATGGTTCCCTGAGCCTGGCAGGAGCAATTTCTGAACATAGACCCAGGATTATGCCGGGTGTGATCCAAAAAACAAAAAATAAAATAAAATAATACCTAAGCAGATAAACAAATTGTAGTACTTTCACACAATCAAGTGCTATTCTGCAACAAAAATTCAACTACTGTTACATGCAAAAATATGACATTTTTGTAATCACTCTGTTTAAATAAAGATAGAAAAAAAAGAATATGAAATAATTTGCAAAGTATGCCAAGTGAAAGAGGCCAGACACAAGCCTGTAGAAAAGCTTTTTTTTTTTTTTTTTTTTTTTTTTGGTTTTTTGAGCCACACCCGTTGACGCTCAGGAGTTACTCCTGGCTATGTGCTCAGAAATTGCTCCTGGCTTGGGGGGACCATATGGGACGCCAGGGGATCGAACTGCAGTCTATCCTAGGCTAGAGACGCCTTACCTCTAGCACCACCGCTCCAGCCCCAAGCATGTAGAAGATCTTAATCTACTTAGCTAAAACTCTAGAAAAGACAAAGGCAAGCCAGAGAGAACAGGGGTTAAGGCACTTACCTTGTACACAGCCAACACTAACTCAGTCTCCTGCACTGCATCACCAGAAGTAATTCCTGAGTTCGGGTAAGAGTAAGCTTGGAGCACTACAGAGTATGGTTCCAAAATATGAAGAAAGGAGAGAGGGAAGGAGGAAAGGAGGGAGGGAGGGAAGGAGGAAGGGAGGGAAGGAAGGAAGGAGGGAGGGAGGAGGGTGGGAAGGAAGGAGGGAAGGAAGGAAGGAGGGAAGGAAGGAAGGAGGGAAGGAAGGAAGGAGGGAAGGAAGGAAGGAAGGAAGGAAGGAAGGAAGGAAGGAAGGAAGGAAGGAAGGAAGGAAGGAAGGAAGGAAGGAAGGAAGGAAGGAAGGAAGGAAGGAAGGAAGGAAGGAAGGAAGGTGGAAGGTAGGAAGGAAGGTGGGAGGGAAGGAGGGAGGCAGGGAAGAAAAGGAGAAAGGAAAGAGGGAGTGAGGAATGAAGGGAGGGAAGGAGGGAGGCAGGGAAGAAAAGGAGAAAGGAAGGAATGAAGGGAGAGATGAAGGAAGGAACGAATGAAAGGAAGAAAGGAAGTCCATATTGATGATGTTCCAACAGAGGTGATAGTAAAAGAAAGATGACTGAAATGCACTATTTTTATTGTCATCGTGGTTAGAATTATTAAAATACCAAACTTTGTTGTTGTTGTTGTTGTTGTTTGGGTCACACCAGGCAGCGCTCAGGAGCTACTTCTGGCTCTATGCTCAGAAATCGCCCCCCGGCAGGCTCGGGGGACCATATGGGATGCCAGGATCTGAACCACCGTCCTTCAGCCTGCAAGGCAAATGCCCTACCGCTATGCTATCTCTTCGGCCCCAACATTCCAAACTTAATAAACTGTACACTTAAACTGGGTACCTCAGGGCTCAAAAGTATTTGGGGATAAGACACTTGCCTCATATCTCCCTACCCCAGTTTAATCCACTGCACTGCATATGGTCTCCTGAGCATGGCTGGTGTGGCCTAATCTCTCCCTCCCACCAGCAATGGGTACATTATTGTATAAAATCATGCCCCGTAAAATTGAGTCCATGGTGGCTGGAGTCATAGAAAAGTGGGTAGGGTACTTGCATAGCATGTAGTTGACTTAGGTTTAATCCCTGACACCCTATCCATATCCTATCCATATATCCCCCGAGCTTCCTACATCCCTGAGTAGAGAACAATAGTGAGCCCCGAGTTTTGGGTGTGGATCCAAGACAAAAACAAACAATAATAAAACTGAATACAAATAATTCCTTTGGGGAGGGCATGCCCAGCAGTGTTCAAGGCTTATTTTTTGTCTCTGCTTTCAAGAATCACTCTTGGGCCCGGAGAGATAGCACAGCCAATCCAGGACCTAAGGTGGTTGGTTCGAATCCTGGTGTCCCATATGGTCCCCCATGTCTGCCAGGAGCTATTTCAGAGCAGACAGCCAGGAGTAACCCCTGAGCACCGCCGGGTGTGGCCCAAAAACCAAAAAAAAAAAAAAAAATAGAATCACTCCTGATAGTGCTCATATGGGGTGCTAGAGATTGAACACAGTTGGGCCATGTGCAAGGCAAGCACTCTGGTTTCAAGAGTACAAATAATTTTGATACTGAGTTTTAGTTCTATTCAGGAAGACTTTCCCTGATCAATAACCTCAACCTGTATTGATCCTGCTTCTCACCTCTTGTTTTGCTCAGCACTGGGACTTTCCCCCACAGTCTAACTCTTGCTGTTCAAGGGCCAGGCCCTCAGAGCATTAGCAAACATATGGGATCAAGAGAGGAACTAAACTGATGGTGTTGGAAAGGTGACAGACATCAGCCAGCAAAGAGACTCATTTTTTTCCCAATCCTCAGTTATCCAACCTGCATTAGGCCTGCGCTGAGGGAACCCCAAGCACATTGTCCCTTTTATCTCTTATCTCTCTCACTCTGCTGTTCATCTCTACCATCTCTATCTCAAGCTCTTTCTCTCTCTGGTCTGCTCTTCTTTCCTGCCTTTGGCCCTGTCACTCTGTCCCTGGTTTTAATCTGATGTTCATCTTTACCTCCTTCCTCTTTTTGGATCTCTGCTCAGACTCTCAGTGAAAACTCCACAGGTACCCTGAAGAAAATAAAAGATTGTAGTTCTCTAGTCACATGTCTAACAAGTTGGACTTCTCAGCCCCAGCCCATGAGACCCCTCCTTAAGGAAGGAAACAGGACAATGGAGATGGAGGGAGGAGGGTGAGAGGGGTTTTTTTTGGTGATTTTTCTTTAATTTAGTCACTGTGAAATTACAAAGTTATTCATGATTGAGTTCCAGGCATACGATGTTTCAATACCAATCTCTCCACCAATGTTCCCTCCCCCCCCCCCAATCCATTTGCTTCCCACTCCACCAGTCTCTTTCTACCAGAGAAGCTTTTTTGTTTGTTTGCTTGTTTGGGGGCCATGGTTCTGCACTCAGAAATCCTCCTAGCAGGGGCTGGGGGACCACCATATGGGATGCCAGGGATCAAACCCTGGTCTGCCACGAGCATGGCAACTGCCTTACCTGCTATACTATCTCTCCAGCCCCGCTGCCTTTTTAAAAAAAAAATCTACAGTTTTGCACTCTGGTTTACAGTGCTATTGCTGATAGGGTTTCATACATAACACTTTACCACCTTTCAGCACCACCTTCTCCTCCCTGTAAATGCTTACTTCTTTGTTTGGTTTTGGTTTTGGGCCACACCCATTGACACTCAGGGGCTACTCCTGGCTATGAGTTCAGAAATCACTCCTGGCTTGGGGGAACCATATGGGACACCGGGGAATCGAACTGCAGTTTGTCCTAGACTAGCGCTTGCAAGGCAGATGCCTTACCTCTAGCGCCACCGCTCTGGCCCCTGAATGCTTACTTTTTTAAATGGTGAATTAAAAATCTTTTTATTTCCCATTTTTGTGGAGGCACACCTGGCAATACAATCATTCCTGGAAGTGCTCAGGGGACCATATGAGAACCCAGGAATGAAACCCAATATGGCTGTTTGTGAGGCGAGTACCTTATGTACTGTATTGTAACTCTAAGCCCCAATAGAGAGTAGTTAGTTTTGGGGGGTTTTTTTCTCCATTTTTTGGTTTGTTTGTTTGAGGGCCACACCCAGGGATGCTCAGGGGTTACTCCTGGCTCTCAGAAGTCAGTCCTGAAGTCAGTCCTGGCAGGCTTGGGAGATCATATGGAATGCCAGGGATAAAACCCAGGTCTGTCCCAGGTTGACCACCTGCAAGACAAATGCCTACTGCTGTGCTATCACTCCAGACCCATTATTTTTCAACTTTTAAATAAGCTTTATTTTAATTTTATTAGGATAGCTCTGGATACTTCTGTCAAGTTTATATATAATCACCTCTGTTTTTATTTTGTTTTTGTTTTTGTTTTTTACCTCTGTTTTTATCCAATAGAATACTTTCTTATTTGGCAAAGTGTGAGTTTTTTTAAAGGCATCACTCAGTCACATGGCTCTCTGAACTCTGTCACACAGCTATGTGCCCAGGAGATATGATGGCAAGTTTCCCCAACCTTGTGGATCTCGTCCTGAGAACCTGGCCAAGGACATTACCATAGCACAGAACCTGACAGTGTGGTCAGGACTCAGGAGTCATCACAAGATGATTCATGCTGTTGTTTCTTCCCAACTCAGCAGTGCACAACTAGTTAGTTCACTTTCTTGGAACTGAGCTTGTCATTTCTAAAATGGGGATAAAGGGCTGGAGAGATAGTACAGCAGGTAAAGTGTGTGTCTTGCATGTAGCCAACCTGGATTTGATCCTTGGCACTCAATACAGTCCCTTAGTCTCACCAGAAGTGATCCCTGAATACAAATTCTGGATTAAGCCCTGAGTGAGTGCTGAAGGCATGGACCAAAACCCAAAATCATCTCAAGATAATTAAAAATAAAATTAAATGAAGGAAAAATCATAAAACAGGCCAGAGAGCTCAATGAAGTAGAGCACATGTTTTGCATATAGGAGGCCTATGTTCAATCTTTGACTCTGCATGGTCCCCCAAGCACTGCCAGAAATAACAACCCTAAGCATTTGGATAGGAGTAGCTTCTGAACTTCTAACTGTGGCCCCAAAGAAACAAATGAAAAACAAAGAAACAACAACATTGGGGCTGGAGGGATAGCACAGCAGGTAGGGCATTTGCCTTGCATGTGGCCAACCTAGGTTCGATCCCTGGCATCCCATAAAGCCCCGAACTTGCTAGAAATAATTCCTGTGCACGGAGTCAGGAGTAGCACCTGAGTATCTCATATTGAGTATCAACATATTGGAAAGTAATATATTATGTATAGATGTATATATGGGGATATATGGGATATATGCTATGTATGTAGATGTATTTCTACAAGGCAAGCACCAAGTCTATCCTTATGCAGAGTTCAGAGCTCATGTGTAGACCAACTGCATTTAACTTTATCTCCTGAAATACCTATGAATGAGCTGTAACACCTCGAGGGAAGTTGGCAGAGGTGGTTTTAGGACCACACCAGGTATGACTCAGGACTTACTCTGTGCTCTGGGATCACTCTTGGTGGAGGACCAGAGGTCAAAATGGGGTTGGCTATGTGCAAGACAAATACCTTAACTCCTGTACTGTCTTTCAGGCCCCTGTTTCTAATTTTCCTTTCCATAAAATGGGATAGCAAAATTACTTCATATAACTGTGAGGAAAAGCTTTTAAATGCCAAGGGTACCTGAGCTCAGTAAATGTCTGCTCTTGTTTCCAAGCAGCTGTGCAGTCAAATTAGAGCACAGATGTCCTGACATTCTCTGGTAATACTTATTAGCTGTGATACAGAGAGCAGTCTGGTGTTGTGGGAGTTCTGTCTGATCTTCAAAAATCTAGAGGGATCAGAGTGATAGTGCAGTGGTAGGCATTTACCTTGCATGCGGCTGACCCAGGACGAGACCCCAAGCCATGAGAGATTTTTGAGCGCATAGCCAGGAGTAAACCCTGAGCATCCCTGGGTGTGTCCAAAAAAAACAAAACAAAACAAACAAAAAACTTCTCTAAGAACAATCCCATCTCCCATTCTTTGGCTCAAGGATCCTCACACTTTTTAAACAGGGGGCCAGTTCACTGTCTCTCAGACCATTGGAGGGCTGGACTACAGTTTAAAAAAAATAAATTCCTACGTATACTGCATGTGTCTTTTTTTTTTTTTTTTTTTTTTTTTTTGGTTTTTTGGCCACACCCGGTGGTGCTCAGGGGTTACTCCTGGCTGTCTGCTCAGAAATAGCTCCTGGCAGGCACAGGGGGCCATATGGGACACCAGGATTTGAACCAACCACCTTTGGTCCTAGATCGGCTGCTTGCAAGGCACACGCCGCTGTGCTATCTCTCCGGGCCTGCATGTGTCTTATTTGTGTGTGTGTGTGTGTCTTATTTTTAAGTAAAAAATCAAAATGAGAACCAATACAATATTTATCCACAACCCTACTCTTTTTTATTTTACTTGATTGATTCATTGTTTGGTTTGGGGGCCACATCCAGCAACACTGAGGGGTCACTCCTGGCTCTGTACTCAGAAATCACCCCTGGTGAGTTGGGAACCATATGGGATGCCAGGAGTCGAACTGGGTCCCTCCCAGGTCAGCTGCATGCAAGGCGAATGCCCTACTGCTGTGCTATCTCTCCAGACCCCCAAATACAATATTTAAAATGAAGAACAAGTAAAGTTAAATCAACAAACTTAACAGTATTTCAATGGGAACTTTGAGACTGCTTATGGTGTGCATAGTTTGAGGACCCCTAATGGAGCCTACAAGGAGGAGTTGAGAAACTGAGAAAAGGAGGGGAGCTGGAGAGTGAGATACACATCCCTCACATGTGTACTGCAGCCTGAAAATGAGTGGGTTGCTAAGCCAGACAGGTAGTGATAACAAAAACACCCAGCTGGATAAATGTCCTCTGTGTCCACAGGTAGTTTGAGGACCCTTGCTCTAGACCATCTTACTCCACTTTCAGTTCTTGGCTTTGGCATCTGTTACTTTACAGGGTTACTGTGAGAGAGCTCCAGGAAGAGCCTAAGCAGGAGTTTGGCACATGTTAGAAATCAATGATTTATATACATGGTGTATAGTACTTTTCTCACAATAGTATGGCCTACAAGTGTCTTCCCTTCACCTTGAATGTCAGAGTCTAGCACAAGGTTCCAGACAGAATATCCCAGTGACCTTGTCTCTAAAACTCAATTGAAAAACACACTCATGTGTGGCCTCTGCCCTGCAGGACTCTCAGCCATGGGTACACAGAGCCAGCAAACACGCAGGGTGTAAAAATCTGTAAGCTCACAAGAGGGCTAGAGAGGGATGGAAAGTCCATGAGGATTCTGGGAGGACTTCTTCCATGATGGAGAAGGGACAGTGGAAGGGAGGAAATCTTTCAGCTAGGGTGTTCAAGGGTCCCCAAGAGTACTGAACCTATGGGAGACTTTTGGGGCAAAGAGAACAATGATAGCAAAACAGGAAGGCTGGAAAGTGTGTGTGTGTGTGTGTGTGTGTGTGTGTGTGTGTGTGTGTGTGTGTGTGTGTGTGTGTGTACTGAACATCGGTATCTTGACTTTTCTGCTTAATACCTAATTTATTGATAAAACCAGCATCATATAACAGTGTGGTCTGGGGAACTCAAAGTTTTCCAGACGGCCAGGATGAGCTTGGTACTTAATAAACCATGTGAACTGGAGCAAGTTCTGTCTCTTTGGGTCCTTTAAATGCACATGTGTACTGTAAAGACCAAGGAATTTCTGAGGGTCCTACAGCTTGGGCTCCCTCAGATGCATGATGTCATTTTTTCCGTTGCGTTTTTAATCAGTCCCTCTTGCCCTCTTGATCCCAGACCTCCCACAAAGAGGCAGGACACAGGGATCTCCTCAAATTCATCCTTTTCCTGGACTTTAAGCCCCTGACCAGGAAGTGGAAAAACAGGATTTCCTCTGAGGATGTTCCCTGTGACCTAGACAGTTCCCGTTTGGGGACCTGAGAGGAGATAGGGCGCTTCACCTAGCCTTCCCAGACTTAACACCCATTTTATGAGTTTGGTAGTTCCTTTTCCCACTCTGGACTTTAAGCATCTTAAAAATAGCGTTCTAAACCTTCTGCTATTGTATTAAAGACTTTATTGGTGGTACAACTTTCACGAATACAACTGCTAATGAACTCTCCTCTTCTTTTTCCAACTAGATATTCTAATTTCTTTCTAATTTTTAATAACTTCACTTTCTGTCATCCTGAAACAAATGCATTATGATCAGTTATGTCAACCATGTGATACATTTTCTTTAAATAAATAAATTTATTATTAAAATAAGGGAATGTGTATTTAAACCCAAGTAAGTTATCCTGGAACCTTTTTTGGGGGAAAGGGGGAGTTGGCTATATTTTGTATTGCTCAGGACTTACTCCTGTTCCTTTCTTTGCTCAGGAATCACTCCTGGTGGGGCTAAGGTGACCCATATTTGGTGCCAGGGATCAAATCCTGGTAGGCTGTGTCCAAGGCAAGATTTTATCTGCTATACTATCTCTCTAGCTCCTACTGGTACTTTTGGAAAAGATATTGTTGTTTAACATTTTGGATGGGAAAATAAATTGTTTTTTCTAAATTATGAAATTAGAATGAAAATAAAAGGTAGGGGAATCTTTTTATCTTTGCCTGTGAAATTTCTTCAAAACTCTTCAAGGCCCACCTCCACTATCTCTTAAAAGAGATTTTTTATTTTTTTTTCTCCCCTGGCCTTGTAAACCACGGATTGGAAATGTTTCTATCTCATTTCAGTGTGTCAAGAACACAGATGCTGATACCATCTCCTCAAGCATGGGAACACTAAAACCTAGTACACGGAAGTGACTTGTCTTATGTCAGTGAATTTGGGGCAAAGTGATGAGAACTATCTCATTGTTATTGATGACTCTAAATTCAGTGCTCTTTCTCTGTGTACATACCCCTTTCTATCCTTAGGTCTCTTGCCCTCCAGCCCCCTCCTCCACTGCTGAAAGTAGTACTTTGTACTTTCCAGAATTATCTTCTTCTATCAGAAAGATAATCTTTCTTTCTTCTCCCCTATTGCTCCAGATTCTGAAAAAAGCACCATTCTTACAGTGGTCCTCAAACTATGGCCCACGGGCCACATATTGTATTTGTATCTGTTTTGTTTCTTCATTGCAAAATAAGATATATGCAGTGTGCATAAGAATTCGTTCATAAGTTTTGTTTTTACTATAGTCAGACCCTCCAATGGTCTGAGGGACAGTGAACTGGCCCTCTGTTTAAAAAATTTGAGGACCCCTGTAAGAAGGTTGGTAGAATAGCCTTTTCTATCACCTTCTTTAATGTATCACCTTTGGAGGGGTTTGGCCACAGTTGACTATTGGTTGAACTGGGTACTATGAAGGACTATTCCTGTATGGCATCTTAGTGGAATTTGGGTTATGAGGATCATATGTGAAAATAAGTTGAAAAATGCTTTATAAGAGTGAAGAAGTGTTTGAACTTAAGACAGTATTATCACTTTTTTTTTTTTTGCAGGGATGGAGTTGTGGCTCAGTAGTAAAACACACTCCTGGAATGCATGAGAACTGGATTGGCTCTCCAGGCGCCACAAAAAAACAAAATGAGGGGCCAGAGCGATAGCGCAGTGGTAGGGGATCTGTCTTGCACACGGCTAACCCAATAAGTACCTTGGATTGATCCTGGGTGTCCCATATGGTTCCCATTGCCAGGAGTGATTTCTGAGTGCATAGCCAGGAGTAACCTCTGAGCATCATGGGTGTGGTCCCAAACCAAACCAAACCAAAATGAATGTGTTTTTTTTTTCAGGCATAAAATTTAATCTAGGAGACTAGAAAAGGTTCTACCCTCATGAGTAATGCCTAGAAAATAAGGGTGCATACAAATCTTTTGTTCATCTCATTTCCTCTTAGTGGATTGCCACACTGTAAAATCACTGAAACATACATTTAACATTAACATAGCTTGGGAAGTTTTCAAGACTTGAGTAAAAAAAAAAAAAAAAAGTTGTTTCAGGGGCCAGAGAGATAGGAGAGAGGGTAAGGTGCTTGCCTTGCTTGCTAGGAAGTGACCCCTGAGAGCAGAATCAGGAGCAAGCCCTGAACACAGCTGGGTGTGGCCCAAAAACAACCCCCCTCCCACAGTTTCTGGTGTTGGGTGTAGGGCAAAATGAATACTTTGTGAAGCAGCTAGAGTGTTTAATAAAAATTGTTCATCTAGGACCAGAGAGATAGCATGGAGGTAGGGTGTTTGCCTTTCATGCAGAAGGGCGATGGTTCTAATCCCGGCATCCCATATGGTCCTCTGAGCCTGTCAGGAGCAATTTCTGAGCATAGAGCCAGGAGTAACCCCTGCGCACTGCTGGGTGTGACCCAGAAACCAAATAATAATAATAATAATAATAATAATAATAATAATAAATTGTTGTTCTAGCTCAAGAACTATTTATTATAGGAAGCTCTTTCTTAACTACTCAGGTCTCAAAGTTGTATTTGTCCATGGCTTAAGCTTGAGCTCAGAATATACTGGAGCTTGAACCTCTGGAAGCAACTTACTCCTAGAACTGACTTCCCCAAAGTTGCTTTTTAATGAGAGAATGACAAACAGCAGCTGAGGTAAGCCAGATATCTGCAGTGGCTTAATGCTTAATGCATGTGCGGTGCTCTGCTGGAAGTGGTGGTAAGACCTTAAAAGACAGCAGCTATCATGCTCACACGGAGGCTGCTTATAGGCTGAGTCACACATTTTGGCTTTTTAATCACACATTATTTCATAATATGTGACCTTTTCCAGGGTGTATTCCTCTTCCTGTCTTACAGCTGGCAAAGGGCAAGGCTTGTATTAAATGTGTCCTTATCCACAATCTATTGAGCTGAAGGCATGCATGCCAAGGCACAGGTCAAGTGAGTTTGGAGTAATTGGTCTGCAAGAGGCTTAGAGGCTGTGTGTGTAGAGGGGAGATTTGATGATGGTGGGGTCTGGGTCCACTGGCAAAGGCCCAGAATAATAGGTTTGATTCTCAGAAGTTGGGCAATAGATGCTTCATTGTTTCCATACATTGAAGCAGTATTCATATATCTACAAATAATCAGTAGGATTGGATGAGAGGAAATAAAAAAAAAACACAAATGTTAACGAATAGTGGCAACCTTCTCAAGTCGTTTACTCTGATTTCCCCAGTAATAGGCATCCGTCCATACTCTGCCTAAAAGCTGTTACAGCAGCAAGTTTGTAAATAACTTCCCATAGTAAAATTAATTCCTTAGGGAACTTTCTAGAATAGGTTTCAGTGCTGGTCCTTTTCTTCTGGACATATGTTTGGTAGAAAGACAAATTTATTGAGTTAATTTGAAGTCTAAAGTCAGTCTCCAAATCAGCATGTCCCAGAAAACTGAAATTGGGTGTGATAACAGAAGTGAGTGCCCTAAAGTCTCAGATTCAATTTTTTTGTTTTGGGGTCACACTTAGCAGTGCTCATAGGCTACTCATAATTCTGTGCTCAAGGAAACCATGTGATACTGGGCATGGAACTAAATCTTGCAAGAATGTACTCCAAGCCTCAGTATTATTGTTTTTGGTTTTTTTTTTTTTTTTTTTTTTTTGATTATTAAGCCACACCTGGTGGCTCTCCTGGTTTACTCCTGACTCTTCACTCAGAACTTACTCCTGACAAGCTGGAGGGGACCATCTTGGATGCTGCAGATTGAACCTAGGTTGACTGTGTGCAAGGCTATCACTTTGATCTTCCCCAGTTTAATAAACCTTGTTTATCTGTGAGACATTTTTAGTGTATATTATATAAAACACCATTTTGGAGCTGGACAGAAAGCTCAACATATTGAAGCACATGTTTTTTTTTTGTTTTTGTTTTTTGTTTTTTGGGTCACACCTGCCAGTGCTCAGGTGTCACTCCTGGCTCTAGGCTCAGAAATCGCTCCTGGCAGGCTCGAGGGACCATATGAGATGCTGGGATTTGAACCACCATCCTTCTGCATACAAAGCAAATGCCTTACCTCCATGCTATCACTCCAGCCCCTGAAACACATATTTAATTGTGAGAGGTCAGGTTTGATCTTTGGCACATACATGGTCTTTCGATCACTGTTAGGAGAGACCCCTGAGCAAGAATCAGGTGTAGTCCCCGAGGACCACTTGGTGTGACCTAAACAATTTTTAAAAATGCACCTTTGTTACTTTTTAGACTGTAATCATGTCTTTTAAACCTATTACAACAATTTTGCTGAAATAACATATTAGTAAAAAAAATCTAAAAACAAAACACAGAACCAAAACAACAACAAAAAAGGAAATTGCAGGGCTCTCTGGATAATGGTATAATAGACTCTTAGTAACTTCACTAATAATCATACTCATGTTTTCCAGAAATGTACAATACACATTATAGCTCCAATAGACTTACTTTTGGGTGAAATACCAATGACTAGAGTTAAAAAGCACCAAGAAGTGGCATCAGCAATTCTGTTGCTTATTTCAATAATTTAAAAAGTAAACTAAATTTTGGTTTTGGTTTTTGGGTCACACCCGGCAGCGCTCAGGGGCTACTCTGGCTGTACGCTCAAAAATCGCTCCCGGCAGGCTCGGGGGACCATATAGGATGCCAGGATTTGAACTACCGTCCTTCTGCATGCAAGGCAATCACCCTACAACTGTCCTGATATGAATTATTTATAACTGAATTATTTACTAATTTATTGTTGCTGAAGTAAACTATGAAAATGCCTGAAAAACCAAATAACGAAGTCCTAAAGAATGCCCAAGGAAGCAATGAAAGACTCCTCATTGCTATTTCAGGTCTTCATGCTAACCTGAAAGAGCAGTGTCCTAGAGAAACAAGTCTTTGACTCCCAGAAGAGCAGAAACCCATTACCATACTTGGACTCACTCACCATAAATTGTCTTATCAGCTAATGACCTCACAGGCCCTGGCTGGGCTGGAAAGTATTAATAGAGTCGAAGTCTTTTTTTTTTTCCCAGAAGGTCGAAAGTTTTATTGGAAAGTAGAAGAGAAAGAAGTAACTCCCCACATGGGGAAGAACTTAGGACAGGACTAAGTTCTCAAAGTTTATTTCTTTCTAGTTTATAGATCAAACTAAGTTCATTCACGTTCAGAAGATTTTTTTCTCAAGTGGAGGACTGAATCCATTTGTATTCAGGAATAACAATTTAAGCCAATTTCAATAAGAAGGTGAGAATGGAGAGGAAACAACTATAAATACACTCAGCAACTCATAGAACTCAAGGACCTTGTGGTGATAACCAATTTCAAGAAGTTGCCTACTATGATTTCAATATTAATATTCTCAAAAAGACAAAATTCCAAGTGCTGTGTTGAACAGTCTATTGGTTGTTGGGGTTGAGTGTGTCTGTTAAAACACAGGAGTTCCTTTGCGGTGATGAAATAGTTCCTGTTGATTTAACAAATGATAAAGTTTTCATAGCTATGTACCCAAATATATATACATTATACTGTAGAAATGTATGAAATCTAAAAGATCTGTGGTCTGGGGCCGGGCGGTGGCGCTGGAGGTAAGGTGCCTGCCTTGCCTGCGCTAGCCTAGGACGGACCGCAGTTCGATCCCCCAGTGTCCCATATGGTCCCCCAAGAAGCCAGGAGCAACTTCTGAGCTCATAGCCAGGAGTAACCCCTGAGCGTCACAGGGTGTGGCCCAAAAAAACCAAAAAAAAAAAAAAAAATGATCTGTGGTCAATATTGGTACCATTTTATCCCTTTTATTTTTTGTCTTGGCGCCACACCTAGCAGCATTTAGGGGTATTCCTGACTCTGTTCAGAAATTACTCCTGGCGGGCTTGAGGACCATTTGGGATACGGGGAATCAAAGCAAGTTCTGCAGTGTGTAAGGTAAACGCCTTGCCTTCTATCTTTCCAGTCCCTTTGTTTCTTGTTTGACAATATCCTAGTTATCTTCATTGCTAGGTAAAAGGTTCATCTCAGCTCTATTATTGTCATTGGGGGGGGGGGGGCGCACACACAGTGACGCTCAGGGATTATTCCTGGCTCTGCGCTCAGAAATTGCTCCTGGCTGGCTCAGGAAACCATACGGGAAGCCAGGATTCAAACCACCGTCTGTTCCGGGTCAGCCACATGCAAAGCATATGCCCTACTGCTGTGCTATCGCTCCGGCCCCTATTGTCATTTTCTTTAAAGAGGTGTGAAGGGAGATAAAGGGGAACAGTGTTCAAGAGAACACATGGACTTCTCTAGAGTGGAAGAAGCTTCAGCTCACTAATTTTTATAGCATTTGAGGAGTCTACAGATTTTCTTTTAGTTATGGGCTTCCCAGACAGTGCTAAGAAGTCCAGGCATCCATCAGTGTCCAAGGAGGCTAGATACTGTTCAGTCTTGCCATGTTGGGGGATCCCCAGGGCAATCCTGGTAGTGCTCAAGAGCTAGCAGCGTCACACTTGGGGGCTCCCTGAGTTATATTGGCAGTGCTTGGGTACTATGTGATACCAGGGACTGAAGCTGGTTGTCTGCATGAAAGGAATACAATCTTGACCACTGAGCATCTTACCAGTCCCCTACATAAATTACTTACAAAAATCATTTTGGGAGCCGGGAGCTAGTACCGCAGGCAGGATGCTTACTCTTGCACATAGCCAACCTGGGTTCTATTCCCATAATCCCATATGGTTCTCAAGCCCATCAGGAGTAATTCTTGAGTGCAGAGCTAGGAGTAAACATCAAACATTGTTGGATATGGCTCAAAAACCAAAACAAAGAGGTAAAAATATTTTTAAAATTATTTTTATTGAGGTACTAAGATTTATATTTAATCACACTTTTGATGCACACATTAAAAACCATTTTATTTTTTTGGTTTTTGGGCTATACTCAATGACGCTCAGAAATTGCTCCTGGCAGGCTCGGGGGACCAGGTGGGATGCCCGGAATCAATCCTGGGTCCGTCCTGGGTTGGCCATGTACGTGCAAGGCAATCGCCCTACTGCTGTGTTAATGCTCCAGCCACTAAAAATCACTTTTCAGTGGTAAAGGAAATATTATTGCAGAGGAGAAAGGAAAACAGGCAAGCTATATATATTTTATTACAATATTAAATTTAATATTACAATATTAAAACATTTGAAAAACTCCAAATTTATAAAACAGTCATAACCCAATAATTTCCTTCTTCTGACAGCTAGAGTAATATGTTGAAAATGTCACAATAATGTTAACTCATGAAATTGTAAAAGTTCATCTCCACAGAATTTCACCAATGTACATCTTAATTAAGAAGACATATACACTTTGTACCAAAGATCTCAACTCTATTTAAAAAACAGGTGCCAGTGTGATAGTATAGTGGGAAGGGTATTTGCCTTGCATGTGGCCAACCCATGTTCAATACCTAGCATCCCATATGGTTCCCCCAGTCTGCCAGGAGTGATCCCTGAGTGTAGAACCAGGAGTGAGCCACGAACACCAGTGGATGTGGCCCAAAAATAAAAACAGAAAAAAAATTTTTTAAGCCGCCAACACTTTCCCTTTAAATTTAGAAAGAAATGATCTGGCTGATTTATTCAGGGACATGATTCATGTTCTTTTAGTGATACTGGGTAGATACATAAATATAATATGCGAGGGAAATGGCTTTACTTTTCAAAATGTACAGTATAAAAAAGAACAATCTGAATTCAGGATTAGATACTGTGTTTACCTAAATTGGTCTACATAAATAAATGGTCTCAGGGTTTTCTCTTTCAAAGAAGGTTCTGGAAATGCTGCAGCACTCTGTATGAACACAGAACTTGGCCCTTCTAGCCAGGATCACACACCCAGGTCACTTGCTGAGTTCTTTGTGATTGGCTGCTCCCAAGAGACAGGACAACTCCTAGAATGACTGGGAATCCCAAATGCCTCTGGCTTCCCTAAGTATTTTCAGGAGTCACTCTTAACTGGAGGGCAGGAGTTAAACGTTCAAAATAATTTTGGCAACTGTCTGAGACGCTTTACATCTAAGAATGTGCCTACTGAACTCATGCTGTTCATGTTCTTTAAAGTGTCAGAAGGTTTCAAATGTTCGGGAAAAATTGGAACGTCCCTTTCATTTTCTTTTTCAGGATGTTGGGTAAACTCTGCTTTTCCAGTCCAAAGGTTCACAGCAGGGCTAGGTTTTAGGTTCTTCAGTAAGAAATCCGGGTTTTCATTCCACTGCTGTCCAGTTTTTGAATGAACAATTTCGTTGGTGATATTTCTCAAAACAGGCGAGTCCGTGTGGGGACTTACAGATTCAGAGCCATAATAGTTCATTATTTCACAGGGCTTCCCTGTAGGCTGCTTCTGATCACCAAGCTGTTCAGGGATGGATATAAAGTTTTGTTTTAATGAATGTAATGAATGTTCACCTCTGCTCTCGGTACTCTCTGTGGTCTCCTCTTCATCTTCACTATTATCACTGCTTTGTATGAGTCCATATCGCTTCATATACTTTTTAGTTGCAAATGACATGTTACTTGGTGAAAGCCCTGCTGTACTTCTGTCTGTATTCATATGCACAAGGTTTAAAGAGGAGTCGAAGTTATTTTGGTTTGATCGGGCCAGAGACAGTTGTGACAGCTGATTTTCATTTAAATATTTCAAAGCTATAGCATTTGCCTCCATGCTCAAATCCACACAACTAGGGCTTAAGCCACTCATGCCAACATTGGCAAAAGACATGTAGTTTAATCCGGAGATCACTGCTTCAGGGCTGATACATGCCAACACACTGAAAGACACAAAAGTGAGGCAATCACTTATCTTACTTTGAGTGCTCAGATATTTAAGTATTTATGACAGAGATAAATATATCCACGATTCAAAGACTAAAAGTGGGACAGATTTATTTTCCTAAGTGTATACAAGGACTTTAAGATAAAATATAGTCTCATAATGTAAAAGCTACTCAAATTAGTAAAAAAGTAATAAGGTAAGAAAATATTTTATAATCACACCGTAAGTTTTATTGAGTAGCCTAGAACATTAATTTGCTTGTAATTGAAGATTCCATTGCAATGCAAGAAAAACCAGTCAGTGGATGTAGATATGTGTGTTGGTGGGTATTTATGTGTAAACAAATTTTCTTTCACTACAACCTTTCTTTCATAGAACCTTCAACTTATTTTGGCTGGCATTATCTTGTTAAGATGAAAAGACTTAATTCTTCTCTATATCATACACAGCAAATTGCTGCTCATTTTTATTGATGTTTAGAATATATCAGGTATTCTACTAAAAGCTAGTTTAATCCTCATAGACAACTTTATCGAGGGAGATCTTCCCATCAAATATATCAACCTTTTCCCACACTCTAACATTTCAGACTTCCCTCTAAGCATTGATACCTATCTATATACTTAATTTACATTCCTTATTTACTGTCAAACTTCCTCAAAAGAGGCCCAGGAGACAGAATTTCTGTGTTTCCCCCTTATTATGGTATCTTTGGTGCTTGGAACAGGGCCCAGCATCTAGTAGGCACTCAGTAAATAAATAAAAAGGTTCATATTATTGTTTTTGGTAGTATAGTGGAGAGAAGTTAGGTATAAGACTTTTTAACTTCCTTAAACTAAATAGCTAGCAAGAGGGGCTGGAGAAATAGTACAATCAGTAGAAAGTTTGCCTTGTACATGGGTGACCCAGGTTTGATTGCCAGCACCTAATATGGTCCCAAGTACTGCCAGGATCCCCGAATGCAGAGCCAGGAGTAGGCCTGAGCAACACCTGGGGTGGCCCCAAAATAAAGACAAAACAACCCTAAATAAACAAACAGCTAGTTTTGTTTGTTTTTAAGAAAGGCTAGATCTTTCTTACTCCCTGGGTCTTCATAATCACTGTTTCATTAAACTGTATTAAGGAAATTTTGCACATAAAGCTTCTCTGTTCCAGATCTGTGTGATAATAAAGCACTGGTCTTGCATGCGGCAGACCGAAGTTCAATCCCTGACACCCAGATGGTCCTCCAAGCCCACCACTAAAGGTCCCTGAGCAGAGCCAGGAGTAAGCCTTGAGTACTGCTGGGTGTGGCCTAAACAGAAAAATATTTTATATTCCTTAAAAATGAGTCTTTTATTTTTTGTTGTGGCAAATAATAAATAATTTAATAAAGGAATACTGTATGACTTTACATATCATCCAATGAAGAAATTCAGCCAGGCATGCTTGTACTCATACCCCACAAAATCCAAAAAAAACGTAAGGTACCTACAATTTTGAAGAAGCTATTTCCAAGCATTAGTATTCCCTGAAACTAGTGATGGCATTGCAAAAAATGGAACAGAGTACTTAAGAATGCTGGTTCTCCACAAATGCCTGGGAACCCTTCCTCAAGCTTCTTAATACTATTAATTTAGAGAATATCTTAAGATAGAAGAGATTATTCTATGTAATATAGTCATAGTGGTATCTCTTTTTTATAAGGCACTTATTAATTTATGTATGTATGTATGTATGTATGTGTGTATGTATGTATGTGTGTATGTATGTATGTATGTATGTTTTTGGGCTACACCTGGTGGCACTCAGGGGGCTACTCCCCTGAGGCTGTGATCAGCAATCTCTGCAGGCAGGATCAGCAATCTCTCCAGGCAGGCTCAAGGGGCCATGTGGGATATTGGGAATTGAACTCAGGTCCGTCCTGGGTCAGCCACACGTAAAGCAAATGCCCTATTGCTGTGCTATCGCTCCAGCCCCAATAGTGGTATCTCATAGTATTTTGTCTTATCAAAATTATAAGAATTTTTCAGTCAGAAAATGTGTACATGTTAAAACAAGTAAATATATATATAGAATATTAATGTAAAAGGTGAGAAAGGCAAATAAAAGCTTTCATTAAAAATTTTCATAAAAAATATTTTCATTAAAAATGGCTATACTAGCAGTCCAGGGAGCAAAGTGGGGAGGGAGCATGCTGGGAACAGGGGTGGAGGAAGGACAACACAGGTGGTGGGAATGGCCCTAATTCACTGTTACTTTGTACCTTAAATATAACTGTGGAAGACCTGCAATTCACATTGGTCACAATAAATAAATGGGACCGGAGAGATACCACAGTAGTAGGGCATTTGCCTTGCACGTGGCTGACCCAGTACTGATGGTGGTTTGAGTCCCGGGATCCCATATGGTCCCCCAACCCTGTCAGAAGTGATTTCTGAGTGTAGACACAGGTAACCCCTGAGTGCTGCCGGGTGTGACCCAAAAAACAAAAAATTGGGGGACCAGAGCAATAGCATAGTGGGTAGTGTGTTTGCTTTGCACATGACCAACCTGACCTGACTTGGGTTTGATCCCTGGCATTTCATATAGTCCCTAAGCCTGCCAGGAGTGATTCCTGAGAGCAGAGCCAGGAATAACTCCTAAGCATCACTGGGTATGACTCAAAACCAAAATTAAACAAAACAAAAAAGTTGTTTAGAAAAAGTAGGTCTACTTGAATTAGATTTTCTTAATAGAATGGTTAAAGAATCTCTATATAACAGAATCATTCATTAAGCAGATAACATCAGCTTAGAAGTTTACTCAAGATTCACCGTCTAACGTATTCTGCAAGTTCCAATTCGGGGTTGACAGAAACACCATTACTTTGAAAATAAAATCAATAATTCTCAGAACCAGTGACTATAAACACTAGGGTAATTAAGATGAAAAGCAAAGGCCATTTCACTAATCAAATCCTAAAAGCCTTGAGCACAATAAACTATGTTAGAGTCTCATTAGATGTGCAGTCTCAAAAGAAAGTTGAATCCATTTATGTCCGTATGAGGGTACATCAACATTAAGGGAAGTGCAAGAATTATCCTTACTTAAAGATGAAAGTCTACCTTGCTTATTGTCCCAAATCCCAATTAGCTATTTCCAACTTATCCTATGTAAGGGTTTTAGATTTTTCTCCTTCACACTCTTCCAGTAAGTAGAGAGTATGGAAGCATCTTGAGAGACTGCTTAACTTTGTTACAGATTCAATAGGTCACTCTAATTGGGAGTACGCTGTAAGTGTACCTCACCCCACAATCTTTGTCTTCTCGTAAGTTCTAGATAGGTCTGGGACCTCTCTGTACTATACTGCCATTAAACCTTCTTGATCTGTGCAATGTTCTGGACCAGGAAAGCTATCACACAGAGACAATAGCAATGCATAACAGATTTATAAAATTAGAGAAATAGTATGGCTAGCAAGGATTACACAGAACACTAAACTACAATTTGTTACCCAATTTCTATAAGAAAATGTGTTCTAAATACTAAGTGAATGCCTTATGAGTTTTTGGTATACAAGTTATATTCTGATGATATATATCAGAAGATAACAAGGCCAAACATACTGACAATAAGTAGTACAGGGCCACTAAAATTAAAATACTGCTTGTAAGCCTTGAGTAATAACTTGTATTAGTAGAAATGTATTCAATCAGCAAACTGAAGGCCTATTAAGTGTGGCAGAGATAATTGAAACTCAGGTACATAAAAGTCCCACTTTTGCTGAAAAGGCTATCACACTAACATGTATAACCATTTAAGAACCAGGTTTTTTGAATGTGAAGAGCAATATTCTGGTAAGGGGCACAGGCAGTTTCAACAAAGAAGGCTATCTATAAGCTCAGGCTTTGAAAGATAAGGATTCTGGCAAGACAAATGGTTAAAAAAAAATATTACAGCAAGGAACTTGGTAAATGTCAATATTGAATAGGTGAACTTGGCAAAAGGACACTAAAGTGAAAAACTAACATTAGAAGCTGGAGAGAATATACTAAGTAAGATCCAACCCTTGCATGCAACCAATCCAGGTTTAATCACCATATCACAAATGGTCCTGAGTTTAGCCAGAAATGATCCCTGAGCAAGCAGAGGCATGAATAAGCCCAAAGCACAGGTGGCTATGGTCTGAAAAGCCCCTACATGTCCCTCCCAACCAAAAAAAAGAAAAAGTTAAAATACAACAAAAATACCTTAAGTTTAAGGCAAACTGTGAGGCAATATGATTAGGCAGGATGCAGATAGACTATAGACAGGTGTAAGAGGAAAATCACTGACAAAAATATGGCTTCATGATGGAGAAATCATTTCATGTTTAATCGTAACTAATAGAACTCATAAATAATCAATAAAATATAAACTTTAAATAATTTAAGATGTCTTTAGTCTAAGTCAGTAAAAACTTTTAAATAAGGTAATTTTAATAAAGGGGAATTATTATATAGCATGAAATCTACTGAAGTTAAGTACATCTATATGCTTCCAAAGCAGACTCTATTATTCCTTTCCATGGGTATCAGAAATATTCTGTGAATATTTCCAGCTAAATTTAAAACAGCAAAGTTGTCTTTGCTGCGGTACCTTCTACATTAGGGTACGGTACCTTCTACATTAGGGTATTTCTCATAGTTGGTTTAGAATAGAAGCTTAGCACACACTTTAAACAAAAATTTTCTTTGTTGTCGCTTTTTTGTTTTGTTTTGTTTTGGGGCCACGCCCAGTGGTGCTCAGGGCTTACTCCTGGCTCTGCACTCTGAGATCACTTCTGGCACACTCAGGGGGGGCAATAAAGGGTGCCGAAGATCAAACCCATTCAGGCATGTACGAGACAAGCACCATGTCTAATGTACTATCTCTGGCCCCTATTTCTTTTTTATAAAAATATTAAGATTACCTGGCATGATCAACTTTATGTGCACTTTTCTTCTCTTTAGTGGGAGAATCAATTTTTACTCCAAGGCTTCTCAGTTGCTTAAGAGTTGCATTAAGAACACAATCTTTGTCCACTTGTCCAGAATCATTTTTTTTCTTCTTTGTATGATAAACATTTTGAGTTCTGGTGCATTCCTGGCTGATGATAACAGCTTTAGAAGATGGATGCTCAGTTTCTTTGGCGGAGTTTAGTAAGTGGTTCACTTGACCCTACAAAAAAGAATTCAATAAAAGAATTACTATGAACCATCTTAGGAAAATAAAAAGAACAATAGCATAAGTAAGGCAAAGAAAAGGTCAAACTGCATATTGTAAAAATTAACAAAGTATCAGTGCATTCGCAAATATTAAGATTTGCAAAGCTCATCTTAATAATATCTTATATCAGACTCTAGCAGTGGTCCTCAAACTATGGCCCACGGGCCACATATTGTATTTGTATCTGTTTTGTTTCTTCATTGCAAAATAAGATATATGCAGTGTGCATAAGCATTCATAAGTTTTCTTTTTACTAGTCAGATCCTCCAATGGTCTGAGGGACAGTGAACTGGTCCCCTGTTTAAAAAGTTTGAGGACCCCTGTGAGTCTAAAGGAAACATTTTTTTTGTTTTGAAGTTGTTCTTTTTGTTTTTGGACTACATTTGGTAGTGCTCTGGGGCTACTCCTGGCGCTATGATCCAGGATTGTTCCTGGAGCTACTCAGGGGACTACGAAGTGCTGAGGATCAAGTATGGGTCTCCTTCCTATATGCAATACAGTGCTTCAACCCATTGTACCCTCTAACTAGCCCCAGAATTGGTCCATTTTGATCCATCCCATTTATTTTATAGTTTTTGGGTCATATTTGGTGGTGACTTCAGGCTCAGGATTGGTTGGGGCTCAGGAGATCATATGTGGTGTGGGAATTCAAACAGAGCTGCAGGGCCCAGAGAGATAGCACAGCGGTGTTTGCCTTGCAAACAGCCGATCCAAGACCAAAGGTAGCTGGTTCGAATCCCGGTGTCCCATATGGTCCCCCGTGCCTGCCAGGAGCTATTTCTGAGCAGAGAGCCAGTAGTAACCCCTGAGCACCGCCGGGTGTGGCCCAAAAACCAAAAAAAAAAAAAAAAACAGAGCTGCAGTGGCATGCAAGGCAACCACCTTAAACTACTGCACAATAAGATGTGAAGTCATTTGAGTAGTACTTCGTTTTTAAGAAATTATGATAAACTAGAAACAAAAATTTTAAATCATACTTTGTCTGAAAAATGATCGTGTATCATAAATTTTCCTCTCTAATTTTCATAAGTATTTTTTCTCTTTATTGCTTTCAAAAACACTGATGATTTCTGGTACTGATTTTTGTTTGCATTTGGCACAACAGCAAGATATATGATATATGATGGAGAGGCTGGGTCTTACCTAATGGTTTTCCGGGGACTATATAGTACTGGGGACAGACGCTGTATGTAAGGCAAGTGCATTGCCCCCTGTACTTCAGAAATACACACACAGAGAGAAAGATAAGTAAATTTTTGGATCACACCTGGCAGTATCCAGGGCTTGTTCTTGGCTCTGCACTCAGGGATTATACTTGAGTCAGCCACATGCAAAGCAAGTGCTTACTCTACAAATAGTACAGAAAAAAAGAACTGTACTGTTGTTTTGGCACCTCAGCAAGATATATATTTTAAATAAGGCCTCACTAAATGATGAACTGGTAAACCCTAAAAAAATAAAGGGAGGCCAGAGCCCCCAAAGGATGGACCCCGGTTCGAGTTCGACATCCCATATGGTCCCCCGAGCTTGACAGGAGTGATTTCTGAACACAGAGCCAGGAGTAACCCCTGAGCGCCGCTGGGTGTGACCCAAAAACCAAAAAATAAATAAAATAAAATAAAATAAAGGGGCTGGAGAGATAGCACAGTGGTAGGAAGGTTGCCCTGCATGCAGGTGATCCAAGACAGACCTGGGCTCGATTCCTGTCATCCCATATGGTTGGTTCCCCAAGCCTGCCAGGAGCGATTTCTGAGCGCAGAGCCAGGAGGAACCCTTGAGCATCATCAGGTGGGGTCCAAAAACCAGAAAAATAAAATAAAATAAGACCTTTACCCTGGTTATCTAAGTACCTGATGACTGGCATGCTTACCATAAATTACTAAACTCAGATTATCATTTCTAAAAAAGTTAAACTAATGACATATCAATTTGGGAAAATACTTATTATCAAGGTGCAAATTCATTTAAAAGCTTATGCCCCATCTAAATAACCATCTCATAAAAGATGAGACACTTCAAGTTTGCTTACCAACACAGCAGTAGGGCGTTTGCCTTGTATGCGACAGACCCAGGACCGATGATAGTTTGATTCCTGGCATTCCATATGGTGTCAAGCCTGCCAGGGGCAATTTCTGAGCACAGAGCCAGGAGTAACCTCTGAGCATTGCCAGATGTGACCCAAAAACCAAAAACCAAAAAAAAAAAAAAAGTTTGCTTACCAGTAAGTCCTGGTATATTTTCGGGTTATCTGAAGTTTGATGAGGCAAGGATTGTGGAACTTGTTCAGTGTTTGGTTCCTCAGTTGTTACAGAATTGTTATTGGCGCCCTCTATTGGTCCATTCTGCAAACACAAATTCACATCCTCTGCCAGCAGTGAATGTGGAAAGAACACTGGTACCTTGGGTTCTTTTTTCACAATTGGAGAAGAGCTGCTTGAAAGAACAGACATGCTAAATACTATCAAGGCATCTTTAACATATTTGAAGTACAGTAACATTGTGGGGGGGAAGGGGTGACATTATAATTAACATTATAGTTTGTACTTTCAGCTTAAGTGAACCTATATAAACGTTGGAGGTTTTTTGTTTTTTGTTTTTGTTTTAATTAGTTTTGGGCCAACACCTGGTGGTGCTCAGGGGTTACTTCCTAATCTGCACTCAGGAATTACTCCTGGTGGGCTTAAGGGACCATAGGGATTTCAGGAATCAAACCTGGGTCAATCATGTGCAAAGCAACAAACTATCTGCTGTATTTTTATCCAGCTCCCCTATATAAACTTTGATAAGCTATACACAAATTGGATGGTGAGATATTTAAGTTATCCACAATATTTTTAACTACTTTCTTCATTTTTAATAGAGGTCCCTCCCAGGAAGGGTTGGCCCATAAGGCTGGACAATGATTAAGCCCATTGTCAGCAGTATTGCTCAGGGCCACACAGAGACATGCACAGAACTCAGAGACTTGCATATATACTCTATCACTTGAGCTGTCTCCCAGCCCATACAGCTTTCTATGACAGTTGAAAAACAACCATTTATCCCTAACCTGGTAAAATAAATTTTTAGAATAGCTAATGTTTAAGTCTTAAAATATAGTTAAAATCCCTGTTACAAGAAAGCTCGTACATTGCCATTTATAGTCTACTTTATACCTGGTGACATTTCTTTTCTTCTTTATGCTTTGTATATTTTTCAAATTCTATATAATGAAAGACCAGAGATGTAGCTCAGTGTTAGAGCATTTGCCTTGTATGCGTGAGACTGTGGATTCAATACCCAGCATAATCAAAATACCCAGCATAATCAAAAAAGAGAAATAAAAAAGAAATATAATTTTATATAATAAACATTTGTTACTTTCAAAATTGGCAAATGCCATATTTTCCCTTTCCTGCACTGAAAATACATATTTTAAAAATAGTTTTGGAGGGGCTGGAACAATAGTACACCAAGTAGGATGTTTGCTTTGCACATGGCTGACCCAGGTTCTATTCCCAGCATCCCTGAGCCAGCCAGTAGTGATTCTTTTTCGTTTTTTGTTTTTTATGGGTGACACCTGGCAGCACTCAGGAATTATTCCTGGCTCTGTGCTCAGAAATTAACCCTGGCAGGCTTGGGGACCATATGAAATGCTGGGGATCAAACCCAGGTCAGTAGCTTGCAAGGCAAACACCCTCCCCATTGTGCTATTACTCTGGCCCCAGGAGTGATTCTTAAGTGCCAAGCCAAAAGTAACCCCTAAACATCACTGGATGTGGTCCAAAAACCATAAAAAAAAATTTATGGTAGGCCAGAAGGTGGTACAAAGGTTAACGTTTGTCTTGTATGCATCTAATGTTTGTGAGACTGATCTGTGTAATAAAGAAATAACATATGGAACACAGACATTTCTGTTCATTTGTGCTAAATACAGAAAAGAAAGGTAAATTAGTAACTAATAGTACTTAATTTTAATGAGATGGATAGAAAAGGAAGAAATGGAGTAGCCCTTCTTTATCAGTTAAAAAACATATATATATTGGGCCCGGAGAGATAGCACAGCAGTGCCGATCCAGGACCTAAGGTGGTTGTTTCGAATCCTTGTGTCCCATATGGTCCCCCGTGCCTGCCAGGAGCTATTTCTGAGCAGACAGCCAGGAGTAACCCCTGAGCACCGCTGGGTGTGACCCAAAAAAAAAAAATATATATATATATATAATATATATATATATATTCTTTATTTGAAATATTCGTAGGTACATCTTTTAATTTTTATTGAAATGCTTTAACTTTTTTTTGTTTTTGTCTTTGTTTTGGGGCCAAATCGGCGATTCTCAGGTGTTCCTCCTGGCTTTGCACTCAGGAATTAATCCTGGCGAGTTCTGGGGACCATAGGGTATGTCAAGGGACTGAACTTGGCAGATCATATTCAAGACAAATGCCCTACCCATTATACTATCATCTAGCCCCTAATAGTTATTCTAAACTTTTTTTGTTTCTTTTTAGTTTTGGGATTACACTTGACTATGCTCAGAGCTTTATTCTGGAGTGACCTCCAAGTTTCCGTCTTAGGAATGACCACACACCCCAAAATAAATAAATAAAGATTAAGTTATCTACTAAAACTAAAATTCTAACCTACAGGGCTAGGGGGATAGCTCAAAGGACTAAAGTGCATGTCTGCATGCAAGAACCTTGGTCCTGACCTTTAGCAATGGAGAGACTTATACCCCACTGCCCCAACCCCAGTGTCAAGCTAGGATAGTTCCCTAATGCTGCTGGATATGACTCAAACAGCTAAAAGAAACTTAGAAAAATAAAAAATTAAAAGACAAAACCCTAACCTTTTTAAAATGTTCTCTCACCTTTTATCTTTTTTTTTCCTTGGGGTGGGAGGAGTGCACTACTCTCAGATGTTGCATAGGAACTACTCTAGCTCTATGTTCAAGGGTCACTTCTGGTTGTGCTCGAAGGATATGTGGGATCAGGGAATGAACTGGGGCCAGCTGCATGCAGAGAAAGCAAAACTGCTGCTATCTCTCTGGCACCCTCTCTTTGACCCCTATGAGTAATTCATTTTATTTCAGATATCACATATATTCCTTTATAATAGTTTTCTATATGTTCACTGTGTCTGTGGCAAATGTCTTTTTTTTTTTTTTTTTGGTTTTTGGGCCACATCCGGCAGTGCTCAGGGGTTACTCCTGGCTGTCTGCTCAGAAATAGCTCCTGGCAGGCACGGGGGACTATATGGGACACCGGGATTCGAACCAACCACCTTTGGTCCTGAATCGGCTGCTTGCAAGGCAAACACCGCTGTGCTATCTCTCCGGGCCCTGTGGCAAATGTCTTAATCTCCTCTGAGCCTTGGCTTCCTCAACTATAAAATAGGAAAAAGAATTTATCTGTCTTCCTGGGTTGGAAAATTTGAGAAAGATTTAGATACAGTGTCTAGCACATCATCAGTTATACCTTGGATAGTCCACAGTTGTTTATTCCTTCAGCAGCTTTCTACCTGCTCCCCAAACATCAGACTGTTTATTTTCAACTACTTACACTTTAATGAAAACACCAAAACTCTTAAATCTAGACGCAGAAATCTAGTCCGTAGAGACCCCATTTCCATCTAGTGTTATCAGAATTTCTGGACGGGAGCCATGCTGCAACTGGTAGAGTGATTGCCTTGCATGTGGCAACTTAGACTTAGTCCTGGGCATCCCATATGGTCCCCCAAGCATTGACAGGAGTGATCCCTGAGCAGAGAGCTAAGAGTATGCCTTGAAAAATGCTGGGTGTAAAACTGTTGGCCCCACCAAAAAAGAATTTGTTTGTTTTTGCCTTTGAGCCACATGCAGCTATGCTCAGGACGGATTTCTGGCTCTGTATTCAGGGATCATTCCTGGCAGGTTTTGGGGAGACCATCTGGGATGCTGGAGATCAAACCTGGGCTGGCCACCTGCCAAGGCAAACACCCTACTCTCTGTACTATCACTCCAGCCCCAGAGTTAAGTATATGTGTTTTGAAATTTTCTTCAGATGCTCTAATTCAACAACTGTCACACATCCAATGAATAATGTCAGGGAAAGTTCTAGAAAGTTCAGAACTGTGAGATACATATTTGAAAAAAATGTAATCAAAATATCACTTAGAAAAATATATGGCCTCAGAGGGCTGGAGAGATAGTATGGAGGTAGGGCATTTGCCTTGCATGCAGAAGGAAGGTGGTTCGAATCCCAGCATCCCGTATGGTCCCCATCCTGCCAGGAGCGATTTCTGAGTGTAGAGCCAGAAGGAACCCGAGTGCTGCCGGGTATGACCCAAAAACAAAACAAAACAAAAAACTTATATATGTAGTTTCTGAGTGAGAAAACCAAGGGGGAAAAAAGACCTTAAAAAGAGTAAAGAAGGGGGCTGAAGAGATAGCATGGAGGTAAGGCATTTGCCTTTCATGCAGGACAGTGGTTCAAATTCTGGCGTCCCATATGGTCCCCTGTGCCTGCCAGGGGCAGTTTCTGAGCATGGAGCCAGGGGTAACCCCTAAGCGCTGCCGGGTGTGACCCCCCAAAAAGAAAAGAGTAAAGAAGGTTCATCTGGATGTGATCGTGAGTCCACCGAGTATCCACCCTGAGCAAAGCTCACCCCCTCCAGCTGAAAAAATTTATTGAAGACAGGTTATCGTTGAAATTGAATGGTGGCAGACATGTCCAAGGAATACGGCAAGGATCTGATCCCTTTATGAATCTTGTGATAGATGAATGTGTAGGCAACAGAATAATATTGAAATGTTGGTAATTTGGGGAAATGTATCATCATGTTAGAAGCCTTGGAACGAATAGACAGCGGTTGTTCAGAAGTCAAATTGCTTTTTTATATTCTTCATTGTATCTTTCTATGATATAAAACTGGGTTGTGTACGTTTTCTTGATTGTTTTTGTTAAGTAAATTTTAAAACAGTAAAAAAAAAAAAAAAGAGTCAAGAAGTAGCATGAATAGCAGCAAAGCCTTACCTGGACACAGAAAGTGGCCGATTAAACTCTTCTTCCACAGCACTGTTACTCTCTTCAAAACTGGGAATATCAACTGCTTTTAAAGAAGATGCACTGCCAGGAAGACTTGTGGCTTCATTGTTAATATCAACAGAAAAATTCATATCTTCACTAGAAATCTTGGTATCATCTTGCTTTAGCTGAGATTCAGGCGCCTGATTATCATCTACAGCATTCCAAAACAAACTGGCACCTGGAAGTTAAATAATTCAACATTCTGAACCGAATAGCCAACTAAGAAAATAATTACCTGATAAATTTTTTGTTGGACTACCCTAAGCCAAGCACATTAATTAACACCATCATCTCTGATCATTTTTAGATTACATTGCTTCAGAAATGCCTTATGTTCCCCCAAGCTTGCCAGGAACAATTTCGGAGTGCAGAAAAGAATAATGGAGATATTCTAATAATCTAGACTTTTTTTTTTTTTTTTGGTTTTTGGGTCACACCCCCTGGCACTCAGGGGTTACTCCTGGCTTTCTGCTCAGAAATCACTCCTGGCAGGCTCGGGGGACCATATGGGATGCTGGGATTCGAACCACCGTCTGTCTTGGGTCAACTGAGTACCAGGTGAACGCCCTACTGCTGTGCTATCGCTCCAGCCCCCCAAATAATCTAGATTGTTAATAACAACACCAACTTAGTATGTTTCTTTTCTTGATTTTTGAAAATTCATACAAGATGTTACTATCATGAGAGAAACTAAGAAGTACTGACTAACAACTGGGGTTAGAGTGATAGCGCAGCAGTAGGGTGTTTGCCTTGCACATGATTGACCTGGGATGGACCTGGGTTTGATTCCCGGCATCCCATATGATCCCCTGAGTCTGCTAAGAGTGATATCTTAGCGCAGAGCCAGGAGTAACCCCTGAGCACCTCTGAGTGTGGCCCACCTCCCCCCCAAAAAAAGTACTGGGAACTAAAATTAATCCAAAATATTTTAAGGAGGAAAATTAAAAGTTATTCTAGGGAATAATAACCAAAGATAATAGAAAGGAGGGCCAGGAGTATTGGTCCATGGTAGGAAACGAGCCACAAATGCACACCACAAAACTTACAGTTAGGACAGAGAAGGATTCACTATGATAATGATAATTTGGAATGGAAATGATCACTCTGGACAAAAAACTGGGTACTGAAAGATAGTAAAGTAATATGTATGATACCCTTTTAATAACAGTATTGCAATTCACAGTGCCTAAAAGGAAACAAGAGGGAAAAAAAAAAGATGAAAAAAGTGTCTCTCGGGCCCGGAGAGATAGCACAGCGCCATTTGCTTTGCAAGCAGCTGATCCAGGACCAAAGGTGGTTGGTTTGAATCCCGGTGTCCCATATCCCCGTGCCTGCCAGGAGCTATTTCTGAGCATAGAGCCAGGAGTAACCCCTGAGCACTGCCGGGTGTGGCCCAAAAACCAAAAAAAAAAAAAAAAAAAAAAAAGTGTCTCTCAAGAGGCAGGCAGTGAGGAGGGTAAGGGGATTGGAAGGAAGGTGGGAAATGAACACTGATGAAAAGATGGTTGTTTGACAGTGTCTAACTGAAACATCAACTTTTTAACTATCTCATGATGATTCAAATAAAAAAAAATTGGGGGGGGGGTTGGGCCATACCCAGTGATTCCTGGGGATACTCATGGGACCATATGGATGCTGGGGATCAAACCCACGCCAGTTACATGCAAGGCAAATGCCCTACCTGCCACGTACTATTGTTCCAGCTCCCACAATTTTTCTTTTCTTTTCCCTTTTTTTTTTTTTTTTTTTAATTTTGAGCCATACCCAGCAGTGCTCAGGGGTTACTCATGGCTCTGTGCTCAGAGCCTACTCCTGGGTATATGAGATGCCCAGAATCGAACCTGGGTCTGTCCCGGGTCAGCTGCATGCAAGGCAAATTCTCTATCGCTATGCTATCACTCTAGCCCATAAATCTTCTTTAAATGAAGTTTTTTTCAATAATTCACTACCATTTATTCATAGCAAGCAATATTAAGTGAATTATTCATACCTGTCAAGGGACAGTCTTGGGGGTAGGATCGGAAACTGGGGAAAATGGTGGAGGGAATGTTACATTAGGGCATTTGCCTTGCACAGCTGACTCAGGAAGGACATTGGTTCGATTCCAGGGTCCCATATGGTCCCCCAACCCAGGAGCAATTTCTGAGCGCACAGCCAGGAATAACTCCTGAGTGTCACCAGGTGTGGCCCAAAAACCAAAAAAAAAAAGAAGCACCTCAAAGAAAATGATGTCTAGGATACAAAGACTGCCCATGGAATTGGAGAGATTATTTACCCAACATCCATCTGACAAGAGGTTAATATTCAAGAAAGCATTGGTAAAACTTAACAAGGAAAAAACATCCAACCCCATCAAAAACTGGAAAGATGAACTAAACTTACTCAGAGAATACAAATGGCCAAAAGGCAAATAAAAAATGTTCTACATCATTAATCATCAGGGAGATGCAAATCAAAACATTAATAAGATATCATCTCACACCAGATACTGGCACACATCAAAAAGAAGAAAAAGAACAACCAGTGCTGACATGATGTAGGGAGAAAGAGACTTTCATTGCTTTTGGGAATGTTGACTAGTTCAAACTTTTTGGAAAACAACATAGACATTCCTCAAAAGACTAGAAATTCAGCTTCCATTTGACCCAGCAACAGAACACCTGGGAATATACTATAGGGACCCCACACAATGCTGAAAAGACATCCGCATTTCTGCAGCGCTAGTCATGATAGCCAGAATTTGGAACACTTCAAGTTCTCAAGAATAGATGAGTGATAAAGAAATTATGGTACATCTACATATTAGAATACTATACAGATGTTTGGGAAAAATGAAGTCATGAAATTTTCTTCTATAGAGTACGTACCATGCTGAGTTAAATGAGTCAGGAGGACAGACAGAATGATTGCGCTCTTGTACAGGATATTAAAAAAAAAAATCCTGGGGCCCGAGTGGTGGCACAAGGGGTAAGGCATCTGCCTTGCCCGAGCTAGTCTGGAATGGACCATGGTACGATTGCCCGGCGTCCCATATGGTCCCCCAAGCCAGGAGCGATTTCTGAGCACATAGCCAGAAGTAACCCTTGAGTGTCACCGGGTGTGGCCCCCCCAAAAAAAAAAACAAAAAAGAAAAAAGTCCTATGAGAATACCCAAAGATGACAGAGATGAGGGTCAGGAGGACTGGTCTATAGCAGGAAGCTTGCCACAGTATGGAGAGGGATGTGGAGGGTAGGTGGGAATGAAGCCAAGGAGTGTAACTAGGACAGAGAAGGGATCACTATGACAATATAATTGGAAATAATCCGGGTGCTAAAAGAAGGTAAAGTGATATTCTGATACATATTCTGATTCTGAATCATATTCTGATTCATAATAATATTGCACCTATGGTATCTAAGAGGAAAAAAGTGGGGTGGGAGAAAAAAGAGAGAAGAAAAGTGTTTATTATGTAATAAAGGCTGGCTATGTGTGTAGGTGAGATGGTAGGGAAACTATGGCCATTGGTGGGCAGGATACATACAATGATGAAGGGATGGGTACTGGAACATTGTATGACTGGAACTCAGCCATCAACAACGTTTTAACTCTGTATCTAATACTGAATACATTAAAAACAAACAAACAAACAAAAAACAACTAGATATAGTCTGTGAACTTGCACAGTGGGTTGTTTTTTTGTGGGTTTTTTTTTTTTTTTTTTTTTGGTTTTTGGGCCACACCTGGTGACACTCAAGAGTTACTCCTGGCTATGCACTTCGAAATCATTCCTGGCTTGGGGGACCATATGGGATGCCAGGGGATCAAACACGGTCTGTCCTAGGTCAGATGTGTGCAAGGCAAATGACCTACTGCTGCGACACTGCTCCGGCCCCACAAATAGTGTTTTACTTAATGTGATCTCATATTAGTTTTCAGGTATGAACAGTTTTATTTTTCAAAGAGTACAATTATAGAAAGACATGAAATCATTCTCTCATCATCTTGGTTTTGGTTTGATTTATATATCATTTCAATGTAAATATTTAAAAAGATACGAAAATCAATTTTTGTGTGTGTGTGGTTTTTTTGGGTCACACCCGACTGTGCTCAGGGGTACTCCTGGCTCCATGTTCAGAAATTGCTCCTGGCAGGCACGGGGGACCATATGGGACGCTGGGATTCGAACCGATGACCTTCTGCATGAAAGGCAAATGCCTTACCTCCATGCTATCTCTCCGGCCCCACAAAAACCAATTAAAAAATTCCTTACACATAAAAAAAAAAAATCAAATTACCTGTGCTCACAGCAATGCTTACACTTTTTCTCATGTGCAAACCAGGCGTCTGTGATTCCATGGAAACCACCTCCATCTGTCCAGCAGCTTGCATTGTGTTTTCAACAGTGGTTGTCTTAGGGGAACAGGGTGGCAACGACTGTGCTTCCAATAAACGTTGAATCTATATCAATTAAAAACATATTTTAAGCTGACAAAGTAATCAACAAAACTGGCAGCAGAATTTAACAATGTATTATAGCAATCAGTTAAAAAAAACTGATTTGGGGCTGGAGTGGTAGAACAGCAGTAGGGGGTTTGTCTTGCACGCATGCACTCAATCCTCTTTCTTTCTTTTTTTTTTAATATATTTTATCTTATTTTATTTATTTTGGTTTTTGGGCCACACCTGGCGGTGCTCGGGGTTACTCCTGGTCCTCTGCTCAGAAGTCACTCCTGGCAGGCATGGGGGACCATATGGAATGCTGGGATTTGAACCACCATTGGTCCTAGGTTGGCTGCTTGCAAGGCAAATGCCCTACTGCTGTGCTATCTCTCCAGTCCCAATCCTCTTTCAATTCATGTACCACATATAGGCCCTTGAATACCTTGAGCACAAATGGGTATGCCCTCCCAACAAAAATGAATAAATAAAAATAAAATGATTTGCCTAGATTGGTAGAAAGGCTTAAATTCAAACACCAAAAGGCATCCCTTCTTTTAAAAGTGAGACTTAGGACTTAGAGATATAGTACAGAGGTAAGGCCCTTGCCTTGTATATAGCTGACCCTGACTTGATCCCTGGCATCACATTTGGTTTCCTCTAGGAATGATCCCTGAATGATCAGAGTCAGGAGTAAGTCCTGAGCCAAAACTAATAAACAAACAAACAAAAAAATAAAATGAGAATTCATATATTATAAAATTCACCCTTTAAAATGTCTGACCTGGGGGTATAAAACACCCATTAAAATTAGGTGGTCTCGCTTTGGTACATGACAGGACAACACATACACTTATCATAGGCTGAGATTCATCTACTTGAGTTTACAGCCCACAAATATCTCAATGGTCCTTGAAGAAAAATGTTCCCCACCTCTGCTTTATTGTATGTAATTCATTGGTTTTTTAGTATAGTCACAAAGTTTGCAATCATCACTTCTAATTCCAGAAGATTTTCATCAATCCCTACAAAACATTCTGTGTCTGTCAGGAGCTACTCTCCACTAAGCCTCTCCCTGGCTCTTGGAACCTCAAATCTACTTTGTATAGATTTGCCTACTCTAGATATTTATATCATGGAAACCATACATTGTGAGATCTTGTTTCTTGCTTGAATCTTTCACTTAGCACTATGTTTTCTTCATTTTGTTGTTGTTTTTTTTTTGGGGTCACACCCATGACGCTCAGGGGTTACTCCTGGCTATGAGCTCAGAAATCTTTCCTGGCTTGGGGGACCATATGGGATGCTGAGGGATCAAACCAGTCTGTCCTAGGTTAGTGTGTGCAAGGCAAATGCCTTACCACTTGCACCACTCCAGCCCCATCACTTAGCACTATGTTTTCAAAGTTCAAATATGCTGTAATATCTATCAATAATTTTATGTATCACTTAATGATGAGGCATATTCTTGAAAAAAAATCAGTCCTTAAACAATTTTGTTGTGCAAATGTTCAGAGAATAAATTAAGTCATACATCTATATTTTATTCCTTTTGATGGTTGATTGAGAACCCATTATATATCTAGTTTGTCAAACAAGCTATTCACCAGTAGGTAACAATCTAAACTGCTTTCTCTTTTGGCTATTATAATGACATGACTATATTAAAGTTTTGTGTGAAAATATTGGGGTTTTTTTTTGGCTTACACTTAAAACTGAAGGAACCTACCATTTTTAGCACTGTGATCTTTTTATTTCCTTATATACTACTGCATTCAATTCATCTTATTAATTTAGTGAATTGACATTATTAAGAAAATAAGTACAACAGTAAGTTAAGAAAATAATTGTACAATATAATACAAAATAGCACAATAGTATGCTTATAGTGGTTTGAATCATAGGCTTTGATGACTTAGGGATTAGTTAAAATTCTACAATTATCTTTAGGAAAACTACTATGAACTTTAATATTACCTATAACTACAGGGAGGATTAAAACATTTTTTGAGGGCCAAAGAGGTAGCATGGAGGTATGCAGAGGATAGTGGTTCTACTCCTGGCATCCCATTTGGTCCCTCATGCCTTTTTTTGTTTTGTTTTGTTTTTTTTGGGCCACACCTGGTGACGCTCAGGGGTTACTCCTGGCTATGCACTCAGAAGTTGCTCCTGGCTTGGGGGACTATATGGGATGCCGGGGATTGAACCGCAGTCCGTCCTAGGCTAACGCTGGCAAGACAGACACCTTACCTCTAGTGCCACCGCAACGGCCCCCAGCAGTGATTTCTTTTTTTTTATATATATATTTTATTTAAACACCTTGATTACATACATGATTGTGTTTGGGTTCCAGTCATGTAAAGAACACCACCCATCACCAGTGCAACATTCCCATCACCAATGTCCCAAATCTCTCTCCTCCCCACCCAACCCCCGCCTGTACTCTAGACAGGCTTTCCATTTCCCTCATACATTCTCATTATTAGGACAGTTCAAAATGTAGTTATTTCTCTAACTAAACTCATCACTCTTTGTGGTGAGCTTCCTGCGGTGAGCTGTAACTTCCAGCTCTTTTCTTTTTTTTTTTTTTTTTTGGTTTTTGTGACACACCCAGTGGTGCTCAGGGGTTACTCCTGGCTGTCTGCTCAGAAATAGCTCCTGGCAGGCGGGGACCATATGGGACAGCCACCTTTGGTCCTGGATCGGCTGCATGCAAGGCAAATGCCACTGTGCTATCTCTCTGGGCCCTCTTTTCTCTTTTGTGTCTGAAAATTATTATTGCAAGAATATCTTTCATTTTTCTTAAAACCCATAGATGAGTGAGACCATTCTGCATGACTTTATCTCTCCTGACAGCTGCATAATATTCCATTGTGTATATGTACCACAGTTTCTTTAGCCATTCGTCTGTTGAAGGGCATCTTGGTTGTTTCCAGAGTCTTGCTATGGTAAATAGTACTGCAATGAATATAGGTGTAAGGAAGGGGTTTTTGTATTGTATTTTTGTGTTCCTAGGGTATATCCCTAGGAGTGGTATAGCTGGATCGTATGGTTCTGAGCGTAGAGCCAGGAGTAACCCGAGCACTGCCAGGTGTGACCCATAAACCAAAAAAAAAAAAAAAAAAAAATGAAAACTGGCATTTGTTGATCAGTTACTAGAGTCAGATCTTATTCCAGTTACTAATACATACATTTAATCTTCTAATTTACATAGATTAACAATTATTATTCACACTTTACTGATAAAGAGAGCTAATGTCTGAAGAGATCACATATGAAACACTTAACAAGGGGCTGGAGAGATAGCATGGAGGTAGAGCGTTTGCCTTTCATGCAGAAGGACAGTAGTTCGAATCCCAGCATCCCTTATGGTCCCCCGAGCCTGCCAGGAGCGATTCCTGAGCCGTAGAGCCAGGAGTAACCCCTGAGCACTGCAGAGTGTGACCCAAAAACAAACAAAAAACAAAAATGAAAACAAAACACTTAACAAAAGAGTTAAAATCTGTCATAATTAAATGTAATGGTACTGGTGGTAAGAGAGGCAAATCAATGAAGCAGAAATACACTATAGAGGGCCGGTGAGATAGCATGGAAGTAAGGCGGTTGCCTTTCATGCAGAAGGTCATCAGTTCAAATCCCGGCATCCCATATGGTCCCTGAGCCTGCCAGGAGCAATTTCTGAGCATGGAGCCAGGAATAACCCCTGAGCACTGCCGGGTGTGACCCCCCCCCAAAAAAAACACAAAAAAAAAAAAAAAGAAAGAAAGAAATACACTATAGAACTAGATACAAGATAGTTTCATTATAAAATAAAGGTACATTTCTAAATCATTAACAGAAAGATACTTTACTCAATAAGTATGTAGAGCTAGTCTGAGAGTAGAAAGATAAAAATCGGGGCAAGAGGGATAGTATAAAGCTTAAAGCTCTTTCCTTGAAGATAGCCTACTCTAGTTTAACTCCCCAACACCTCATATGGCCCATTAAGCATTTCAAGGTGTGGTTTCTGAGCACAAAGTCAGGAGTAAGCCATAATTACTGCCATGCCAACCCCACCCATGTTAGGTATGTCCCCAGTGGCCCCACTATTGTCATGCTTATGCAGGATTCATTAGGTTTTGTACCACTGGATTAAGTATAATTAAAAGTGGCCCCATACGATAGCACAGCGGTAAGGTGTTTGTTTGTCTTGCACTTGGCCAACACAGGACAGACTCCAATTCGAATCCCGGCATCTCATATAGTGCCCCGAGCCTGTCTGAAGTGACTTCTGAGCACAGAGCCAGGAGTTAACTCCTGAGCACTGAAGGGTGTGACCCAAAACAAAACAAAATAAAATAAAAGTGGCTCCTGGTATTCAAACTCTAATAGGGATATTACTATATTAAAAAAAAAAGGGGGGGGGGTCAGGTCAAGGAGATAGTATAGTGGGTAGGGTGCTTGCCTTGTATATGGTCAGCCTAGGTTCAATCCCCAGCACCATATATGGTCCCCCAAACATTACCAAGAATGATGACTAAGCAGAGCCAGGAGTAAACCGTAAGAACCACCACATGTGGACAGGAAAAAAAAAAAAAAAGCAAAATAAAACAAAACAAAGGAGAAACCCAGCAAAATAAATATTTTTCTCAGATATCTTTTGTAAAACATTTAATGTATGGGTCGAAGTGATAGCGCAATGGGTAGGGCATTTGGCTTGCACGCAAGCCAACTCACTTTTGATCTCCAGCATCCCAGGAGCCTGCCACAAGCGATTTCTGAGCACAGAGCCAGAAGAAACCCTTGAGCACCGCCAGGTGTGTGGCCCAAAAACCAAAACCAAAACCAAAAATAAAAAACAAACAAAAAAAGGGAAAACATTTAATGTAGAATTTGAAAAATGTCACCATCTTTTCAGTATGTAAATATAACAAGCTCTAGTTTTATTAACAAATATTAAAAAAAACTACAAACTTATATACATATAAACTATTTGTATCATAAAATATGGCTATGGGAAAATATATAAAAAAGGTATACTGGTTCAAAGAAGTATACATACATAGCTGACAAACTAAATTTGTATCAGAATCCACTGGGGTGGGGGCCTATATATTTAGATATTTAGTTGTATGTAAAGGTTGAGAAATTTATGCAAAATTTATTAAAGGCAAAAAAAAGAAAGAAGAATGCAGTTATGTTGTATGTTAGGATGTACACAACATAGAGAAGGCTTGGTTTTACTCATTACTAGCCTGGTTTTGTCTTAACTAGCAGTGTGTCATGGAATAAATTATTTTCCTTCTCTGATTTTCATTTTACTTTTGTGCAAAACAGGATAGAATTCAGTTTCTTTTTTGTTTGTTTTGTTTTTAATTTTGGGAGGAGGCACACCCAGTGATGCTCAGGCTCACTCCTGGCAGATCAGATAGGTAGACTGCATGTAAAGCAAGCAAGCACTGTACTACCACTCTGGCCCCAGAATTCAGTTTCTTTCTTTTCTTGGGGGGGTGGCCCACACCCGGTGATGTTCAGGTGATACTCCTGGCTAGGCACTCAGAAATCGCTCCTGGCTTGGGGATCAATATGGGATGCCGGGGATCAAACCCAGGTCCATCCTGGGTCAGCTGCGTGCAAGGAAACACTCTACCACTACGATATCGCTCCAGCCCCTCAAAATTCAGTTTCTAAAGGTCCCCCAGTTCTGACATTCTGCAGTTCTACTCCATAAACTGTAATTAGTAATGACTTATTTTTAAGGAACAATAACACAAGAATTTAACAGAGCTAAGAAAGAAGTACAAGCAAACCTGTGCCTGAAGTAGCCTCAGCTGTCTGTCTTGTTCTGTAAGGAACCTGTAAGCATCTGGAGAAAGTCCCATCATTCCATCATCTGCCCCAGCCTTGGGTGTCTGCATGCACAGCGCACAGGGCTGAGGGTTATAGGAATCCATGTGCAAAGGTAATCTTGCCATAGGAGATGGTTCTACACTGTTGTGGGGGGAACCACCCACAAGCCCCTGAGGTCTCAAGGCTATAGGACTACTTGAAGAACAACATGCATTATGGTACAGAGCTGGATATCCACTTGAGTGAAATAATGAGTGCTTCTGAAGGACATCAGGCTGGAGGTCTTGAACAGAACCCATGATGTTCATTCCTTGCCAAGAATGTATTGGGTTGTACGGAATATGCCCATGATGTTGGCAACAACTGCAAACATTTGTGGAATAGTAAGATGGTGGTGGAGGAGTAGGTATCTGAAGTTCCACAGGTCTTCCTGAATTATCAACCGAAAAAACAAAATTGTGTGGGAGGGGCTGTGGGACAAGAGAAGATGGGTTGGAAGATCTTACAGGAAACTCTTCTTTGTGTATACTTCCAGCAGAAACTGTCTGAGGGTTTCCAACTGCCTCTGCAGATGGTCCATTCTGAGGTGGCTGCACACCTCTCCTAACACGAGGCTTCCCCTTCTTACAGGCAGCTGGCTCTCTCATTTTGCTACGTGTTGAAGGAGTGGTGCTTTGGTTTAACTGATTTGGCAGAACTCTCAAGGAAGGCTCTCCAATTTCAGCATGTAGGCTCTGTTTCTCATTATACAGCTGGGATTGCAATCGCTCTAAGTGACCAGGAGAATTTTCAATGGGTGCCATCTTCAATGGCTTAGGAGGATGTGATTCTATACTATTGCCATCTAGCACAAGTGAAAGCTCAGGAACCAATGGCTGGATTTTAGAAACCTACACATGGGAACACGAAAAAAGGTAAAACATGTTTTTAGAAGATACATGCTTCATTTGTCTTGGGTTAGTTATTTCGCATATTTAGTACCTATTAACAAGTATTTTTTATTGGGGTTGGAGTGATAGTATAGCGGGTAAGGCATTTGTCTGGTACATGGCCAACCTGGGTTTGATTCTTGGCGTCCCATATGGACCTCTAAGTAGTGTCAGGAGTAATTCCTGAGTGTAGAGCCAGGAGTAAACCCTGAGCACTGTTGTGTGTGGCCCAAAAATAAAAATAAAAACAACATACATTTACCTTGCATGCAGCTGACCCCGATTTTATTCCCAACATCCCACATGGTCCCCTGAGCACTACCTATAATAATTCCAGAGTGGAGATCCAGGAATACCCTCTGAGTATCATCACATGTCATCCCTCCAAAGAAAAAAATGTTTATTTTTAAGAGTTGACAAATTTTTTCTGTGGATCTTAATTTGACTAAACACTAGGAATATAATTGTGAGTAAAATAAACAAGGTACCAGTACCTGAATTCAAATAATAGAATTTAAGTATTTCATAAACCTTTTTTGTTTTTGGGCCACACACGGCAATGCTCAGGATTTACTCAAGAAGCATTACTGGCTAGCTCGGGGAATTGTATGGGATGATGGGGATAAAACCTACGGAAACTGTATGCAAGTGCCCTATGAACTATACTATCTCTCTGGCCCTTCATAAATTTATTTAATAAAGAAACTCTTGGGATCAGGGAGGTGTGTAAAGCACATCCCATGCAAACATGAAACTTGATTTCCAACATACACACACCCATAAAAAGGGAAAACAGAGCTCCATTTATTCTAATAATGATTAAATGATTCACATCTCAGAAAACAGTATGGAAAATGTAGTATAACAGTTTTAAAATGTCTTTTTTTCTAAAAAAAAAAAAAATCAGCGGCAATATGCTTCAATAAACCCCCAGCAAATGTTTCTGCTTTTTGAAATTTGTTTTTGGGCCACACATGAGTGTGCTCAGGGTTTACTCCTGGCTCTTCACTCAAGGATCATTCCTGGTGGGCTCAGTAGTCCACAGGGTAGCAGGAATCAAACAGGGTCAGCTGCATTCAAGGAGCCTTACTGCTGTACTATCTCTCCCTCTGCATTTTAAATATATAGGGTCCTTCCAATAAGTATTTCATGACTTCTCCATTAAATGAAAGCAGAAAAGAGCAAAGTACTTGCTGTGTTGAACTCGGTTTTTATTGATTTTCTTTTTCTTTTCTTTTCTTTTTTTTTTTTTTTGGTCACACCCGGCAGTGCTCAGGGGTTGTTACTCCTGGCTCCATGCTCAGAAATTGCTCCTGGCAGGCTTGGGGGACCATATGGGATGCCGGGATTCAAACTGATGACCTTCTGCATGAAAGGCAAATGCCTTACCTCCATGCTATCTCTCCGGCCCCTATTGAATTTTCTTAATAATATCTTTATTTAAGCACCATGATTACAAACATGATTGTAGTTGAGTTTCAGTCATAAAACCCTTCACCAGTCAACATTCCCACCACCAATGCCCCATCCCATCTTGATAGTGATTTTTAAAAGTCTTATAATTTCCCCTTTCATCTATTTAGTTATTAAATCAATTAAAACATAATTCTAAAATAAGTCACTAGTTGGCTACAATAAAGAGATTATGAAGAGGGGGCCAGAGTGATAGCACAGCAGTAGGGAGTTTGTCTTACATGCTGCTGACCCAGGACAGAACCGGGTTCAATCCCCAGCATCCCACATGGTCCCTGAGCCTACCAGGAACGATTTCTGAGCCAGGGGTAACCCTGAGCACTGCTGGGTGTAGCTCAAAACAAACAAACAAAAATTATGATAAGAATTACTGGCACTCTCTAAAAACAAATGAGTATTTTCTCAGAATATGGTAATAAAAACTAATGTCGGGGTCAAGAAAAAACAGAAAGTTCAATGTGAATTCTGGTTCTCGTATAGAATGTGGACTCTATATAGATTGAAAGCACTAAATACTGAGAACAAAGCGGCTGGGTTAAATTCCAGTTTTGCTACTTACTAGTTGTATAATCCAAAAAAGGCAATTTAACCAATTTGGGCCTCAGTTTTCGCTAGGAGTAATGGTTATATGTATATATTATTCATATGTGCATATATTATTATATAGAACAATTGTATGTATCTTTGAAATATATATACATACAAAGTTACACACACGTTATCTAGAAAAATAGCTGAATATATCTTAAAATGAAATAAATATTTTATTTTATTTTTATTTTTTATTTTTTTGGCTTTTGGGTCACATCTGGCAGTGCTCAGGGGTTACTCCTGGCTCTATGCTCAGAAATCACTCCTGGCAGGCTCAGGGGACCATATTGGGATGCCAGGATTCGAACCACTGACCTTCTGCATGCAAGGCAAACACTTTACCTCCATGCTATCTCTCCGGCCCCAAAATAAATATTTTAGGTAGTTTGACTGAGTGCTCTAATATAAAGAGATTTTCAGGTTTCTAACTACAAAGCCAGTTCTCTCTAAGATCAACAATACCTTTTTTTTTTTGGGGGGGGGGTGGGTTTCCCGTTTGATGCTCAGGGGTTACTCCTGGCTAAGCGCTCAGAAATTGCCCCGGCTTGGGGTGACCATGTGGGATGCCAGGGGATCGAACCGCGGTCCTTCCTTGGCTAGCGCTTGCAAGGCAGACACCTTACCTCTAGCGCCACCTCACCGGCCCCAACAATACCTTCTGACTCACTGGATGAGGATTAGGAATTGGTCTCGGAGAAAAATCTTCATCTTCAACACCAGAGTCATGATCATTCATTGGCATTTTTCCTGGAGACAACTTTTGGGAGAACCTAAAGAGCAGTGGGTAGACAAGAAAGTCTTCAGTTATCTATTTCATTTATTCTTTCTTTTTGAAATGAAATAAAGTGATTTAATACATTACCACATATCTAGATAATTTATTTTAGTATCCAACAACCACAACTTTTTTTTCTAGGCCAATGTTAGTTGCCCAATAAAGTTGGTCCAGTCAAACTCAGACTTACACTTAATAAACTACCCTCTTTGAGACTTACACTTAATTAAACCACCCTTTTTGCCTGAATATAGTACGTTTATTTATTTGTTTATTTATATATTTATTTGGTTTGGGGAGGCCACACCTGTTGGTGCTCAACAATACATTCCTTGCTGTACTTGGCTCCAGCCCTAATTGTAGTTCATTTAAAATAGTTATTCTCAGAGTCAAAATTAATCAAGAATGTCACTGAACATCTTCTATTTAATCACCTTTGAGAATGTAAAAAAATAAGACATTGAAGTGGCCTTCAGAAAAGTTAAGACTATGGGTTGGAGAGAGAATATAGCTAGAAGGGTTCTTGCCTTGCACATGGCAAACCTCAGTTTGATCTCCAATACCCTATATGACCCCTTAACCATCACCAAGAGTAATTCCTGAGTGCTGAGCCAGGAGTAAGCCCTGAGCATTGCTGGGTATGGAAAAAAATAAAAATAAATTTATAATTTTGCAGGGTATACACAACTGCTATATTAAACATGATGTTTACAAGGAAAATCCAGGAAGAAATTACATTTTCCTTTGAATTTACATCTATGATGGGAAAATGTGGAAAAATGATCAACAGTGCCTCCTCCACTTAGATTTAGTTAGCTGCAGTCATTGCCACAAGTGACATGGCCCAGAAAAGCATAGGAAAAATATTTGTAAAGTTTCAACAGCTGGGGGCCCGGAGAGATAGCACAGCGGTGTTTGCCTCGCAAGCAGCCGATCCAGGACCAAAGGTGGTTGGTTCAAATCCCGGTGTCCCATATGGTCCCCCGTGCCTGCCAGGAGCTATTTCTGAGCAGAAAGCCAGGAGTGACCCCTGAGCACTGCCAGGTGTGGCCCAAAAACCAAAAAAAAAAAAAAAAAAAAAAAAAAGTTTCAACAGCTGGAAATACTTTAAGACTAAAATTTAAAATAAATGCAACAATAGGATGGGTTAGAGAAATGAAAAGCCAGAAGCTAAGAGAGCTTAGACATCAATGGCATCTTAAGAAAGGATCCTAGCCTATCTCCTTGGCTGGAAAAACAAATGAACCCTCAGGTAGATCTGGACTGATATCAACAAAAGTATGTGCTAAACTCTGTCATCTGGGAAAAAGAAAGTGGTTTCTCTGTTTCATAGTGCTACTAGGAACTAGTTAGAATGTCTGAAAGGTATGTTTATGTAGAAAGGTTTGTAGTAGCCATGCAAAATTCTCTCTTTAAAGTCAAGAATGAGGGCCAGAATAATACAGTGGAAAGAGAGCTTGTCTTGCATGTGGCCAACACAGGGATCCTCAGCATTCCATATGGTCCCAACAATCTGACAGTTTTGAGTCTTGAGTGCAAAGGCAGGAGCACTACTGGGTGTGGCTTCACAATAAAAAAAAAAAAAACAAAAAAAAAACTAAGTCAAGAATGATATGGAGAGAACGTAGTCCTATGCTTTGTTCCTCTTGGGGAGTTCCTGGGGAGAATTCTACTTTATAATAAACTTTTCTACCATCTTTAAAATAAAAAAACAGGGGCCAAAGTCATAGCACAGTGGTAAGGTGTTTGCCTTGCAAGCAGGTGACCTGGGTTCAACTCCTGGTACCCCATATCCCCAGGGACAGCCAGGCCTGATTTCTGAGTGCAAAGCAGGAGTAACCCTGAGTGCCACCAAGTGTGGCCCAAAAACCAGAATAAATAAATAAAGTTAAAAAAGAATGATATGGGGGCCAGAGTGGTGGCGCTAGAGGTAAGACATCTGCTTTGCAAGCGCTAGCCTAGGACAGAGTGCAGTTCAATCCCCTAGCATCCCATATGGTCCCCCCAAGCCAGGAGCGATTTCTGAGCGCATAGCCAGATGTAACTCCTGAGCGTCACCAGGTGTGGCCCAAACCCCTCCCCCACCAAAAAAAGAATGATATGGAGAATATACCCAAACACATGATCCCTTATCATCAATACTGGCACAGAATTTGTAACCTTGATATGATATATAATCCTAAATAACCCCAGAGATAAGAGGACGAAAGAGATCTTGAATTGGTACCAGCATAATGAATAGCTCAAAACGAGGTGAGGGTTGGGAGAGATAGTACACTAATTAGGTGCTTGATTTGCACAAAGCTGACCTGGGTTCAATTCCTGGCACCACATATGATCCCCTGGGCATCACTAGCAGTTATCCCAGAACAGTGAGGACCAAGCACTCTAGAGTGCTGGGGAAAATGCACATGATATGGAGACTATTCTTGGGGTCTTGAACCTGCAGGGCATGTGCTCCATCCAGCCTTTGGAGCTATTTTATACCCTGATCCAAAATTGTATTGCTTTAAGTCAACAAATTTTTGGTAATTTACTATAGCACTAAAGGAAAATAGTCAAAATTACCATTTTTATGTGGAATGCTAAGTTTAGAAACAGGACTTGAACCCAAAATATACCATCACCTAATTCTCAACCATTATATCATGTATGATCTATACAGTTGACATCTCATTTAAATTTGTATTATAATTAATTTCCTTTTTTTTTTTTTTGGTTTTTGGGCCACACCTGGCAGCGCTCAGGGGTTACTCCTGGCTCCATGCTCAGAAAATCGCCCCTGGCAGGCTCGGGGACCATATGGGATGCCAGAATTCCAACTACCGTCCTTCTGCATGAAAGGCAAACGCCTTACCTCCATTCTATCGCTCTGGCCCCCCCCCCCCATCAGTTTGTTTTATAGAAAAAAAAAAAAAGTATTAGAAAGGCCCAGAGAAGGTTAGTCATTTAAAAGTAAAATAAAAAACATATACATCAACTACTAAGGCAACTTTAAAAGTAGCAGTAGCAGGGGCCAGAGAAATAGCACAGCAGTAGGGCATTGCATGTCGACAACCTAGGATGGATCCAAGTTTGATTCCTGGCATCCTAGATGGTCCCTGGAGCCTGCTAGGAGTGATTTCTAATTGCAGAGCCAGAAGTAACCCCTGAGCACTGCTAGGTGTGACCCCAAAATCAAAACTAAACAAACAAAACAAAAATAGTAGCAATAGCAGGCCAGAGTGATAGCACAGGAGTAGGGTGTTTGCCTTGCACATGAACAACCTGGGGTGGACCCTGGTTTGGTTCCTGGCATCCCATATGGTTTCCTGAGCCTACCAGGAGCGATTTCTGAGTGCAGAGCTAGGAGTAACCCGAGAACTGCCGAGTGTGGCCCAAATACCAAAAAAAAAAAAAAAAAAGAGTAGCAATAGTTTCTGAACTCAGAGTCAAAGTATAAAGCAGCACAGTCTTTCTTCTTTCCTGTGGCAGAGATCAAATTAACTGGAGATTTCACACAGGTAAAATATTCCTTTCACTACTGAAAAATATTCTGTGATCCCTTAAAGTAAATTTTAGATGAGATTGTTAATATTTGGTAAATGTAACATATTCTTCATAGAATCTGGAGAACATTCGATATTCCATGATCAGTGCATATATCATATTCTATGATGGAGGGGAGCATGCCACTCCATTTATTTTATTTAGGGATTTGTTTTTTCATTTGGCTTGGGATGACACCTGGCAGCGTTTCAGGGACTACTCCCTGTGCACTGCTGCCGAATGCTTTTGGAGGTGTTTGAGGGATGATGCAGAGTTGGGAATTATGCCGTGCCTCCCTAATGCAAAGCATGCATAGTGGTCCTTTGAGCTATCTGCCCAGTCTCTCCTGCATAGCAAAAGATTCCCAGCATATTACCTGGCATACAACAGAATAAATGAACAAGTTGGACAATGAACGTGAGCTTTGATTTTAAGCATAAATTTGGCTGGTCACAGTACTCAACTGAAATTAGTTCGTCAAAAGGTAATGAAAGTGGGGCCAGAGAGATAGCATAGAGGAAAGGCATTTGCCTTGCATCCAGAAGGATGGTGGTTCAAATCCCGGCATCCCATATGGTCCCCTGAGCCTGTCTGGAGCAATTTCTGAGCCTAGAGCCAGGAGTCACCCCTGAGCGCTGCTGGGTGTGGCCCCAAAAACAAACAAACAAAAAAAGTTAATGAAAGTATTAAAATACTTACCATATTTTCTGGCGTATAAGACGACCCCCTAATTTTGCAGTTAAAACATAGGTTTAGGGGCCCGGAGAGATAGCACAGCGGTGTTTGCCCTGCAAGCAGCCGATCCAGGACCAAAGGTGATTGGTTCGAATCCCGGTGTCCCATATGGTCCCCCGTGCCTGCCAGGAGCTATTTCTGAGCAGACAGCCAGGAGTAACCCCTGAGCAATGCCGGGTGTGCCCCCCCCCCAAAAAACAAAAAACAAAAAACAAAAAAGTTAAAAAAAAACAAACAAACAAACATAGGTTTAGGCCTATATTCGCTGTATCAGACAGAACGTTCCTGTGCTGGAACTGTATGTACCACAATCACAACAAGCAAAGGTTCAAAGGTTCTACTGTCATAGACTTCCTCTCTAACTCTGGCCAATCTGAGCAGGCTTTTGACAGTGTAGATACAGGTCCAGAACATTGTCTAATTTGCATGCATAAAAAGCCTGCGTGGATTGGCTGAGTTAGAGAGGCAGTCCGAGCAGCTTTGCAGTGATTGGTGCAGGATCGAGTTGGAAAATTCGTTTTGTGGCAATATTCAGACAATTTTCGTTTAGCGGCATATTGAAACATTTTTCAGGATATACTGGGCATATAACACGACCCCCGATTTTCGGTTGACTTTTTTTTGTTTCAAAAGTCGTCTTATACGCCAGAAAATATGGTAATAGTAAAGTTATTTGTTACCTCTTAATTGAAACATTCTTAGAAACTTTGCCGAAAAACTCTGTTTCTGCATTTGGACTCTCAGCACTCATTTCGAGCTGGACTTGATTTTTGTCAGAAGGTTCAACGTTCTGAAATGGAGTTGGTATGTTAAAATTCGACTTCAATAAAAACACCAGGAAATTCTATTTATATGAAATATAGTAACTGAAATGCTAGAGGAAAATTTCTGTAACTTTAATCTTTTTTTATTTTCAGAATAATTTTATTGAAATACACTTGACATACAACATTAGTTTCAAGTACATAATAATTTGAGCTGGAGAAAAAGTATAGCAGGTAGGGTGTTTGCCCTAAATACAGCTGACCTGGGTTCGATTCCTAGAACCCTTATAGCTCTCTGAGCCTGATAGGAGTAATCTCTGAACACAAAGGCAGAAGCACGCCCTGAGCCAATACCAGGTATGGCTGAAAACAAAAACAAACAAACATACAATTATTTTATATTTGTATATAATGAAAAATGTCACTACATTAACTTTTAATTAATATATCCATCATCATACAATTACCAATTATTTTAGAGATGAGAACTTTGAAGACCCATTCTCAGAGTTAGTTTCAATACACAACACACTATCATAAATAACAGTCCATATTATATCCCCAGGACTTGTATCTTGAAGACCTCCCCCTGACAACCATCTATTGGTTTTCTGTGTCTATGAGTACAATTCATCTCTTGGTATCATTCCAGGACTGAAAAATTTGTTTCAGAGAAATGCTCACTCCCATACCAAAATCTGTAAGCACTTGTCCCTTATAAAATGGCATTCTTTTAGATCACAGCTTTATTTTTGCTTGACATTTCACTTAGTACACTTAGTACAGATCTGTTCATATTTCATAGAGCAAGATTTTTTTTAAGGCTGAATAATATTCTTTTTTTTTTTTTTTTTTTTTTTTTTTTTTTTTTTTTTTGGTTTTTGGGTTACACCCGGCAGTGCTCAGGGGTTACTCCTGGCTCCATGCTCAGAAATTGCTCCTGGCAGGCACGGGGGACCATATGGGACGCTGGGATTCGAACCGATGACCTCTTGCATGAAAGGCAAACGCTTTACCTCCATGCTATCTCTCCAGCCCCGAATAATATTCTTTGTATGGATACATTGTGAATATATATGTGGACACACACACACACACACACACATATATATATATAACATAACTAATTTTTTACTGCAGTTTGCATTACTGCACTTTATTTTTTAAACTAAAGGTTTGGGGTAATCCTTCAAGTAGGAAACCAGGGCTATTTTTCTAACAGTATACATTTGCTTCTTGTCTATGTCACATTTTATTGCTCTCAAACTTTCTTCTTTTTTCTTTGTGGTTGCTTTTGAGTCATATCCAGTGGTGCTCAGAGCTTCCCCAGCAAGACTGGGGAACCATATGGAATGCTGGTATTGAATAAAAAGTCAGTCACATGCAAGATAATTGCCCTACACACTGTATTATCTCATCAGCCCAGTTTTGACAGTGTTTCAAACTTTATTACATACTGAAGAATATCTTTAGTGAAAGGAAATGTGAATCAATGTAGCAAATATCACTGGTTTAAGAAATTTTAACAGGGCCCAGAGAAATAGCACAGCAGCGTTTGCCTTGCAAGCAGCTGATCCAGGACCAAAGGTGATTGGCTCGAATCCCGGTGTCCCATATGGTCCCCCGTGCCTGCCAGGAGCTATTTCTGTGCAGACAGCCAGGAGTAACCCCTGAGCACTGCCGGGTATGGCCCAAAAACCAAAAAAAAAAAAAAAAAGAAATTATAACAGCCACTATAGACAATATTCAACAATCACCACCCTGCACAGCCATAACACTGAGGCAAGATTTCCCACCATCATTAAGTTTAGGAAACAGAAAACCTTTCCATCATTGGTTTTGGGACCACACACAGGTATTCTCAGGTAGTACAGTACATGTGTACCTAGCTTTGTGCTCAGGAGACATATGTGATACCAAGGATTGAAATGGAGTTAGCCACATGAAAAGCAAGCACCCTGCCTGCTGTATTATCTTTCTAGTCCCTAAGCCTGTTTCACTTCTTTCAGTAAGGTGGGGAAGTTACTCTTGGCTCTACACTCAGCAATTACTCCTGGTGGTGCTTAGAGACTCTATGGGGTGCCAGGCAACAAAACGGGGTCAGCCACATGCAAAGCAAGTTTCCTACCTGCTGTGCTCTCGCTTTAGGCCCTACAGACACCAATTTATTGTCTAAGAAACTATGTTATTCCAGTTCATCTTAAAAACTAAGGCAAAGAAAATATTAAAATCACAAATTAGCTCTCAATAACAAAATGATGCAACATGAAAATTATTTTTATTATTACTAAATAGTATATTATTCAAATAATACCCAGAGACAATAGAGATGAGGGCCAGAAGGACCAGCCATGATATAAAGCTTATCACAAAGAATGTTAAGTACAGTTAGAGAAATAACTACACTAATAATTACCATGACAATGATAGAAAAATACAATGCCTGTCTCGAAAATAGGCAGGGGATGGGAGATGAGGGAAATGGAGAACATTGGTGGCAGGAAAGTTGCACTGGAGGAGGGGAGTGTGCATTTTATGACTGAAACCTATGTTTCAGTCATATGAACATGTATGTAACCATGGTGCTTAAATAAATTATTTTCATCAAAAATTTCCCCCACTTTACTAAATAGTTAAATAGTATATTATTAAAGTAAAATTATTGATTATATTTTTAAAAATTCTTTATAATACCTTTGACACACAAATATACCAATGATATGCCCAATTTAGCTTTGAATTATATATAATATTAGGGTAATTTCATTCATTTTTGTTTACCTGTAGTTTCTTTCTGTTTTTTTTTGTTTGTTTGTTTTTTTCCCATTTTTTTCGGCCATATGTATCTACGCTCAGAGTTTACTACTGGCAGGCTCAGGGACTATATGAGGTTCTAGGGACTGAATCCATGTTAGCTGCATGCTAACCTGCTGTCCTATCACCCCAGCCCCTTTTTCCTCTATTTAATTTGGTGGGGGGGGGGGGCTCACCCAGGGGCATTCAGGGGTTACTCCTGGCTCAGTACTCAGAAATCGCTCCTGGCAGGCACGGGCAGCGGGGGTGGGTGGGTGGGAACTATATGGGATGCCGGGATTCGAACCAATGTCAGTTCAGGTTGGCCGCTTACAAGGCAAAAGCTCTACCACTGTGCATTTCTCTGGAACCTTTTCCTTTTTCATAATAGGGCTTCATGTATAAACTTTAAAACACTACACCTCCACTAGAGTGACAACATACAAATTCTTAATATATTCTTTAAAGATTTGTTTGTTTGTTTGTTTGGGGGTCACACCTGGCAGTGCTCAGGGGTTATTGCTGGCTCCAGGCTCAGAAATCGCTCCTGCAGGCTCGGGGGACCATATGGGATGCCAGGATTCGTACCAATGACCTTCTGCATGAAATGCAAACGCCTTACCTCCATGCTATCTCTCCGGCCCCTATATTCTTTAACGATTTTAGAAAAATCATGGACAAAGTATTTGATGAATATCCTCTTACTGTGTAAGAAAAAAATGATCAAAAATTTACAAATACGACATTACAGAGTATAGCAGGTAACATGCTTACTGTGCATGCAGGTGACACTTTTTAATCCCTTGCACTATATATGGTCCCATGAGCTCTGCAAGGAGGGATCCATGAGATTGAATTAGAAGTGACCCCCTCAGGGCCGGAGAGATAGCATGGAGGTAAACTGTTTGCCTTGCATGCAGAAGGACAGTGGTTCGAATCCTGGCATCCCATATGGTCCCCTGAGCCTGCCAGGAGCGATTTCTGAGCACAGAGCCAGGAGTACCTCCTGAGTGCCTCCGGGTGTGACCCAAAAATAAACAAACAAAAAAATTAAAAAAAAAAAAAAGAAGTGATCCCCTCCTAAACACAGACAACTACAAAACAAGCCAGAAGAATAAGTAAAGTTTGAAGTGCATATCTTATATATGGGTTCCTGGACTTAATCCCTGGAAAAACTTAAACTCCTGAAAACTGCTTAAAGTGGCCTTTGAGCAATGTCAGGAGTTGCTCTTAACACGGCAGATTTTGCTCCTTCACTAAAATTTAAAAACAAAATTAAGTAGAAAGCCAGAGCTATAGCACAGCAGATAGGGCACTTGCCTTGCACGTTGCTGACCCGGGTTCAATCCCTGGTATTCTATTATCATCCCTCATGCCTGCCAGGAGCAATTTCTGAGTGCAGTCAGGAATAACCCAGGAGCACCGCTGGGTGTGGCCCCCAAACAAACAAACAAACAAACAAACTATAAATGAAATCAGTATTCAACAAAATTAAAAATATATGTCTAAGCAGGTTAAGTTATTTTAAAGATTAAAGACCAGGTCAACATACAACTCTAAATTGTCACTAATAAAGTCACTTACGTACTCAAATCACTTACTTTGAAATAATGTAATGTTTCCTTGCTGGTTAATAGCTGAAACTGAAGGTCAGAAAATCTGTCATCAAAGGGCAGGCATTCATAAAACTCAGGATCCTTATGTGTCATAGAATACAGAACTATAATAAACTTTCCAGATTCTGAAAAAACTCTGAACAGGCAAAAAAGTCATATAATTAAATGTATTGAGGATAACAGAAGCATATTCAAAGTATCCCAAAGAACTCAAGATGAGGTTCTCAATCTCCTTAGTAGACTAACCAACCAGACCTTATAGTACCAGCACCAGCAGTTTCTCAGGATACCAGTAGTAGTCAGGGAACTTTAGAGACCATAACCAACAGTGGGGACCTTCTGGACTGTCCCCAAGGATAACCAAGGGACCATGTAATACCAGAAATCAAATTGAAATATGTTGCATGTAACACATGTGCCTTAACCCCTTGCACTATCACTCTGGACCCAACTTATTTATTTTTAAATATTTTTTTCTTCTTTTTTTGGGGGGTGGTAGTGGTGGTGGTGGTGGTGGAAGTTTTGGCCCATATCCAGTAGTGCTCAGGGGTAACTCCTAGCTCTGTTCTTAGAAATACTATGCTGGGGATTGAACCTGAGTCGGCCACCTGCAAGGCAAATGCCCTTTAGGCTGTACTATGGCTCCTGTTCCATTTTTTCCCCTTTCTTAAAAAGGGCTTTGAGCCATACCCTTCAGTACTCCTAGCTCTATATACTGGGATCTGCTGGCTGTGCTTGGGGGATCATATGTGATACTGGGGACCAAGCTTGTGTTGACCACATGCAAGATAAATAAATACCCTACCTGCTATACTATGGCTCCAGCCCAAGCACTAGTCTTTAAAAATATATATACATATGTGTATATATATTAGATAAAATTTATTCTTAAGTTGTAAAATAGATGTCTCATAAGTTCTTATTTCTATCACCAAAGGTTATTTACTATGTCCAGTTTTGTTCTTGAATTTCACATAAGTAGAATCAATTATGCAATGCTTTGTGAGTGGGTAAGAGCAATGATTTTCAGATTAATTCATGTTGGCGTATATGTCAACAGGTTGTCTTAATGGCAAGAACTATGACATAAATAATGCAAACAACATTGTTTATTCAATCTCCCCATCCATCTAATCTCATTAGGCTATTCCAATGCTGTTTGTTGAAAGGGTTTCTTCACCACATAGATAGCTCTGCTCTGTTCTGTGGATCTACTGTTTTACTTTTTCCAAATTCCACACAACCTTTGATTTATAATCTTATAATAATTAGGCATGTAAAATTTTCACAGTTTAGTGGGGTTTTTTTTGGTGGGGGGAGATACACCTGGCACTGCTCAAGGACTATTCCTTAACTTTTGTACTATCATATCACTACAGCCCCAGAATTTTCTGAATTTTGTGTCAAACCATGCAGTGCTCAGGGCTTACTCCTGCTCTGCGCACAGGGGTCACTCCATACTTGGGAAGACCATATAGGGTGCTTGCTGGACATTCAAACCGGAACTGACTACATGCAACACAAATGACATATACACATCTTTATTTTTCCCCAATAATTGAATTGCATAATATAGTTGCCAAGATAAAAATAAACCTTAACATTCTCACAAAATGACAAAGCTCCAAGGTAAACACACAAAATAACATAATTAAATTAGGAGTTAATTAAGAAATAAAGTTTCTTACTAGTTCCAATGCTCAGAATTTAAAGACTGTGCTCCAAAAGAAGTCTATGCATCTTGCTTGCCTTAACTGTTTCTTAAACTATTAGTTGTATTGTATAATTTAAAATATTTGTAACAAATTCATCTCATCACAATGAAGATTAATTTTTTCTTTATAATTTGGTGGGTTCTTTTTTTTAACAGGGGTTACACCTGTGGTACTTACAGTATCAGCAGTACACAGAGTTCAAACTTACGATCTAACACACGTTAGATACGCTCATACTCTAGCACTTAAACTGTTTCCCAGTCCTTCATTTGTAAACTAGGATATTAGAGGAGATGCAATTTAACATTTTCTCACACTTCTAAATACGTTTGTCTACTATATTATAATTCTATGAGTGAGGAAGTGAATTCCTTCATATTTCGAAGCAATCTGACACCTCACCTTTTTTCTGATTTCATTTCAATTTAATAGAAGATAAATTTTTCTTAATTTGCTTGGTCTTCTGATTTGTGAGTATTCTAAAAGGATAAGGTGCTTCATCAATCCTAAATTAGTGCAATCAAGTATGATTTGAGGAAAGATAAAAAGACAGAAAAAAACTTTACTTGCCTTTCTTGAATAGAAGAACTGAACATGTATCTCAAGCAGCAAGCCCATACTTGAGGATTATAGATATGTATAATTCCAGACAACCAACTTAAAGAAAAAGAGAAATTAAAAACTATAGTCATTTACAAACAATATTTAATATTTTTGGCATTCACTGGTAACTAAAAAGGATTCATAAACAAGTCTAGAAGAGGAAGAAAGGGAGGAAGGGAGGGAGGGAAGAAAAGAAGAGGACGGAGAGAAGAGAAGGGAGAGAAGAGGAAAGGGAAGGAAGGGTGGCAAATAGAACAATTAGGAGAGAAAGAAGTTAGCAGCCTAAAACCATATAATTGACAGGATTAAATACTATTACTTATTCACTCCACAGTAAATACTAGTATAATATCAAACACAAAGCAAGTAAATTTCAAGAACCACAAAACATTTGTAAAATGCCGGTGAGATAGCATGGAGGTAAGGCATTTGCCTTTCATGCGAAAGGATGGTGGTTCGAATCCCGGCATCCCATATGGTCCCCTGTGCCTGCCAGGGGCAATATCTGAGCGTAGAGCCAGGAGTAACCCCTAAGCGCTGCCAGGTGTGACCCAAACACCAAAAAAAAAAAAAATCTCATTTTTTCACTTTGCATAGATGATTTCCTCATATTAGTTCCCTTACTCACCAATCCTCTCTTCTAGTATCCATTCCCTTAAAGGTTCAGCTCAAGTTTTCTTCTCAAAAAAAAAAGTCTCCAATCACCTGTCTCTTACTTATAAAGCTGAATTATTCATTGCATGCAAATTCTATACTTATTTTTTAGCTTCTGACATGTGAATGTTAATATTCTTTAACCTCACCTAAATTTTGGAATGGACTTTAAACAGCATAGTTCTGAGTCCTGGATTCTCCAAGGGTACCCTGCTTTTTTTCAAGGGGGCATATGACTCAAAAAGTTCCTTAGAGGGGCCGGAATGGTAGCACAGTGGTAGAGCGCTTGCCTTGCATGCAGCTGACCCAGGACAGACAAAGGTTCAATCCCAGGCATCCCATATGGTCTTCCTTGAACCAGGGGCCATTTTTGAGTGCAGAGCCAGGTATAAACCCTGAGCACTGTTGGTGTGCCCCCTCCCCCAAAAAATAGTTATTTAGAAGCCTGAGGGAGACTTTCGGCTATTCTCTGCTGTGCCCATGGTTCTGAGAAAGCCTGAGGATGCATGGCTGCTCTGACGATGCCCAGAGAAGACTGGTACTAGGGATCTAACTAAGGCTGGCTACATGCATGGCAAGCATCTTATCCTCTGTACTATCTCTCCTCTCCTCCCCCCTCCCATCCCCTCCACTCCCCTCCCCTCCCCTCCTCTCCTCTCCTCTCCCTCTTTCCCTCCCCTCCTCTCCTCTCTTCACCTCCCCTCTTTTTCCCCCTCCTCCCCCCCTCTCTCCCCCCCTCTCTCTCCTGAGTTCAGAGCCAAAAGTAAACCCTGATTACCACTAGGTGTGGTCCAAAATTTAAAAAAACAAACAAAAAAACCTAGGATAGGCTCAATACCATAGCAGGTAGGGCAGGGCATTTGCCTTGCACTCAAAAATCCACCTGTTTCAATACCTAGCATCCCGTAAGTCCCTTGAGCTTAGCAGGAGGCTGCAGAGCCAGAGTAACATCTGAACACTACCAGGTATGACCCCAAAACAAAAACAAAACAATAACAAACCCAAGGAACCCTTAATATAAGGAATAAGATTCTGGGGCTCAAATTAGACCAGAATTCAACTTTTTGTCTTATAAAACTGTCTTATACAGTTTCTCTGAATATTGGACTAAAATATATTTTAATTGATTCTGCTATTAAAATATGTGTGTAGGGGCTGGAGAGATAGCACAGCGGTAGGGCACTTGCCTTGCGAGCGGCTGACCCAGGATCAATGGTGGTTTGAATCCCGGCATCTCATAGGTCCCCTGTGCCTGCCAGATGTGATTTCTGAGCAGAGAGCCAGGAGTAACCCCTGAGCACTGCCGGGTGTGACCCAAAAACCAAAAAAAAAAAAAAAAAAAAAATGTGTGGGGCCAGTAGGTTAAGTTATTTGTTTCATTCAACTAACCCAGGTTCAATACCCAATTATCCTATATGGTCCTCCAAGCATGCCAAGACTGATCCTTGAGTGCAAAGTCAAGAGTAACCCCTGAAAAATGATGAGTATGCCCCCAAAACAAACTAAATAAATGGGATTTTAAAAGCTCAGATGGGCTAGTGTGTATAGTATATATTGTATAGTAGATGTATGTTTGCCTTGAATGCAGCAGACCTGGATTCAATCACTGGTATCCCCATTTTGTCCTCTGAGTATAGGGACAGGGGTGAGCCCTGAGCACAGCTGGATGTGGCCACAAAACAAAAAATAAAAGCAATAGATAAAATAAGTTCAGGAATCACTAGCCTTTGTTGCTCTATAAAATAGTCTAAGTATTACTATTCATGCTACAACTGATTGGCATGCATATGCTTATGAATGCATATATGACCGAAAAGATTACCATAAATAATGCGACACTTACATTCCCACTAATGGCAGAGAAGAAACCTTGGGATCAGACTCCAGCAAAAGTAACAACTTGCGAGTTTCATCCATGGTTAGATATCTAAACAGAAGGTATGCAAATAAAAACAAGTTCAAGTATGTTCTTTTTATTTAAGCAAGATGAGTATTGAAGCAGCATACTCTGGGCTGTGGAGATGACTCAAATGAATGTTTTAGTTCACACAGAGGTTCACAGATCAAAATATGTAATAAAAAAAAGACTTTAGTAAGAGGAATAGGCTTAAAGATGCAATACCTTACTATTTCTATTATTTAAAATGGTTACTGGTGGGGCCTGGAGAGATAGTACAGAGGGAAAGGAGCTTGCCATGCACGAAGCCAACATAGGTCTGATCCTCAGCTTCCCATACAATGTGCCAAGTACCACCAGAAATAAGTACTGAGTCAGTAATAATTCCAAAATATGAGAGTAAAAGTTTGTGTTTCTAAAAAGTAATAATAATAATTTTAAAATAAATTTTGTTCTATGGGGGTCAACTTATTTTAATTAAAGTACTAAAAATCATTGGGGCTGGAGGGATAGCACAGTGGGTAGGGTGTTAGCCTTGCATGCAGCTAACACATCTGGGTTCGATCCCTGGAATCCCATCTAATCCCCTGAGCCTGCCAGGAGTGATTTCAGAGTGCAAAGTCAAAAGTAAGGCCTGAGCGCCACCAAGTATGGCTCAAAAATAAGGCTGAAAAGTTCAGAAGCAACCATGTGATAAGATAAAACTACAACAGACAAGATGTGTCACTGAAGGAGGTCAGGTGAGGGAGTCAACCTTCCCCCATATATATTCCTTCTACAAGAACTCTGGCACAATCACAATAAAAACCCAAAACTTACTGTCCCATAAAAAAATTGTATTACATTTTTACTTTCATCACATCCATTGACAACAATTAGTAATTCAGCAATTCAGGTAATACATAAGGGTTGAGAGTTAACTTTGATGTTATAGCTTTAAAACACGAAAATAAAAACTATGACCTTAAATACAGGTAATGACTTTCAGGTAATAAAAAATGCTGAGAGCTAATTTGACAGCTATAGCTCTAACACACACACACACACACACACACACACACACACACACACACACACACCAAATACAATTCATTTGTTAACAAAATCTATTTGATGGTACCACTAAGAATATTATTTCATTGCTATAAAAACTTTAAAACACAAAGTTAAATTTTTTAAATCATGAGCAAGTTGATTGAGTGCAGGGACATCAATAAACTAAACCCCGCCTTTTTGTTTGTTTGTTTGTTTGTTTGTGTTTGTAAGCTCTTTTGCCTTCACAGACCTGAAAAATTTCTATTCTTTTTTTTTATTTGTTTGGTTTTGTTTTTATTTGGGGGGGGGGGTGAAGCACACACGTTGGTGCTCAGGGGTTACTCCTGGCAGGCTGGGAGCCCATATGAGATGCTGGGGATTGAAATTGGGTCAGTCCTAAATCACTCGTGGTGGGCTGGGGGCCCATAGGGATGCCAGGAATCAAAGTGGGTCTCTCCCGGGTCAGCTATATGCAAGACAAATGCCCCACTGCTGTGCTATCTTTTCAGCCCCAGCCCCAGATTTCTTTTTTCTTTTCTTTTCCTTTTTTTTTTGTTTTTTTGTTTTTTTGTTTATGCACTCAGAAATCAATTGCTCCTGGCTCAGGGGAATATAGGGGACGCTGGGTTTGAACTCAGGTCAGTCCTGGGTCAGCCGCATGCAAGGCAAAAGCCCTACTGCTGTGCTATCACTCCAGCCCACCAGCCCCACATTTCTATTTAAAGAACAATCTCATGCTTTCCATGATGCTCCCAGGCTATCTGGACACACACCCCTGCTCTCCCTACATTATTTACACAAATCTCCATTATATTTATCTACACCATGCCTACACATTAACAAACCTATTGAATAGCAAGCTTTTCAAAAATCTAAGGGGCCAGAGAAATAGTACAGTGAGCATGGCACTTGCTTGCACATGGCCAACCCAGGTTCAATCCCTGGCACCGCATCTGGTACCCAGAACTGCTAGGAGTGATTCCTGAGCACAGAACCAAGAGTTAATCTTAAGCAAGGCCATGTGCAGCCCCAAACAAAAAAACAAATTTAAAAATCCATTTAGGGCCCCGGAGAGATAGCACAGCAGTGTTTGCCTTGCAAGCAGCCGATCCAGAACCAAAGGTGGTTGGTTCGAATCCCGGTGTCCCATATGGTCCCCCGTGCCTGCCAGGAGCAATTTCTGAGCAGACAGCCAGGAGTAACCCCTGAGCACCGGCAGGTGTGACCCAAAAACCAAAAAAAAAAAATAATAATAATAATAATAATAATAATAATCCATTTAGGGCCTGGGCGAGATAGCACAGCAGGCGTTTGCCTTGCAAGCAGCCGATCCAGGACCAAAGGTGAGTGGTTCAAATCCCGGTGTCCCATATGGTCCCCCATGCCTGCCAGGAGCTATTTCTGAGCAGACAGCCAGGAGTAACCCCTGAGCACCGCCAGGTGTGACCCAAAATCCAAAAACCAAAAAAAACAAAATCCATTTAATTGTAGCATCAATACCTATTCTATAATGGCTCCTAGTAATATTAAACAACTGAATGTGGTCAAAGTAAAGGAGGAATATCACAATTTATTTTTTGTTGTTGTTGTTGTTTGTTTTTGGGTCACACCCAGCAGCACTCAGGGGTTACACCTGGCTCTATGCTCAGAAATCGCTCCTGGCAGGCTCGGGGGACCATATGGATGTCAGGATTCGAACCACCATCCTTCTGCATGCAAGGCAAACTATCTACCTCCGTGCTATCTCTCCAGCCCTGACAATTTTAATAATTTAACCTAGGGAAGGGCAACAAAGTGGACAATTAGAATACTGTACATCTTTAGTTACTAACTAGTAAGCTAAGGGTCCTCTACAGAATACTAATACTCCATAGAGTACTAATTCAAAGCAAATTCATCTTTAGAGATAGGTAAGTCTAGCATTAAGAAGAAATTGTTGAAAAAAATAAAAAAAAAATAAAAAAATAAAATAAAAAAAAAAAAGAAGAAATTGTTGGGCCCGGAGAGATAGCACAGCGGTGTTTGCCTTGCAAGCAGTCGATCCAGGATCAAAGGTGGTTGATTCGAATCTCAGTGTCCCATATGGTCCCCCGTGCCTGCCAGGAGCTATTTCTGAGCAGACAGTCAGGAGTATCCCCTGAGCACGGCCGGGTGTGGCCCAAAAACAAACAAAAAAAAAAAGAAGAAATTGTTATTGGATGTGACCCCTCCCCCCAAAATTGTTCTTCTGGTCAATGTTAACACAAACCCCATGTACTAATTGGAAAAAAAATTCACTACTCCAATATAATTAAATGTTCTAGTTAAATTTTCCACTCCAATTCTTTTATTTTGTAATATGTAAACACCTTTTCCTTTGTGGCACTGCAACAGGAAGAAGCTCTGGTCAGCATGAGAGACTCAGTTTTGGCTGGAGAGATAGTTCGAGCAGGCCGCTTGCTTTGCCTTTGCCAAATCTAGGTTTAATCCGTGTACTACATAAGGGCACCCCACCCCAACCCTAGCCAGAAGTGATCCCTAAGCAGTCAGGTGTGACTTCAAATCCAAAACAAACAAAAAAGATTAAAACTAGGCCTATTTTACTATTTCAGGGACCTACTGAAAAATGAAATTCTCTTCTTTATATCCTCTGCTGAAGAGAATTTTCAGAGTACAAAACTTGGAATTGAATGTGACCTGGCATGCGTTTTGGACTCCAGAGACCTAACAGGAACTAGGGTGGAGTCAGTGGGAAAGGAAGCCAGAAGAAACTGCCGATGCTTTTAAGCAGAGAGGGCCTACATTGTCTAAAGTGGTTCAGTAAACAATGGGTAAAGAAAGTGGGTGAGGAAGCAGCCCCCTGGAGGATCAGATAGAGTGCAATTTGATTTGCATTTGCTAAAGAAATTCTAAGTGGTTATAGGAAGCTACAGAAGCTGCTTGCATTAGGTCTATGAGGAAACTCCACCCACAAATAAATGACAATTTGATAAGCAAGGGCATTATACAGTACTAAAAATTTTTAATTAACCCCTTTTCTCTGAAATGCTCATTATTCAATTAAAATGCTACATATTATACATTCTCAAGCCAATATTAGGCTCATAATTAGAGTATACAGTTCAAAAAAAAGGGGGGGGCAAAGACCTAAAACCTAGGGGAAATACAATATGATAATTTCTCTTTATATTTTCATATCACAAAATACAATCATTTTAATATATTTTCACATTCCACAATACAACCATTTAACATATTATTATTTTATACAAATTGTATACAAATTTTTCTTGGAGTGGACATAAAATATTAACCAAAATCCAACAACTTCATTTTTCACTTCTCCTAATTACAACCACAGATTTCTGAGATGTAAACGAATTTGCAATTCTTTCACCTTATGACTGGAATATATTAATGGAACCATTATTATTTTAAGTATTGGACTAATGGATTAAAAGAAAACTAATCATTTACTTACCCGTATTTGTAGGTACCTTGAACTTGAGAAATATTCAACTCGCTGCTCAAGTTCCTTGCCAGAGCTGTTGGAATAATCGAGATGGGCTTGACAGGTGTGCACTTGAAGCTGTTTGCCAAAGTTACTGCTGCACAATTCAAGTCAAAATTCACACTGTCCGGACTCTCTGCTGAAGTGATATGAGCTCTTAGAGAAAGCAATTTACCACAGTCCAAGAATTCTTTGCTACATACATGGTGCTGTAGAACCTGTAGAAGAATCAACAGCACACATTTATTTCAGAACTCTTAAAAGTGGGAATGACAAGGGGTCAGCGAGGTAGCGCTACAGATCGCGACCGCGGTTCAATCCCCCAGTGTCCCTTATGGTCCCCCCAAGCCAGGGGCAATTTCTGAGCGCTTAGCCATGAGTAACCCCTGAGATTCAAACGGGTGTGGCCCGAGAAACCAAAAAAAAAAAAAGGTGGGAATGACAATATAGTGGGTAGCTTGCCTAACAAATAGCTGTCCCTAAATTCATTCCTTAACACTCCATATCATCCCCTAAGCACACGAGGAATGATTCAGAACAGAGCCAACTGTAAGCCCTGAGGATCAAAATAAATAAATAAAAACTTCAAAACTGGTTTATTTTGAGAAAGGTTTTGCTTCAAACCTATGCACACCATACATGAAAGATAACAAATGTTTGGTCTAGAGAGAGTACAGTAGGAAGGCACTACTTAATCTGCATGTGGATGACCTGGGTTCAAACCCAGAAACTCTAGGCACTTAGTTCATGTGGTCCCCTAAGCCAGAATTAATCGCTGAATACAGAGAAAAATAAGAAATAAATAAATAAATAAATAAATGGTTCTAATTTGCAACAATAGTTCTCTCATTTCTTCCACTTTACCAAAAGGTTACACGAATAATTAAATCAAAGAGGAATTACTCTATCAAGCTCCAAGGTGCAATTCTAACTTAGATGATGAAGCAGCATTTCAATTCTTACTAGCCATGATTCTTTCTATACATATTCAGAATATTTGGGGGGGGGGGCGTGGGGATGATCAATACTCAAAACTAAATCTCAGAAAATCTGAAGTCCATTCCTCTTTGACTCTTCCTCTTTACTCCAATCATGATGCTAGTTTTTCTTCCACCATTGTTATGCCCAGTGATTTTTCTAGTCTCACTGCCATTATCTACCACAGTTAATACACCTCTCCAAACACCACACTACTGCAGCGCACTAAGCTTCTGATTTCAATCTGACTTATCAGATTATCCCTGATATAATAGTACTTGTTCTTTATTGAAACTTTCAGTGTTTGTGGCTCATACCACAAAGTAGCCTGAGAGAGAAAAAATCTCTACAATCTGGTCAAATTTATACTCCAAAAATCCAACAAAAATCTATTATCTTCAATGCCACCTAGACACATTTTGCAGTCTGTTCTCTGGATGACACTGCTTCCTCTTCTGAAATGCTATGTCTATACACTACCTATGGTTCCTGCTTTTAAACCTAACATTTAATTACATTTTAAGTATATAGGCAATTAGAAATCATCATACATATTAAATATAGATCTATTGAGGCCGGAGAGATAGCATGGAGGTAAGGCATTTGCCTTTCATGCAGAAGGATGGTGGTTTGAGTCCCGGCATCCCATATGGTCCCTCAAGCCTGCCAGGAGCGATTTCTGAGCATAGAGCCAGGAGGAACCCCTGAGCGCTGCCGGGTGTGACCCAAAAACCAAAAACCAAAAATCAAAAAAAAAAAAAAAAAAAAAATATATATATATACCTATTAAAATAGTACAATTTGATGCTTGTGTTGAAATAACAATTATCATGCTATATGTGTTATATGTCAATTATAACTTAAAAAATCTGTTATCTTTTATTTGTCAATTATAACTCTTAAAAAAATCTGCTATAACAATGATAGAACTGAATGGTACCATGCTAAATGAAAAAAACTCAGAAGGACAAAAACAAATACCTCACTCATATGAGGTAAATAAAGAAACAAAACACAGTAATTAATGTTGTCTAGTGAAAAACTCTGATGACAGAATTGAGGCTACCAAAAAAGACTGGGGTAGAGGGAGTGGAAGGAAAGGGTGTGGTGGAAATATGGTGATGAACACTATATACTCTAAATCTTATAAGCATTTTCAGTCATGTAAACCAGTGCTTTCTCAATTAAAAAAAAAAAAAAAAAAAAAGAACAAATACAGGACCACAGCAGTAGTACAGCAGGTGGTGTGCTTGCCTTGTACCCGGTTGACTGGGTTTAATCCCTGGAACTTCATAGGGGTTTGTGAGTTCCAGCAGGGGTGATTCCTGAGTACAGAATCAGGAGTCAGTCCTGAGCATAGCTGAATGTATATCAAAAACCAAATAAAAAGAAGATTCAAGTTCTCCCTCCCCCCAATTTTTTTTTCAAACCTTGAAAGCAGAACTGAAGTCATCTGCATTATGAACTGTGATTTCTCTCGAACAATGTCCTTGAACTTGAACTTTACACGGGATCACGAAGTCCCCAGGAAGAGAAGCAGTAGGCTTTCTTTCTAAGCATTCAGGTATTTCTCGACCAGGATCAAAGCGATCTACTGTCAATGTCACACCTTCTTCATCTAAAAAACAAAATAGCGATTATTATGTAGCCTGCCAGTTAAAATGTGCCTCGGATACTGAAGGAGGAAGTCCTTATCAGTAAAATCAATAAACAAGTCCCATTCTAGTAAAAAAAAAATCTAATTTTATTAGTAAAAATTTATATTATGATCAGAAATCACTGAACTTAAGTTCTATTATAACTACAAAAACAGCTTTTTTAGTATATTACCTTCATCTACTGTGAGAGCTCCAAGTAAAAAGCATGACAAGATTTTTTTATTCTGTTTTGCATGACGACAAGCAAGTCGGATGACCTTTTCCGTTATTATGAGTTTTGGTTTTCTGAAAAACAACAATAAATGTGGTGAATCTGGTATCCTAAAAAACCCTCTTTCAACAAAATTTGGTCTAAAGTGTCTAAAAACACATCTTTAAAAGATGTACAGGAAGATGGCTCAAAGGACTGGAGCACACTTTATGCACAGGTGCCCAGATTCTTGGCCCAGCACTGAATGGTGCCTATTGCTACACATGATCCGAGTAGCCCAATCACTGCTGGGTATGGCTCCCAAACACATACCAAATACAGGCCAGAGAAAGCTCAGCAGACTAGAATCTGAATTTGACTGCTTTGTTTTGTTGGATGGTTTTGGGGCTATACACAGGAATTACTCTTGGTAGTGCTTGGGGGTACCATTTGCAATGTCAGGGATTGAAGCCGGATCAACTGCATGCAAGGCAAGCACCCTATCTGCTGTACTATCCGTTGGCCTCAAGAACCTGAGTTTGAACTCTGGATGCTAAGAACCAGTATTGCTATGGTATCCCTGTTGCTATGAACTCAGTACGGCTATGGTGTCGTGGTTGTCTCCAGCACTGTTGGGCTCTGACAGTTTGGTCTTGGGCTATAGTATTGAATCAGTTGGTCTAGTTGGTCAGGCAGTGCCAGGAAAGGCCTGATGGAAACCCAACTTTCACCTTATAAAAGTATACAGCTTGGCTGGAGTGAAAGTAGACTGGGTAAGGTGCTTGCTTTGCACACACCCAAGCCAGATCTGAACCCCAACATCCCATATGTTCCCCCAAACACTATCAGAGTAATTTCTGAGAATAGATCCTGGAGTAACTTCTAAGCATTGCTGAATGTAGCCCAAAAACAGAAACAAAATGTACAGAAAGATCACTGTAGGGAACCCAGGGTCAAACCATAAGCAGAAATTATAGTTGGGGCCGGAGCAATAGCACAGGGATAGGGCATTTTCCTTGCACACAGCCAACCTTGGACGAAACCTAGTTTAATTCTTGGAATCCCAGATGGTCCCGAGTCTGCCAGGGGAATTTCTGAGTGCAGAGCCAGGAGTAACCTGAGTGCTGCCGGGTGTGGCCCAACCCCCACCCCTCAAAAAAAATGTTATAATTGTTCTCTAGGCATTTATTCAAATTTTATGAACCGGAATAAGACTCACGAAACTATGAGGTCAGGGTGCGGCAGATAAAGTAGAGCTTGTCTAGTAATTGGCTGACCTGGATTGGGTCCCTAGCACTCCATATGGCTGCCTGAGTACAGAGACAGGAGTAAGCCCTGAACACTGCTGGGTGTGGCCTAAAAACAAATAAACAAAAATTATGAGGCCATGCATCAGTTTCTATAATAAAATTAAAAGTAAAAAAACATAATTAAGGACCAGAGCAATAGCTCAGTGGAAGGGCATTTGCCTTGCATGCAGCCGACCCAGGACAGATCTGGGTTTAATCTCCAGCATCCCATGTGCGCCCCCTCCCCCAACCTGTCAGGAATGATTTTTGAGAGCCGCTGGGTATAGACCAAAAAAAACAAACAAAAAAAATTTAAGAGTAAAAAGCATATCCATCTTCCTTACATTTTTTTCTATAAACTTCAAAAACTAACATTATTAAATGTAGGACATAAAATCAAAATGCTTAAGGAAATGTAGAAAAGAGTTGAAGAGATCGTACAGTGGAGAAAGTGCTTGCCTTCGATGGAGCAGATCATGGTTTGACAACCCTGAGAACCAACAGGAATGATCCCTGAGCACAGAGCCGGGAGTAATCCCTGGTAATCACAGGTGTGGTTCATAATAAATAATCAAGGGACAAAATATTATCCAAGCAATCAAGTCCTCAAATGTATGTGTGAGTCCCAGGGTTTGATATTTAGCACCACAAAATCAAATAACCTTATCAAAAGGAACAAGCAACATGGAGGACGGAGCAATAGCACAACAGGTAGGGCATTTGCCTTGCACACAGCTGACTCAGGTTTGATCCCCAGTATCCTACATGGTTCCCCCAAAACTGCCAGAAATAATCTTTGAGGAAAAAAAAAGGCGGGCAGAGTAGTGGCACAAGCGGTAGGGAATTTGCCTTGCATGCGCTAACCTAGGCCAAACCGTGGTTGGATCCCCCAGCGTCCCATATGGTCCCCCAAGCCAGGAGTGATTTCTGAGTGCATAGCCAGGAGTAACCCCTGAGTGTTACTGAGTGTGGCCCAAAAAGCAAAAAAAGAGAAAAAAAGAAGGAAGGAAGGAAGGAAGGAAGGAAGGAAGGAAGGAAGGAAGGAAGGAAGGAAGGAAGGAAGGAAGGAAGGAAGGAAGGAAGGAAGGAAGGAAGGAAGGAAGGAAGGAAGGAAGGAAGGAAGGAAGGAAGGAAGGAAGGAGAGAGAGAAAGAAATCTCAACAGAGCTCTGTTTTCTTTTAAACTTAAATCTCACTGTACTTCTTACAAGATCCTTGTTATAAACATATTTTATATTTATTCTAATGTGATCCAATGACCCCCAAACCAATTCAATATTCTTTTTTTTTTGGTTTTTGGGTCACACCTGGCAGCGCTCAGGGAATGCTCCTGGCTCCACACTCAGAAATCGCTCCTGGCAAGCTTGGGGGACCATATGGGTTGCCAGAATTCAAACCAATGACCTTCTGCATGAAAGGCAAACACCTTACCTCCATCCTATTTCTCCAGCCCCCAATACAATATTCTTAATTTAAGCCTTTAGTGTTTTCATTATATTTTGTCCTTTTTAAAATTGCTATAATTCTTAAAACAAGATTTTTTAGAATAGTTTAACTATAAACTAGTTATTTCTAAAAACAATGAGATTAGTTATTTACTTCTTTCAAGGATAATTTTTCTTTTCTTTCTTTTTTTTCTTTTTTTGGGTCACACCCAGCAGCGCTCAGGTGTTACTCCTAGCTCTACACAGAAATCGCTCCTGGCAGGCTCGGAGGACCATATGGGATGCCGGGATTCGAACCACCGTCCTTCTGCACGCAAGGCAAACGCCTTACCTCCATGCTATCTCACCGGTCCCACATAAATATATTTTTCAAAAGGAACAGAAGGGTTCATCTTGTCGGAGTGGAGCTTCCAAATAAAGAAATTTATAACTGGCTGTGATCAATTAATTGTAAACAAACTTCCAGGTAAAGAAGAAAAAATGAGTAGACAGATAGCAATCAATTTTGCCTTACACATCCTCCTGATTCTAGCTTAGATGACTGATTTGGAGAAAAACTCCTTATACCTGAAGTTATTGAGATGAATGCAGATGAAATCTCCAATTGGGACTGGGTTCCAGAGTGCACGTTTTGATGGAGGAAAGTGAAAAGGTACCATCCTGCTTGAAGGAATCCTTAATAACATGAGATAAAAAACAAGCTTTAGAAAGTTTTAAGAAACAATTTAACCTTAAATGTAGAACTTCTCAGACTACATTTATAATTAGGGAAGAGTTGAAAAAGATATTAAAATGTTTTTAATTAATAAAAGCCTGGGGCCATAAAAGTAGTTGACATGCTTTCCAAGTGGGAGGCTCAGGTTTGATCCCTATTGGTACAACTAGTACTTTGAAAGAACATAAGTTAACAAATTTTCAAAGAATAGAGGTAGCTTAAGATAGAGCAGAAGGGCCCAAACAGAGTGAATGGAATATGATAGCCTCTTTGGGTTATGTTTCCCATAGTCTTCATCACAAACATCTGTCATAAAGAAAAATAAAGCAATATAGAGGTAATTTATAGATGCAATTTAATCTAGTAGAGAAAAATAAGCCACATCGGCATTAATTGTTCTTCCCTAGAGAGAAAAAGAACAACAAATGATCCAAATTACCAAACAACTCAAGCCAATCTGCCTACTTGCCATAATAGTGACAGATTGATAAAATTGGGGAGACAGGTGGCAAGCTCCGCCTTTCTGTTCTATCTCAGGGAGAAAAGATCTAAGAATATTTATGAAAATGCAGTATATTGAAAAGGTTAGGTTTCCCATTAAGGAGTTAAGAGTTTGGACAAAGGAAAGAATCCAACTACTTTCCCATAAAAATGCATGTAAATTTTAGGCTCAAGTTTTGGGTACTCTTCCCCATTAAAAAAAGAATCTTCTGTGAAACTTAACTAAGTGAGTAAGGGAAGGTAAGACTAAGACTTTCATTTACTGAGTGACTATTATGTACCACCAGACTCTTCAGATTAGCAATCTTTAATAATCTTGTTAGGCTTGCTCTTTCAAGCCCCTGTTCTCCCTTGAGCTTATCTCTTTTCCCCTGCTTTTTCCCATCCTGGATAAGCCCGTGTTCTCCCTTAAACACATTTGTATCCCTCTTTTCTCTCCTCATGTCTTTCTAAATAAATTTGATTCAATAAAAACTATTTGCTTTACATAATAATCTTTTTTTTAATCAATATCTTTATTTAAACACCTTGATTACAAACATGATGTGGTAGGGTTTCAGTCATGTAAAGAACACCCCCTTATATAATAATCCTTTTAGAGATTACTGACTCTGATTTCCTAAATTAATTAACTTGACCAATTTTTCCTCCTTAGTAAGTGGGAGACCTGGTATTTGAACTCAAATTTTTCTAATTCTAAAGATTATTTTTCTTCTATTATAATATACTTCCCAAGTTACATGAAGAACTGAAAAAAAAAACTGAAAAATATTTCTATACCTGTTATTCCCCTGGACCCCTGCAAAAGGATAGAGAGACTCCATGGTCGTTGAACACCATATACTCAAAATCAAATATTCAGTAACCTAAAGAAGTAAACAGATTACTAATGAGTCATAAAAACAAAAAATAAGACATGTGACTTAACAACCATACATTCACAAAATTATAAACAAAACTAGTTTACTTACGCAAAATGTCACCTTAGGTTAATAAGATAAAATGCTTAGAAATTGTGATACTCTTTTGTTTGTCTGTTTGTTTGTTTGTGTCACACCCGGCAGTGTTCAGGGGTTACTCCTGGCTCTCTGCTCAGTAATCATTCCTGGCAGGCACGGGGGACCATATGGGATGCTGGGATTCGAACCATCAACCGTTCTGGATCGGCTGTGTGCAAGGCAAACAAATGCCCTACTGCTATGCTATCTCCCCCCACCCTCCTTTTTTTTTTTTTAGAAATTGTGATACTTTTTATATGTTATTGTCATGTAACTACAAATGAATATACTTATTCGGGGTAGTAAAGCCTACAGTATATCCTTTCATTTAGGAATGCATAGATATGATCAGAATTTATTCCTGGTGAAAATTTATTACAATGTGGTGCCAAGGGATGAAAATGGGATCAGTCACATATAAGATAAGCATCTCCTTGTATTATCTCTCTGGTACCCAAGATCTTCTTATCAACTGAATGAGCAGGTAGGTTAGTAGTAGCTAATAATTATGATTTGGGGAGAGCACACCTGGTGGCACTCAGAAATTACTCCTGGCAGGCTCAGGGGACCATATGGGATTATGTGCAAGGCAAACACCCTACCAGCTGTGCTACTGCTCTAACTCCTAATTATGTTATTTTAGCATAAAGTCTCATAATACTCATAAACCCATAATGTAGTAAAAAAAAACAAGTTGGCTATTTACTGGACCGATCATGAAGTCAAATCACCTATCCTGAAAGAAATATAGTAGTCATCACTGAATGATTTATATAATGCAAAATCAGTGACTATTTTGGTTCCACCTGCTCTCTGAGTACTCTTGTGCATCTGTTTTATTTCCACACCCATTCATACATAGCAAACTTTCAGCCTCCACTTTTATTCTGATTTTCAAACAATTCAGAAACAAACTTCTAAATAAACTCATTGGATAAAGATAACTAAATCAAAGCAAAATAGAGGCCTCAAGTTCTTTTTCTGTTTTATTTAGGGTTTATTTTGGGGGGAAGGAGGGTCACACACAACTATGCTCAGAGTTCACTCCTAACAGTGCTCAAGAGACCATATGGAGTGCTGGATCATATAGAATCCTGGTCAGCCACATGCAAGATAAGTGCCCTACCCAATGTGCAATCCCTCCAGCCCCTCAAGTCCTGTCTTTACATCTTAGTATTTCTTACATTCCTTTATCAAGTTTTACAATTCCAAAGTTCCTACAATTTCTATATGAAGTCTAGCATAAAGGAATTGTATGAATCAAGGATGGAAACAGTTCTCAGTGCAGGTGTAATAGTCACTCAGAGAAGATTTTTCCAAATCTAGTCTAAAGATACCTATAACAAAATCCCACTGAAAATGCCCTTTCAAGGTTGTTTTTAAAAAATCTTTAAAGATATCCAGGGGCTAGAGTGATAGCATAGTGGTAGGGTATTTGCCTTGCAAAATGCCAACCCGGGACGGACCCAGGTTCGATCCCTGGCATTTAATATGGTCCCCTGAGCCAGCCAGGAGCAATTTCTGGTTACAGAGCCAGGAGTAAGACCTGAGCATCGCCGGGTGTGGCCCCAAAACAAAGGAACAAAAAACAAACAAAAGTCTTTAAAGATACCTTAACTTCATGCAGCTTTTATGCATGAACTCTAACACTTCTCTTGCCATAATAATATTGAGACATCACAGAGATTCTTTAAAGTATGTAAAATATTCTTTTCTTCATTAAAAAGTTTTATGTATTTGTTTTTGTTTTATGATCACACCTGGCAGTGCTCAGGCTTACTCCTGGCTCTGCACTCAGGGATCAATCCTGGCAGATTCAAGGCCATATGATCAAACCAGGTTTAGCTATGTGGAAGGCAAATGCCCTATCTGCTATAGGTATCTTGTCCCAAAAGAAAGTTGTTGTTGTTTTGTGTGTGTGTGTGTGTGGTTTTTGGGTCACACCCGGCAGTGCTCAGGGGAAACTTCTGGCTCCATGCTCAGAAATTGCTCCTGGCAGGCACGGGGGACCATATGGAAAGCCAGATTCAAACTGATGACCTTCTGCATAAAAGGCAAACGCCTTACCTCCATGCTATCTCTCCGGCCCCCCAAAAGAAAGTTTTAAATCCATATCTGCTTTTTTTTTCTGGGGTGGGTTGAGGGTCACACAGGTTATACTCATGTGCTCAAGGCTTACTCCTATTTCTGTGCTCAGGATCATTAAAGGCAATATCGGGGGATTGTTTGGGATGCTGGGAATCAAATCTAGGTTAGTAGAGGGGCCATTGCAAGAGCGCAGCAGTAGGGTGTTTGCCTTGCACGCAGCTGACCCAGAACCAACCTGCTTCAATCTCCAGGATCCTAAGACAGGAGTGATTCCTGAGCACATAGCCAGGAGTAACCGTTGAGTGTTACCAGGTGTGGCCCAAAAACCAAAATAAAAAAAATAAATAAAAAAGAAAAACAAATCCAAGTTAGTTGTATATCTCTGGTCTCCTTGTTTCTTCTTTTATATGCATTAGAATAAAAAAGATGTTGATACATTCCTCTTTTTTTTTTTGGTTTTTGGGCCATACCCAGTGATGTTCAGGGGTTACTCCTGGCTATATGCTCAGAAATCTCTCCTGGCTTGGGAGACCATCTGGGATGCCGGGGGATCAAACCACAGTCCATCCTAGGTTAATCGCTTGCAAGGCAAACACCCTACCGATCCAGCCCCGATTCATTTCTCATTTTAAAAGAGTAGAGTAGAGACTGGGGCTGGAGAGATAGCATGGAGGTAAGGCATTTGCCTTGCATGCAGGACGGTGGTTCGCATCCCGGCATCCCATATGAACCCCCTAGTCTGCCAGGAGCGACTTCTGAGCAGAGAGCCAGGAATAACTTGTGAGTGCTGCCGGGTGTGACCAAAAAAAAAAAAAAGAGTAGAGACTAATTACTCTGACAGCAAGAAACCCACATAAAATCAAAACTAGGGGCTGAGAGATTAAGTACAGACAGTTTAAAGTGGCTGCCTTTTATGCAGATAAGTCTCTGGCTGGCATATGGCCAGTCCCCAGACCATCACCAGGAATAATCCCTGAACACAGTGACAGAAATAAGCCCTGAATAGAAACAGGTGCCGCCAAAATAAATAATAAAATGAATCAGGGGCCGGAGCAATAGCACAGAGGGTAAGACTTACATTCAAGTGACTAGCCCGAGTTCGATCTCTGACATCCCATATGGTCCCCTGAGCACAGCCAGAAATAATTTCTGAGCGCAGAGTCAGGAGTAACACCTGAGTACCCCTGAATGTGGCACCAAAACCAGGAAAAAGAAAAAGGAATAAAATAAATCAAAGCAAGTGACTCTAAATTCACATTAACACACCTATATACATAGAATTCTTCATATAGAAAAAAGTGTCTAACTACAGCAAAGGAAAATAAAGGCATCCTTACCTCCTTGTTCTCCTTTGTCCTGTCCTCTAACTTAGTAACTACATGTAAACTTTCTCTATCCACCCCATTAGTTCCTGATTTCAACTCTCACCAGATGTACTTTAAAGTCCTTACGGTGTGTTATTTGAAGAGCCATTCTGCCAGAACAGATTAAATTATTCTGCTTTAAAAACTGATGGTGGGCAGGAGAGACAGAATGCCGGGTAAGACGTTTGCTTGATAGCAGCCACCCAGTATGGTCCCTAAGATGCAATTGCGGAGTAACCCCTTAGTATCCCTGGGTGCGTGTCACTCCACCCCCATCTTCTACATAACTTTACCTTAGGGTAAGACCTGCCCATTTCGGGGAGGAGTATTTTGGAAGGTCTCAAAAGTTTTGCCTGAGGGGGCAGGGGAGGATTGGGATTTTTGGAGAGAGAAGCAAGAGGAGGAAAAAGGCTAAGAGACAAGGTGCAATGCAGGGCTGAATAGGGATACAGCGTATCTGATTATGACAGGCCACACAAGTTGGCCAGAGCTGATTAAAGATGATATCTCCAGAAGCCTGACTGCCTGTGAGTTTTCTCCTCACGGCAACCCTGAAGCTGCGGACCACCGGCTAAAGAGGACAGAGACACGTGTCCTGGGCTGGAGGAGATAGTTCCTCCATCATCATCCATCATCATCCACCATCATCCAGCCCACTCAAAGGGCTTTTATGCAACAGGTGCGGCCCCAAAACAACAAAGATGTCATCTACCATCCATCTGTCCATCTATCTACCTACCAACCAACCATCTGGGTGCGGCCCCAAAACAACAAAGATGTCATCTATCATCTACCTATCTATATACCCATCTATATCTATCTATCTATCTATCTATCTATCTATCTATCTATCTATCTATCTATCTATCATTTATCTATCATCTATCTACCTACCTACCAACCAACCATCTATCTACCAATCATCTGTCTCTCTATCATCTACCTACGTACCAACCACCTATCTTACCAACCAACCATCTATCTACTAATCATCTATCTCAAGGATGTCCACCATCTATCTCCTCCTATCTTAATCCATTCACTCTCCATACATCCCAAGCAAGTGACAACCAATACTCGCAGTTCCTCAAGCTCTGAGTATGTTCTCTGTTGTGAGCAGAGACTGGGGGAGAATGGGATGGGGAGTTAGTATTTTTCTTGGGCTGTTTTTACAGTCCTAGAGGTGGAACCACTAAAAGTCGGACATGCATGAGCTAAACCCCGGCCAAAGCCTGAATATCTCTGCAGAGCACTGTGCATGCACCCTTTATTTAGCATGTGCCCTAGTGTAGACCCCGGTATCCTTTACCGATCCATCAGCTTTCCTGGAATCCATCTCCTTAGGCACCAGGATGCTTGCTGCAGTTCCTATCTCCCTTGCACTTCAATCTGAAACTGTAGCTGTCCTGGTGAGGAGTAAGGCTAGAACGAGCTGGTAAAACTCTGAGTCCCCTAAAAAGGTCCCAGCCCAAAGCAGCGTCCAATAGCCCAAGAGCAACAGCGGCACCTGTCAAGAGTCCTACAGCCGATGCCCAGGAATTGGGGATCCCCTAAGCACTGGTCCCCATCAGCTGCTCCAGGCTCCAGGGCCGATCCCCCCGCGCGCGGCCCACTTAGGTTCCCCGGAACCAGAAGCACCAGAGCCCACTCACCGCCAACTTCAGCCGCGTCGGACTCTGGTTTGTTGGGCCGGAACCAAGGTTGGCTCCATGGAGCGTCGCCGCCGACTCCGCCCTCCCTCGGGGGACGTTGGGGTCGCGGGAAGCGAGGCGGCAAACACAGACTCGGGAAACCGAAGCCCGCGCCGTGCGCGCTGATTGGTTAGAAATCCAACTAGGGGCGGTGCTAAAAGTGTCACGTAGCGATGCCGTGACGTATAGTCGTTTCAGCCAATCAGCGCCCGGCATAGGTTCTGCCGCCGACCAATCCGAGGTCTTTCTGTGAAAGGGAGGGCGGAACCGCGCTGCCGGCTTCTAATCCGGAGCATTTAAACGCTTCGTTTTTCCTGCCAACGGTTAAGTTCCGGAGAGGGTGATGGGTGGGGCGGGCTTCGCGCACGCGCAGATGAAGCCGCGGCTGTGAGGACCCGGATGGTGGAGGAAGCCGGAAGTGTTTGTGTCTGAGATTTTTATTGCTGAGGGACCTAGAAGTGAACCCACTTTTTTGTTTGTTTTTGTTTTTGTTTTTTTGGTTTGGGCCACACCCGGCGGCTCTCAGGGGTCACTCCTGGCTGTCTGCTCAGAAATAGCTCCTGGCAGGCACGGGGGACCATATGGGACACCGGGATTCGAACCAACCACCTTTGGTGCTGGATCGGCTGCTTGCAAGGCAAACGCCGCTGTGCTATCTCTCCGGGCCCCTGAACCCACTTTTGAACTGGACTCAAGAGGCGAAGTCAGATTTTCTCCCAATTTCTTTCTAAATTGGGGGGCACGCAATCAGACCCAGTGCAAGAGCCTAAGGATAGAGTACTGGGAAGGGGTGAGCAGTGGGAAACCTGTGGTGTTGGGAATCGAACCTTGGCCCCTTGGGTTCACCCATTGCAGAGATAGTCCAAGAGGATTCAGGCTCTTGCCTGGCCCAAGGCCGAAGCGGGTTTGGTCTCCGAGACCACAGGTATATGGTCTCCTGATCACCTCTGGGTATGGCCAGAAACAAACAAAAAAGAAAAGAAAACAATCCAAAAGTTAATTCTACATCCCTGTTAGGCACAAAGGTATAAAGTACTTATCCTTAATCACCACAACTACTGATCACTGCTTTCAGGATGTGTAGTGTCAGTATTGGTGTGATTATAGTTCACTTTCCAACTTTTGTGGCTAGGCTTTCTCCACCATTAATCCCTCTTTTTGAGGGATGGGCTGAGAAGATGCTGGGGATTGAACCCAGGTCCCTTATATGCAAGGTATTTGCTTTGCGTTGAACAACACCTGCCTTCCACTGTTCTGGCAGTGTCAGGTTTACTCCTGGGTCTCTATTCCAGTCGCTCCTGGGACTATATGGGATGCTGGGGATCCATCCAATCTAGATGATCCCTGTGCAAGGCAGAAGTCCTACCCACTGTACTATAGCTCTAGCCCCACCACTATTAAATGTATACATGATCCTGCTGACCATCAAAGTAGGCTTTCTTATTAACCCTGCTAGATAATCAGGGGAACATATAAAAAAAAAAGGCATACAGCTTTGCAGTCATGACTCCATATGCCACTTAATTTCTACTACACTTCACTTTTGTTAGTGCCCAAAACAGTACTGAAGTGTTTGAAGACTGAGCTGCATTTGTACATTCTTTTGTTCTGAATAAGCACACAATGATTCGAGAGTACAAACATTGTTCTGAAAACTCAAGACGTGCCAAGATAACAGTTCCCCTTTGAGTATTACAGTTTCTATCCCTAGGGGTTAAGGACAGATTCCTGGAATCTAGAGCTCATGTGTTAAGGGAAATGATAGCATTAGACAGCAGGCACACTTATTTGATTTGTTTTTTGTTTTGTTTAGTTTGGGTCAAACCTGGCGGTACTCAGGGGTTACTCCTGGCTCTACGTTCAGAAATCGTCCCTGGCAGGCATGGGCGATCATATGGAATACCAGGATTCGAACCACCTTCGTCGGTCCTGGATCAGCTGCATGCAAAGCAAATGCCCCTCTAGTGCTGTGCTATCTCTCTGGCCCCAAGGCACACTTTTTTTTGGTTGGCTGGTTGGTTTTAGGGTCACATCCATATCTACTCACTGCTGACTCTTGGCTCTGCCCATGGATCAGTCAAGGCAGGCTCTGATCTAACCCTGGTGGGCTGAGTGCAAGGAAAGTGCCCTATCCACTGTACTAACTGTACTGTTGCTCTGACCCAGCAGGCAACATTTGAACAGTGTTGGCCAATTCAATAAGGGAGCAGACATTGCCTTGTAGAATACATGTTAAGCCAAAAGGCAAGGAACTGTGCTGTGCTCAGTCAATTGCCCGAGTTTCTCAGAAGATTTAGCACAAGAGAAAGATTGGGGATTATGAGTCTGTCAGCCAAGTAGCAAACCTTGTGATTTGCTAAGGGTTACATAAAGTGCAAAGTCTCCAGAGTGGCAACGTTCCAGAATCTTCAGGAAAAAGCATAGTGGGTAGTATATGCTAAGCAGAGTGAGGAAGGAGATGCCTATTAGAGGTAAAGGGAGAAGAGGTATTGTCATCTTTGGGTTCAGTATGTCATGATAAGGACTTAGTTATAGGTTTTTGTTTTTGTTTTGCTTTGTTTTTGAGTCACACCCAGCGGCATTCAGGTTACTCCTGGATCTATCCTCAGAAATCACTCCTGGCAGGTACAGAGGTCCATATGGGATGCTGAGATTCAAACCACCGTCTATCCTGGATTGGCTGTGTGCAAGGCAAACGCCCTGTTGCTGTGCTATTTCTTCGGCCCCAGCTATAGTTTTAAGTTCGATATGAAACTGGGCGGGAATTATAGTATAGCAGGAAGGGCACTTTACTTTAATGGGAAGGGGACTAGAGGAGTGTTTGATACCCTGTACCCCATTGGTCCCCCAAGCTCCAATAGGAATGCCAAATTCTATATCAATTGTTTTCATTTTTCCTTATTCCCTTTAGTTCCTATCCACGTCATATAGTTTTTACAAGAATAACAAGGAAGTGGTTAGTCTGCTAATAGGCAGGCTTTGGGAATTAAAGGGCTATTGTTGTCACCAAGAATAAGGAAGTTGAAATCTGTTCTTATACGTGGGCACTAAATTTCTTTTAATAACCAGCTTCCCTTTTTCTTTTGTACTCTTCTGAGCTAAACTGGACCACTGCTTTTTAATTTTTAATTTTGAAGGGCTTTAGATGGTGCTCAGGGAACCATATGCAGTGCCAAGATGGAACTAGGTTCTGTCATATGCCTTACCTGTAGTACCATTCCAACCCCAGGACTACTGTTGTTTTGTTTTGTTTTGTTTTTGCCTTGCATGTAACTGACCTAGGACTGACCACGGTTCGATCCCCCAACATCCCATATGGTCCCCCAAGCCAGGAGCAATTTCTGAGCATATAGCCAGAAGTAACCCCTAAGCATCACCAGGTGTGGCCCAAAAACAAATCAAGAAAGAAAAAAAGAAAAGAAAAGATCACTTTTAAGGAATATCTTTTTTTATCTTTTTATTTTATTATTTTTTTTTTTTTTTTGGTTTTTGGTTTTTGGGTCACAGCCAGTGGTGCTCCTGGCTCTGAGCTCAGAAATTGCTCTTGGCAGGCTCGGGGACCATATGACATGGGCCAACCATGTGCAAGGCAAATGCCCTGTCTGCTGTTATTCCAGCCCCCCAGGAATATCATATTTTAAGACAGAATGCTAATCTGTCAATTTCTGCAAAATTCCTTTGAGACGATACATTGGGATAGATAAGAATAACAATTTAGGAGCCAGATCGATAGCACAGCAGGCAGGGCACTTGCCTTGCATTCAGCTGACCTGGGTTCAATCCTAGGTACCTCATATAGTCCCCTGAGCCCACAAGGAATGATTCGTGAGTGCAGAGGAAGAAATAAATTGAGCACAAATGGGTGTGTTCCTGAAATGGGGGAGGGGGAAATAGCAATTTATATATCAACACATATTGACTACTTTTTTTTTTTTTGGCCACACCCGGTAATGCTCAGGGGTTACTCCTGGCTATGAGCTCAGAAGTTGCTCCTGGCTTGGGGGACCATATGGGACGCCGGGGATCGAACCTCGGTCCGTTCAAGGCTAGCGCAGGTAAGGCAGGCACCTTACCTCTTGCGCCACCGCCCGGCCCCAATTGACTACTTTTTTTAAGTTCTGGGATTTTGGAATGAAATTAGAATGATCAAATAACATACCAGTAAATCATCTGAAAGTATTACCTGTCCAAAAGCATTAGCTAAACTGAGTTAACAAATCATTCTGATTTTACAACCTAGGACTAAGCTATCTGTGCATACAAAGTAAGTAAAGATACAGTAAGACTTTTGAAAGGCATTTCTCTTCACTCATCAGCCAGCCAGTTTTCAGGAATGAACTTGATCAAGGTTAACTGACAGTTATTCCCAGAAGGTAGACATACTATCTGTTGCCAGATTTCCTTCAATGTTCTCAGAAGTTTTTATAATAGAACCTTAATTTTTTTTCGATGGTACCAAGACCAGACAGTCATCTGTTCAAATATTTATTTGGTGGAAATAAAAAAATTATCAGACTTGAATACCAAATCCAAAGTCAATGACAACAGAATTGATACCCGATCTACAACAAGCTGTACAAGTGGGGACCAGTTCCACTAGAATTACGGGTAAAAGGAGGGAGATGTGGGATACATGCTGGGAACAGGGGTGGAGGGAGGACAACACTGGTAGTGGGAATGTCGTTCATTCATTGTCACTGTGTGCCTTAAATATTACTGTGAAAGCTCTGTAACTCACGTTTAAAATAAAATTTAAAAAACATAAAGGATGAAATAAAAATATACAAAACAGTAAAATCTATGCAAATCTGGATAGTGTGGATATATTTTAAAAACTACATTAAGCTTCACATTATGTAGTGGACATCCTTCCATTAAAAAGCCACATATGGCTATGAAGTCCTCAGTAGGGCAGGCTCCTCCCACCTATGGCATGTCATGTCTTGTTCCATCACCAGACTGGTCTGATAAGCCAGTTTCTAGATAAAGTTAAAAGGTGAAACCAGAGAGATAGCTCATAGAGCAGAGTGCCTGCTTTGCATCCCAGAGGCTTGGATTTTACACCTTGGTACCATATGGTCCTGTAGCCCTACTGAGATTAATTTCCAGGCACTACTAGATGTGCTCCAAATTCATTTAAAAATCCTTTTTAAAAAATCAAGAAAGGTATCTCTGAAATTATAAGGAAGTAACTTCCAGGAGCTATTACAGATATAATTGAGTGAAAGCTGCTGACTTAATCTAAATCTTCATGAACCTTGGAGTTCTCTGAACAGAGTGAAGCATATTACAACAAGTTGTGCTGCAAGTAATCAGACATAGTCCCTTCTAGAAGCTCTAAATCCATTTTGGGGACACACAATGCCACAGTCCCACAAGAGAAGACATACAAGAATATTAAAGCATGGGAAAGGTGGTGGTATGTGTGGAAGTATAAAATAGGGCCACCCAACCAATTCTAGGAAATGAAGAGACAACTTCATGGAGAAACATAAAATCTGAGCTACATCCTGAAAAGTAACAAGCAAAGAGACATGCTCAAGAATGGGAAAATGAGGGGCCAGAGCGATAGCACAGTAGTAGGGTATTTGCCTTGCACATAGCCAACCTGGATGGACTCCAGTTCAATTCCCGGTATCCCATATGGTCCCCGAGCCTGCCAGGAGCAATTTCTGAGTACAGAACCAAGAGTAACCTGAGTGCTACTGGATGTGACCCAACCTCCTCCCAATGAAAAGAATGGAAGAAAGTATGAGGAATCATAAATTATTTTTAAATGGCAATTATGATTAATAGGAAAGATCAAAAGGCTCTATTTTGGGGCTGAAGCTATAGCACAGTGGTAGGCCATTTGCCTTGCACCGGCTGATCCATGACAGACTTCAGTTCGATCCCCGGTGTCTCATATGATCCCCTCTTCCCAAGCCAGGAATGATTTCTGAGCTCATAGCCAGGAGTAGCCCTGACATCACCAGGTGTGGCCCAACAACAAAAACAAAAACAAAAAGACTCTATTTCTTAAATTTCTTTTTTTTTTTTTTTTTTTTTTTTGTTTTTCGGGCCACACCTGTTTGATGCTCAGGAATTACTCCTGGCTAAGCGCTCAGAAATTGCCCCTGGCTTGGGGACCATATGGGACGCCGGGGGATCGAACCACAGTCCTTCCTTGGCTAGCGCTTGCAAGGCGCTTACCTCTAGCGCCACCTCGCTGGCCCCTATTTCTTAAATTTCTGAAGTGACAAGGAACACAGCTATATCCTGAGAATGAGAATACTACATACAATGAGTGTATGCTAGCAAGATCTAACATAGTTGATGAAAAACATACACAGGTAGGAGTGACTTTTGAGGCTAGCTCATGCTATACATCTTACTGATGAGATCAATTTTCTCATGTATTACAGAACTTACTGTGAAGAGGATCTAAAGATTAATTACTGGTATTGTATAGAAATAATGCAGATCTCCCTTCTTCCCCTTAATGATAAGGAGGTTATACTTAATTGAGGTTTTCACCAGGGGTCACATACTTTTTTTTTAATAACATCTTTATTTAAGCACCATGATTACAAACATGTTTGTAGTTGGGTTTCAGTTATAAAAAAGAAAACCCCCCTTCACCAGTACAACCTTCCCACCATCAATGCCCCCATCTCCTTCTTTCCCCTGTATTCTCCCTGCCTGTATTCAAGACAGTCAATTTCTCTCACTCACTACCACTGTCATGATAGTTGTTAGTTTAGTTATTTCTCTAACTGTTCTCACCACTAATTTTAAGTTCTTTTTTAATCATACCCAGAAGTGCTCAGGACTTAATCCTGGCTCTTCACTCAGGGATCAGGAGACCATCTGGGATGTTGAGGATCAAACCTGGGTTAGCCACATGCAAGGCAACCACACTAAAAACTATATATTTTCTCTGGCCCCACAATATTACATGCTTTTGATTGTAGTGCTCAAATACACTTAGTTGCAGTAGATTAATAATCTAGTGATCCCAAATAGCAATGCTGCTTGGACCTCACTTAGATTGTGGGATGTTGTGACCTTACAACTGCCAGAAGGCATTCTACCAATTGAGCTTTCCTGAGGTTCCCAAAATGCTGTTTTTTTTTTTTTTTTCCTTTTTCAAAAAAAATAGGGGCTGAAGCGGTGGCACAGGGCATAAAGCGTCTGTCTGCCTTACAAATGCTAGCCTAGGATGGATCGCAGTTCTATCTCCTGGCATCTCATATGGTCCCCCAAGCCAGGAGCGATTTCTGAGCGCATAGCCAGGAGTAACCCCTGAGACTGGGTGTGGCCCAAAAACCAAAAACCAAAAAAAAAAAAAAAAGTAAGTTTTTGTAGGGACAGAAACTTATCTTTGAAACCTCAATTTCAAATCTTCACTCAGACCAGACCACTTTGTTCAAGTACGCCACTACAACTATTCTTCTACATCAATGTTTCCAATGTCCTTGGCTCCTTTCCTCTTTTCCCTTCACTTCCTCAGTCAGCCCTCACTCACCGCCATCATTTGCTTTCCTCTGTGGTTTTGATTCCACATACATCACCATATATGTTCTTTTGTAGGCATCTTCATGGACCTCTATTACTGTTATACTGCCTGGCAAATACTTGACAATTTGTTGAATTCTCTTTCTGCACTGAACAATCAAACTTCAATATTTAAAGTGCCAAAACCTTAAACAAATATCAATGAGCTAGTAATCTTGCTCAGAAGTCCAATTCCAACTGGTGAGTCTCTAGGAGACCAACATTCTACTCTTAAAAAAAAGTCTATTGCATAGTTTTTCCTCAAAATCCTAGTGTCTTCTCTATTCTCAGCAGATGTTGCCACTCTCTTTCCCTCTGCCCCCCAACTGGAGGTGCTCAGAGCTTACTCCTGGAAGTACTCAAGGGACTGTATGTGATGCTGAGAATTGAACCCTACTTAGCTACATATAAGACAAATGCCTTCCCTACTGTGGTCTATCTCCAAATCTGTCCCCCCCCCCCCATTTTTTCTTTAAAGCCTACAGCACCCGGTATTCCTAAGCGGTCTTCCATCCAAGTACTAACCAGGCCCTACCCTGCTTAGCTTCTGAGATCAGATGAGATTGGGCATATTCAGGGTGGTATGGCCGTAGACCCCCTTCTTTTTTTAATATGTCAAAATAAAAATATCAGGAGTCATCCTTTCCTTAAAACTTTTCTGAGCAATGGTACAATCAGTAGGGCAGTTGCCTTGCACATGGCTGACCTAGGTTCAATTCCTGGCATCCCATATAGTCTCCCAAGCACTGTCAGGAGTAATTACAGAGTATAGAATAAAGAATGACTCCTGAGCATTGCTGGGTATGACCCAAAAGTAAACTCTCTCCATAAGACATCAAGAACCCAACTACTCTGTGGCTTTTTGAGCCAGCTAATTTTATTCTCAAGGGGTTAACTTATGCTTTTCTATAAAACCAATCCTAGTAGCTTTAATTCAAACTCTAGTACAGTATTGCCCAATAAACATAATGTGATAGAAATCTTCTGCTTCTGCAGGTATGTACATATTACCACTAGCACTTGTGATTATTGAGCACTTGAAATGTCATTGGTATCACTGAGGTACTGAATTTGGGAGGCAGAAGGTGTTGGGCCATTCAGTAATGATCAGAGGCTCTTCTTGGCTCAGTGCCCCAGAGTGACCTTTGGTAATGCTCTGGAGACCATATGCAGGTACCTGGTTGGAATGAAATCTGAATCACTAGAATGCAAGGCAAGTTCTTTAATCTCTGTACTATCTCTCTCACACCAGGAAATATTTCTATTTCTACACCAGGAACTAAAAAATGTATTTTTGGTTTCTGGGCCATATCTCAGAATAAGTGCTCAAGACTTATTCTGTCTCTGTGCTTATGACTCACTCCTGGGTGTGGTCTAGGGACCATAGGGGGTGCCAGTGATCAAATTCACGTCAGCCTCTTGCAAGACAAACACCCATCCCATCTTATTTATTTGCCCAGGACTGAACCCTGGACTGCCACGTGCAAGGCAAAATCCTACCAGCTGTTCTATTGCTCCAGCCCCTCTCCCCACAATTTTAAAGTTACCAAAGCTTATTCCTTGGACTTCTGTTTTCTTCTCAGTTTATCCCCAACACAGAGAGCAGAAAATTGGAATTGCTCAGTGCAAAGGGTTCTTATTGCAAATAGATTGTAATTTTGTAGAGATAAGGGCTGGAACGACCGACTTACGATACAAAGCTCACCACAAAGAGAGGTACGTGCAGTTAGAGAAATAACTACACTGACAACTATCATGACAATGTCAATGAGAGAAGTAGAATTCCTGTCTGGAATACAGGCGGGGGTGGGGGAGTTGGGGAATACTGGTATATGAATCTTGCACTGGTGAAGTGGGGGTGTTCTTTTTATGACTGAAACCCATCTACTATCATGTTTGTAATCATGGTGCTTAAATATATTATTAAAAAAAGAATAAAAAAAGAATGTAATTCTGATTTCTATCCATAACCAAAAAACTTGAACGATGCTGCGGGCCCACCTACCCCACCTCCACTTTATTTTCCACATTCTCCCTCATTCATTCTGGTTTTAAGAGGTCTTCTTCCAATTGCCCTAACAGGTCAGACGATACCTTAGGAGTTTTGCACCGGCCAAAACCTTTCTTCTAGGCCAGACACACTTACCCCAGTTCAGGCCTGCTCTTGCTCCTTCCTATCCTTCTAAGAGTCTTTGGCATCAATGTCACCTCTCAAAGGTTGACCTTACCAGAATTCCATCCACCCCTGGTCATTCCTCAGTTTTATCCCTTTCAAAGACATGTCCTTATTGATAATTATTTCTTTTTTTTTTTTTTTTTTTTTTTTTTTGGTTTTTGGGCCACACCCAGTAACGCTCAGGGGTTACTCCTGGCTATGTGCTCAGAAGTTGCTCCTGGCTTGGGGGACCATATGGGACACCGGGGGATCGAACCGCGGTCCGTCCAAGGTTAGCGCAGGCAAGGCAGGCACCTTACCTTTAGCGCCACCGCCCGGCCCCGATAATTATTTCTATTTATTCGCGCGACTGTTAGTTCAGGTCGGTTGCCTTCCTAAAGCTCTTGCCACCACGGATTTGGCTTTGCCCAAGCAAGGTTGGCTAGAAAAGCAGCACCATGGGTGAGAAGGGGCGGGACCGGCAGCGAGGAGGCGGGACTTCGGGCGGAAGTCCCTCCCCTTCCGGTCGCTGGGCAGCCACGGAGGAGGCGAGGAGGCGGGGTGAACCGGCTCGGCCCGCCCCTTCTCCCCGCCTCCCCCCACCCTCCCAGCCCGGGTCGCTGTCAGCTAGCTCCCTTCGCGTCCCGCCGCCGAGCCGCCCGTGTATGCTGAGGCGTTGCGGGCGTCCGCTGCTGCACGTCCTGGGCCTGAGCTTCCCGCCGCTGACTGGCCGGCCGTTTGTCCTCTGTCCTCATCGCCTCATGAAGCCGCTGGTCGTATTCGTCCTGGGCGGTCCGGGAGCCGGCAAGGGGACTCAGTGCGCCCGCATTGTCGAGGTGAGACCCGGGCCAAGCAGTCACGATCTCCCTGAGCTTTTTTAACCCGACGGCGGGGCCGGTGTGTGCCTCTAGGCGCGCCACAAGGGCCGCGGACTACAATTCCCGGCGGCCCTTGCGCCGCCCGCGTGGCCGGTGGGCTGGAGTCCGGCGCGAGGCGTGTCGGGACTTGTAGTTCTGGCTCGCCCGCCCGCCTCGGGGACGACCCTCGGAGCGGAGGGAGGACCGCTGGGGGTCGCTTTGTTCCGACGCTTTCTGTTCCGATTTGGAGCTTGCAGACCCAGCTCGTCTGCAGAGCGAGCAGGAAGAGAGAGGGCATTACAGGAGGGTCAGCCCGCCTCCGAGACCCCTGAGCTGCTTGGGCTGTGCGTGCAGGCGGAGGAGCAGGGTCTGGATTTGAGGGTGCATGATGCATTAAGTGGAGATCCGTTTTTCCGCGCAGCCCCCCAAATCTTCCACTAATCGGTGTGGTATCCCGGAATTGGAGCCCCGTGGAGCAGGGGTGCTGATGCTTTAGAGGGGTTTTGACCGTGACCCTGTTCTTGAGGCTTGCTCCATGGTTTCGGGGTATCTCTGAGGTTTCGGCTTGGGGGGGGGGCGGTGGTCCTCGCGTGCTTGAATTTAATTTAATTTAAAGTCCCGGAGCTTTGATCTAGGATCCGGCTTTCATCCCTGGCTCTGTTGCCACCTCATGCTTCGTAGGTCGCCAAGTCACTTCCTCTCTCTGTCACCGTTGCCTCCTCCAGGACGTCAGAAGAGAGAGCACGCCCTGATTTAAAGTCGGAATAGAAAATGCACTACCACCCCCAGATCCAAAATGTGTATCATTTATCTCCCCCTTTTTTTTTTCTTTCCTGGCGTGATGAAGGTTACCACTTAACGTCCTTGTCAGTTCTCTAGCTGATAAGTGGTTAATTGTAGTAATCCTGGGAAGCTTAAAGGCTCCGAAAACCTGGGGAGTATTTAGGGGAGAGAAGGGAGACTGAAGGTGCCCAGAAGCAGAAGAGGTAAAAACCGTGGTTGTGGTGCCCAAAGGACACCCACGGGTATCTGAAACTCAGTGACCTGCCCCAGTGTGGACCCAGAACTGAAATAACTATGTTTTGTGTTACTGAATTTGGCTAATACTAGCATCGCCCTTTCTAGCCCTCTGGGTTCTGACACTCCCTTCCATGTTCTCTAAATATAAGTATGCACAATTACTTAATGTGTGTTTTACAGCTATGAGAATGTTGTTTTTAAGGAATGAAAATGAGATTGATTCAACTAGTATACATATATGCAAATATATAATATAATCTATATCATAAACATTTCTTAGTTTTTGTTGCTTTTCACTTTTCTTTTGGTTGGTTGAGTCATTTATCCGGTGAAGCTCAGGCGTTACTCCTGGCTCAATACATAGGAATTACTCCTGGGAGTGCTCAGAGGACCATATGGGATGCCAGGAATTGAACCCACATTGACCATGAGCAAGGCAAACACCCTACCCACTGTACTATTGCTCTGGTCTCTTCTTTTCACTGCTAAACACTAGTGATGGTTGAATGATTTTATGTGTTTGTTTTTAATTTTTTTTGTGTTTGTTTTTAATTTTTAATTTTATTGAAACCACTGTGATTTACGAAGTCCTTCTGAGTAATGGCAGAAGTAATCCCAAAGTGCAGAGCTGGGGTAAACCCTGAGCACATCGTGGTGTGGCCCCAGATTGTTCCCCTCTCCTAAAAAAGAAAGAAATCTAAATAGCATCTAAACAGGGAAGGGATAATAGAAAGAAATCTGAATAGAGAAGGGGCAACAACTTTTAAGAGTATCAAACAGATAAGGGTAAAAACCTAACTGCCAGTTAAACGGTTGGTTTTTCGTTTGTTTGTTTTTTGGGCCACTCCCAGGGCTTACTCCTGGCTCTGAGCCCAGAAATTGCTCCTGGCTTTGGGGGATCATAAGGGACACTGGGGATCGAACCAGGTCCATCCTGGGTCAGCCGAGTGCAAGGCAAACACCTTACTTCTGTGCTGTTGCTCTGGCCCCTAAACTGTTTCTTTAGACTGGAGAAGTTATTTTTAGCTTGAATTTGTTTGTTTGTTTGTTTGTTTTTGTAAAAAGGGAAAAATAACAGGTGTCCCACGTGATATATTTGAATAGTAAATGAGGGAGAATATCTGGCAAATGAATAATTTTTTTTTAAATTTTGGACTTCCTCTTCTGCGATTATTTTTACTTTGAAGGAATAGTAAAATTGGTTTATAATGTTAATTTGAATGCCTTAAATATTTTCTTTATTAAAAAGAACAGCTTACTAAACTTAGAACAAAAAATAACTAGTTAAAATGCCTGTCTCGAATACAGGCAGGCGATGGGAAGGATGGAGGGGGGGCATTGGTGGTGGGAATGTTGCACTGGTGAAGGGGGTGTTCTATTTATGACTGAAACCCAACTACAATCATGTTTGTAATCATGGTGCTTAAGTAAAGAATTTACATTAAAAATATTTTCTTTTATAAATCATAATGTGACTTTAAAAGTGTGTGCCAAACTATTAATATGCCTTCTGATGGAGTACTACTTCACTAGACTAAAAATAATGCATTTTTGTAACTAGTATTTATTCTAGTACTTATTGATGACATAATTAGTGTATGTATATGATTTGTGTGTGTGTGTGTGTGTGTGTGTGTGTGTGTGTGTGTGTGTGTGTGTGTGTGTGTGTATGTGGGTAGGAATCCAACCCTGGGCCTCATATACAAAGCCAATGCTGAGCTCTGTCACTAACTATTGACTGCTAATGTGTTGGGTTTTTGTTGTTGTTGTTGCTCTTGTTCTTTGCTTTTGTGTCATACCCAGCAGAGCTCAGAGGTTATTTCTTGCTCAGGGCTCAGAAATCACTCCTGGCAGGCTTGGGGAACCATATAGGATGTCCGGTATCAAATCCAGGTTGTCCTGTGCAAGACAAATGCCCTTTCCAGTGTGCTATTTCTCCAGCTCCCATGACTGATAATTTTTTGTTTGTTTTTTGTTGTTTTGTTTTGTTTTGTTTTGTTTTTTTGATTTTTGGGTCACACCCAGCGGTGCTCAGGGGTTACTTCTGGCTCTACACTCAGAAATTGCTCCTGGCAGGCTCAGGGGACCATATGGGATGCTGGGATTCGAACCACCATCCTTCTGCTTTCAAGGCAAACGCCTTACCTCCATGCTATCTCTCCGGCCCGACTGTTAATTTCTTTTTTTTTTGGGGGGGGGCCACACCCCGCGTTGCTCAGGGGTTACTCCTGGCTGTCTGCTCAGAAATAGCTCCTGGCAGGCACGGGGGACCATATGGGACACCGAGATTCGAACCAATCACCTTTGGTCCTGGATTGGCTGCTTGCAAGGCAAACGCCACTGTGCTATCTCTCTGGGCCCGGGATATTTTCTATATTATTTTTTTTCTATATTATTTTTAAGATCTAGTAATTAGGGGGCGGAGAGATAGCATGTGGAGGTAAGGTGTTTACCTTTCATGCAGAAGGTCATCGGTTGGAATTCCGGTGTCCCATACGGTCCCCAGTGCCTGCCAGGAGCAATTTCTGAGCACGGAGCCAGGAAAAACCCCGGAGCACTGCCGGATGTGACCCAAAAACCACAAAAAACAAAAACAAAAACAAAAAAAAGATCTGGTAATTAGATAATATGCTTTTTTGTTTTGTTTTTGATAACATATTTTTTAAATTGTCATTTTATTTTATTGAAATATTTGTTCTATTTTCCATTTGCTATAAAATTAAGTGGATAGTTGCAAATTCCAAATTAAGTCTCATATTTTGACTGTTTTTTTGTTTGTTTGTTTTGTTTTGTTTTGTTTGTTTTTGGGCCACACCCGGTGGTGCTCAGGGGTCACTCCTGGCTGTTTGCTCAGAAATAGCTCCTGGCAGGCACGGGAGACCATATGGGACACCGGGATTCCAACCAACCACCTTTGGTCCTGGATCGGTTGCTTGCAAGGCAAATGCCGCTGTGCTATTTCTCTGGGCCCGACTGTTTTATTTATTTATTTATTTATTTTGGGGTTTTGAGCTACACATAACTGTGATTAGAGGTTACTTCTGACTGCACTCAAGGATCATTCCTGGCAGGCTCTGGAACTGTATAGGATGCTGAGGATTGAATTCAGTTGGCCATGTGTAAAGCAAACACCATACCTGCTATACTATCTTTTCAGTCCTCAGTTTTTATTTTGCAAACAAACTTTACAGGTAAACATACACTGAATCCCAAAAGATTGTAATTTTTTTTACTTTTTCTGTAGGTAAAAGGTTATATATAAGATTAACTCCCCCAAGTACAGTACTAATGCTAATTTAGCTCATGGAACAAATGAAATGTAGCAGAATTAGAATCGTTTCTTTTGGGCCCAGAGAAATAGCACAGCGGCGCTTGCTTTGCAAGCAGCCAATCCAGGACCTATGGTGGTTGGTTCGAATCCCGGTGTCCCATATGGTCCCCCATGCCTGCCAGGAGCTATTTCTGAGCAGACAGCCCGGAGTAACCCCTGAGCACTGCCAGGTGTGGCCCAAAAAGAATTTTTTTTTTTCGGTAAAAATAATTTTCAATTCAGGCTACCACAAGGCCATCTTTGGACTCTGGCTATAGAATGCTGAGAAAGTCTATATCCTAAAGCATTTTTAGTAAGTGAGAGGGTGTGACCTGAGAGAAGTTACTACATAATTTTTTTTCTTCTTGGAAACTGTGCTGTTTGATCTCTAAGGCCTTCAGGAAGAAAAGGTAAATTTAATACAGTATCTTTTAAAAGAGTTCAGAACTGGAAATAAAAGGTTTATTGGTGGGGAGGGAGACACTGACTTTTTATGTTTCTTCTTAATGAATTTGTTTTGTTTTGGGGCCACACCTGGCTGTGCATTACTGATACTGGTGCTCAGAGGACCTTATGGAATGTTGGGAACAAACCTGGTCAGGTAGGCAAATGCCCTACCTGCTTGAACTATGGCCCTCAACTCAATCTAACTGGGGTCCAGGGTTGGCCGCGTGCAAGACAAACACTCTACGATAGTGCTATCGCTCGCCCCCTCTTTCTTTTTGGGGGGGCCAAAATATTTTTTATTATAATTTCTTGTAGGGGCTGGAGCAATAGCACAGCTGGTAGGGCATTTGCCTTGCATGAAGCGTACCCAGGTTTGATCCCCAGCATCCCTTATGGTTCCCAGAGCCTGCCAAGAGCGATTTCTGAGCACAGAGCCAGGAGTAACCCCTGAGTGCTGCTGGAGTGGTTCAAAAATCAAATCTCCCCCTTAAAATAAATTTCCTGCAGAATCTTTTAGGGTAACTCATACTTTGTATGGCCACCTAACCTACTATACTTAAAAAGCTTATGTGATATGTGAAAAATCAGTAAATTGATTAATTTTTAAAAATTCTTCATGGTTTTCAGTATTGAACATTATACCTGCTAAACAATAAGTTTTGTTGTCGTTTGATTTTTGTATTTTTGCTTTGTTTGGGGGTCACATTTGGCAGTGCTCAGGGGTTATTCCTGGCTTTCTGCATAAGGATCACTCCTGGCAGGGCTCAGAGGACCATATGGGGTGTTGGGGATCAAACTCATGTTGGACATGTGTGCAAAGCAAACACCTTACCCACTGGACTATCTCTCCAGACTATATGATTGTTATACAGAGGACACTAAATTTTGTCCTAAAGGTGTAATAAAGTTTTAAATTTGGTCCCCTCCTGGGACCAAATAGCCCAAATAGCAGTGGCTCTTCTGATTTCAAGACAAAAAGGTTTTGAATCCTACTTAGCTCTTTCTTTTACTCATCTTTATCACCGTGTGCCAGGAATTACCCTTGAGCACCAAACGGTATGGTCCAGAAAGTCCGCCCACCCACAAAAGAGATAGTACAGTAGGTAGGGCTTTTGCCTTTCATGCAGCCACCTGGGTGATTTTTTTTTTTTTATCTGTAGAATATTCCATAATATAGTTGTTATTCTAGAATGACAGGGGGCTGGAGAGATAGCATGGAGGCAAGGCATTTGCCTTGCATGCAGAAGGCCAGTGGTTCGAATCCCGGCATCCATATAGTTCCCGGAGCCGGCCAGGAGTGATTTTGTAGAGCCAGGAATAGCCCTTGAGCACTGCCGGGTGTGACCCAAAAACAAACAAAAAAAAATTGCGCTAGAAAATGACTGACTATTGCTCTATTGATTGCCAATAAGGATAGTTTCCAGGAATTGTTTTGCTGCTGAAAACAATGGTCAAGTAAACTTCCTTGTAAATAGAATATTATGTATGGATTTTTTTTTTTTTTGTAATAAGGTACTTAAAGGTACTTGGAAAATAAAGTACTTAAAGGTGGGACTGCTAAGTCAGGATATATGCATTTTAATTTTTTTTGTTTGAGTGTTTATTTGTTTATGTTTTAGGGCCACACCTGGCATCACTCAGGATTTACTTCAGACTCTGCTCAGAAATTACTGCCAGCCAGCTCATGATACCATATTGGGTGCTGAGGATCAAACCTGAGTTAGCCTTATATAAGGCAAATGAATTACCTGCTGTACTATTGCTCTGGCCCCCCCCAAACAAGATAGTTTTTACTGAACAAAATTTACTTAGAAAGATGTTTTGATTTTAGTTTTTTTTTTGGGGGGGTCACACTTGGCAGCACTCAGGGGTTACTGCTGTCTATTCTGTGCTCAGAAATTGCTCTTGGCAGGCTCGTGGGAGCATATGGAATGCCAGGAATCGAACCACCGTTTGTCCTGGGTTGGCTTCAAGGAAGGCAAACGCTCTACCGCTGTGCTATCTCTTCGACCCCTACTTAGAAAGATGTGAGATGAAGTTTGCTCTTCAAGCTGTGTTCTCCCTCTCACTTGCTTGTCTCAGTGTTTCTTTGCTTGTATTTTTTTCCACTCTGGAGAAGCCAATATTCTCTCTTAAGTGCATATTCCTCTCTTTCAATCCTCTCACCTCATTCTGAGTGAGTTCCATTCAATTAAAAATTATGGGGGTGCCGGGGCTGGAGAGATAGCATGGGGATAGGGTGTTTGCCTTGCATGTAGAAGGACGGTGGTTCGAATCCTGGCATCCCATATGGTCCCCTGAGCCTGTCAGGAGTGATTTCTGAGCATAGTACCAGTAGTAACTCCTGAGCACCACTGGGTGTGACCCAAAAACCAACCCCCCCCAAAATTATGGGGGTGTTCTTCTTATGATTGAAACTCAACTACAAACATGTTTGTAATCATGGTGTTTAAATAAAAGTATTATTTTAATAAATAAAAATAAAAATGCAAAAAAAAAAACCCAAAAAACCAACAACCCCAAACTACTTTACTTCCCTAAAAAATAAAAAAAGAAAGAAAAATTTGAGCCAGAGCGATAGCACAACAGTAGGGCATTTGCCTTGTATGGTGCTGCCCAGGACGGACCTGGATTTGATCCTGGCATCCCATATGGTCCCCCAAGCCAGGAACGATTTCTGAGCGCATTGCCAGGAGTAACCCCTGAGTGTCACCAGGTGTGGCCCACAAACAAACAAACAAAAATAATTAAAAGACATGAAGTGAGACAAAGAGGAATGCATACATGTTCAGTAACAAACCCAGGCTTTTCCAGAGTTGTAAAAGCAGAAAGAAGACTTATGTTCAAGGGAAAAGATGAACTTGAAAGAGGAAGCAGCCAAAAACATACAGTGAAAGATATGTGTTTAGGGGACCAGAGTAATATTACAGCAGATCTTGCACACAGCTGACCCAAATTTGATCCCCAGGAATCCCAAATGGTCTCCCAAGCACTGCCAGATGTGATTCCTCAGTGCAGAACTAGGAGTAACCCCTAAGCACTGCTATGTGACTCCCAAACAACAACATAAATATGTGTTCAGCTATCAGAGAGAGAGAACAGAGTGTAGGGCATTTGCTTCCTGTTTTGCCAACCCAGTTTCAATCCCTAGCACCCAATAGGGTCCCCTGAGCAATGCTGGGTGTGACACAAAAATAGAAAACAAAAAACAAAAATAAAATCAGTGAAGGAAATATCTTGACCCGTGTAGGTAGCTACACTTTGGTAGGTGTTTTTAATCACCAGACTGAAGAAACATTGATTTGAAATGATGTGAATAAAGGTTCAAGTATCACTTCTATGTATTGTCTATTAAGCAATTCATGGATTTTATGTGTAACCTTAACCAAGTTGTTTGATTTGTTTGTTTGGGGGCCATATATTAGTGTTTGGAACTTGCGCCAAAGCAAGTAGCCTTCCCATTGTACTAACTCTCTGGTCCCACATTATTTATTTATAAGCCTCAGTTTCTTCATCTGTAAAGTAATAATAATATTAATAATATATATACATATATATACATATATATATAGGTCTGCCTCAGGGATGTTAGGATTAAGTGTTAACTAAAGCAGTTTCTAACCTGTACTAATTCCTACATAAATGTCTGTTATTTTATTATTATCACTATCATTTTTTTTGGTGAACTACCCTCGACCCACTTCTTATTTTTTATATTTTATATCATAACCGGTGATGCTCAGGGTTTACTCCTGGCTATGCACTCAGAAATCTCTCCTGACTTGAGTGATCATATTGGATGCTGGGGGATCAAACTGTGGTTCATCCTGGCATCCTGGGTCAGCCGCATAGAAGGCGAACGTCCTACCTCTGTTCCATCACGCCGACCCCCTTTTTTGTTTTGTTTTGTTTTTTGGCTGCACTTGGCAGTGCCCACTCTTAGGAATTACTCCTGGTGAGCACAGGGGAACCATATAGGATGCTGGGTAGGGAACCCAGTTTGGCCACATGCAAGACAAGTGCCCTTCCTGCTGCATTTCACTCTGCCCCCAATCCACTTTTACCCGTCTTCATTTTGCTTGCTGTAAAAATTTCTCTCCTGGTTTATTCCTTTCTACATTGGAAATTTTGTAATCTATTCTTTTAGTGTTTACTGTGGAAAATTGAAGCACACATTATGTAACATAAGTCTAATATTACAACGTCTTTCCTCCCAAATGATAAAAATACTTTAGGACACTAACACTTTTCCTTTATATTCTGTTTTCTGGTTTTAATTTCTATATTGACTTTTTTTTAATTTTTGGGCCACACCCAGTGACGCTCAGGGGTTACTCCTGGCTATGCGCTCAGAAATCGCTCCTGGCTTGGGGGACCATATGGGATGCGGGGGATGGAACCACAGTCTGTCCTTACGACTGTGCCACTGTTCCAGTCCCTGACTTTTCTTTTTAATCCCCATAAAAATGGTATATTAGGAGCCGGAGTGATAGCACAGTAGTAGGGTGCTTGCCTTACACGCAGCCTACCAGGGACTGACCCTGGTGCGATCACTTGCATTCTTTATGGCTCCCTGAGCCTTCCAGGAGTGATTTCTAAGCACAGAGCCAGGAGTAACCCCTGAAATCTGCCGGGTGTGGCCCCAAAACAACCAACAACAATGACGACAAAAAGATCTTGAACTATATAGGCCTACCTCACATTGGTTCCAGATCACTACATTAAAGTGAATATTACAATAAAATATTCACATAAATTTTAAAAATGGCATGTTAGTTTTTTTTTTGTTTTTGTTTTTTTTTTACTTTTTTGGCTTTTTTTTTGGCCACACCGGCGGTGTTCAGAGGTTACTCCTGGCTATCTGCTCAGAAATAGCACGGGGCGGTTTCGAACCAACCACCTTGGGTCCTGGATTGGCTGCTTGCAAGGCAAACATCGCTGTGCTATCTCTCCGGCTCCAGTTTTTTATTTTTTTAATATTTTATTTTTATTTTTGGGGGACCATATGGGATGCTGGAGGATGGAACCACAGTCTGTCCTTACACCACCTTACCTGCACCCAGTGGTGATCAGGGCTTACTTCTGGTTCTGCACTCAGAATCATTCCTGGTGTGCTTTGAGACCATTTGTAATTCCGGGAATCAAACCCAGGTCATGTATGTTCAAGACAAGTACCTTAACCTCTATACTGTTTCTTCGGGCTGCTAATATTTTTTAATAGAGATGTAATGTTTGTTTGGAATTATTCACTTACCTACCATTTTCTTTACTCACCATTTATTTATGCATCTCAATCTTCCTTCTGCAATCATATTTGGGACAAGGATTTGGGATTATTTTCACACCATCTGTGGTGCTGTGAATCTGACCTGGGTTATGCATGTACAAGAGAAGCACCCCATCCACTTTCAAATCTCTGATCCAAAATTTGCACATATTTATGGGTTTTTCTGGAGATTCTAAGTAATGTGAGTATATTGTCTTTGGCATAGTAGGATCATTTCTAGGACATCTTGCTTACAGTTTTGAACTCCATTGTCTAGAGTAGGGATTCATCAAAATGTTTTCTTTTAAATCTTTGCCTGTGTGCCTTTTGGATTCTCTCAACAAAATATGCATCTAAATTTCCATCTGTTTCTAGGCTATAAAGTTGAACTGTTGTTTGTCTTCTATAACTCTTGACTTCCTGCCATGCAGTGTGTTCTGTATTGCTGTATTATACTTTTGTTTTTCCTTTGTTTAGGGAATGGATCACTTTCCAGAGAAATTTTCATCTAAACATATAAATTGATTTTTGCTGCTATCCCTACAAAAATTCAGTTTTAAAATTTAAATAAGTTTTTGATTGTACAAGGTACTGTTTTCTTTATTTTAAAATCAGATATGATTTCGGAGGTTTGGGGGCAGTCACACTTAACTGTACTTAGAGCTTTTACTCCTGGCTTTGCATTCATGGATCACTCCTGGTAAGATCAGGGAACCATATGGGGGTGTTGGGTATTGGGGTTGGCCGTGTACAAGGCAAGCAGTCTGCCCACTCTATTATCGCTGAGGCCCCCTCTAGAAGTTGTTTTGTTTGTTTGTTTGTTTTTGAGAGGCCTACATCCAGCAATGCTCAGGGGTTACTTCTGGCTCTGCATTCAGGAATTACTCCTATTTGGCTCAGGGGACCATTTGGGATGCCAGGGATTGAATCTGGGTCAGTTGGGTACAAGGCAAATATCCTAAATGCTCTACCACTTGGGCTCCAGAGTGGTTTTTATTTGTATTATTTTATTTTATTTTATTTTATTTTTGGTTTTTGGGCCACACCCAGCAGGCCTCAGGTGTTACTCCTGGCTCTGCACTCAGAAATGTTCAGAAAACTCTCCTGGAAGGCTTGGGACCATATGGGATGCCAGAAATCGAACCCCGATTCGTCCCGGGTTGGCCTTGTGCAAGGCAAGGCAAATAACCTACTACTATGCTATCATTTTGGCCCCCAGAGTGGTTTTTATTGCTTTATTATTTGGGGGGGGTTGGGGGTTTGGGCTCAGGGGCTACTCCTGGTTCACTATTCAGAAATTACTCCTGACAGGCTTGGGGGACCATATGGGATGCCAGGAATTGAATTGGGGTCCGTCCAGGGTCTGCTTCGTGCAAGGTAAACACCATACCACTGTGTTATTGCTCCGGCCCCCAGAGTGTTTTGTTTTTTTTTTTCGGCCACAGCCGTTTGATGCTCAGGGGTTACTCCTGGCTAAGCTCTCAGAAATTGCCCCTGGCTTGGGGGGACCATATGGGACGCTGGGGGATCGAACCATGGTCCTTCCTTGGCTAGCGCTTGCAAGGCAGACACCTTACCTCTAGCGCCACCTCACTGGCCATCCCCCAGAGTGGTTTTTAAATGAGAATTTTTATCCTTTTGTGAGGTTACTTTGAACTTCATTTTGTCTTTTTTTTAGGATTGATATTAAAATATTTAAATTATTGCTATTTTTTAGTATTTGTTCTTCAGTTATTAAAAATTTTTGTAAGTACCATATAGTACTAGGCTCAAGAGCCTACTGCTATCAGACTTGGCCCTGTGCTGTGGGCCTGTGTGTGGCAGAGCTTAGGTCTTATGATACTGAGGCAAGGCAAGGCCATATCCATTGATGCTTGAGACACGAGGCATACTGCCAGGGACAAAACTCAGAACCAAGCACAATCCATGCATATGTTCTACCCCTTGGAACCATATTCTTGGTTCCATATTTGCCATGTAAAGAATATGGAAGGTTTTGTTAAATTAAAGCTTAAAGAAAAGTTTGAGGGCCGGAGAGATAGCACAACTGTAGGGCGTTTGCCTTGCACGCGACCGACCCAGGACAGACCCGAGCCTGCCAGGAACAATTTCTGAGTGAGGAGTAATCCCCAAGCTGCCTGGTATGTCCCCGCCAAAAAAACCCCAAGAGTTTGAGCCTAGGCACTCTTTGACTTTCAATCTTCTGTGGCCCCAGAGCATTGCTGGGTGGCCCTGGCCTAGTTGTACTACCTGGCCAAGTACTGCTGGGAGTAGACCCCTGAGTCCCTAGTTTCAATGGAATGCCCTCCCCTAGAATGCTTTTCCTCCAACCCCCCAAAATGTAAAATGTAAAAGTTTTCCTTATAAACAGCATACTCTCCTGTGTTACTGTTGATCTGTTTTGTGTGAGTCTTTCTGACCCTCTTTTTTTTTTTTTGGTTTTTGGGGCCACACCGTTTGGTGCTCAGGGATTACTCCTGGCTAAGCGCTCAGAAATTGCCCCTGGCTTGGGGGGACCATATGGGACGCCGGGGGATCGAACCGTGGTCCTTTCTTGGCTAGCGCTTGCAAGGCCGACACCTTACCTCTAGCGCCACCTCACCGACCCCCTGACCCTTTTTTTTAAAAATAGGGATCAAACCCAGGGATGCTCTCAGTCCATGGTACCAGCTTCAACTCTGCATTACTTAGGGACCACTAGGCCTTGTTTGGCATGTGCTCCTATACTTTTTGGGGGTGGGTGGGTGTCACACCCTGCAGTGATCAGGGGTTACTTCTGGCTCTGTGCTCATAAATCGCTCCTGGCAGGCATGGGGGGGCCATATGGGATGCCGGAATTCGAACCACCATCTGTCCTGATCTGCTGCATGCAAGGCAAACACTCTACCGCTGTGCTATCTCTCCGGCCCCTGCTCTAATACTTAATACTTTTAGATCTATTTATTCACAGATATAATGCCTCTACCCTTGTGAAAATGTTGTTCATTGTTTTGCAGCTTGTATTTTTTCCTTCCTGCTATTTTTAGATAGCTTTTCATATCTGAAGAGATAAGATACTATTTATCTGAGTACATATAGTAATTTAATTATTTGTATATTGGTGGACATTAAGATTTTTTTGCATACAAATGAAGCTGCTATGAACATTCATTACATGTCTTTGTGTACAACTATTTTATAGCTAACCCTAGAATGAAACACTGAGCTGAAAGGTGCACTGACTTAAATTTGGGAGCCTCTGCCAAGTTTGCCCTCTATAAAGGCTGAACTAATTTATACTCCCACACAGTCTGAGGATGCTAGTTTCCTCACAGATCCCCCTAGACCATCCTTGTTAGAGCCGGATATAATATTATTTTGTTTTACCAATTTAATGGATGGAAATGGAATCACATTGTTTTAATTTGCATTTCATGATTACTAGTGAGGCTGCTGAAGTTTTAACTTATGTGGCCAAACACAAATTATAATTGTTTGGTTCTTTTTAGTGGAGACTTTCCCTGTCTCAAGAATATATTTCTCCAGACTATTGTCTGGAGAGATAGTACAGGAGATAAGACACTTTTCTTTGCTTGTGGCTAACCCTTTTTCTGCATCTCAGCACTACAGATGACCCTCTAAGCACCCCAAAATAGCCTGGAGCATCAGTAGGTATAGTCCTCAGACAAAAACTCAGAAACCCTAAAACCCAAGAAATTATTTTTCTTTAGTACTGTATTGTTCCTGGGCTTGGGCTTCTGTTGTGCATTTAATCTACCTAAATTTAGTTTTACATATGTTCTGATACAGAGATAGAACTTTTTCCCAATATGATGCAAGTATTATTTATTTAATAGTTTATCTTTTCCCTGCTGGTTTTTAAATGTGACTATCCCTTACTAGACTTTCATTTATATGTGGGTCTGATTTGGGATTCTTTCTGTTTCCCTATTGTACTTGTCTTTTTTATGCAGTATCATGCTGCTTTATTACTATCATTTTTAATATTTGATGTCATCTGGTAAATAAGTTCATGATTATATTGATTCTAAGTTTTCTCAGTTTTGGTCAGTTTCATATGCTTTCTGATAAATTTGAGAATAAACTCATCAAGCTTCATTTTATTTACTTATTTTAGGGACCTCCCAAGAAGAGGTCCTAGGAGACCTTCCCTGGCCAACCAGAGCTGAGTAGTGGTTTCGATGGAGGGACCTGAGGATGTGATACTGAACAGGTCTTGTGGTACCTGGGCTACCCATAACTTCTTGGAGGACTTCTAGGGACCACATTTCAACAATGCTAGAAACCTCCAGCACTGGAGATCAATTCCAGGGTGCCAGGAATTGAACCATAGTACTATCTCCCAGCCCTGATTTTCTTTAAGTCTATGCCTGTGATTTAAGTATTTGTGGTTTTATTTTTGTTTGTTTGCTTTGGTTTTTGGGTTACACCCGGTGGTGCTCAGGGGTTACTCCTGGCTCTACACTCAGAAATCGCTCCTGGCAGGCTCGGGGGTCTATGTGGAATGCTGGGGTTTGAACCACTGTCCTTCCTGAGTCAGCTGTATGCAAGGCAAACGTGCTACCATGTGCTATCTCTCTGCTCCTGATACAAGTATTTGATGGCTCTGCATTTGAATCTGTTTGAATAGTGAATTTGATTTGTATCACACTGTGCTTGCTCCGTACCTGATATTCTTTGACTTTGTTCTTTTCTTGTATACATTCATTTGATGCTGAACTAGTTTGCTAGTTCTCTTTCTTTATTAGTTTGATATTTATAATAATACCATGAATTATTTTGTATTTTACTCCATGTGATTGTGTGTTGACTTCACTTCCCTCCCTTGCCTGTATGAGTTTCTGCTTTCATAGAAGAAAAAGATGAGTTTTGTGAAAGGACTTTTTACAGATTGTATTCCTAAGTAGTTCTCTCTCTTAGGTGGCCAGTTTTTACTTTTGGTATTCTTGAAGAAATGGTATACTGATTTTTTGGTTTGCTTTGTAAAAATAAGAAACATGTACAAATATGATGCTTGCTTAGCATTGAGAATAAAATAGAAAGTCTTCTAACTGCAGAGTGTTCCACAAGACCTGTGGCTGCAGTTTTGTTCTTCTACCTGTCTTTAAAGGTTTTTACCTCTGTCAGATATAAAGGAGATAGATACAAAGAATTTTAACAGTGTCTGCTGTTTCTCTCCTTCAGCAACAAGAAAAAAAAAAGTTGGTTTTTTTGTTTGTTTGGTTTTTGGGTTTTGGGTCCTACCTGGCAGTGTTCAGGGATTACTCCTGGCTCTGCTCTCAAATCACTTCTGGCAGGCTTGGGGAACCATGTGGGATGCCAGGAACTGAACCCTGGTCCATTTCAGGTCATCTGCATGCAAGACAAACGCCCTCCCAATCTCTTGACCCCTGTTTGTTTTGATTTTGGGGCCACACACTGTGGCACTCAAGGGTGACTCCTGGCTCTGTGCTCAAAGATTGCTCCTGGCAGGCTCAGGAGACCACATGGGATTCTGGGGATTGAACCCAGGTCAGCTGCATCACACAAGGCAAACACCCTACCTTCTATGCTATTGCTTTGCCCCCAGAAAAAAGTTTTAAGTGTTTTCCCTGATTGTACCTCTTAGAGCCCTTTGAGAGGTTCCTGAAGGAAAAGCCTTTACAGAGTGCAAATTTCTTTGTTAATTTTTAAAAATTACTTTTTTTTTTTTGGTGACACTCAGGGGTTACGCCTGTCTATGCACTCAGAAATCGCTCCTGGCTTGGAGGACCATATGGGATACCAGGGATCGAATCCAGGTCCATCCTGGGTCAGCTGCATGCAAGGCAAACACCCTACCGCTGTGCTATTGCTCCAGCCTCCTAGAAATTACTTTTTTAAAAAACACTTTGATTTACAGGTTATTCATAATACAGTTGTTGGGTTTTTTTTTCTCACAGTTACGAAGTTGTTCATGATTGAGTTTCAGTTATATAGTGTACAACACTCTTCATCCATGCACATTTTCTCACCACCAATGTCCCCAGTTTCCTTCCTGCTTCCCCCTGCCCTCTTCTTTCTCTTTCTCTCTCTCTCTGTCTCTCTGTCTCTCTGTCTCTCTGTCTCTCACACAAACACACACACACACACACACACACACACACACACACACACACACGATGAGGATGATTCAAAACAGCTGAGATGAAATAGAAGCAAATACTAGAAGTTACCAATGTTAATGAAATTAGAGTGTGAACATTCCCTTCACAGATGCTGTAAGTTTCATTTGGTTTATGAATTAGATCCCAGGGTCCCTAATTATCTGAGAAGCTTTGCAAATGTTAGCAGGCTGTTTGGGTCTATTCAGAGGAGGAGGCAGTATGTTCAGTGGCTTAAAACTCTTAAGTTTTATTTGTTATTCTGTCTTCTTATCACTGCCTTTGAAGAATTAATTGCCCCTTCAAGCAGATATTTACCAACTAAATTCTACAGGAAAAGTTATGCATATACACGGAATTACCTTTATTAACAGTAGGGATTGAATCACATTTGGGGGGGGGGACACACCCAGCAATGCTCCAGTGGTACTCCTGGCTCTGAGCTCTGGAATTACTCCAGGTTGGCAAGATGCAAGGCAAGCACCCTACCAACTGAACTATTATTACTTCAGTCCCAGAACATGGTGCTTTTTTCCTATCTCCAAAATCGCAGTGTGTGATTCCTAAAAGCTACAGAATATCTTTCCAGCTTTTCAAAGGAGAAAATGAAAGTAAAAATTTAATTATGCTAAATGAGTTGACTGTACATTTGGCAGTAGAAAATTGCTAATTTTTGTTGAATAGTAGTTTGTGATTATAGTTATTGTAGTTTAGTATGTATAACCTGCTGTGGTTTGGAATGTTACTTTTCAGACTACTAGTTAGTGGCTCAGTAGGCTTTAATTGATAGAGAATTTCAGAGAATGTGAAATGTTTTGATTGAGCCTGGAAATTATCCATTCTTGCTTTGCTCAAAATTGGCATCAGTGGGGATCGGAGTGATGGCACAGATGTAGGGCGTTTGCCTTACACGCAGACAACCTGGGACAGACCTGGGTTTGATTCCTGACATCCCATATGGTTCTCCCTGCCAGGAGCAATTTCTGGGTGTAGAGCCAGGAGTAACCCTTGAGTGCTGCCGGCTGTGGCCCAAAAACAAACAAATGGTTGAAGAGATTGCATGGAAGTAAGGCCTTGCATGCAGAAGAACGGTGGTTCGAATCCAGATATCCCATATGGTCCCCCCGAGCCTGCAAGGAGCGATTTCTGAGCATAGAGCCAGGAGTAACCCCTGAGCGCTGCCGGTGTGACCCAAAAATCAAACAAACAAAAAAGGCATCAGTGAAGGCTATGAGCCATAATACTATAGGTGGGACATTTTTCTTGCACATGGCCAACCCAGGTTTGATCCCTGGAATCCCATATGGTTCCCTAAGTATAGCTGGGCATGGCCCAAAAATGATCAAAACAAACAAAAGTTGGCATCAGTGGTTACTTAAAGTTAGTAAACTACTTAATTTGCAAACATTTTTTTAAAGCCTACCTGTTACTAAAATACCATAATAACTAGTCTGTGGTAATTGCTTTTCTCCCCCCCACCCTTCTTCTTTTCTTTTTTGGTAGGAACCCTTTGGTAAGAAAAAGAGCTTAGGCAAAATCCTTAAGGAAACTATAATATGGAAAACTAACTGATAAATAAGAATTTTTTTTTTTTTGGTTTTTCGTGCCACACTGTTTGATGCTCAGGGGTTATTCCTGGCTAAGCACTCAGAAATTGCCCCTGGCGTGGGGGACCATATGGGACACCGGGGGATTGAACCGCAGTCCTTTCTTGGCTAGCGCTTGCAAGGCAGACACCTTACCTCTAGCGCCACCTCACCGGCCCCAATAAGAATGTTTTAAGGGGGGGCCGGGCGGTGGCGCTGGAGGTAAGGTGCCTGCCTTATCTGCGCTAGCCTAGGAGACGGACCGCGGTTCGATCCTCCGGCGTCCCATATGGTCCCCCAAGCCAGGAGCGACTTCTGAGCGCATAGCCAGGAGTAACCCCTGAGCGTTACCGGGTGTAGCCCAAAAACCAAAAAAAAAAAAAAAAAAAAAAAAAAAGAATGTTTTAAGGGAAGAACTTTTATTTATTGTTAACTTATTGTTTATAGATTTTTTGTTTTTAGCATTAAGATTTTTCCCTCTTTGTTGTGATCTCTGTGGATCATATTTTTGGTTGGTGGGGTCATATACAAATGGTTATGCTTTACTGCAGATTGTGTTTTTTTCCTAGCACCAGGGATCATTACCATCAGCCTATTGTTGGGTAGTACCAGGAATGAAACTGTGGCCTCACACTTGCAAGACAGACTTTACCATTGAGCTATGCCTGGGCCTTGTTAATGGAGAAAAAATATATTTATTTTTTTAATTTTTGGATTACAGCCAGTGGTGCTCAGGGGTTATTTCTAGCTCTACACTCAGAAATCATTCTTGGCAGGCTCAGGGGCTTTTTTATATTGAATGCTTGGGATGTAACTAGGATCAGTGGTATGCAAGGCAAGCATCCTACCTACTGTACTATCACTCCAGCCCTCAATGGAGAATTTAAAACATGAAAAAAAAAGAAGTGTAGACTAGAAATGGAAAGGCACATATATAGGGTTGACATGGTTACATTTAATTAAATTTTTTGTTTTAGGGGACTTTGCCAATAAGTAAGGTTAATTTTTCTTATTTGGACAAGCTGTGTAATTATTCTTTATTTAAAAAAATAGCATTCACACTATACTGTACACACACACACACAAATAGTTTCTCTTTCAAAAAAAAAGGCGAGAGAGAGGCAGCAATGTCAAAACTCATTTTAATACAGTATAAAGTTTGCAAATTTGTCTTCTCCAATGTCAGGAAACCGGTCTGTGCACTAATTTCTGTTGTTGTTTGTTTGTTTGTTTTGGGGGTCACACTTGGCAGTGCTCATGGGGTTTCTCCTGGCTCTGTGCTTAGAAATCACTCCTGGCAGGCTTCAGGAGATGGCATGGGATGCCGGAGATCGAACCTGGGTTGGTCATGTGCAAGGCAGATGCCCTACTCACTGTGCTATCAAGTCCAGCCCCTTATTTATTTTATTTTTTTATTTTTATAAGTAAAGCAGAGTCAGTGTGTGCAGAGCAGTCAGTATTGTTGGTATTTCCCAGAGCATTTGACATTGCTTAATGTTGTTTATCTCTGCATTTATTCATTATTAACATATGCTGTAATCTCTATACCAGACGAGAGAATCCGGCAAGCAGAGATATCCAAGTAAGAGTCAAGAAAGCAATGGAAAATTGAGTAGTATGAAATCCTGTGGACAATAGTTGCAGAATGCTGTCTGAATGTTGTATATAGTAAATGGGAAAGCAGTCACACCTCTTTTTCACAATAATATTTTCTACACTTGCATTTAAAATTATTGCATACGTTTACTGATCAAAGTAGGCATTTACAATGCTGTAGTATGAAACTAATTTAAAAATAAAAATTTAAATAATTAAACAACTTCATTTTTTTTCACTTTCTGGAAACAATGGGGAAGATTGTTTTTTAAAGCCTGTTATAATAACTAACAACACATTTGGTCATTTAATGGAAGGGGCTGTATGACTATGAGACACATATTGTGCTATAGTTTTTGTTTATCCTCATTAAACTTTTTCTAATTTTAGTCAGGGGGAAAAATCTATTTAGAACTTGTTTTTCTTTGCTAACTGTCTTGAACCTGTTTTATATCCTTTTATTTATTTATTTATTTATTTATTTTTTATTTTGGCTTTTGGGCCATACCCAGTGATTTTCAGGAGTTACTTCTGGCTATGCACTTAGAAATCGCTCCTGGCTTGGGGGACCATATGGAATGCTGGGGGATCGAACTGCGGTCCATCTTAGGCTAGCACATGCAGGGCAGACGCCTTACCGTTTGTGCCACCACTCTGGCCCCTGTTTTATCTCCTTAACCTCTGTGGATTATTTTCTGTGCCTGCGTTGCTTCCAGGGGGTATGAGGCTTCTACTACACATACTAATTAAAAAATACTTATCTTTGCTAGAATATTCATATTTATTATTTCACTTAACTTCTCATTTAGTCCCCACTACTAACTTATAAACTAGTTTCCTCTCTAGAGAAATAGTAAATGGACTTTTTGTTTATTGTTTTGGGTCACATCCAGCTGTGCTCATGGCTTACTCCTAGCTCTGCACTCAGGGATCACTCCTCATGGTGTTAGGGAGGCCATATGGGTGTCTAGGATGAATTTGGGTTGGCCACATGCTAAGCAAGCTCCATGCCTATTGTACTATCACCTGGTCCCAGGAAATGGCCTTTTGAACATAGTAAAGAAGATAACTGGTAGGTAGAAAGACAGTGGTACTCCAGCTACCTGAGGAAATCTGGAAATCATGGAGGTTATAACATCTGTTAGTTGAGAAAGAACAAAACAAGAATAAGATTTGTATTAATGTGATGGGTTCAGTTAAGACATGCTGAATTTAATGAAGGGAAACAGATTTTATAGAAGATGACCAACAGCGGTTAAAACTTTGTTTTATCTTGAGTTCCATAGATTTTGTCAGACATTTCTTTGCATATTATTAATAATATTTAAGCTTTATGCTTATAAAGGAATGTAATGAAATGTTAATAGCTTTAAGTATTTAACCAAATTGGGGGATTTCATGGTATCTGAACATTATAGGTACCATACCATATGTGGTTAAAGTTACTTATTAAGCAAGCTGGAATTTATAAATATCAAAAATAAGGCTTTATTATTGCAAAAAACTTAGCATATAAAAATTTAGAGTATAGAAATTAATGTGATGATGGGTCCAGAGAGATATTATAGTAGGCAGAATGCTTGTTTTGGATGTAACTAACCCAAGTTCAATCCCCAGCATCCCGTATGGTCCCCCAAATCCTCGGGAGTAATACTCCTGACTGCAGAGACCAGAGTTACCCCTGAATATCACTGATATTAGCCCCCTACAATCCCCCCAAAAAGTAATATAAAGAAAAAAAAAAGCTCTGTAGTTGTATCAGGGGTATGAAATATATTCTAATCCTCCCTTTTTTTGTTTCTTTCAGAAATATGGGTATATACACCTTTCTGCAGGAGAACTTCTTCGTGATGAAAGGAAGAACCCAGATTCACAATATGGTGAACTCATTGAAAAGTATATTAAAGATGGAAAGATTGTACCAGTTGAGATAACCATCAGCTTATTAAAGAGGGTAAGGAGTATAAATACCAACCAACTTTAGCCAGGAAGGAAAAGAGGAATTCAATCCATTTTCCTTTTGACTAACAAAACAAAAACAAAAACAAAACGAAAGTGTTGGATTTCTTGCGTGTGGGAGCTGTCATGGTATTTAAGAATGCAGAACTAGAAATTCTGCTTTCACCTGGGAAAAAAGTTGGGCTGTTGTAAGGAGCCTGGTCTGGGATTATCTGCAATTCCTTAACCACATGCATGCATTTTATCCCTTCTTCCAGTATACAGTTATTTTCTTTTCCATTTTTATATTATCTTTATTTTCCTTTTTCTTTTCTTTTGGTGGGCATGTTACTTTTTTGTTTAATATATCTTCCTTTGTATACCTCACACAAGATTTTCATTCATTTACTTAGTTTGTTATCCAGTGGACTCTATGCCCTGCCCAGGTACATAACTGTTCTTTATGGGGCAGATCGTGGTCCTTGGCTGCTGAGTGTAGAATGTTAATGGGTCTCTTCAGATAGCTTTCACTACCATGATCAGGGTAGAAAACGTTGGAGCAGGAGTCTCAAGGCATTCTATAGATGTGACTTAGAGGAGCAGCTAAATACTTAGTCATCCCTTAGAATGACTCAGGGTTCCCAAGACCCCTTAATTCTTGAAGATTCTTGAAGAACTAGGAAACACTGTGAGTAATGAAACAGGATGTCAGTTTACTTCAGAATAGGGGCTCTCTAGAGTTTTGTCACAGTTATGTCTCTGTGGGAGTAGTGGTGAGAACTTGAAGGTGGAAGATCTGCATTTCCTGTTTCAAATTAAGCTTGATGAAGTGTGTCACTCTCACCTACTTTGTGAATATAATATTTCCTTTGCTATCTGTGTTTTAGAGTAGCTTCATTGAAAAATAGAGAATAATGACTCCTACACTAATAATGCTAGCAATCTCTGTACTATTCACAGCTTTTTACAGTAGGACTTAAACTTTGATTTTCATTTTTTTTGTTTTTTTGTTTTTGGGTCACACCCTGCAGCGCTCAGGGGTTACTCCTGGCTCTATGCTCAGAAATTGCTCCTGGCAGGCTCGGGGACCATATGGAATGCCGGGGATATGAACCACCGTCCTTCTGCATGAAAGGCAAATGCCCTATCTCCATGCTTTTTCTCTGGCCCCTAGGACTTGAATTTTAACCAAATTTTAGAATCTGTAGACGCAGTATCGTTCCTACTGCTGCAAATGAACTAGGAAGGGCAAAGGGAAGGCAATATAAGCTTCTCTCCTGTGGCAAGGACAAAGATCAGGGTCAATGTTTATGAGCATTTATGCAAAATAGACATGTGAGTATACATATGAAAGTGATATAACTTACTGTAGGCCACTTAAGAACTACTGAAAAAAAATACTGTGATACTATGTATATGTAATGGGAGGAATCCTCCTTGAGGCAACTATGTTAGTACTTTAGATAATTTCCTTTAAAATTCTACTTTGAAGGCATCCTTTTTCTCTCTCGATTTATATGTACTACTCTGCTTAAGAAATTTCATTTCGTTTAGTATTAAATTTATATCTTTTTTTTTATTTAGGAAATGGATCAGACAATGGCGGCCAATGCTCAGAAAAATAAATTCTTGATTGATGGGTTTCCAAGAAATCAAGATAACCTTCAAGGTTGGAATAAGACCATGGATGGAAAGGCAGATGTAGCTTTTGTTCTGTTCTTTGACTGTAATAATGAGGTAATGAAAAGTCTTTATCTACCCATGTAGGCTGTAAGCAAACAATGGTCAATTAGTAGAGAAAATTAGAGTGATTTTTTATTTATGTTTGCTTGTTTTTATATAGTTAATAATATACATTTTTGGGGCTAGAGAGATAGCACAGCGGTAGGGTGTTTGCCTTGCAAGCAGCCGACCCAGGACCGATGTTGGTTCGAATCCCAGCATCCCATATGGTTCCTATGCCTGCCAGGAGTGATTTCTGAGCATAGTGGTAGGCATAACCCCTGAGCACCGCTGGATGTGGTCCAAAAACCAAATATATACATACATACATACATACATACATACATACATACATACATGTATATATGTATACTTTTTGAACTGATCTTAATTAAATATATAGAATAGTACTGCTTTGCTGTTGGAATAATAAAAAATACTTGCTTTTAGCAAACTTGTAGACCTAAAATTTACTTTAATTTCAAGATAAGGAATTAATTTTGCTTTAGAATAAGAGGTGGCTTGCACCCTTTTAGGTAATAATGTGAACTATTTTTTCTTAGATATGCATTATTATCAGAAAAAGTCTCATTATAAGATATTACTTATAGAAAAGAAGCACATTTGTGAAAAGTGGAAAACTTCTTTTTTTCTTTTTTCTTTCCTTAGGCCAAACCTGTCTAAGGGTCACTCCTGGCACTGCTTGGGGGACCATTCATGCAGTACACAGGATAAAAGTTGGGCCTCCAGCATTCAAAGCAAGTGCTCAGCTTCTGAACTATCTCTGATCCAGGAGAGCTTAGTTTAGAGAAACATACAGAGCTAGAAAAATAGTACAGCAGGCGGGTTGCTTACCTAGCAAGAAGCTAACCTGAATTTGATTCCCTGCACGGCCAAAAGTGATTCCTGAGCACAGAGCCAGGAATAAGCCCTGAGCACTGCCAAGTGTAGCTCATAATCCAAAAAATTAATTAATAAGAGTATATGTGTGTATATAAATATTATATATTATTATATTACTATATAATATTATATAGAATAATTATAGAATAATATATAAATTTATATGTATATTATATAATATGTATGTTATATTTAAATATATAAATATATAATGTTATGTGATATTATTATATATAAATATAATATATAATTATAATTGTGGGCTGGAGAGATAGCATGGAGGTAAGGTGTTTGCCTTGCATGCAGAAGGTCGATGGTTCAAATCCCGGCATCCCATATGGTCCCCGAGCCTGCTAGGAGCGATTTCTGAGCCTAGAGCCAGGACTAACCCCTGAGCGCTGCTTGCTGTGACCCAAAAACCAAAAAAAAAATTATATAATTGTTATATATGTAATTATAATTATATATACATAAAACAGATCATTTGTGGGGCAGGAGAGATAGCCCAGCGGTAGGGCATTTACCTTGCACGCAACTGATCCCAGGACAGACTGTGATTCGAATCTCGTCATCCCATATGATCCCCCGAGTCTGCCAGGAGCGATTTCTTAGTGCAGAGCCAGGAGTAATCCCTGAGCGCCACTGGGTATGACCTAAAAACCAAAAAAAAAGATCATCTGATTTGTCTTCTAAGAATGAGTTGATATTGAGGAAAGCTGGAAAACACTTTTTTTTGTGTGTGTGTCTATACTGATACATCCAGGCATACCTTTGAATAACTAAGTGAATTTCGTGGAATCATTTAATTAAAAGCCTTGACTCAGTTTGACAGCTGTAATATAAATTTTACTTAATGTCAATAGCCATAAAGAATAAGAATCTGAAGTAGTGCCTTAAGGAAGTCGGTTGTTTTTTTTTTTTTTTTTTTTTTTTGGATTTTTGGGTCACACCCGGCGGTGCTCAGGGGTTACTCCTGGCTGTCTGCTCAGAAATAGCTCCTGGCAGGCACGGGGGACCATATGGGACACCCGGATTCAAACCAACCACCTTTGGTCCTGGATCGGCTGCTTGCAAGGCAAACACCGCTGTGCTATCTCTCCGGGCCCAGAAGTTGGTTGTTTTTAGGTTGAATTGTACATGTGCCTCTGGTGGAAAGACTTGCTATATCCTTTAAGTTGTTTTAAAATTCTTCTCTTCCAACCCCTAAAATATGTTTTCACTTATTCTTCAAAGTTAACTCTAGAATGTTACCGCAGCTTTATAAGTAAGGAATGTTTATTCACGATTAACAAGGGATACTTCATTCAAATGCAAATGTTGATTCTTAAATGTTTGGATATTTATGGAATTAATTGAAAAGTAAGCAAAAATGGAACAAAGTTTGAGGCGTGTAATTCATACCTAATCAGTTAATAGTATATACTAGATGGAACCATACACAGACAGATCTTCTTTTTATTGCGGTTTAAAAAAATACACAGGAAAAACTGAGTCATGAATGAATTCTTATTATGCTCTGTACTTATTTAACCTAGTTTATATAAATTGAACCACATGTTTAAATTTAAAAGGACTCGAATGTTTATTAATACATTAAATACATTGGATTTAATGCAGGCTTGTTGGGTAATCTCTGAAAGCATGATTCTCTTTTCAAGCAGAATGGAAATGTATAGATGTGTAATTTTCATAGCTTTATTTTTCTTTTCAGATCTGTATTGAAAGATGTCTCGAGAGAGGAAAGAGTAGTGGTAGGAGTGATGACAACAGAGAGAGCTTGGAAAAGAGGTACTGTGCAATGTTTACACGTAGCCATTCCAAACTGAGTGTGAAACTTGAGTAACATTAAATAAATAACTGCCTCATTTGGGCTCAGAAAAAAAGGAAATGTCATGTTTAAGCCTATCAGTGACTTTTTGTAAAAAGATGATAAGGGGCTCAATTGGGTCATATCTACTCTTGTCCTCTGAGCTTAGGGGATGCTTAGAACTTTGCAATATTGTTTTCTTTTGCAGAATTCAGACTTATCTTGAATCAACAAGACCAATTATTGATTTATATGAAGAAATGGGGAAAGTCAAGAAGATAGATGCTTCTAAATCTGTTGATGAAGTGAGTATTTCTAGCCTGCCTAAAGTATTTCAGGTAAAAACGCATATTTTGGGAGGAGCTTGGCAAGGAAAATGAAATACTTTGGAAAATAAGGTGTTTTGGTATATTTTCCAAATTTCTGGTAACTAAAATGAAAATTTGACATTTTACTTCTTTGAATAGAAATTAAAAAATATTTTACAGCTTCAGAATTTCTCTTAAGAAGTAGATAGCTTAGAGTCCAGAGAAATAGGAAAGCAGATAAGGTACTACTTACCTAGCACAGGGCAGACCCAGGTTCAATCTCTGGCACTCCATCTGGTCCCCCAAGTCTCCTAGGAGTGACCCCTAAGTACAGAGCCAGGAGTATGTCCCAAGTCTAGCTCCAAAAGGAAAAAAAAAGGTATTTGGTTTATTAATGTTCTATTTTGAGGGGCAAGGAAGGGGTGGAGAGGGCAGTGTATGGGCTACACCCTGTAGAGCTTAGGGACTCTTCCTGGTCCTGTGTTCAGGTATAACCCTTTATGGTACTCTGGAGAACCATATGTGGTGCTAAGGATCAAAATGGTTAGGTGAATGTAAGGCAAGCGCCCTTAACTCTATACTATCCAATTTACAGATCTTTTCTCAAGCATTAGAAAATTGATATTTTGGGAGTTCTGATTTTATTGAAAATCTCTAACATAAATGGCAAGTTAACTAGCTCAAAAATCTTAGGCTGTTTGTATCTCTTCTATTACAGAACACAACGCTTTATAGGTGCAGACACACAGCAATTTCCCTTTGTTGCAAACTCTCAGTGCCCAGAAGATAGTTATAATTTTTCTTAATTCACCTAACCACCTTTTCTTTAAATTTTTTTGTTGGTTTTTGGGCTACAGCCAACAGTGTTCTGAGGCTACTCCTGCCTCTGTGCTCAGAAATCACTCCTGGCAGGCTCGGGGGACCATGTGGAATATGGGGATTGAACCTGGGTCAGTCCTGGGTCAGCCAAGTACAAGGCAAACTCCCTACCTGCCATGCTATTGCTTCGGACCCAAATTTTTTGTTTTTGATTTTGGACCACACTTGATGGTGCTTAAGGGTTACTCCTGGCTCTGCACTCAGGAATCAACATCTGGCAAGATTGGGGGGCTATATGAGATTCCAGGGATTGAACCCAGATGGGCAATCTGGCAGATAAACACCCTACCCTCTGTACTATCTCTCTGGCCCCTCATCTTTTTTTCAGTACCTTAATCAGAGGTTCCCAAACTTAACTTGGCTCACCACCCACTTTGCCCCAGAAATTTATCTTCTCTAAGCAAACAAAAAGTGCTCCCTCTCAATTTCTCCCAAGTTTGCTATTCCCTACTAAGTTATTCTAGCTGTACCCTAACTTGAGAGCGCAGTATTGCCCACTTAGGGAAACACTGCTTATGACTTTGCATCATTGTTATAATTTCATCCTTTTTTTTGTAAGGGGGGGATGGGTTACACTTGGTAGTACTCAGCAGTTATTCCTGGCTCTGCACTCAGAAATAGCTCCTAAAAAAAATAAATAATTGCTCCTGGCAGGCTCGGGGCCCAGATGGGATGCTGGGATTCGAACCACCGTCCGTTCAGGGTTGGCCGCTTGGAAGTCAAATGCCCTTCTTCTGTGCTATCTCTTCGGCCCCCTAATTTTATTTTTTTAAAGTTTACAGAAGTAGAAAACTGAAAACTTAAGTATTTTAGAATCAGAATTAGAAAGAAAAGCCATTTCAGTTTGCATTTGATCAGATTATGGTTGCCTATCAAGGTTTTTATTTTGTTTGTGTTAAAGACACTAATAAAATTGGGACTAGAGAGATAGTACTGCGAGTAGTGCTCTTGTCTTGCATGCAGCCTAATCCAGGTTCCAGGAGTAATCCCTGAGTTCAGAGCCGGGTGTAAACCATGAGCCACCACTGTGAATGACCCCAAAACCAAAATAAATAAATAAATAAATAAAGATAAAAGTAAAAACATGAATAAAATTGAATCCAATGTTATAATTTTATATGCATTTATGGCATTTTTCTTTCTTTTTTTTGGATTTTGGGTCACACCCAGCAGCACTCAGGGTTACTCCTGGCTCTGTGCTCAGAAATAACTCCTGGCAGGCTCAGGGGACCATATAGGATGCCGGGATTCGAACCACTGTCCTTCTGCATGCAAGGCAAACACCCTACCTCTATGCTATCTCTCCGGCAGCATTTTGCTTTCTAAAGTAATTTTGGTTAGATTAAAATAGTAAGCATTTTAATTATATATTTTGATAATTAATATAAAAGTGACTGACTTGGGCTAGAGTGATGGCACAGTGGTAGGGCATTTGCCTTGCATGCAGCCAACCTGGGACAGACCTGAATTTGATCCCTGACATCCCCTATGGTCCTCCAAGCCTGCCAGGATCGATTTCTGTACACAGAGCCAGGAGAAACCCCTGAGTGCCCTCTGGGTGTGGCCCCCCCCCAAAAAAAAAACAAAACAAAAAAAAGTGACTGTTATTTTTAATTAAGGTAACATTTGTTTATACATTATATCAGTTTCAGATTTATAGCATAATTTGGTATGTTTAGGTACTGTAGCATTTAATCAAAAGGCTACTTTCCATCTATAACCATACAATTATCCTGGTGTCCATTTTGTCCTTCCTTCACCCCTACCTCCTCTCCTCCCTTCTGGTATAAAAGCAATTCTTTTTAAAAGAAATTAACTATATAATATTTTAATAATACCCAGTTCAATAATTATTATTATCTGTTTTTGTTTATAGGTTTTTGATGAAGTTGTGAAGATTTTTGACAAAGAAGGCTAAATCTAAATACAAAAGAAGTATAGAAATCATGCTTGAATATTGCTTTGATAGCTGCTATTACAACCCTTTCCTAAGGCAATTTTAATCTTTCATAATTACATCTCAGTTATCAGTGGGAAAATATGTACTTAAGGAAAATTACGTTCTTGTTCTTTTTATTTTGTCCCTGGGGTAAGACAGTGAACTTTATCTTAGCAATGGTGCTCACAAAACAAAGAAGGATATTACTTAGTTCTTTGTTTTCATCCAAAAAGAATGTCCCTGTTATAGGTTGTGCCTTCTGTGAGCAGTTTTTAGTATGTGTATGCATCCCTCTAGTAATTGCGACTAGAATTAAGGATTCCCCTTTTTCCTTGCAGGTTTTAAATTTCCATCCTGTTAAGTGAATTTGTGGACCAAATTCCAAAGAAAGGTTTTATGTAGTCAGTTCTTACACTGTATGTTTGGTAAACAAATGTAGAAACTGATTCCTAGACATCTTTTAGTATTTATAAAACAACTGACTCTTTCCATAGAAAGATAAGAACATTAGGCATTGTTTTATCACAGAGTTGTGGGATGTGGCATATTCTTTGCTTCCCAGGGCTTGGCATGGGACTTCAGAGGTTCAGAGCCTGGCAGACTTTTTAGCTTAATACTGACATAAATCTGAGGGTAAGGTGCAAAGAGACTTCTTATGATATGTAGTCCTTCTGCTCATATGTAGTGTTATTTATGATTAGGCTGATCAACAAAAAATTTTCGCAGGGGAACCTTGAAAAGCATGTACTAGATTTATGCTAAAATAATTCACTTAGTGTTTTTGATAACACTTGTTTTTTTGTTTGTTTTCTAGATTGAATAGATAATTCATAAAAAGAAATTTAATGGTTAAGTTTCCCTTTATGTTTTATTTTCTTGAATAGTAATTTTTCAGTTATTTGTTTAATAAGATTTTAAAATCATTGCACTTTGGTAAAAAAATAAATATATCTTATAAATGTTTGATTCCCTTCCTGGCTACTTTTATTCATTAACTTCTTGTGGGGGGCATCATGTTAAAGGTATAAATTAAAAAAAAAAAGACTATTGAGTTCAAAGTAATTTTCTCAAATCTGCCTTTAAAAATCTTTGAGAAATTTGATTCTCCTTTTTTTTTTTCTGTCATTACTAATGCAAAATGGGACACAACATTCTTAATCTGAGATTAAAATACACTCATTTTTAGCACTTAGCTCTCTTTGGTACACAGGGTTAAATTAGGCAGGAAATTTTATCTTTGTGTAGTGAGATTTTATATTTGAAGTCACTGGGGATGGTGAGAATGTTTTATGAATGTTGTAATGATCTGTTTGTTTCAGTATATGCTATGAAATTCACTCATTAATGGTAAATTTTTCAACATGCCTGCCATTGGAGGACAAAGTATCCATAAATACTGTAATATACTAAAATTTGTATGGAGAGTTTTTTGAAAGAGATTGTAATGAATTCTTACCTAAGTAATTCAGTCCAGCTAATACAAAAAGACTGTACCGATTGTTTATTTAAAGAACTATAGTCTGAAGTAAGGGTAAAGAGTGAGGTTTTTAAAAGTATTCCTACTCATATAAGTGAAGAAATCCATCAGGAAGAGATCTAAATATTTATATTGAAATTGTAAAGCAGCATTTTGGTTGTTAGAAGACTGCTGAGTCTAGGTGCTTTGTTTTCTTTCATCAAGTATCTCTGTGGCCTTTGAGAACAGAGTATAAGAAACATAGTCATTACAAAATTATGAGGTTTTGCTTTTTGTTTGCTTCTTAAGTAGAAAAACATGTTGGCAACTCTTTGGAGTTGATTGCAATAAATCTGTCTCCACTAGTTTAGTTATTCTGTTTGTTAAAGATACAGTCACAGGAAGATTTTGACATTCTTGAAAGATTCCAGTGGAAACCTTGCCTTTTTTTTTTTTTTTTTAATTAACGTCATTTCCATTCAGTGTGTTGGATGTGTAATAATTATTCAGTAAATAATCCCAATAAACTTTGTGTTCTAGTCTTTGCTGTTTGCTGGTTTAGATTTATGTTCTCTGAAGCCTACTGAAGAGCAAGAAATATCAGATTTAATATAATAAAAAGGTCTTTGCACAGCAACAGCAGAGTTCAAGATCCAGGAGAATTTTCTGCTCTGTGTGTTATGTTTGTGCATCTTGAATGAAGCAGAAAGCATAAGTTTCTCCCAGTCCTTCAAGAAATGATCTGGGTTGAGGCATGAGCAGCCTACAGCTTCAGCTGCTTGCTTCTTTGAAGGGAAGTGAGCAGGAGGCTGTGTGTCAGGAGATACTTTCTTGGGTTCTGGCTTTGTCCATAGAATCTCACTGCATGTGCAAGCTCTTGCTTGGGAACATAGCAGCTGGGATGGGATGGCCTCAGCCATGACAACAGCAGCAGTGAGAGTAGTGGGGAAGTAGAGAAGTAAATAAGAAGAAATGCTCTTAAATAATGTCTCTAGAGCAGGGGTCCTCAAACTTTTTAGACAGGAGGCCAGTTCACTGTCCCTCAGACCATTGGAGGGTCTGACTATAGTAAAAACAAAACTTATGAACCAATTCTTATGCACACTGCATATATCTTATTTTGCAAAGAAGAAACAAAACAGATACAAATACAATATGTGGCCCATGGACCATAGTTTGAGGACCACTGCTCTAGAGCATTAAAATATTTCCCTTGGAAGATCCTACTTAGGAATGATGGTGATAAAAGCATATTAAAAGTTTATGGCGGGGCCAGAGAGATAGCATGGAGGTAAGGCGTTTGCCTTGCGTGCAGAAAGTCGGTGGTTCGAATCCCGGCATCCCCTATGGTCCCCCGAGCCTGCCAGGAGCAATTTCTGAGCCTGTAGCCAGGAGTGACCCCTGAGTGCTGCTGGGTGTGACCCAAAAAAACAAAATAAAAAGTATATTGATTTAGGAGCTAGAGCAATAATATAATCGTACAGCACTTGACTTGCATATGGTCAATTTGTGTTCAGTTCTTGGCATTACATATGCTTCCCCAAACCCCACCGTGAGTTATCTCTGACCACAGAGCCAGGAGTAAACTCGGCACCATCAAGGTGGCCCCAAAAAGAAGGAATAAAAGGCATATTGGTGTAGACTGTTGCGAAGTTGACCTGTTTTTGTCTGGAGGACTTTAAGGTGGTCATTTTATTTTAAATATACAGTAAAAAGACTGATATTAATAAAATATCGTAAGGTCTTAAAATGTCTTAAAAAGAGAATAAAGAAATACAACAAAGACCTCAAAAATATCCTATCTACAAATCTCAAAGGTTAGAATTACCTTGTAGAACTCTAGAATGTGGTAAAGCACATTGCCTCATATTTGTGAGACCCTGGCCTTGATCCCCAGTACCACACACCCATGAAGCTGCTAGGGCTGAAATTGTTTCCCTCTCATACCCAGAGCTTTATGACTGATATTTAGGGGAATGAAAGAAATCCTCTGAAGATCACAATTGGAACCCAAAATTCAGACATGTAATGTGTAGTTATGGCTAAATGTTACCCCCCCCAAATGATTAATGATTCACAAAAATGTCTATCCTGTGCAACATTATGAAAGAGACCTAATATATTTATATAAATGTAGATTTTTATATTTATATGAATATAGATAATAGCTATATAGATACAAATAATATATAAATATAGAAATAAATATGGTCTTCTAAGCACCACCAGGCTCACTCCTGAACACAGCCAGAAATAGCCCCTGAGCTCTGGTGGGTGTGGCCTACAACCCCTACCCCCAAGAAAATAGATTTGTAGATCAGTAGAATGGAATTGATTTAAAAGAAACCAGATACAAAAGCCAAGAAATAAACCTACATATATATATATATATATATATATATATATATATATATATATATATATATATATATATATATATATACACACACAACTATAGTAAATGAGTCATGACCATACAAAGGGGGAGGAAAACCTCTCAACAAATGGAGCTGGGAAAGCCCGTAGCCACTTGCAAAGGAATGAAACTAGATCACTCTTTAATCCCGGATACAAAAGTAAAGACAGAAAAGCATTAAAGACCACAGTATAAGACACAAAACTACCATCTACACAGGAGTTAACAAGGGGGAACATTCCTTGACATCAGTGTTAGGTTTTGGGGGGCTTGACCCCCAACCACAGGAAAATAAAAGCAGATTTAAACAAATGGGACACTAAATTGAAAAACTTTTGTACTATAATATATATATATATAAAATGTGTGTATATATATGTATATATATACATATATATGTATGTATATATATATATATATATATATATATATATACTTAAAAGAAAAGACAGGACCAGAGAAATGAGTACATGCAAAGCATTTGTATGGGGGAGGCTCAGGTTTGATTCCTTGAGCATCCCAGAGAGTGATCCTTGTGCCCAGAGCCAGGATTAGCCCCAAATATCACTGAGTATGGCCCAAAAAACATACTCCTGGCTCTGTGCTCAGGAATCACTCTTGGCTGCCTGGGGGGGGGGGGGGAATCATATGGGATACCTATTGAATGTCTGCTGAATAACTTTTCAGTGCCTATTAATCCTGTGTCAGCTGCATGCAAAAGTATCTGCCATTCTAGCTAGACCCCCAAACAACACCCAAAACAAAGATACAATAATGAATGAGAAAGAATATGTATTCTTTCCTGAAGGGTTAATATATGTGGTATATAAAGAACTCATACAAGTCAACAACCCAAACTAGGGACATAGCATAAAATGGAAGGAAATCAAAGAGATCGTCAGAATCAAAATAAACCAAAAGGAAAAAAAGTATTGGATGTTTTCATTTGTGTACAATATCAAGATATAAAACCAATGATCCAACAAAACAAAATAAAAATAAATCAATGGTCACTGTCTACAAAACTAGGGTGAACTAAGGTGAAGAGGGTGGGGAATGAGGAAAGGTGTGGTTTAATTTTTTTTTAAAAAAAGGCAACAGGGGCTGGAGAGAAAGTACAGCAGTTAAGGTGATTTCCTTGCACATGGCCAACCTTAGTTCAATCCCTAACACCCCATAAGGTCCCCGGAGCCCTGCCAGGATTGATTCCTGAGTGCAGAGCCAGGAGTAAGCTCTGATCACTTGCCAATGTTGCCTCCACACAAAAAAAGCAGGAGCCAGATCTGGTAAAGCCCAGAGGTTTGTGCTCCAGCATGTCAGTTCCTGACTCATAACCATCTAGCTGTATGGATTGTGGGATAATTGCCTAAGAATGTAGGGCCTGAGTTAATCATGCATAAAACATAAAAAGTCACCATCCCAACCTCTTCACAGAGAAACAAAATGACATGTCAAAAGTAAACACATTTAGCAACATCAAAAGAATTACAGAGATGGAACATGGGGAAGAAACCACTAGACTTGAGTTTACTCAGCCAGCAGCTTATGATCAGGAGTTGTGTTCTGCTGGCTGTATTATCCCTTTCTCTAATATATCTGCCTTATAGATATAACCAATTTTTAATGAATCGCCAACTTTTGGGGAGCAATACCATTGTTTTAGTGCCACTGTCATGTCCAGTAATGAGAGACATTAGTTAAGGAAAATATATATGGCCCATAACAAACTTCTCTCAGTCGCAGGGTCAGCATCTCTGAAATTTGGCTTGTCAGAGTAACCAGTTAGTTCAACTGATTCGTTGAATCTTTGGCTGAATGTAACTAGATGTAATAACGCTGCCTGTGTGCCTCTAGCTGGTATAGGATCTGCCTATGCTTCAGCCTATAAAAGAATGACTACAAATTAAGCAGCTACTTTTATTTGATTAAGTTTTTGTTTGGGGGCCACACCTGGCTATGCTCTGTGTCTACTTCTGGTTCTGCACTCAGGAATCACTACTGGCAGTGCTCAGGGGACCATATGGGATGCTGGGGATCAAACTCGGGTTGGCTGCATGCAAGGTAAGTGCCCTTATTCATTGTACTATCTCTCCAACCTTCAACAGCTACTTTTAAAAGTCAGAATACAAGTTAAACTTTGATGCACCCACAAAATTCCTCAAAAACACAAGTTAAAATAAGCACAGATAGGTGGTAGTCACATTCCTGAAACCCACTTTCATAAACAATACCCAATGAAAGGAGTAGGGACAGATGAAGTTTAGAATTAAATAATGTTTAATGGGAGAGCTTTTGGGTCACATAAATAAATTCCTACAGGAACCATCCTGCTCACAAACCCACTGAACTGCTTCTCTGTACAAATACTTTCACCAAACTCTCATCCAGTACCGTCTAGTTTCCGAATCTCCTATCATCTCACAGAAGAAGCCACCTTAACTCATTCTAAGTCTTTTGGGGGAAGGCAGTGGTGATCCCACCTGATTTTTACACAGGAATTGCTCCCATTGTCATCTCTTCACCCAACATGCAAGCCTACACTCAGTCTGTTGAGCTGTCTCTCCAATTCCTCTCTTCCAATTCTTGAGCCTTCTTTCCGTGTACAATTTGATCTGCACCGAAATCTTGGTCATGAACAGAGGAAGACAAATCTGCATCCGTGACTCCTACTAACCTGACAGTCTTTCAAAAGCCAATCCATGGTGGAGGCATTTTAGTGTAGTTGTTTTAATTGCATACGTTTGACTTATTCTCAAAAGTAGCTATTGAGGGCCCGGAGAGATAGCACAGCGGCATTTGCCTTGCAAGCAGCCGATCCAGGACCAAAAGTGGTTGGTTCAAATCCCGGTGTCCCATATGGTCCTCCGTGCCTGCCAGGAGCTATTTCTGAGCAGACATCCAGGAGTAACCCCTGAGCACCACTGGTATGGCCCAAAAACCAAAAAAAAAAAAAAAAAAAAAAAGAAAAAAAAAGTAGCTATTGAACTTTGGCATCCCACCCAATAATACAAAAAATAATGTACTCATCTTGATCATTATTGTTTTCGAAAAAGGTTATGCCTTGTATACAAAAATGTTTTGTAGAAACAACAATCAAGGCCAGGGTGATAGCATAGCGGTAGGGCCTTTGCCTTGAATGTGGCCAACCCCAGACAGACCATGGTTTGATTCCCAGCATCCCATATGGTCCCCTAAGCCTGCCAGGAGCGATTTCTGAGCTCAGAGCCAGGGGTAACCCTGAGTGCTGCCGCCAGGTAGCCCAAAAACTAAAAAAACAAAAAACAAACAAAAAGCCCCAACAATGGGGCTGGAGAGATAGCATGGAGGTATGGCATTTGCCTTGCATGCAGAAGGATGGTGGTTCAAATCCAGGCATATCATATGGTCCCCCAAGCCTGCCAGGAGCAATTTCTGAGCCTAGAGCCAGGATTAACCCCCGAGTGCTGCTTGGTGTGACCCAAAAAAAAAAAAAAAACAAACAAAACAAAACAAAACAGCAACAACAACAAACCAAAAATGTAACAATTGTTTTCTATTTCACAAGTGTGTGTGTTGTGCCCAAGGGCTACTTCTGGTTCTGTGCTCAGAGATCTCTTCTCAGGAAAACCAAGTGACCTCACTCCTTTTCTCTCTCTGTCTCTGTCTCTCTCATCTTTATCATGACCATAGTCTGCTAACATTCTAGAGGCTTTTTCAAAGCCACTGTGAAGATGTCTATGAAAAAAATAATAAAACAACTTTGTGTCTCTGAGTTTTGCTGAACCAGTTGCTGAACTATCATGTTCTTCCCCTCTGGCCCTGGCTCATCCAGCCTGAAAGGTATCTGAAAGGAATTGTCCTCACAGAATCATTGGGCATTATAAACTGGAGAGAAACTTCCTCAATGCAGCTTTAGCCTGCTTTGTTAGTTTCCCCTTCATGTCAAAGACTCTTCTTCCACAAGTCTTTTAAAATGTAGGTAAGAGAATTCTCAAAGTTGGTGCATGTGGCTTTTCAAATTTTCACTTTCTTTAAAATTTGTTTAAGTTTAGAGACTCTATCCAGTGCTGCTCAATGTCTACTTCCAGCTCTGTTCTTGGATCCAGGCAGTGCCAGAGATGAAACCTGGGTTTACCATGTGTAAAGCTCTGTGCTAGTCCTCAAACTATGTCTCTGGATTTCTTTGTTAAAATGCGGCTACCTGGAACCAGAGAGATGGTATAGCGGGTAGGGCACTTGCCTTGCACAGTTGATTGGATTTGATCTACTGCATCACATATGATCCTCAAGCTCCACCAGGAATGAGGTTGCTGTGAGTGCAGCCTCTCCCTACCCAATTGCATTTCCCTAAGTAAATGAGAAACGCAGCTACTTTAAAGCAGCCAATTACTTTCTGTGTGGTTCCTCTGTGTGTAAAGCTTGGGTGGGCGAATTATCTACCAGCGGGGGTTATGATATCCCTTTGCTGATGCTTTGCCTCTGGATTATTAGAGTGTCAAAAGTCAGTGTTTGGAAGTTACATAACATCATTCATCATTAAACACACAATTTTCAACACCTGGGATGTGGCTTAAGTGGTAGAACATGTACTTTGCATGTATAAGGCTTCGGGCTTGATCCCAACACTGCACAAGAACTACCACGTGTGTCCCTCACAACAACCATGAAAACAACAAACAAGTAATATGTTCTGTCCACAGAAGCCAGGAAGAAAAGCTCAGGAACATCATGAAAATCTGCCATGCTGTAAGAACCCCTATATTGAACAAGGACCCTAATTCTATCCCCGTTCTCCTGGGGTTCTCTCAGTGCCTGGCTTAGGTACATAACAAAGTTTTCTGAGGTCAAGCTGCCAGGGTCAGATGAAGTAAAATTTGGGCTGCAGGAGAGGAACAGCATATTCCAAAAAGAAAAACAGTACAAGCAAACGGAAAGATAGTGGGAATGAGTGAGGAGAGTGCAATCACATCAATGGACTGACAAGGCAGGATCAAAGGAGACAAGGCTGGAGGAGCTGAATGGACATGGCTTTAATAACAGGAAAAGGGACACGGGTCCAGGCTGAAGGTCCATAACTAGAGTGGCTGAGCCCAGTTGACAATTGCTTTTTGGAGCTTGCTGTCCTCCTGCTGCCCTTTCTCCCCTCTCCCCTCCTTTCTCTGTCTCACTGTATGCAGTCTCTTCTGTTCTATTCTCAACCCATAATGGTTTTTCCATCTCACTAGGGACAGTTATCAAACCATCACTGAGTGGGCCAGGGCTGGGGCTGGGCCCACGGCCGGCTCAAGCAAGCTGGGAAGTGAAGGTGACTCCCAGCAACGAGCAGCCCACAGAGCTGTGTCTGTTATTTAAGAAAAGTTTATGGGTTTTCGGCTAATTGCAAAAATACATAATGGATGCTTTTCGCATCTGCTAGTTATTCTGAAACAGGCTTGCATCCAAGAGCAAACTTTAAACAAACAATAAGATTATGAAGTTTAACTATTTCAATGTGTAACAGAAAAGAAATCCAGAACCCCGAAAGTTTCACTGACATACATGCACCTAGACACAAGCAATTATACTGACGTACATACAAAGAGATGTACACTATGGTCCCAATGCACACAAGGGAATGCTTCGTACTAGCAGTTATTACATGCATGTCCAGCTCATGCACATGAGCCTAATTACTAGCACCAATACACATAGCCTCAGACATATACAAATATATCTCATACACCTCATATACATGTATACCTCACTACAAGTGGGCAACACATACATCCAACCCTAGGTACAGATGCAGTTACACAAATAATCTTTACCACAATGTTGCATTCATATAAATCATCTTTACTTTTAAGTTCACCCCAAATTGCACTCTCCAGGTACGTAAGCAACCAGCTAGGCTGAGAAAGTCTCTGGGTGGTATCAGATGTAATTATTTAATGTTGCCACTAAGGGGCGCCCAGGATCCATCCCGCCTCCACCTTACATTGCCAGTCAGTGTGTGTTTTGGAAACTACAAACCTGCACAGAGAATCCCCTTGCTCTTAGGTCTAATCCTATAGCATCTTCTTCTTTCTCTTCTTCCCTAGTCTTAAGTCACTTAACCAAGCCCAGCCCCACATCCATTCCTCTCCCTAGTAAAAGGCATTTTAAAGCCCCCTCGTGCCCTTCTGTGTTTACCCCTTTGAGGACTGTCTGTGCTTCTTAGGAGCAGCTATAGAAATCCTACTTATTTCTCACCTTTTCAGTTTCTCCCAGTAAAGAATTAACAATTGCATGAATTGGTTCATGCCCAGCTCAGCACCAGCTGGAGACACCACTCACCTACCTTCCAGCTTTCCTTCTGTTTTTTTTCTGAGACAAATCTCAGCTTGAACACATGGCAAAAGCAGACAGATCTAAAGTACCATGAAGCCAACTCCTTTTCAATGACTGACAGCCCTTCTCACTTGTTTTTTGACTTCTAGAAAAAGTCTTTTTCCCAATAAACATTCTTGGAGATCTTTTCTCCATCCCAGGAGCTTTGAATACCAGATTTCTGTCCTTTCAATGAGTGAGTCATGTGATAAGGGCACGGAGCAATCTAAAGTGAGGTATCAATAGCACAGCAAAGTGAATGGGCATAGGAAGGTGTGATGAACATTCTGGAGAAACCAGGCAAGGTGTGAGGGAATATATACAAGAGGGAGAACTAGGCAACCTCACGATCCTGGTGAGGACAATCTGTTCCACAGTTCTTTTCACCATACGTGACTGTCCATGACTGCAGATCCCAGAGGCAGTTTTATCCAGGTCTGGCTGCCACAGTCTGAGGCTGTAACCATTAAGCCAGACATAAACAGGAGATGGAGCATCCAGGTGCATGTTTTCGATGCAGCATGATCCAACACCATAAACTTGTCACATGTTTCCAGCCTGGGCAGTGTGGTGATTGTGTTATTTGCTCACAGCATCACCAGCTGAAGTGCAGGGAAGTTCGGGAAATAGCAGTCCGAGCTCTGCCCAAGTCTCAAAATGGCTTCTGCCCAGCTCATTTATACTCTTAGCAGAACTCAGTCAGGTCCTGGGGCTGGTGACTGAGGCTTCCAGTGGTGCTGATGGTGGAGCACTCTCACCCCTGGAGTAACTCCAGGTCCTCTATTTCTAAGTGGAATTTTCCTCAGCTTCCAAACTCTGGCTTCCTCTTCTAGCTCCTGCAGACATTAAAGTCTGTGATGCTTTGTTTCTAGGAACATCCTAAAATGAGTGATTATGTTGGATTTCATTTCTCTGGGGCTTTTCTTTTCTCTGCATTCCTGTTTTTATCTTTCCCTCATGTTTTTCCAGAATCTTTCATGCAATCTCCTCCTCTTCTCAGACACCTCTCTAGGTACTCTAACTTACTCTGATCTCCTCTTCTGGAGTTCAAGATGGCTCAACTTCTTCTCGGTTTTTATTTCATTTTATTTTATTTTCCTGAACTCCCTGTTTTCCTCTTTCTTGGTCTATTTCCATGCTTGTCTATAACTGGCCCTTCAACCTCAGTAACTACCTAGTGAAGGGAGCCCAGGGCAGAAACATCTAGACTTTTCTATAATTGATAGTTCAGTTAATGGAAAATTCTTAAATAGAAAATTGTTGTGGAATAACTCCTAGAAGTGTGTGTGTATATATATAATATATATGCATATGTATACATATATATAAACTTTATAGATAGTATTTTCAAGTTAAGAAAGTAATAGAGGGGGCCGGGCGGTGGCGCTGGAGGTAAGATGCCTGCCTTGCCTGCGCTAGCCTAGGACGGACCGCAGTTCGATCCCCCGGCATCCCATATGGTCCCCCAAGAAGCCAGGAGCAACTTCTGAGCGCATAGCCAGGAGTAACCCCTGAGCGTCACCGGGTGTGGCCCAAAAACCAAAAAAAAAAAAAAAAAAAAAGAAAGTAATAGAGAGTAAAACAAAAAGAAAAAGATTTATAAAAATAATTTAAAAATACTAGATATAGGCTTTTCTGCCTAAGACAGCCAAGAAGATGCCATTGAACACAATCTCCAGGGCCCAAACCTGAAGAGACATTATAAAAGACTGATGCCTTGCTCCCTGTCTGCTTTTCTGCCCAAGACAGCCAGAAGACACTATCACATCTTATAACCCATGAACCCAGCACAGCACATAGTAAAAAACTACTATACAAGTGTTTCAATGGGGAAACAATGCATGACACACCACTCATAGAAAATGAAGATGACCTGAAAAGCCTCTTAGATAAGGAGTTTAGAGTATTAATATGGAGGATGCTCAAAAAACTCAAAGTAAGCATAGATCAATCTGAACAGACCATAATGACAGAACTTACAACTGAAATAAGAGATCTGAAAAACTCAGTATATGAAATGAATACCTCAGTGAGAAGCCTCTCCAAGGAGTAACAACAGCTGAGGACAGGGTCAGTGAGTCAGAGGATGAGACACAGAACAACTCCATACAGTAGAAGAGATTGGAAGAGAACCTTAAAGAAAATGATCAATAAATAATCTACTCAAAATGAAAATAGTAGTCTTTGATAAACTCAACAGAAACAACATAAAAATCATTGGAGTCCCAGAGACTCAGGAAGAGAATGTTAAGAAGAGTTGGAGGAAGTGTGAGGAGGAGGAAGAGGAGGAGGAGGAGGAGAAGAAGGAAAAGAAGAATAAAAAGAAAAAAGGAAGAAGAGGAAGGGAAAAAGTAGATGAGGAAGAAGAAATAGAAGAGAAAGAAGAGGAGAAAGAGGAAGAAAAGAAAAAGAAGACAAGAGGAAGAGGGCCAGAGATATAGAATGGAGGTAAGGCATTTTTGCATTGCATGCAGGACTGTGGTTCGAATCCTGGCATTCCATATTGTCCCCCAAGCCTGCCAGGAGCGTTTTCTGAGTGTAGAGCCAGGAGTAATTCCTGAGCGCTGCTGGGTGTGACCCCCTCCCCCCCCAAAAAAGAAAAGAGGAATAAAAGGGAGGAAGAGGAAGAAGAAAGTGAAGAAGAGGAGAAAGAAAAAGAAGAGGAAGAAGTAGAAGAGGAGGAGGGAGAAGAGGAAGAAGAGAAAGAGAAAAAAGAAAAAGGAGAAAAAGGAAAATGGATTGAAGATTTATTTATTTTTGTTTTTTTGTTTGTTTTGTTTTTGGGTCACACCCAGCAGCACTCAGGGGTTACTCCTAGCTCTAAGCTCAAAAATCACTCCTGACAGGCTTGGGGGACCATATGGGATGCCGGGATTTGAACTACCGTTCTTAGCATACAAGGCAAATGCCCCACCTCCATGCTATCTTTCTGGCCCCTGAAGATTTATTTTTAATTTCTTTTCTTATAATAGTGTCTTTGCTTAAGCACCATGATTATAAACATGTCTTTGGTTGGGTTTCAGTTAAAAAAAAAGTAAAATGGAAGAAAAAGTTCCTTAGCAAGTATATTTGTGAAAATTATTATATCGAGGCCTGTGAGGTGGTGCTAGAGGTAAGGTGTCTGCCTTGCAAGCGCTAGCCAAGGAAGGACCGAGGTTCGATCCCCCGGCATCCCATATGGTCCCCCCCAAGCCAGGGACAATTTTTGAGTGCTTAGCCAGGAGTAACCCCTGAGCATCAAATGGGTGTGGCTAAAAAAGAACAAAAACAAAAAAAAAGAAAATTATTGTATCTCCAATAAAGTTATTAGTACAATAAAAATACTAGATATAAATAAGATATAAATAAATACCACTACTACTAAATACTATAAGATATAAAAATGCTAGATATAAATAATAAGTAGTTAAATATCCAGGGAGCCAGAGAGATTTGTATAATGGTTAAGGCTCTTGCCTGTGACCATGTAGCTGAGCCTATTTTAATGGCCTCCTGAAAACTGCTGGGGGCCAGTTCTGAGCAAAGAGCTAGGACTAGACTCTGAGCACTGTAAGGTCTGGCCCCAAAAATCCAAAACAAGAAGCTAAAAAAAAATCCAAAAAATGGGATGGAAAAATAACTACTTTCATGCTAGAGGTCTGTATTAGGTTCCCAGCACTGCATATGCCTCAAGTACTACTAGGAGCAACCCCCAAGCACCAAGCTAGAAGCAACCTCTAACCATTACTGGGTAAAACCTAAAGGCAAAATAAAGCTAAAGAAGGAAAGCAATAAGAAGATGGAAAGAAGAAAGGAAAGATGGGGCCAGAGCAATAGCACAGCTGTAGAGTGTTTGCCTTGCACACAGCCAAAACAGGACGAATTCCAGTTCAAATCCCGGCATCCCACATGGTCCCCTGAGTCTGCCAGGAGCAACTTCTGAGCTTTGAGCCAGGAGTAATCCCTGAGCCCCGACAAGTGTGACCCACCCACCCCCCCCAAAAAAAAAAGAAAGAAGGAAAGAGAAAGGGAGAGAGATAGGAAGAAGGGAGGGAGGAAAAGGAAGGAAGGAAGGAAGGAAGGAAGGAGGGAGGGAGATAGGGAAGGAGGGAGATAGGGAAGGAGGGAGATAGGAAGGAGGGGGAGGGAAAGGAAGGAAGGAGAGAGGGAAGGGGAAGAAAGAGGGAGGGAGGGAGGGAATGGAGGGAAGGAAAGAAAAGGAGGGAATGAAGGGAAGGAAGGGGGAAGGAGGGAAGGAGGGAAATGAAGGAGGGAGGGAAAGAAGGAAGGAAGGAAGGAAGGAAGGAAGGAAGGAAGGAAGGAAGGAAGGAAGGAAGGAAGGAAGGAAGGAAGGAAGGAAGGAAGGAAGGAAGGAAGAAGGAAAAAAGGAAGGAGGGAGGGAGGAGAGGAAGGAAGATAGGAAGATAGGAAAGGAGGGAAGGAGGGGGAGGAAGGAAGGCAGGCAGGCAGGCAGGAAGGAAGGAAGGAAGGAAGGAGATCTAAAAGGAATGATAATCAGAATCACATCAAAATTCCCAGTAGCTACACTGGATTCTAAAATTCAGTGGAGAAATCTTCAAAATACTGAGAAAACGTATTTGGCTCAAGAGGTAGAGCACATTCTATATAAGTGGTAAAGAAAAAGAGCTCTCTCTTTTGCTATCTGGTTACTTTCCCTCATTTCCTCTGGTTATTTTTTCCACTCAGATTTTTATTTTATAAAAATAAAAAATAATGGGGCTGGAGAGATAGCACAGCGGTAGGGTGTTTGCCTTGCAAGCAGCAAATCCAGGACCAACGGTGGTTCAAATTCTGGCATCCCATATGGTTCCCTGTGCCTGCCAGGAGTGATTTCTGAGTAGAGAGCCAGAAGTAACCCCTGAGTGCTGCCAGGTGTGACCCAAAAACCAATAATAATAATAATATAATATACTATCAAACTACTTTGCCATTCTATGAAGACACAAAGGTGAATGGTTTGTTTGATTCTCTTTTGGTCCAGGATTATTTCTATGTCCTCTATGTTTGTTTTGTTTGTTCGTCTACCTGCTCTGTGATGTTCAGCTTTGTCCCTATGGACAAATTTGTCCCTATTTGTTCCACATATCCGCCCCCACTGCTTGCTTGGGAATTTGGGTTTTGTACTTCTGAACACTGTGTGTTACTATACTCTTTTTTTGGTTCCTCTAGATTCTACAGATGAATGAAATTATTCGGTATTTATCTTTCTCCCTCCTACTTAGATCACTTCCCATGAAACCCTCTGGTTCCATTCACATTGAGTGAGCAAACTGCAAGATATCTTTTCTCATTGCTGCATAGCAATTTTATATACTCTTTTTTATTAACCATCATTTTGGAAGACTCTTAAGGAAAAGGAGGTGAAACAAGCCATGAAGGTATCATTGCTGGTGAGGAGAACACATAAGCCAGTTCTCCCTGTCCTTCTGGGCCAGCAGATAGTGTGAGTGACCCCAGGAGACATAGAGGAAGACATTCTTTCTTTCTTTCTTTTTTTCTTTCTTTCTTTTTTTTTTCTTTTCTTTTTTTTTTTTTTTTTGATTTTTTGGGCCACACCCGTTTGATACTCAGGGGTCACTCCTGGCTAAGCGCTCAGAAATTGCCACCTGGCTTGGGGGGACCATATGGGATGCAAAGGATCCAAACCGCGTTCCTTCCTTGGCTAGCACTTGCAACGCAGAGAACACCTTACCTCTATCGCCACCTCACCCGGTCCCCAATACAATAATTTTCACAAATATACTTGCTTAGGAACTTTTTCTTCCATTTTCTTTCTCTTCCTTCCTTCCTTCCTTCCTTCCTTCCTTCCTTCCTTCCTTCCTTCCTTCCCTTCCTTCCTTCCTTCTTTCTTTCTTTCCTTCCTTTCTCCTTCCCTCCTTTTCTCCCTCCCTCCCCTCCCTCCCTCCCCTTTCTCCCTTCCTCCCCTCCCTCCTTTCTCCCTCCCCTCCCCTCCTTTCTCCCTCCCCTCCCCTCCTTCCTCCTTCCTTCTCCCTTCCTTCTCCTTCCTTCCTTCATTCTCCTTCCTCCTTCCTTCCTTATTCCTTTCTTTTCCTACCTTCCTTCTTCCTTCCTTCCTTACCCTTCCTTTCTTCTCCTTCCTTTCCTTTCTCTTCTTTCTTTCTTTCTTACTTTCTTTCTTTCTTTCTTTCTTTCTTTCTTCTCTTTCTCCCTTTCTACCTTTCTTCCTTTCTCCCTTCTCCCTCCCTCCTTCCTTCTTTCTCCTTCTTCTTTTTTTTTTTTTTTTTTTCTTTTTGGGTTTTTGGGCCACACCCAGCATTGCTCAGGGGTTACTCCTGGCTGTCTGCTCAGAAATAGCTCCTGGCAGGCACTGGGGGACCATATGGGACACCGGGATTCGAACCAACCACCCTTTGGTCCTGGATCGGCTGCTTGCAAGGCAAACGCATGCTGTGCTATCTCTCCGGGCCCTTTCTTTCTTTCCTTCTTTCCTTCTTTCTTTCCTTACTTTCTTTCTTTCTTTCTTTCTCTTCTTTCCTTTCTTTCTTTTCTTTCTTTCTTATCTTTCTTTCTTTCTTTCTTTCTCTTCTTTCTTTCTATTTTTCTTTTCTTTCTTTACCTTCCTTCCTTCCTTCCCCTTTCTTTCTTTCTTTCTTTCTTTCTTTCTTTCTTTCTTTCTTTCTTTCTTTCTTTCTTTCTTTCTTTCTTTCTTTCTTTCTTTCTTTCTTTCTTCTTTTTTTGACCACACCTAGTGGTGCTCAGGAGTCACTCTGGGCTCTGCTCTCAGGGAGCACTCCTGGCGCTGCTCAGGGAACCATATGCGATGTCAGAGATTGAACCTGAGTGTGCCACAAGCAAAGCGAACTCCCCTCCCACTGTGTTATTGCTCCGACTCGATTTTTCAAAAGAGGACATGGAGTCACTAGCTCAGAGTCACACAGCGAACAGTAACTGCAGACAGAAGCTCAGAAAAGTACCTAACTGCGCCCGTTTTGCCTACACACTGGAGAAAGACAAGTGCATACTGTGCTCTCTTCCTTCACAGTTTTTTGCTGTAAGGACTGGGACACACACTTGATTGAAGGGCTGCTCTCTCTTTGCAGTGCTCCCCCCCCCCCCCCGTGTCAGAGACTCCATTGCTCTTAGTCATGATGCCTATGCACACTTGGCTTGCTGACCACTGAAGATCAAATGTTTTGTTGCTGGAGTAGCATTTGGCATGTGGGGTAGTGTCAGGCATTGGACTTCAGGCCAGTAATCCTCAAACTATGGCCCGTTGGCCACATATTGTATTTGTTCTCGTTTTGTTTCTTCACTTCAAAATAAGCATATGCATGTGCGTAGGAATTTGTTCATAGTTTTGTTTTTACTATAGTCTGGCCCTCCAACAGTCTGAGGGACAATGAACTGGTCCCTGTTTAAAAATTTTGAGGACCACTGCTCCAGGCCTCACACAGGGCTGCGAGCACTTGCTCCTCTCCCCTCCCTGCTGACCCATACATCAGGACCTTTGAAGATATTGAATTGGGGGCAGACTTGTTAGGAAGCAATGGGCAGTTGACTTTCCTCCCCTATCCTGCTACCTTGGCTCCCTGCATTGAGAGGTGAGGAAGGAGTCAAGATGCTTTTGATTAACCAAGTAGGAGGAAAATCTCAACTGGAAATCCTCCACAGAACCTCCTGTATCTCTAGCTCACTGACTACAATTGGGCTCTGCTGCCTCTCCCATTGCTGCAGAGGTGGGACGGGGGCTGGGTTCTGTGAAAGGAAGACTGGGGTGGGGACTAGGATGACTTATGGATGCAGGGGGGGGGGTGTCTGGGAGAAGGGAGAAAGGAGAATCTCACGGGGAAAGGCCCCACAGCCAGAGGAGGGACCTCCACAGCTCCTTCCAGAAGAGAAGCTGCCTCCCTGGAAAAGTTAATTGAAAGCCCCTGGCTGGGGATGCTTGAAGGGATGCTGGAGCCAGTTCTGGAAGGCAGAGCCTGGCTCCTCTGCTTGCTAGTGTTGCAATATTGGGGCATCGGTTCCCACTTCGGTGCCTCATCTGTAGGATGAAAAGTCTCCAATGAAAGGGCTCCTGTCAGCTCCTTTCCCTGGGAAAGGACAGGGAGAAGGGGAGTCCATGCAGCTTACAGCTCAGGAAGCTCTGCTCAGCGGAGGCAGCCTCTGGCCACAGAGGCTGGGATTTGCCAAACAAACCCTAATCACTTAATGAGAAATGAAAATGGTGCCTGGTTCCTCCACTTAATTGCCCCCTTTGAAAACAGCACACGGGAGATTTCTAGTAATCACCATAATCGCCTCATAAAAACCCGAGAATTTGAAGACTGACATGCCTCGTTTCTGGGAGAAATTAGAGGCCAAAATTAAGGCAAAGAATTCCTAGCCTGCCTTGGCCTCAGATCCCTGGAATCCAGGACTCAGCTACAGTGGGTCTGCACAAGGGACAGCCTCTTGCCCGCAGACACAGGAGCTCTGAGTCAAACTGCGAGGATCCAGCCTGCTCCTGACTGGTCTCCTGTGCTGATTGATATGAGGGACCAGGGAAGGCAGATACAACTAGGTGGGGGGGGGGGCAGAGAATTGACAACCCTCAAGGGACAGGCCTAAGAGGCAGCTGCTGGAGGACATGAGTGAATAGGAAGCTACTAAGTCCAAGAGTAGTCCCTGGACTGAGAGATGGGAGGGGAGCTGGGCTGACCTGGCCTATGGGAAGCCACAGGCCTCTTAAGGTTCCGGCTTGCCCGGCATCTCCCTGCACATTTTCTAAGATGCTGAAAAGCAGAAGGTTCACTCACCTTCTGCTCAGCAGAAACCTGTCCCTTACTTCTCCTCCTGTTAACTGGGCTCGAAACCATGAACACTCAAGTTTGCAGTTCCTATCAGCTTCTCCCTTCCAGAGTAATTTCTAATTTTGTTCCCTTATTCTCCTCACTCGTTCCAAAACATTTGTGAAATCCTGATGAGCACTAGAAACCCTTAGTCTACCTTTTCCATGAAAATAATTAAATGTCTGATCATTTGCATTATAATTTTGGTAACATGAATAGAATGGTTTGTACATTCATGACACTTCTGGACACTGTTACTGTGCCCCACCGCACCCCCTAATGTGTCTAAGGACCCCCTACCCCCATGTCACCTCAAGTTCAGCTCTTTATCCTCCTCCCCACCTTGAGAATTTACATTCAAGACCAAGTGTTCATCATCGTTTGGTACTCTCTATTCCCTTGTTCTATTCTCTATTGTCATAGATGAATGCCATCACATGGTTATTTGTTCTCCCTCTGACTTACTTTGTTTAATAAGAGGTCCTACAGTTCGATCCACATTGCAGCTAATTAGAAAATTTCATCTTACTTGTTTTGGGAACACACCCAGTGATGCTCAGGACTTACTCCTGACTTTGTGCTCAGTGATCACTCCTGACAGATCTCAGAGGACCACATGGGATGCTGAGGATTGAGCCCCCATTGACTGTGTGCAAGGCAAGTGCCCTATTCATTGTACCATCTCTCCAGGTCCAAAAATTCATTTTTTCTTGGTTCTCATGCAGAAGGTGCTGCAGGTTCTCTTGGTCTCCATCGAGGAAAAGGAGGTATAGCCTGAAGCCTTTCTACACCATCTGTCCCCTGCTCCTGCAAAAAGGCCAGGGATTCCAGCTTCACTCCTTAATCTGGATCTGCTGACTCCCCGAAGTCAAGCCTCCCAACACCTTCCACACCCACTCAGATAGCCCCTTCCCTCCCTTCCTTTTTTTTTTTTTTTTTTTTTTTTTTTTTTAGATCCCTCTTGCACTGGATTTACCCAAGAGGGTGACAGCTGCAAATTGGGCTTAAGTCCCTCTGCCACATGCCACATGCCACCATCAGCTCCCCATGGCCAGTTTTTGCTTCTTTAGCCATGGAGGGAGAAGGGATGGCTGGCTCCCAGGCTGCCCTGGTGAAAGACCTGAGATATCAGCACTATGACCACAGGCAGCACAGGCACTGCAGCCCCTTTCTCTCACACCATCCTGCCCTCCAGTCTTGCCCCAGCCCCTCAGGAGGCTTGGTCAGTGCTGTGAAGAACAAGCCTGGATGTGTAACTGCACGTTAACAGAGAATAAATAGCAAGGTCTTGCAAGTTGGGAGTAGCACTGCAAATTAAACCTGTCTTTCCCCATGTACATCAGCTTGCCCTGGGCTAGCTTTGGAGCTATGGGCTACACCTCCTCCCACCTTCACACCTGCAGGTCCCCTAGGATCACATGACCAAGGTGAAGCATGGAAGGGGTGGCTCTACGTGATCCCAGCTCTGGAGGAGTGCTCCTCCTCTCACAACCTGAGGCCTTGCACATACCTATGCACACACCCTATATGGCAGGTCTAGTTATAGCTCCTAAAACCCATGAGAAGAGGTGCTCTTGGGCCCCTCAGATCTGTTCTCTGCTGGGTGGTAGACAGGAGTACCAGAAGATTGATGAAGAAGCAGCAATCATGGTTCTTTTTCCACATTTAACATGGATAGTGAACACAAAGGGCTACTGAACAAATTTCCTCCTATTGCATGGAATGCCACAGAGAAGCAGCTGGAGCTAGTCTGAGGCCAGGTGCAGGTCCATCCATGCAGAAACTGGTTCCTGCACAGATCCTTAGAATATAAGCAGCACGGCAGAGTGTCTAGGTGGGCATCCAAAGTCAGAGTCTGGGTAGGGAGGAGGAAGGCTTTGAACTGGGCTGTGATGGGGCTCCTAGTTTCTCAGTTGGCAAATCGACAGGACAGGACAGCAAACTGCCAGACATCTGGCCAGAGCTTAGACTGGACCTAATGCTCACCCTGTGGGATTTGCTTTGTAACTGACTCTCAGAAAAAGGCTCCCTGGGTCTATGCCTCCCAATCTTGCTTATACCTGCAGAAACAGAGGATGGCTTTGGATGGCTGCCCTGGTAGCAAACAGTCCCTTCTTTCCTGTCTACTGCTTCTCCTTCCCGCTGGCTCTCTCAGTGAGTCTCCCAGTTCAACCTTCATACTTCAGCTCCTAGCTTAGAAATTGCACCTCCAAGGACAGAGGACCTCAAACTCTGGGGCAATTCTCCCACATGCCAATCTACCCCATCAGACCCTCGGAGCAACTGAAGAACCATGGCTGTGTGCGGTGACCCTGCGCTCGGCAAAGGCGCTTTGCTATGCATCATGTTAGGACACTGTTTTTACAGCGAGGTTCACTAGAGCCAATTTAAACAAGGAAAGAATGATTGGGGATGTGTTTCCAGTAACCTAAGCCAGGAAAGGACTTGATCCAGATGGGGAAAGCCCTCCTTAGGAGCCTCAAGGTGGAGGTTCAGGGTGGGGTACCCTTTCTGGCCTCCACCTCTGCCTCTTGGATCCTGACTATCCCTCTTTATGGGAAAAGCCACAGGGCTTTCTCTGCACTGGGGAAAAATAGGGCTGCACTCGGAGCCCAGTGGGTGGGAGAAGAAGCTCTGCAGCCACCCTGCAGTGGTTTCCCCACTTTTCGGCCAGCTGCTTTGGGATGGGCCGGCAGCCTGGAGGTAACACCCATGGGAGTCATCTCCATTGTCTTGGGCTCCAGGGTGTGGGCTTTCTGAGAGAGGGGATGTCTTGATCAGAACAGACACCCTAAAGATGCTGATGTGTATCCAGTGCAGTGAGTGGTTGCTCATTCGGGCTCCAGACGACTTTCTAGTGGTTGGCTCTGAGACTTAAGAGGTTCCCTCCTCCTTGTACCCAGTGCTGGGGCACAAATTTCTGAAGTGCTCTTAAACTCTTTGGGGCTTTGGGTGTACTTGTTTCCTCTCTGAACCCTACTATATTCCCCTGTGAAGTAAGAGTAACAAGCTCCACCTCATAGAACTACTGGAAGAGGCTGGGTTGAGGCCCAGGATCCTCAAGAATGTGCCTAACTGGAGCAGGGTTAAATTGGGGTGACCACCAGGAAGAAGTCCCCTCCCAGTGTCCTGGCCATGCTGCCCTGTCTGCTCAATAGAACCGTTCCTCCTGTTCGGGGAAGCACCCCCATGAGTGTGATTTGTCAAGGAGAGAGCATGGATCACACTTCTCTGGGGAGATCCCTGTGGGCACACCATCTGCAGCTCTTATATCTCTATCTGCAGAATACTCATGAGCACAGAACAGCCACCAGCATGAGAGTGTGACGGTGGCATGACACCAAGTCCGTGTGTTTGGCTCTAGGTTTCTCTAATTTCAGCTTCATCCTTGCCCCACAAACGAATGAGTATTTCTTCCCTGGTTCTGTGTTTTGTTTTGTTTGTTCATACCTGTTGGTGCTAAGAGCTATGCCTGGCCTGGCTTTCTGCTCAGGACTGACCTCTGCAGTGCTTAGGAACCATATGAGGTGATCAAACCAGGCAGGGCTCAAACCAGTCAGCTAAATGCAAGACTAGCACCTTCCCTCTGTGAATTCTCTCCATGTCCTCTCTGTTTTTGCTATAATTTGAGTTAGTTGTTGTGGGGAGCCGAACTAATGGAACCTAGAACAAAGGTGCCTCAGAAATCCCTGACCTTGTTACCCACGTGACCAGAGGCACCCATGCCCTGAGGACAAAGGAAATAGACAAACACTAAAGTAAATTCAAAGCAGCCCAATACATCCAGCCAGAGAGAAAATTATAGAGCAACTTGCCTTTGTGTTAGCAAAAGATTAATATGTTTACAGCTGATGTTTTACTTGTGCTTGCTGAGTAAAATTTATAAGACCCTGTTTGGATCTTGTACTTTCAGTGTAATCTTGTGCTTTCAGTATAAACATGTGCTCAGGTCTACCTCTTTACCCCTCCCTATTACCTGCCCCCAGTTTATGCTAATGAGTGCTTGCAATTGTAATTGGTGGAAACCTGTAACACCCTCTGATGTATTTTGTCTTTAAAAGCTGATCTCCCTGGGCAATAAACCCCTTTTGAACAGTGTGAGTGTCTTGAGGGTCTTTCTTACAAACTTCTTAAGTTTTCTTTACAGATCGGACCTGCTCAAGTAAACCCACAAATTACTAGCAACCCTCATTTCCACACCCCTGAGGGTCGGGGGACCCCCACCGAGGGTTGCAAGTTGTCTGTCCTCTATGACCAAGAACTCCTGACAGTACCTTTTCCCTTCTTTCTGGAAGCTGCAGATCTCTTGTCTTCGTAATGATGGAACTGCTTCCTGCCCCTTCCTACATAGGCTCTAGTATTGTCTTTTCCCATCAAGTGGGTTAGTCAGCACCTACTGGGTGCCCCTAGTCCCTGGTTCTCTGAGGGATACTGGCTGACACTCTCTCTAGAAGGATTGCCATGTATGGCTCTCATGGCACACAGAGCTGTGGGTGAGTGGCAGGGTGTGAAAGCAACTTCAGCATGAAGTGGCAATGGCTGAGACCAAGGGGGACAAAAGCAGACTTACCCCCAGTTGGAAGGCTTTCTGGGATAAGTGGTAGGAACTGTGCTCTTGGAGGGGCTGCAGAGACAGTAGGGAATATTCCAGGGAGAAGATTAGCCTTTGTTATTTATTGGGGGGTTTGCGTAATACCTAGGCTGTGCTCAGGGTTTATGCCTGGTTCTACACTCAAGGGTCTTTTCTGGAAATCTTAGGGGACCATATGAGGATACTAGGGATCAAATCCAGGTTAGCCACATGCGAGGCAAGTGCCTTACCCACTGACTATCTCTCTGACCCCAAGATCCTGCCTTTGTGAAGGATCAAAGGCTAAGGAGAGAAAGTGGCATCTGGGGCCACCAGGGAAGGGACCCAAGTGTTGAGCTTATTTGTATTTTTCACTCATTAATTTCTGAAGAAACAACAGTAATTCTCCAGTTTTAAGCCTGGAATGCCCCCAGGATAGAGTCTTTGAACAGAAATGAAAAGAAGTGGTGACCACAGTAAAGTACAGGAAAGCAGCAGAGTAAAACATTCTTCCCAGAGGAGCTTCCTTCTAAGCTAAGGTCCAGACAGGGAAGTTAGCCCACAGCTGCATCCTATACAGGTCCTCTGCTGGGAGCATCTAACATTAGGGATCAGGGGCAAAACGACTGTAAAGTGGGTAGGGCATTTGCTTTGCACTTGGCCCACCTTGGTACTAATCTCGGCATCCCATAGGGTCCCCCAAGCCAGCAGGAATGATTTCTGATTGCAGAGCCAGAAATTTCTGAGCTCAGCCTCTGAGCACCATCAAGTGAGGCCCAGAAACAAACAAAAATAAAATAAAATAAAATTAGGGAGGTGGGGTTCTGGTGCTAAGTAGAGAGCAGGGGATGCTGCCCAGTCTGGCCTGGAAGGAGCAAAGAACTCAGTCTAGGTGTGAAGTGGTCTCAGTACCTCATGCATTATCGCTCCAGCCCCCAGAAGCACATATCTTAAGTCCTGGATTCATTCCCAACAGTGGAAGAGGTGGAGGAGCTAAAGAGAAAAAAAAAATAAGCACAGGGACATCCTGCTTTATTTCTCTTTGTCAGTGGGGAATAGGGGTTCACTTAATCATTTATTAAAATAACCACACTTAGAAAAGCACAAAATTGCCACAAATCCCAAACCTATCAGTCACAGATATTTCATCTGTAGTAGAGATAGAGCGATAGAACAGAATGTAGGACACACTTACCTTGCATGTGTCTAACCCAAGTTCAATCCCTGGCCCCTGATTTGGTCCCCTCAGCCCATCAGGAGTAATCCTTGCGAACAGAGTCAGGAGTAAGCCTTGAGCACTGTGTGTCCCCCAAACAAAACAAATCTGAGTTAGTTGATCCACAGAGAACTTGAATGCATAAAAACCACACATTTTTAAAATGCTGAACTTCTTGTTCTCCTAATGTCTCCTCAAAATTCAGCATGAAATGGATTTTAAAAAATGTGAGGTCATGATGCAAATGCTTTGGAGTAAGAGTGAAATCCTCCTAGACAACAGAAGAAACTATGTGTGCATGGTTTTTCAAGGATTGCTTAAGCTATGTGTAGACTCCATGGGCTCTGCTGAGACAGCTTGCCTTCTTCAGGAAATTTGAAGGTCCCGGGTCCAGAAATGGCTCTTTGCCCAGCTTGACAATGAAGCCATGAAAGCCAGCACTGCTGAGAATCACAGGGAAGGGAAGCCAGAACTTTTGGTCTCCTGCTTCTGCTGCTTCTTGTTGGGAAGAAGGCAGACTTTCTTGCAGCCTTTATGGCTCTGAGCTGAGATTTTCTGTCACTGGGATGGAGGCCTTTTGAATGATAAAGCCCTTCTGTTCCATCTTCCACTTTGCAGTTGGGATAGTTATTCACAGAAACCTTATCATTCCATTTCCTGGTTCTGGTTCTTTCAAGCTTCTGGGATAAAGGCTTTCACTCCATAGAACTTTGGTACCTACTTCTCATGCCCAATGCACTGTGGCATAGGGCAACTATTTCATAAACTCTGTGAAATAAACACAAAAGAGCTGAGTTGTGCCAACTTGCTTTGGGAACCTCAGGCTAGGCTCCCCTTTCTGAACCTCAGCATCCAAAAATGTGAAGATGGTAGATTAGACTCCAGCAGCTATTTCAGAAAAGACCTGAAGAATAGCTTTCAGCAGCTATAGATTGATTGTAGCTATGCTTTGACTATCTACTGCTGGTTTAAAATGGGAGCAACAGGGGCCGACCCAGGTTTGACTCTTGGCATCCCATAGGGTTCCCTGAGCCCACCAGGAGTGAGTCCTCAGCACAGAGCCAGAAGTAACCCTGAGCAAGTCTGGGTGTGGCCTCAAAACAAAACAAAATTGGAGTGACAGCCAAGTTTTGCCTGAGACCATTAGTCATAGCAGCATCTCCACTCATCTGTGTGTGTGAGTGAGACCTCATAACATTCACTTTGCAGGGGATACAGATGCCTTCTGTTTTCCAGCTTCCTGGCACAGGCTGAGGGGCCTGGAGATTGGAAATCACTGTCCTTGATCATCTCTGAGTTTTTTTCTTACTCCAGACTTTGGTGTCTCTGCTTGTCTGCTGGGCGCCATCATGGTGGTGTCCTTTGGCTCAGGACCACACCATGCCACTCCTTCTCCTGCAGTATTGGCACCCCTGGCATAGCCAGATGACACCATTCTCAGTTGCCCTGGGAAAGGAGCAGAAGGGAGGCTTGAGAGCCCTGAGATTATTCGGGGTCCAGGGGCGAGGTCGCCAGCAGAATGCTGACAGCCTGAAATGACACAGAACATACTTCACATGCCGAGTGTGTGGTTTAGGAGCGGCTGGAATTACACCCTCAGGGCTGAGCCAACATTGTCTGAGTCTGCTGAGCCTGAATGAGCTGAGTCTGGACCCTGCGAGGGTGAGGACTGCGTGGGGGGTCCCACCCAGAGCCTCGGAACAGAGCCGACTTGAGGGGGGTAAGGGAAGAAGGTAGGTTCCTAGCTAGAAGTCAGGCCAGGCCCGGGAGGACATTTGTTCAGTATTCATTCATTCCACAAGGCAATCCATCAGTCATTCAAGCAGTAGTTCCTGGACTGGGCAGCTCTGCAGCCTGGCATGAGGTCTGAGATGAACCAGATACAGTCTGAGGCACTGGCTGAGGATTCTCTGGGTCTGACAAGGCTGGGGGTCTGCTGCCTTTTTCTAGTGAGAAAGGACGGAGAAATTGGGCGATGCTTTCTAACATGAAAGCCATTATCTTTTGGAGTGGCTTATGAAGGACAGACAGTATACGCTGCAGGTCAAGGAAGATGAGTTTCTCCTGGGGGAGGCCACTGGAGAAGGGGTGATGACCTCTCGATGAGCTCAGGCAGCCATAGGTTCTTGTTTGCCTATGTGGAGATGGGATCTTTGAGAGGGACAACTGGAGATGGAGAGTCTGGATGGGGAACGGGACCACCTATGTCTCTGCAGCTGGCAAAGAAGGCTTCATTCACTGCTTGAGGAGGTGCTGGGTCCCCCCTCCAAATATCACTGTGTGTGGACATTCTGAGTGGTTGCAAGTCAGCAAGAAGGGGTAGGGGTGAAATTGATAAGAAATAAGAGCCTGGGGCCGGGCGGTGGCGCTGGAGGTAAGGTGCCTGCCTTGCCTGCGCTAGCCTAGGACGGACTGCGGTTCGATCCCCCGGTGTCCCATATGGTCCCCCAAGAAGCCAGGAGCAACTTCTGAGCGCATAGCCAGGAGTAGCCCCTGAGCGGCACAGGGTGTGGCCCAAAAACTTAAAAAAAAAAAAGAAAAAAAAAAAAGAAATAAGAGCCTGGTGTTACGGGCTTAGTTGTGTGGCCTCCACCACTCTTGTGAAGGACTGATCTCACTTGGGTGTGTTTAGGGGGCACTCAGGTGTTTGAGCAAGGCCCACTGGTGAGGGATCAAGATGTGTACTAAATGGAGAGTGGGAAATGCGTGGCTTGAGAATGGACACATGAGCAAAGATGAAGAAGGGGCCAGAGAAGAGAAAAGAGCTGAGAGATACGTACTGGAGAACCAATGCAGCTGGGTGATCAACTGGAGGGAGCAGAGAAGGAAGGACGGTGGCCAGCTCCCAGACCTCTGAGCTGAGAGGGCCAGAGGTTCTCTCACCTCCTGTCTAGGCTGAGGGAATGATGATCCCCAAGGAGCCAGAGCCCCAGTTCACACCCCACACTCAGCCCACCCGCACACAGCCCCGCCTCGTTCCTCTCCAGAGTCCTCCCTGATGGAAAGCAGGACTTCTTAAATTCTTTCCACTCTGAAACCCCTTTCCATGCAAGGAAAGAAAGATGAGCGAGAGTTGCTGAAACACCTTGGGTTCATTACATAGTTGATTTTAATTTCATTTTTGATTACTGTGCATTCAGAAACCTCTTACAGTTGCCAATTTTTTTCATGCCCTCAGATTTAGTTACAAATCTCCATGTGGAATCCTGAGACACCCCACTTCAAGTTAAGAAGGTAGGATTGAAACCAGGGGTTTGATTGCATCATTGCCCTGCCAATGTTATTTTTTTTCTCCTTACCTTTGTTGATTTTGTTGTGATGATGGGGAGAGGATGGGGTACAAGAGGAAGATGGGGGAAAAGGGGATTAGATGGTTGTGGTATCACCTCCCTTTCTCAGGCTTTCCAAATGCTCCATACTGGCTGTGGAATGATCCCCATTCAGTTGAGTGGACAAGTGAAGTTCTGTACAGCATGACTCCATCCAGCTTCTTGGTCTTGGTGCCTCTAGAATGTCCCAGAAATGACAACACAAAACCAGTAGCTAACAGATACACTGTGTTGGGATATGCCAGGGACCTATATGGACCTATATATGGTGTATTCTTAGCTCATGGCACTCTGAGACACTGACAGCCTTGCATTTCTCAGGATGGGCACATACTCGTTTGGGCACCCATGGTTTTGTGATCTGGCCTCCAGTTCTCTGATGTATATTTAGGGGCCATCAGTTTGCACAGGGAGTATTTCTCTGCAGTGTGCTGGGACCCTGCCACAGGGAAAAGTAGTGGACTCAGGGGGCAGACTCAGTGCAAAAGACGCACATAGCCAGCAGGGTGAGTGTAGACCCTGAGTAGAGGGGACTGGCAAGGCTCTGACCTGGACTAGGCCTTGGGCCCCCTGGGTGGGGCTGTACCTGCTCCTGGGCACCAGCTCAGCTGACCCACCTCTCGGTTTTGCAGTCTCTTTCCTGCCCAAACTATGTACCATCCACCTTGTGGGAGAATGTATGTGTGGTTCCCCCAGAGCACAGAGCTGCAAAGATTCCTCACTGACCAAACTTTTGGCCTGGCCAAATGGAAGTGCTTGAGGACTAGTCACACAAGGGGTTCCCTGAGGCTAGAGCAATAGTACAATAAACAGGGCACTAGTCTTGCATGTGACTGAACCCAGATTCCATTCCCAACAGCCCACATGTCCCCTGAGCACTACCAGGAGTGCAGAGCCAGGAGTAATTCCTGAACATCAATGGGTGTGGCACAAAAGCAAAATAAAAAAGGGACCCCTCATTTTCAGGGGTTCCCTGATACCCTCCTTAGAGACAGAGGGATACTTAAACATGTGTCGTCTGTCTTGCGCCTGATTCAGAACCCTGAGTGTTCCAGAGGGCCCAGGTGGAGCTACTTCCACTCTCCTCAGTGAAAAAAGGCCCCATAGCATGAGGTCCCAGCCATATAGACATGTCCCAATTCCCCCGCAGAACAGGATCCCAGCCCTCCTGGGACTATGAGCCCTGATTGCTGTGAAAGGGTCATCTTTACCATCTGTTGGGCAGCTCTGGTTTGGGAGGCAAGAGAGGGCCTAGAAGAAGGAAGCCTGCTGCAGCCCTTAGGTCTTGGGAGAACATTGGGTAGATCTGAAATTCCCTATGTTTGATCTAAAACACCCCTTCTACAGCTTTTGGGTGTGTGTGCAGGTGAGGAATAAACAACTTGGGGGAGAAGTCTTAGATGAGCAGTTTGAGGGATATTCCAGGACCACTTCTGAGGCCTTAATAACAGCTCTCTCTTGCTCCTTTGGCCCATTTTGGGCTATATAGTTCTTTCTCTCCTAAACTCAACCCTAAACTCAAGGGTCAATCCTAGGGCCCCCTAGAGGGTGTAGAACTTTGGGGGCAAAGATATAAAGTGACTTTTATCCTCAGCCCTCTCTCTCTGGCAAAAGCCCAAGCCTGACCCTCTACTCCTGGCTCTAAAGCAGGATGGGCTTCTCAGAGCCCTCTGAGGGTGGATCAGAGACTTTGGGGTTAATGCTAACAGATCTGGATGGGGTGGAAATTTCCACTCTATCTAGGGAGCCATCAGTGCTATGTGCCCTGACCTGGGCCTTTGGCCTCCAAAGGGCAATGGAAAGGCTGGCCTCAGGGCCAACCCCTGACTATTAATCCCTCCTGCCAGCCTGAATATCCACCCAGCATGGTCAGACAAAGGACTGCCCAGCATAGCCACTATGTTCCTCCTGCCCCAGGGGCTCGAAGCAGACACACTGGGTTGCCTAGAATCCAGGCCCATGAGAAAGTGCTGCCTTCAAGGGCCATCTTATGCCCGGATGCTCAGCCACATCGAGTTCGGCCCAGGGACTGTGAAAAGAGGGCCCAGAGATGCTGAAAACATGGATTAGCCCTCGGGCCACCCCCTGACACTAGCAGGCTCAGCTCCAGGAAGCTGGCCCAAGGGAGGGGCCGGCAGGCATGGAGAACTGGAAAAGTCAAGTTGGGGGGGGGGGAGAAATGGGTCTCACTTCTTTGGCCAGTTCCCTATTTCCACCATTTAGAATCAGTACAGCCAACTGCATATTCAGTATCATTTATTGTACACTACCATGTCTCAGGCACTACAGCGAAAAAGAGAAAGGAAAGAAGAGTCTAGGGTCACACCGACCCAGAATACCCCTGATCTTTGTTCTCTGGAGTCACACTGACTATTATTACTTGGGTGGGAAAAAGGATGAGAAAACTGCAAACTTCCACAGGCAATGTAAGACAAGTGTGTGGCTGGAGGCTGCAGAGACTTCAGCCATATGGGAAGGTACTAAAAAAAAAAAAACAACAACAAAAAAACCACTGAGTTGGGTTCTCACCTGAGTCAAGCTAAAGGACTGCCTGCTTCATTGGAAATAATTTAAATTCTAGAATCAGTTCTTTGGTTTTGTCTCTCTCCCTTTCTGGTTTGCTACTAGAAATTCTAGTTGTGCTATAGGAAAAAAAAAAACCTCTATTACCAAGTTGCAACATGGTTAAGAATTCAGGATCTCCCGTGACCTTCCTAGCACAGAGAGGGCTCACCTCACATCAAGTGAGGACACTGATTCTGAGGTCCTTGTCCCTCAGCTCTTGGAGCTGGATTCCCTGCTTGTCAGCTACAATTGCCAGGCCTTAATGGAGGGGTTACGGGTGCGAAGGCTGTTCAGTGAGCTCCTGTGCGGTAGATGCAGGCCAGGCTGATGCAGGAGACCACATGATGAGGAATCTGGAGAGGCCAGCAGGATTGAAAAATGACTCATATACAGGTTATCCAAGAAAGAAAAAGTGAGAGAGAAATAGAAGGGAGGGGGAATTTCTGCCACAGAGAGGGCAAGGGGGGAAAGGCAAGAGGGAAACTGGGACTTTGGTGGTGGAAATAAACACTGGTGAAGGGATGGGTATTGAATATTATATAACTAAAACACAGTCTTGAACAACTTTGGTTATTATTTATTTATTTATTTATTTTTCCTCTGTTTTGTTTCTGGACCATACCAACAGGGTATTACTCCTGGCTCAGAGCTCACACAAATTACTCCTGACAGGCTAGGGGGGACCATATAGGTTGCGAGGATAGAACCCGGGTCTTCCATGTGCAAGGCCAAAGATCCTACCTGCTGTACTGTCACTTCAGCCCCATGAATAAATTTTTTTTTTTTTTGGTTTTTGGGTCACACCCTGCAAGCGCTCAGGGGTTACTCCTGGATCCTATGCTCAGAAATTGCTCCTGCAGGCTCAGGGGACCATATAGGATGCAGGGATTCGAACCACAACCTTCTACATGCAAGGCAAACTGCCTTACCTCCATGCTAATTCTCCGGCCCTCATGAATAAATTTTTTTAACTGTAAAAAAACCAACTACAATCATATTATGAATAACCTTTACAATCCATGGTGATTAAATAACTTTTTTTAAAAATCCTATAAAAAGATGGGGCCAGAGAGATAGATGGATGGTAAGGCATTTGCCTTGCATACAGAAAGGACGGTGGTTCAAGTCCCGGCATCCCAATTGGCCCCCGAGCTGCCAGGAAGATCTTCTGAGCGCTAGAGCCAGGAGTAGCCCCTGAGCGCTGTGGGGTGTGACCCAAAAACCAAAATAAATAAATAAACAAAAATCTATAAAAAGAAAAAGAAAATGGCCAGATGTGGGAGTGAAGAGAGAAAGTAGATCCCTAAGATAAACGTTTCTGATGGGGTTGGGGGTCTCTTGGCTGAAATCTGGACCATGAAAGGTGCAGGGGGTGGTGGAGGTTGAGCTTGGTTGAGCATGATGTCCAGTGGATGTTTGGCCTTTAAGCCTAGGGGTCTTGAAGATATTTGAGCATCATATTTTTCTTAACAGCTGGGATGGTAGGAGTTGGAAGAGCTCGAGGGTAAATGGTTTCTAAAGTTTGACCTCTCAGCATAACATTGGTGCTGGGTTTTGAACCCCAGCATGAATTCCAGCTCTGCTGCTTGTGAAGTTGGATTAATCACCAGTTAACCCTTTGGGCCCAACTTTCCTCCTCTGTTAAAGAGGATGATAAAGGGGCTAGCAGTATGGTGATTAAGGCACATCCCAGTATGCACCCAGACATTGATTCCATTCCCAGCAGCACACAGTCCCTGAGTACTACTAGGTATAGATGGCCCTCGGACCTGTGGTATCCTGGATAGTCAGCAGCATTAAAGAGCCAAACAACATCACATCCTCAGAATTTTGCACTGAACTGCAGACCTGGCTGACTGAGAATTACTGCTGGGGCCATTGAGTCTCCTGAGAACTGCTTGGGAGAAAAAAGAAAAAGAGAGAGTAATGCAAGTATACAGTGCTGACCTTATAAGGGGTACAATTCAGTGAAGTGATGTGCACAACCAAAGATATTTGCTGCAACTTCCAGCCTCAACCTGGGACTGGAGCTGGGAGAGTGAGCCTTGAGCTCTGGAATCTGGATGCCGGATGCCGCTGTGGCCTCCAAGTTTGGTCATCCCAGGGTGAGGCAAGTGAGAAACCTAGGCCCAAACTTGGGAGGTCTTGACTTCCTCCCTCCGTCCCTCCCTCCCTTCCCTCACCTCCCTCCCTCCCTCCCTCCCTCCCCTTACCTTCCCCTTCCCTCCCTCCCCTCCCTCCCCTCCCTCCCTCCCTCCCTCCCTCTTTCCCTTTCCTCTCCTTCCTTACTTCCTTCCTTCCTTCCTTCCCTTCCTTACTTCCTGTCCTTTCCTTCCCATTCCTTCCTTCCTTCTCCTCCTTCCTTCCTTCCCTTCCTTCCCTTCCTTCCTTGTCAACACCCAGCAGTGCTTAGGGGTATACTCCTGGCTATTACGCTCAGAAATTGCTCCTGGCAGGCTCAGGGGACCATATGGAGATGTCGTGATTCGAACCACTGTCCTTCTGCCTGCAAGGCTAACACCCTACCCTCCTTGCATTTCTCCGGTCCTTCGAGACCTTGACTTTCAAGTACCAGCCCCAGACTCCCTTCCAACAGGCTTCAGAGCCTCAAGTCTTGGTGGAATCCGACTCTTCTCCACTGCCTCCTGTCCTGTCTGTCTATCTGGGAAGGCCTGACACCTCTTAGCAGGAACTTGCAGGAAACTGGGCAGCAGAGAAACTGGGCATGGGGAGTACATCATATTGGGGGTGGGGAGAGGATCAGGGTTCTCTGAGCAAATTGACCCATTAGACAATGGCCTAGATTGAGGGTGGAGCAAGAAGTGAAAGGGGCAGATCTGATGGGGGAGAAGCCTCCAGGAAGGGTGTCAGGGAGAAGTGGAAAGGGACGAGGCGGGCAGGCGGGGTCTGGGAAAGACTGACCCAAAGGGATGAGACCCAGGGAGGGGCGAAATGGGGATGGGGGAGGTTCTGGGGGGACTGAATGTAGTAAGTGGACTGGAAAAGCACCCGAGGGGGAGGCGCTGGCTATGGGGGGATGTCCGAGCCCCTTCCCCTGGCCGTGTCCATATAAAGCAGGTCGGCGGGCAGGGGGCCGTGGAACCGCGCCATGGAGCCGTCTTCCGCCTTCCCAGCCCTGCCCGGTGTCGCGCCATCGGGGCCACTGCTGTCACCGCTCTCCGGGGCCGAGCCGGGCGCGCAGGCGGGGGGCCCGGGGCTCGCGGATCGGGAGGCTGCGGCGGGGGGCTCGGGGCGCCGGCGGCGGCAGCGGCCCCTGCCACGCGGGAAGCCGCCCTACTCGTACATCGCGCTCATCGCCATGGCCCTGGCCCACGCGCCGGGCCGCCGCCTCCCGCTGGCCGCCATCTACCGCTTCATCAGCGAGCGCTTCGCCTTCTACCGCGACGGCCCGCGCCGGTGGCAGAACAGCATCCGCCACAACCTCACGCTCAACGACTGCTTCGTCAAGGTGCCCCGCGAGCCGGGCCACCCGGGCAAGGGCCACTTCTGGACGCTCGACCCGGCGGCCGCGGACATGTTCGACCACGGCAGCTTCCTACGGCGCCGCAAGCGCTACAAGCGCGCCCCGCAACCTGCACCCGCGCCCGGCCCCGCGCTGCTCCCGCCGCCGCCCGTCGAGCCCGGCCCCGCGGCCCCGCCAGCTCGCCTCTTCGCGGTCGACAGCCTGCGGCACCTGCCACCACCCGAGCTGGCCGGGCTGGGGGGCCCCGAGCCGCCCTGCTGCGCCCCGCCGATCTACGCGCCCTGCCCTGAGCGCCTGGGTTTGCTCCCCGAGAGAATCCTGGGCCCGATCGCCCCCGGGGATCCCTACCTGAGGCCTCCAGGCTTCGGGTCTGCGCTGGAGCACTATCCTTGAGCCTCTTCCCCGGCCTTCCTTCCCCCCTGGAGGACCCCTTGTCCCTCCTCCCCTCCATGCACCTCCAGGACATGCATCGGTTCTCTTCGTGTCCTAAGCCCTAAGTTTCCTCGAACCTCCCTCCCCTGGACTGCTTCCCCGGCCCCAAACCCAGGTGTCCCGGTTGCATCTCTCTTCCTCTCTCTTCCCTGACATTCCCAGACCACACTGGTAGGGGTGTCTGGCCGCACAGCGCAATCACGTTCAGTGGGTCTCTCTGGGTTTCTGGTCAAATCAAGCCCTTGGAATCTAGCCCTTCCGTCTTTAAACCCTTTCTACCGCCGCCTCCAGTTCCCCGCACAGCGGTTTCGGTTGCTTGCTTGCTTGCTTGCTTACCCGCACACTCCTGCTGACTTCTCTTCGTGTCCCACGAAGTGAGTTCGCCCTCACTCTCACATACCTGTGTGTCCCCCACACAGATTCACCGGCTGCCTGCCATAGACCCCAAGGCCTCGAAGGTCTCCGATTTTACAAGCCGGTCGTCCCTTCTCCCCCACAAACAACAATGGAGCGCTAACTGGACTGTCCCACCGTGATCAGAGAAACTTGGGACTTCCTGGGTTATTCCTTTTAAAAAAAAAAAAAAAACCACACTAAAGTTGGTTTAATTAAAGAGAAGAAATCTTCCTCTAGGCTCCATGTGCTTGCTGGCTGGTGACTGGGGAGAAAGCAACTGGGTTTTGTTCAGATCTTAGACTGTGATTGGGGAAGGCCTTAGGCTAAGGTTTTGGAAGTGAGGGGCGGGAGAGATAGTAAAGCCGTGGCAGCATTTGCCTGGAGCAAGACCAATCTGGGTCTGATGCTCAGCATGGCATATGGTCCTCTGGGCCCTGCCAGGTGTGAGCCCTGAGCACTGCTAGATGTGGGACATCCCCCTCCCAAAGTAAAAGTTCATGGAGTGGAATAAGGTGAGATTAGGCTGTTAGCAAGCCCAAAGGGCACAGGGAAGACTCAGAAAACTTTCCTTTGGACTGGTATAGATTAGGGTGATGCAGAAGGATGCACAGACTCTGGTGAGGGCGCCTGAGTATAGTTTTGTGGCTGTAGGATTGTTCCTAACTCCTTTGCCTAAACTGGAATAAACAGCCCCTCCTCCGAGCCCTGGGAACGCACTCACTTGCCAGCAAGTCCCCCTCCTGGGCCAATAGAGAGCCTCATTATTAAGACTGAAGCTTTGCTTGCCTTTAGTGAATGTGATTCGTGAACCTTCATCTCAGAGAAAGCTCAAAAAGCAAAGACTCGGGGCCGGAAAGATAGCATGGAGGTAGGGTGTTTGCCTTGCATGCAGAAGGACCATGGTTTGAATCCCATATGGTCCACGGAGCCTGCCAGGAGCGATTTCTGAGCATAGAGCCAGAGCCAGGAGTGGCCCATGAATACTGCTGGGTGTGACCCCCCCCCAAAAAAAAAAACAAAACTTCCCCACCTGCTAAGGAGTGGTGCCCCCACTAACCATATCACACACTCTCCTCTGTGCTCTGGAGCTAGACCCAGCACTGTCAGCCTTTCCCACATCTTCCTTCCTTCCCTCTACTAGATGGGACCCTGTGGCAGCAGCAGCCAGATTATCACCAGCACCAAGGACAGGGCAGCACCAGAGTGGCTTTATGACCCTGTTTTCAGCTCATTGGTACATAACCCAAACTTAGCACAAAGTCCTCCTAAGTTTTTCAAGTTCCTCCTCTGCCCCTACCCAGTGGTCCCAGAAGAGATTTGAGAGTTAGATTTACTTGCTCTGATGGTGAGGGAAGAAGGAAGTAGGGGGACATTCAACCATCCTGGAGAGACCTTCACCCTAGCTCCACCCATCAGATCTAATTTGCCCTTGGTGTGGCAGCCCTGAGATATATGTCTGACCGAAGATTATGAATGGCTCTCCAGTGTCTCCTGTACCCAAACTTCCTGTAGACTCCCTGGGTTGGTTCTGTTCTAGCTATTCTCATGACCCTCCTGGCAGTGAGTGGCGCAAAAGGTGATAGAGGTGGAGAGGAAATGCTTCTTCCTCCCTGAAACCCAGAAGAGAGCTAAATATACAGAGCCCTATGATAAAACACACTTTCTTCTTCTCTACTTGGATTTACAGTAGTAGTAACTCCTTCGGCTTCAGAGAATCTCTGGATAAACCTTTCCATATCCAAGAAATGTCCAGGAAAGAGAGGAACCAGTGTTCCCCTATTAAAGGTTGCTGACTGCTTTCCTCTGCAAACCCCCCCCCCCATTTAATTCCCTTCCTGCCCCTTTCTGGCTTATAGGTCACTGTCCCTGTGGATCTTAAAACCAGTTAGATGAGGTGGTTGAGTATCTGCATTAGAAACATTAAAGGGGGCCTGGAGTTGTGGCTCGAGCAGTCAGGCGTTTGCCTTTGCACACACTAACCTAGAAACGGATGATGGTTCAATTCCCCAGCATCCAATATGGTACCCCCAGCCAGGAGCGTTTTCATGAGTGCATAGCCAGGAGTAATCCCTGAGCATCACCAGCCTGTGGCCCTCAAAACAAAACAAAAAGAAACATTAAAATGATACTGCTGGAAGGCCAAAGAGATAGCATGGAGATAAGGCGTTTGCCTTGCATGTGGTAAGGACAGTGGTTCAAATCCCAGCATCCCAGATGGTCTCCCAAGCCCTACCAGGAGCGATTTCATGAGTGTAGAGCCCAGGAGTAACCCCTTGAGTGCTGCAGGGTGTGACCGAAACATCTTTAAAAAAATTACCTTATTCAAAAGCCATCACAAAGTTACTATGTGCCAGGCCTCTTGGGGGCTTAGAGGCTAACAGGAGGCAGGGATGAGAATGTTTTTGCCCACAGAGTCCTCCTGTCCTGTCAAGCTCTCAGGGAACATGATACTCAGGATGTAAAAACTTTTGGTTGATTTTGAACAAACACAACCAAAACCCTTAATTCAACTGTATCTTTAAAAAGTGCTCAGGGTCCGGGCGGTGGCGCTAGAGGTAGGTGCCTGCCTTGCCTGCGCTAGCCTTGGATGGACCGCCAGTTCGATCCCCGTTGTCCCATATGGTCCCCCAAGCCAGGAGCGACTTCTGAGTGTATAGCCAGGAGTAACCCCTGAGCGTCACCACGTGGTTTGTGGGCCCCCCCCCAAAAAACAAAACAAAACAAAACAAAAAACAGAAAGTGCACAAAGCACTTTACAATATTAATCTCATCTTTTGGGAGAAAATAATATTGACTGGAATCTTTTTTTTTTTTTTTTTTTAAATCTTGTGTTCTCAGATCCCACCACTTTATTACTTTATCTGAGATATTGATTCTTTTTTTTTTTTTTTTTTTGTGGTTTTTGGGTCACACCCGGCAGTGCTCAGGGGTTATTCCTGGCTCCAGGCTCAGAAATTGCTCCTGGCAGGCCACGGGGGACCATATGGAGGCGCCGGGATTCGAACCGATGACACTCCTGCATGAAAGGCAAATGCACTTACCCTCCATGCTATCTCTCTGGCCCCATTGACTGCGAATCTTTAGAATGTTAAATATAAATCTAATCCTTCTTGCAGGAAATTCTAAATCATCTTTAATCTGAAGATACATTGAAAGCAAACTCTTTTAGGGGAACCAAACTAAACTACAGAGATAGTATAGGATGGGGCCGGATCCGAGAGAAAGTATAGCATTAGGGCCTTTGTTTTGCACACAGCCTACCTGGAACTGACCCGGGTTTGAATTCCCGACATCCCTATGGTCCCCCAAACCTGCCAGGAGCAATTTCTGAGCACAGAGCTAGGCATAACCCTTGAGCACTGCTGGGTGTGGGCCCCCCCACAAAAAAAATCCAAAAACAAGAACAGAGGACGTATATAGGAATTAAAGGATTTGCCTTTTTGATGGCTGATCCTGGTTCAGTTTCTAGTAATACCAATAATACCTGAGCACAGAATCAGTAGTAGCCCCTGCTAGCACCACCATATGTGGCCCAAAATTCAAAAAGAAAATAAAAAATAAAGAAAGAGGCTAGAGCGGTTGGCAGAAATGGGTTAGGACATTTGTTTTGCATGCAATAACCTAGGACCGAACTGCACGGTTTTTGAGCCCTTGGCGTCCCACATGGTCCCCCAAGCCAGGATTCGATTTCTGAATGTATAGCCAGGGGTTAATCCATGACGGTAACTGTGGTGTGGGCCCAAAAACAAAACAAACAAACAAAAAAGACAAAAAATAACCCACAAAAAAACAAAACCAAATTTTAATATGTTCTTCCTCACACTTGGGATGCCTGCTTTGTTTCCAGAAGCATCTTTCAACACACAATGCTTTTGGACTTTACCTTATATTAGCTCCCTATTAAATATATCACTGTTTCTAAAATATTTAACTCTTCCCAGAATTATATTATCATTTAAAAATATTATTCTATGATGACATATTAATTTATCCAAATAATATTACTATTTTTTGTTGGGTGCAACTTATGATTTCCTGAAATCTTACCTTATAATTTAATTTACATAGTTTTCTTTGTCTCTGGCTAAATTGTTCCATACCCTCCAATAGCACTGTGGTATAATTTTTCATGAGGTCAGACATATCAGGAAATCTATCATTGCTTTTGGTTGTTGGGATTTTCCTTTCCTCAGGGCAAGTCCTCCAGCTCCAGTCAGAGGTTGGTCCCTCTCCATGTCTGTTGCCCAGATGTGGGCCTGAAAGCTTCCTTCATTGAGTCCTTGGCATCCCCTTCATCTCTACCCACTATTAGTTCCCCTGCTTCCTGGTTTCCATCCCTACCTTTTTCTTGGTTTCCTCTTTCATTTCAGCAGTGGAGAATTTTGAAAAATTGTGCACATTTGTGAATGTGATTTTACCATGAGAGCTAAATGTGTTCTGTTAGGGTAGAATGCCTGAGTCATAGCTGTGGTTTTGGAGATATTTATTTTGGAATGGTTGAAGACCAGGGAAAGGGCAGAGGAGATTGTATTCTGGGTTCAGCATTAACTGGAAGGTGGCATTTCTTTAGAAAGGAGAGTGCCCGTGTGCCTGAAGGACCTGAGCAGGGAAGCCTTCTGAGTTCCTTAGAGAAACAGGAGTGCTGAGAATGCTGCTGCCTGATTTCTGAAAACTTGGGATACTGGTAAGGTGACAGTGGTCCAGATAATGTTGAGGTGATCAGAAATAACTCCAGAAATAGGCTTTGATTCAGGCTTGTGGTACACAGAAAAAGTGACAGCCCTTCCAGGGACACTGGCAAATGTGCCAACAGAGAGGATTCTTCAGGCACTTTAAAAGATTCAGGCAGTCTAAGTTATTTCCTGAGTACTGAGTTTTTGTTATAATGTTATTTAGTGTATACAGGCATAAGACTTGTATCACTTAAGAAATTATAGATAAATTTTAATATGTTAAATTCAAACTGCTACAAAAAATCCAAAATCCTATCATTAATCAAATGTAAAAGATAATAGTGTTTGGGACAGCTCAATGGGATAAGCACATGCTTTGAAAGCAGGACAACTAGATTTGATCCCCATCATCTCATGGGTCCTTGGGCACTGCTATATGTGACCCCTAGCAAGGAGATGGTAGCAAGCCTTCTCCACTGACATAGTGTCTGATGAAACTAAATTAGTTGCATGAAAATGACCCTGACTCCACCAAGATCTTGTGAGTGTGATCTACCATGAGCACATGATGAAATTCATTTACCATTTTTTTCTCTTAAACAAACTTCAAGCAATTCTTTACAAAATGCTCCATGTAGGTCCAAACCCACTTATTGATAAGGTCTACATATTTGCCTTATTTGTAAATTAAAGGAGTAGTGTTTCATAATAAATGTAAATAAAGGGGCTGGAGCAGTAGCACTAGCAGTAAGGTGTTTGCCTTGCAATCGCTAACCTAGAACGGACCGCAGTTCGATCCCTGGCTGTTTCATATGGTACCCCAAGTTAGGGGCAATTTCTGAGCACATAGCAAGGAGTAGGTGTGGCCCAAAAACCAAATACATAAATAAATGTAAATAAAGCCTCTTAAATAGCAGTTCTCTGGTACTTGAGATATCAGAGGTCATTTGAGTGAGCCAGAAATGCTTATTTGACCATTTTCATAATTAATGCTTCCAAAACGACATAAAAATTAATAAATTCCATGTATATAAGAATATGCTCTTGGGTTTGGAGATATAGTATATAGCAGGAAAGGCACTTGTTTTGCTTGTGGCTGATTCTGGTACCCATATGATCCCTCAAGCACTGCCAGCAGTTATGCCTGGGTGCAGAGCCAGGAGTAAGTCTTGAGCACTGCCAGATATGGCCCCAAACAAAACAGAAATAGAATATGTTCTTGGATAAAACATTGAACTTAGAACTTGAAAATTTTAAAATGATACTATAAATATTTCTTAGACTAGGAGAAATTAGATTCTAAATCCATAAATATGAGAACAGTAGGTATTAAAATCCATAGATCTAGTTAACTTGTGATAAAGTACTGTCATAGTCCAAGAATACAATTAGATGGGAGACACATTAATAGGTGTTACAGTATCCAGACAAGAAAGAATGGTGGCAGAGAAAAGCGGATATACCAAAAGAGAAAAAAAAAATCAGCCTGTGGTTAAAATGCTCTTATCAGATGGAAATGTCAAATATTCTCTTTTGGTCAAATCTGAAACTAGTACTGACCCTGAGGCTTTGAGATGGTCATTAGGCTGGTGGGTGCCCTGATAAACCCTGATTGATCTGAGAAATAACTGAACTTCAATAAACCCACAGATACAGAAGAAAAATAGATACAATCCCTTTTCCTACTCCACCAGCAAAAACATGACAGTTGGCTTTATCCATGACTTCTACTGAAGTATCGAAGACCCCGTTTTTCCAGTTACATAAATTGTGCCTGAATGCCAAAAAAATGGAAGCCATTTCAATTCTATCTATTTAAAGGCCTGAAAAAGAATGAACACACAAAATATAAATATCATCAGAGAGCAAAGAAGATGCAAATTTCCTCAATAAACATATCAGCAAGTCAGGAAATGTATGATCAAGTACAACTTACTCCTGATGAAGGGTGGCATTGTTAGGATCATTAGTTCCTCTATCTGACTGAATTGGGGCTCATGAAGTCTAAGTGACTTACCAGATACAGCTGCAAAGTGAGTGGTTCGGTACAGAAATCCAGGTCTGCCAGTATCCAAAGTCATTTTCTTTCCTTAGAAAAAGTAAATAAGTGGAAGTAGGATTTGAATCTAAAGTCCCAGACACCAATAAAATTCTTCAGTTTACCTCAGTATCTCCCACCATTCATATCTGCAGGCCTGCTGTTTTTTTTTTTTTTATGGTTTTTGGGTCATACCTGGCAGCGCTCAGGGGTTACTCCTGGCTCAGAAATTGCTCCTGGCAGGCTCAGAGGACCATATGGGATGCCAGGATTCAAACCACCATTCTCCTGCATGCATGGCAAACACCCTATCTCCATGCCATCTCTTCCACCCCATGCATGGCTGATTTTTTTTTTTTTGTGGTTTTTGGGTCACACCCGGCAGTGCTCAGGGGTTATTCCTGGCTCCAGGTTCAGAAATCGCTCCTGGCAGACACGGGGGACCATATGGGACACCGGGATTTGAACCGATGACCTCCTGCATGAAAGGCAAACGCCTTACCTCCATGCTATATCTCCGGGCCCATGCATGGCTGATTTTTAAGTCACTTCTAGTTCTATCATTTTCCAAGCCAAATGACAAGTTTTGACTTCTTTATCCTTTTTTGTTTTGTTTTGTTTTCCAGTCTTTCAAGCTTGTCTTCTCACCCTTCATTAATTTTGTGGAGACAAAAGCGCCACCTATTGGCTCAGTTTGTACATAGGTATTGAGCAGAAAGGAGAATGGAATATCTGTGGGGGTGCTATGTGGTGCTGGGGTGGCTCTGGTAGCTGAAAGGTTCTTGTTCCAGTGAAGAACATACTGCTTGGTCACTGGAGTACCTGCCACCCCTGGGAAGCACTCCTCAAACTTCTTTGCAACCTTAGTGTGTGCCCTTTGGTAGAGGAGAATGTGACTCTATGCAGAGCTCCAGAGCCACGTGCCTCTACTAGTTGAGGATGGAGAGGATGCACAGTACTGACAGTACAAGGGGAACATAGGTATAAAACAGTTTGGGTCTCAGCTATAAACTCTCCTAAAGAGGGGAACAGTTCTCTGCCCTGTTTGAAGCAGGGTGGCCTTTATAACTGCTGAGGCCAAGATCAGGGTGGGTGAGGATTCCCAGTACAGGGCCTGTCTTCTCTGTCCAGGCTTTCTCTCACTGGGCAGGGCAACATCCTCCTTAAGGTAGGAATAAGGGTGTTAGCATCTAAGTCTCTGTGCTTATCTCCTGACCCAGAGGGACAGCACCCTTTTCAAAGTCTCAGAATCCTCCGTCCCAGACTCCCAGCATGCAATTTTGTATACCAGGAGACTGGATCAGACAGTTTGATAAGGAGCACACAGATGTGAAAAGATAGGCTTCACCCAACAGAGAGATGGGACACCCACAAATATGTTCAAAAACCATGGTCAAGGAGAATGAGTTTCTCCTCAGCAACACTGGGGACACTTGGGAGGTTTTGGCAGGGTTTTGCTGGATTACTTTGTGACAAGATTTTTAAATACAGGAAGACCAAAACAGAGAGAAATTCAATGACTTTGGGAATGATGGGCCATGGAAACACGAATAGTTCTATAATAAAACTATCACAGTTAGTTCTGTGATAGAAACACACCACTGGTTCTGTTCCCTGCAAGAGTGGGGAGTAATGAAGGAGAAATGATCTCTGCCTTCAAAAGACATGCATTTCTCCAGATTACTTGAGCTAGCTTCCTGGAGGGCCCCAGACAAAAGGAAGCAACTATAACTCTACTGACTGACTGACTGACTGACTGACTGACTGACTGACTGACTGACTCACTCACTCACTCACTCACTCACTCATTCCTGCAGCTATGAATCTAAGTCATGTAGCACCTATTGTGCAAAGTTTTATATTTAGCATGAAGGTCTAGTGATTAGCAATAGGATAGCAAGTTTCAAGGTTTTGTACTCTGTGATAATCACTTTACATATAATAACCACTCAGCACTGTAGTTGTGGTGTTCATTGTGGAGGGGAAAGACAAGGATGAGTATAAAGCCTGTTCATCACCTCAGTCTACAGACTAAGAACACAGAGGGCTAAGTGACTGGGAATACAGAGGCAAGGGGGCCCTCAAAGCCTGACAAGTGTGGGGTATAATCTGGGGGAAGCAACTGATATAGCTCATGTTTGAAATGGCCAGAAGGTCAGGATGTGCTAATGGACAGAAAGAGTGAATGAGTCTGTGAGCCACTGCAGATAAGGACAGAGCCAATCGGAGACAAAGCTAAATAGACAAGGAGTTAGAGTGAACTTAGAGTAGATGGACCCAACTGCAAGGTATAAGAGCAAACTGTCTAGCAGGGCCTGCCCTAGGCCCTCAGTAAGTGACATGACAACCTCATAATCTCCTGATGGTGATCTGTAAGGCTTCCTCAATAGCTGCAGTCTTTGCAGATCATAAATAGGAGAAGCTTCTAAGCTCCATCTTGGAGGCAGGAAGGGTAATAATATATGTCAGGACTGAGGGTGGGCCCAGTGCCTGTCCCTGCCTGCTGATATAAGAACCTCAGCTAACACTTGAATTGTGGAGCCCTTTATATCAGCTCCATCTGGACTAGAACAGAGAGGAAACTAGCTCTCCCTGTGGTGTTTACTCTTCCTGCCACCCTAGCCAGGAACAGTGAGTTCCAGAGTTCTCCCCTGCACCATCCCACCTCTGTGCCCTAATGCACTCACCCAGGCTCCTTAGAATGAGCCTCCCTGAAACCTCCTCCCTCTATGGGGTCACAGGGAGAATGGATGGCCTTGGATTTGGTCCTGCCTCTACTACCAATCTGCCTTGTGACCCTGGGTAAGTCAGCTCTCTTTCTGGGTCTCAGTTTCCCAATCTGGCAAGTGCTCTAAAAACCAAGTTGAGTTGGGATAAGCGATTTTAGTCTTTATGTACCAAGGGCTGGGAGTGGGGTTAAGAAACGTATCAAACTCAATATATGACACAAAGGGTGGCTGGGGTAGAGGACGAAATTACAGGAGAAGGGGCAGGCACAGAGCAGGTGGGCTGAGACAGCACCTTAAGGGTTTCATTTTCCACTGAAGTCTCAGGAGGCTGATATGATGGAGGATTTGAAATTGGAGTACAAGCTAACTGCAGAGGGAGCAGCAAGGTGTTTCTAGATGAAACTTTTTGCTTAAAGGGCAAGGGGTAGCCAGGGGCTAGACCCGGTCAGCACGCTCCAGACTTTGCGTTGACTGCAGGCGCCTCCAGAGGTCACTGTTCCCCAGGAATCCCGGGCCAGACCACTGCCGCAGGTCCCTTGAGAATGAATGGCTGGAATGACTTCCAAGAGGCATCCCAGGGGGTTCAGGCACCCGGCAAGATGTCCCAGGCCCTTCACTTACCTTGCCTGTTGTCTAACGCCCAAGGTTGGTGGTGGTAGTTATGGGACAGTCCAGTTCTGGCCCTGCCTGTTGGGCGGCAGTTGCAGGCACAGTAGGGTAACGGCTGCTCCGGCAGGCGGTGTGACTTTGGACATTGAGAGGCCGGGCTACAGCTTCCCAAGTCCCTCGTTGCTTGATCCCTCCTTGATCCTGCTGCCCTAGTCACAGATCCCTACCTGGGCTTGGACTCCAGTTCCTCATATGCTCTTGGTGTTGGTGTCTGGATGTTGCAATGGCCTGGAAAGGGGCCTTCAGTCCGACTAGGTGGTGCGTTGCTGCGGCGGGAGTTGGCTGGGCTCTGAACGTGGCTCTGAACGTGCTGTTGAGAGGAGAGGAAACCTGACCGGCGGGGAAGCTCAGGGCCTTACAGACGGACACACTGAGAGCTACTATCGCAGGGAGGGGCGACACACAGGGACACAAAGAACGACCTCGGATAGGAAACGCACAAGGCACTGAGACACAGGGGGCGGTAAGAGCCGGAGGATCGCGCTGTCACATGCCTGCCAGCGTCCCTAGCTGCTGCGGCCAGTCCTACAAGGGCGCCGTAAGCAGGCGCCAGGGTGTAAGGTTGGGGCGCGGAGCTGCCCACTACTGGTTGGCAACCCTCTTCGCACGAACGCTCCATAGCTTCTCCTCCATAGCTTCTCCTCCTGCCCGATGCCGCGCTCAGACCAGACACAAATGCATGCAACGCGCACACACATATAGCACACACACACACACACACACACACACACACACACACACACACACACACACACAGATGAGACTGGAGGAATGCAGGAGAAGAAGCTGAAAATGCCCTTAAGAAGGGGGTAAAGGGCGGGGTTCAGGCCTGAGCGATAATACAGCAGGTAAGAGCGTTTGCCTGGCACTTAGCCGATTTGGGTTCAATCCTCAGCATCCCCTATGGTCCTCCAAGCACCACCAGGAATCAACAACCCTTGAACTCCGCCAGTTGTAACCCCCAAACAAAGAAAAACAACAAAAAGAAGGGGTACGTTGGGCTGGAGAGATAGCACAGCGGTAGGGCGCTTGGCTTGCATGCAGCCTACCCTAGGGACCCGGTTTGATCCCCAGCATCCCATATGGTCCCCCAGCCTGCCAGGGGCGAGTACAGAGCCAGGAGTGACACCTGAGCGCCGTTGGATGTGGCTCCGAAACCAATCAATCAATAAAATTTAAAAAAAAAAAAAGAAGAGATAGGGAACACCAATATCAAAGGGTGGTGGAGGAGAAAGGGAAAAGCGCAGAGCCTTCCCGCCTCCTGAAAGAAGTCTGGGGTGGGTGGGCATATGGTTTGCAGGAGCGAAGGCGCCATTCGGGTGCCGGTTCCAGATGTGGCCTCCTCTCCGAGAACTTCCGAGCCTAACCCGGCTTCGCGTTCCCGCGCTAGTAGCCCGGTTGTCCGGCCCGCACACGCGCATCCCGCTGCTGTCTCTCCAATCCGGATCGGATCGAAGAAATCAAAACCAAACTGCATCTTTCTCCAAAGATGTTGCACCCTGGGGTGGGACCACGCTGCCCGCCACTCTCCCGGGTTTGTAAACAAAATCAAAGCGGATGGAGGACTGGTGTGCTGTCCTCCTGCCCGGTTCTGAGGGTGCTTGGAGGCACGAAGTGCGCACCTAGCTCAGCGCTGGCTCTTCTAAGACTTAAACACTGCCTCAAAATCTGGATATCTGATCTCCCCTAGTCTTAGCACCATTTACAGGGATCATCAAAAACGGAGAATGCCCCTAATACATAGGTGTAACATTTTTTTTCACAGTTATCAGATAAAGGGGGGAGTGAAAAACCACTAGAGCAGGGACTTCCCCCTCCCCCAAATTGTTTCTGGGCTGCCGGAAGGAGGCTGGCATAATGGTAACGGAGACCTTCAGAGCCTGTCACCTCCTGCTTCTGTGAAGTGCTAAGTTTTCCCAGAGGGGAGTGCTGCTGGATAGGACCAGGTAGCAGATGCTCCCCAAAATGTGGAGGAGACACTGAAAATGGCACTGGAAATGGGAAGACAATGAAATGAACCCCAAATCCCTGGGGTTCTCTCCTGCAGCCTAACCACCTACTGCAGGCATGGTCTCAGACAGAATGGTCCAGGAGCTCCCAGACATCTTACCTACCCCTCTGGGGCCAGGGACTAAGGTATATTGGAATAGACAAAGCATCTGTGGCTGGAAGTCCTGACACCAACACTGAGACCTTTGAAACCAACACTCACATGATCTCTCACAACCCCACAACCCCACAACTCAGTTTCTATGCCTGTGGAAGCATGCCTTTGGAGGACCTGGGATCTGGATAATTCCTTAACAGTGTACCCACCCACCTGGCAGAACAGTGTGTGTGTGTGTGTGTGTGTGTGTGTGTGTGTGTGTGTGTGTGTGTGTGTAGAGGCATTCCCCTCTCTAAACCAGGGTCTCACCAGCAGCCTGGGCACAGCAGGGGCAGGTAGAGCTGGCAGCAGAGGCTATGAAGAGTTTTTGGCCAGAACACCGGAAACCACCTCACTGCTGAGATCACTCATACTCTTACCCCTGGACAGGGAACAGGGCAGGGGACTAGAGCCAGGAGAGTAACATGCAGCAAGGGAGGAAGTTCCTGGGTCACACTGGCTCAGAAAGCAAGAACTCCGAAAGTGAAATAAAGTAGAAGGAGCCAGCACTGCTTTTCTTTTGACTTCTGTGGATAAGAAGTATTGAGCTTGATGGGCTCTAATGGTGGGTGTCTGAGTGTTAAGACAGACCTTCCTGTAGCAGAGACCTGTAGGGTAGCCAGATAAATAAACCTGTTAACCCTCTAGGTAATGAGTTTATCTGAACTCATACAAGAAACATTTCTCCAAAGCCTGTTTTACTTTGCTTCATTTTTTTATGGAGAGCCCCCATCACTTAGAACATTATTCCATCTCCGGCACCATTTGACCCTGCTTCCAGACTAAGTTTTGAGGACTGGATGTTTTCTCATTGGCCATGACCCTGAAAGGGGGTCCTAAAGATTCCCTAAGTACTTGTAGTAGCTAGGAGACTGCATCTTCCTCAGCTCTTAGCTCCATGGCCTGGCAGGATTGAGAACTCTGCCATGAGAATTTCCCAATGCCTGGTGAGCATTATTCCAGACAATTCTCAGTAAAAGTCTCTTCCCTTTCCACTGCTCTATTAACCCATCAGCAGAATGAAATGGCAGCCTTTGACTTATCTAGGTTAAGCCCTCCCCCAAAGAAGCTGCACTTGGATGAAAGGGAAACTTCCTCCCTCTTCTTAGATAGAATGCTGAGATATAGTCTGCTACAAATTTTCTCCCCCCACCCTTCCGCTTGGATACCCATTCATAGGAGTCTCTTAGAGCAGTCAGTGACTGGAAGAGTTACAAAGTACCACAATGCAGTTATTTGGAAGAAGACAGCGTGAGTTAATGCTGCTTGAGATTCAGGTGGGAAAAGATACCTCATACAATCAATCCTTTTCTCTGAGCAACACTGGGGGAGGGAGACAGAACAGGGAACAGGCCTCAAGAACCTGCAGAGAGCTTCCTTTTCACAAGTAGTTTAGAGCAATAGGGCTTTTCCTTTGGAGTGCTGGGAATCGAATCCAGAGCCTCCAATATGCAAGGTAAAGGCTCAATTGCTGAGCTATAGTCCCAGCTCCAACAGGGATAGTTTTTGTTTGTTTGTTTTTTGAGGGGGTCATTCTCAATAGTTCTCAGGGAATACTCCTGGCTTGGGGGTTATGCCTGGTGGTGCTTCAGGAATCACATGTAGTTTCAGGGATCAACACAGGACTAGCCACATGCAGCAGATGCCTAAACCCCTGAACTCTCTGGGAGACAGAACTTTTCCAAAGTATCATTAGTAGCTTTTGTTTCTTTCATTTTTACAAGGGAAGAAACAGAGGTACAAAAAAAAAAAAACGCAAATAATACGTTGAAGTGCTTGCCTTGCCCATCGGTTTCAATTCCCAGCACACCATATGGTCCTCTGAATCTGCCAGAAGCGATCCCTGAAGGCAGAGCCAAGCGCCCTGAACACCTGATGTGGCCCAAAACTAAAAAAAAAAAAAAAAAAAAAAAAAAAAAAAAAAAAAAAAATCTTAAGAAATATATTAGTGAAGGTAGAATTGGCCTGATTCCCGAATTCCAGCACTTAACTACTTTGCATGAAACTGAGGCTGGGAAGGGAAATAGCCATAGGACCTTGGAACAAGGCTGGGTCTCAGGCCCCGCACTGACCACTGCGCGGCGCTGTCGGGGCAGCAGCCTGTCCACCACCATTCAGTTCATGCCCGCGACCAGGGTTCCTCTGCCCTTTCACTATCTCCTGTACACCCGGTCTGCGACAGACATTCCCAGTCTGAACTGATTCCCGAGGGGGAGGGCTGGGAAGAAAGAGGTCGAATGGGATGAACAAGAAAAGGGAAAAGAACCAACCCTGTTGGGCACAGGTTCCTGGGAAAGCGGGTAAATGAAGGCATCGCTGGCTGCGGGGGTGAGGTCAGGGATCAACGAGGGAGGTCTTCGTGGGAGTCCCGCTGGCTGCGTATATCCTGCCAGAAAGTGTGTGTGTGTGTGTGTGTGTGTGTGTGTGTGTGTGTGTGTGTGTTTGCGCGCGCGTGCCTCTGGCTCTCTGCGGTGCGATCGGAGGAGGAAGGGGGAAAATCGAGTCCCAGATCCACGGACAGACATGCAGCCAAACGCAGGGTTGTGCCATAGGAAACGGAGGCAGTTTCATTGAGGGCTTAAGAGCTCGAGACAATCAGATGCCGAGATGGGAAAGATCGGAGGACAGGGCAAACTTGGAGCGACGGAGGAGGGGTGCGCGCTCCAGGAACGTGGACCGATCGCCGCAGAGAAATCCCGGGTGGGGACACTGGGCAGCGGCGTGCAGCCGAGTCTCCCGGGCGCACACAGTCCGCATCAGGAGTCCCGGGGGCGCTGCCAGAGGGTGGGTGGCGAGATCCCACCCTGGGTAGAAAGGAAAGGGACGAAAATCTCTCACCTCTGCGCGTCTCCAGGCCGCGAGCACCAAGTCAGCTCTGGGCGATCACTTAAGTGCGTCCGTCTCCCTTTGCGGCCAGAAGCCGTTGGGCTCCGGCGGGCTGCGCTCGGGCGGCCTTGGGCCGGTGTCTCGGCCTGGGTGGCTGGGGCGCAGCCTCGGGGAGAGAGGATGGGCGTGGACGGTCGCTCCTTCTCCCGGCTCGGGCTGGCGTCCGCTGGCACCTTCCTATACTAGGGTTGCGTGCATGGAAAGCAGCCGCTCCGGGGAAGCCATCGGTGGGCTCGATGGAGAAGAAGAAGAAGAAGAAGATGCGCCTTGGGCTCCGGGAGCCGAGGTCCCGCCACCGCGGCTCGGTTTGTTCCCGCCGGGCCCGAACGCGGAGACACTCGGCCCGCCCCGCCCCATCCCGCTCGGGGAGCTCCGCCCCGGCCTCGCGCTCTTCCGCCTTAGGCTGCCGCTGGGCCGGAGGGACGCATCCCTCGGTGGCTCCAGTCCGGGAGACCGGCGGGCCCGAGGCCGGCCAGGTCCAGCGCCTGCTGCTCCTTCTGCGCGCACCGCGCGGGTGCGGCTCCGCGCCCCCCGTGAGTGGGTGGGTGGGTGGGTGCTCGCCGAGATTGGGGAGCGGCCGATAGGGGGGACCACCAGGGGTCGCTGCGGAGTTGGGGGGGGGAACACCCCTCCCAGCCGGTCTCAGCCCCCCGCCTTCTCCCCGCCCGCCCGCCCGCGCGCAAAACACACTCGCCCTAGAGGCAGCGCGCCGGAGCCGGAGCGGCGGTCCGAGCGGAGCCGGAGCGCGGCGACAGCGGCGGCACCATGACCCTGGGCAGCTGCTGCTGCGAGATCATGTCCTCCGAGAGCTCCCCGGCCGCGCTGTCCGAGGCCGACGCAGACATCGACGTGGTGGGCAGCGGCGGCGGGGGGGAGCTCCCTTCCCGGCCCGGGCCCCGCGCCCCCCGGGACATGCTCCCGCACGGCCCCGAGCCGCCCCGGGAGGAAACGGAGGCCGACGCCGCGGAGGACGACGAGGACGAGTCTGGAGGCTGCTCGGACGGCGAGCCCCGCGCTTTGGCATCCCGGGGGGCGGCGGCGGCCGCTGCGGGAAGCCCGGGAGCAGCTGGGGCGACGACAGCGGCGGCCCGGGGCGCAGCGGCAGCAGCAGCGGGGCCGCCGGGGTCGGGAACGCCGTCGGGGGGCACGGGGACGCGGAGCCCGCTGGTGAAGCCCCCGTACTCGTACATCGCGCTCATCACCATGGCCATCCTGCAGAGCCCCAAGAAGCGGCTGACGCTGAGCGAGATCTGCGAGTTCATCTCCAACCGCTTCCCGTACTACCGGGAGAAATTCCCCGCCTGGCAGAACAGCATCCGCCACAACCTCTCGCTCAACGACTGCTTCGTCAAGATCCCCCGCGAGCCGGGCAACCCGGGCAAGGGCAACTACTGGACGCTGGACCCCGAGTCGGCCGACATGTTCGACAACGGCAGCTTCTTGCGGCGCCGCAAGCGCTTCAAGCGGCAGCCGCTGCCACCCCCGCACCCGCACCCGCACCCCGAGCTGTTGCTGCGTGGCGGCGGGGCCGCGGCGGCTGGGGACCCCGGCGCCTTCCTGCCCGGCTTCGCCGCCTACGGGGCCGCCTACGGGGCCGCCTACGGCTACGGCTTGGCGCTCCCGGCCTACGGCGCCGCCCCGCCGGGCCCCACCCCGCACCCGCACCCGCACCCGCACGCCTTCGCCTTCGCCGCGGCCGCCGCGCCCTGCCAGCTGTCCGTGCCCACCGGCCGCGCCGCCGTGCCGCCGCCCGGACCTCCGACGGCCTCGGTGTTCGCGGGCGCAGCCTCGGCGCCGGCGCCGGCCCCGGGCACGGGGTCGGGTCCAGGCCCCGCAGGCCTGCCCGCCTTTCTGGGCGCCGAGCTGGGCTGCGCCAAAGCCTTCTACCCCGCGTCGCTGAGCCCTCCCGCAGCGGGCACCGCGCTGCTGCGCCAGGGCCTCAAGACGGACGCGGGCGGCGGCGGCGCAGGGGGAGCCGGGCCGGGTCAGCGGCCTTCCTTCTCCATAGACCACATCATGGGCCACGGCGGCGGCGGGGCCGCACCCCCCGGCGGGGGCGAGCGCTCCCCCGGGTCGCCCTTCGCCGCGGCGGGACCTGGGGGTCAAGCCCAAGTCTTGGCTATGTTGACTGCTCCGGCCCTGGCGCCCGTGGCCGGCCACATCCGTCTCTCGCACCCCGGGGACGCGCTGCTCTCCTCCCCGGGGCCCCCTTTCGCTGGAAAAGTCGCCAGTCTCGGTGGATGCCACTTCTGACCGTGTCGGGCTCGGGCCAACCCAGGCCCTCGCTCCCCAGCGTCCTCCCAGGAGAAGCCGCGCGGCCCCATCGGAACTCAGGGAGTCTATTTATGAAGCGTCTCCTAGACCCGGCCCGGCGCGGGACTCAGCCCTGCAACCTCCGCACCCCGAGATTTGAGACGAAGCGGGCTCCATCCACCGCTCAGGGAGAGGCCCGGGACACCGCGACTTGGTTGGCCCGCCACGACCGCCTGCCAGATGGAGCGGACGAAGGGGGCCCGGAGGAGGCTCGGAGGCGCCCAGCTCCTCATTCTTGCCCGTGCCCCTTCCACAGCCCCGGGAGAAAGGAAGATTCTCCTCGAGAGAGAGAGAGACGCCTGCCCAAGCCCTGAGGATTCCGGGAGTCCAGGCGTCACGGAGGCCCCCCCTCTGCCTCTCCCTCACCCTCTAACCCGACCCGGAGGCTCTGCTCAGCCAGTATTATAATTTAAAGACACCCATTAACCGCTTTGTGCAGACAAGAAAACGTCAACTTTTTCTTCTTTTTCTCTTGCTATTCTTCAAGGAAGTTCCTTCTTTCTGAAGCCTAGAAAATCTCGAAACAGGCGAAGCTGAACCCAAAGGTGAAGCAAGAGGCCTCTGTACCCTTTGCGATGCCCCAGATGCCTCTCCATGAAGGGCAAACCCGTCCTCTTTTGTTTTGGATGCTTTGGAAGGAACTTGCCTCTTCTCTCCCAATGGCCGGCTGGGTCCAGCCATCCGGAGCCTGCAGCCCCTCTGCGACCAGCTCTGCCCAGACCCCGGGATATTTATTGTAGTTAAAGGCAACGAGAGTGGGGTGGGAGAGGCAGGCCTGGGTCAGGGTCTGCAGAGGTGGGGTGGGGTGGATAAGGGCACATCCTGGGCAGCGGGGTCTTGTAATTATGTGTAAATATGTGTACAGCGAGCTGCCGGGTTCTCTGTCCACTGGGTGTGCAGAAATTTCGACTTCAATCTGGGGACACTGTGAAATTGTCTGATGGTTTGTGCAGAAGAAAAGAAAAAAATTTTGTTCATTCCCCTTTCCCCCAGTCCCCATCCGTGTCAACTGAATAAACGTACGTGAACTTCAGCGGTCACCCAGCTCTCTGCTCGCCTGCAAGCTCCTTTGCTAGTCGGGGCACTCCCAGAAGACCCCCAGCTTTCTGGCAGAGGCAGTCATGGGCTTTTTGGACACAGTGGCTGTTCTCTGATGAGCTTTCCTCCAGTGGTGAAAGGGGCCCAACCAGGGCGTTGTCCCCCTCCAGCACTTTCGTTTTCACTCTGAACCTGGGAAGGTTTTCACTAGGTTCCCGGGAAGGTGTAGTGGGGAGATTTGTTTCAGACACACCTGGGCTAGCTCTTTTTCAATTCAGACCTTGTTTGGCCTGGACACACACACACATGTGGGTGTCCTGTGTGTGTATACATGCTTCTCACCATGTACGGTTGGAGGGGAATGTATCCTTGGCTGCCTGATTATTTGGTTGGCCTGTCTCTGTGTGGCTGGGGCTTTTATGGATTTGTTTGTGATTTGTGATGGTCAATATCTTTGCCCTTTTTTCTTTTTAGCTCTTATATTTGAGGGGGGGAGGTTGTGATTTGTAGTTCTAGAAATCTGCTTATATCTCTCTGCATCCAAGAACAAATCTCTGTGTGTATGTTTGTGAGTTTGTCATAATCTCCTTGTTCATTAGTGGAGTTGGTGGGTTTTTTTTTTTTGGCGGGGGGGGGGGCAACAGAACTGAGTTTGGAATGTGCTGTCCCCCTGACACATAGGACACTCCTAAGGAAAGGCTGGGGTTGGAGACTGCAGGACATCTCTGTCCTCTAGCTTGAGATAAAGACGTCATCTCTGCATCTTCATCTACCCATCTTAACCTCCCAGTCCTGTGTGCCCCCAACTAGCACTATTGTGCTACCCAACCCTATTTACTACCAGTGCCTGTCTCTCTCCTGGTGAGACTTTTGAGTATATTGGGAAAGAGGTGATGCTTTGGCTGAAACAAAGCTTGTACTTTCCTCTGTATCTTCAACTGAGATAGGGTAGAGGAAGGAAAAACATGCTCTGTGTGTGTGTGTGTGTGTGTGTGTGTGTGTGTGTGTGTGTTAGCCAGTGCAGCTTTCACAGAAAATTAGACATGGAGAACAGACAAGTGGCAGTGAAGGAAAAGACAGGCATAGAGGACACACACACACAGACAACTTGAGGGTGACAAACTGGGCACAGAGTGACCAGCCAGGTCTCTTCTGACTGATCCCCAGGCGTTAAGTAGGAAGGGAAGGATGAAGAAGGGAAGTGCCCTTTAGGAAGAAGGTTGAGGGTGTGGATCAGGATGGAAGGAAGCCACCCTGGCGAGTAGTTCTTAACCCCTTCTGGAATGAAGGTGAGACAAGGTTCAAGGTGCAGATAATAAATGTAGCCCCTCCGTCAGAGGTGAGGTGGCCTCTCCTCCATCTTGCTGGGAGACTGGGAGTGGAGGAGAGAAAAATCACCGGCCCTGTGATTTTTTTTTTTTATCAAACGAGCCAGAAGTAGTGCTAAAAATGGGAAATGTCTGCCAATATTGGGATAATAGTCTCTGACTGGTTATTTAGTGGACTTCCTTTGCTGAGTTGAGCTTAATTTCTTTTTCCTTGAGAAGGATTGACTGGCCGTGCCTGTGTTTGCACACGGCCATGCCCCTAATAAAGCATTTTGTAGCCTACAAGATCTCATTTCCACGAGGTTGTCACTTCCAGCTAAATAGGTAGAAGCTTTGAGTAAGATTTGTCAATTAACTTTTTTTTTTCCACTGGAGGAGAATTAAGCGAGCTGGGATTAATATCTAATGGTGAATAGATTTGAGATGCTTCTAAAACGATATAAGTAATCCTTCTGGATTACTCCTTTTGTGTTTGTAAAAGAATGAGTTGCCTGTGCGGGTGGAGGGTGGAGAGAGAGAGCTGTTTTTCTGACTATATTGATATATTGCTTGGGATCTGTATGTCAGAAGATCTTTCGCCAGGGTTGAAAGAGAGGGTGCCCATTACCCCAGACCCATATGACCCAGACCCCTGTGGCTCAGGAAGGTCAGGTCTGGGTTAGATATAATTAAGGCAGAGCATTAGGGGTCCAAAAGATGATGCGATGCTTATCTGACCTTGAAAAATAACCAGGAAGGGAATTACGATGGCGGGCAGTTTTGCTGATTAAGGCAGGTGAGAAGGGTGACTATTTGGAACTTGGATCTCCCTTAGGTTGTCTGAGCAGTATCCAGTTCTTGGAATGGGGCTAGGACAAATCTCTGGTTATAGGGAGGAGAAAGGAGAAGGATGAGGGAATTCTGTAGGGTGGAGTCCTCTGCTCCCCGCAAATGATGGGATTGGTAAAAAAATGCTTCCTCCAGCCCAGTGGGTGCATAGAGTGGGGGTTCCTGGTGTAAGGTGGGTGATTTAGGAGGCCAGCCTTAATGGAAAAGCCTTAGCGCATCCCATCTGGAGCAATCCTGTGTGTGGGTTGTTGCCTCCCTGTCTGGGTGGAGACAGCTGAGCTTCTGCCCTGCAGACCCCAACAATTGGTGACAATAATAAGAAAATAATCCAGGATACACCTTCATCTCCCGAGGTGAGAAGAAAAATGCTGAAGAAATCGGCCAGGGGTTCAGAGAGTGCTGCTGAGAGCGGGCAGTTTAAAGGGGAAGAAAATTGGCGAATTGCACTGGTCAATTTCACTTCATTTCGTTCAATTTCGTTCAATTTCATTCCTTTTCATCCAGCGCCCGGGGAGCCGGCGGCCAGGAGTTTAGGGGGAGGAGGGGCTCTTTCGGGGCAGAATTTCCCTATGTCTCTGCACTGTGACTCTCCTAGGTCGAGCAGAACAACCTTGATTGTCAAATTCTGGCGCACATCTTCAGCCACGGCCAAGGGCAGACATTTTATTTTTATTTTTCTTTTCTTTTATTCTATTCCATTTCAGGGCCATTGGGGGTGATCGAAGCACGTCGGGGAGCCTTTCCCCCACTTTCTCTCGCAGACCAATTAAAGTGGTTAGTTAATTCTTTTCACCACCAACCCCCTTCCAGTCTCCCCACCCCTCGCCCCATCTTTCTTTCTCCTGGGGCTCCCGGGACCACCCAGGAGCCAGGGTTGAGGTGGGGGGCAGACACTTCCCCCCTCTCGATCCAATTTGTTCTCCCCCACTACGGGGCGCGTCTTCGCGGTTACAAAGCGCTTTCTCTCCTTGATAACTTTTTATCCCCCCTTTTTTTTCAACAACAACAAAAAAAAAAAACCCCACTTTATTTCTCTCCTTGCACCAAACAATTCGCCCCTCTCAGCTGCGGGTTTATTTAAACTGAGCCTCACTCCAGCGCCGCCGCAGCGCCCACTTAATGAAGTTGAAGGCTCGGTGAGCCCGGGTGAAGAGGGTTTGGAATCTGTTGAAAAGGGGAGTTTTGTGACACTGATTGGGGCTGGGATTGGGGGGGGGGGTTTGTGGGGGCGGTCGCGGACCAGACAATGACCCGATTGGGCGAGTTCTCTTCTGCACTGGGTCAGGCGAATAAAGGCGCCGCCGATGCCGTTTCGAGGAGGGGAGACTCGCCAGAAAAAAAGGGAGAAAAAGACTCAAGAGTGTGGAGCGTGCCTCGCTCCTACGGAGGATTTCGTGCTGCGGGGCCGGCCCGCAGGAAAATGTGTCGGTGCTGGGAGGCCTCTGCGGAACCCTGAGCTTCGCGATCGGGCCTAAGAAACGCGGGGCAGGTGGTGGAGGGGGCTTCCCGTTTGGTATTTGCCCCCCGAATTATTTCGATGCCTCGTTTCTAAAGGTTTGCCCGAGGATGGGGAGTTGCAGATGCGTCAAGCCAAGCAGTAGGATGAAACCGTGAAGTGGACTTGGGAGGCGCGTGGGTAATTCTTTTATTATCCAGCCTCCCCCATTTTCGCATCTGGAGGACTTAGGAGTCAAACGAATATTTGTGGAGTGTGGGATCGGGGATGTTTCTGCACTGTCAGGTCCGCATAGGACTGAAGGCCCCGGTGGTGCGTGGTGTAGGTAGGGGACTGGGGCAAGGCTGTCTGCGTGGGTTTCTGGTGCATTTCTTTTCTTTTTCTTTTCTTTTTTAGATTTTGGTTTTTGGGTCTCACCCGGCAGCGCTCAGGGGTTCCTCCTGGCTCTACGCTCAGAAATCGCTCCTGGCAGGCTCGGGGAACCATATGGGATGCCGGGATTCGAACCACCGTCCTTCTGCATGCAAGGCAAACGCCCTACCCGCATGCTATCTCTCCAGGCCCCTCTGGTGCGTTTCTGCAAGCTTAGCTGGACAGCCCGGCGTGGGGTGGAGCTGACGGCACCTCCTTTACCAGCTAGGCTAGCAGGGCGGCCGCTCCAGAGCTCCCACCCACAACCTCCCACCCCAGGGCTGGGAAAACCGCTGCGTGTGCACTTCGGACTCTGGTTGTGCGGGTATCGTGGCTACGTGCGCGGAGTTGTTTTCGCCCCACGCCCACTCTCCGGTCAGAGTCCAGCCTTTCTGCAGGGCGCGCTCCTTCGCCGCACCCGGGCTCGGAGCGCATGGAGCTGGAGTCTTTCTCCACCCGGCGAGGTCTGGGCACGGGTTCTCTGAACTCGGAACCGCGTCCAGCTGCACCTTGGGGAGCAGCCAAGGTCACCGTCACCACCTTAGCGCGCCCCCCACCGACCCGTTCCCTGCACCGGAATCGCTTGGAGACCGCGGGTGGCTGCGCCTCCCATCAGGCTTTCTACCCGCAGCACAGAAGCGCTGAGTTCTGGCTTCTGGCTCCTTGGGGAGTCCTGGCCTCGGAGGTCTGTGCCTTTTCACCCCACCCCTACCCCCCATGTTGGAAAATCGTCCCCAGACTCCGTCTGGTCTCACCTCCGGGCATTTCTGTCCTCACTGGCAGGCAGGCAGTAGTATCTCTGGAATTGCGGTTGCACGGATTTTACGACTGGAAAGGACGGATTATTGGGGGAACAAAACACTTAAATCTGTCCCTTCGATGACTAAAACTCATCGTTGGCCCTGAAAAGCGCGTTTCAAATGATTTATGTAGACACTGCTGAACCGGTTGTTTATGGTGTTGGGAGAGCCACTGAGGGTACAGAAGCAGAAATTATTTATTGTTCAAGTTAATTCAGGGTTCTTACGGAGGGCCTTCCCCGAGTCCCTTTTGGGGACTCTGACACAAAAGTGCATCCTGTTGAAGAGCAGACGTGCTAGAATCCTTCTAGTGGGGAGACCACCTCCAACCTGCATACTGGCCTTTGGGTTTCCTCTGGGTTCTTTGGCTTATCATTTAACTGCAAGCAAGCAACTCCATGCAAAGACCCTTTCACTCTTTGAGGGGGGGCACCGAGCTATGATCAGGGGTTACTCATGGCTCTCTGCATGCAGAAATTACTCCTGATGTTGCTCTGGGACCATATGGGATGCTGAGGATGGCATGCAAGGCAAGCACCCTACCTCCTACCTCTGGCCCAGACCTTCTCACTCTTTGGGGCATAGCTCTTGCTTCTCCTTGGGCAACTCCAGTGAGGAAGGCAGTAGTGAGGTCATGGCTTGAATAAATTTGAAACCCAGAAAGCAAGAAGCAGATAGACCAGAGAATTAAATAATGGACAGGAAAGTGTCAGCCAAGGCCCCATGGTGGGCACTAGCAAGAAATTGGGCATGGGACTTGCAAGGAATTGGATTTGGAAGTTGGTTATGCTGGTGGATGGCTTTGCTGTGATCCAGCTGCCAGTCTCAAATCCTGGAACTTGAGGCAGGCAGGAGGATTCAAGATCCTTCTAGAAGGGGATGAGTACCAGGTCAGATGTCTGATGAGCAGATGCTCTATGTTTCTAGCCTTTGTTCTGAGCACCCCCTGACACCTGACAGGTCCTCTAAAGGCATTATAAAGAGTGTGAGGTGAAGGCCATGGCTTAGTGGGTATTTAATAATAGTTTGTCTGAAGAGCTCCTCGGTAAAGATGTAACACAGGTGAACAGATTTGTCTTCCACCGTGGAGCATAATTTTTTTTCCTCTGGCTCCTTCCTTCTGCATGCATTTTTGAGCACCCATGGTATACTGGAAGAACAGGCAGCCAATATGTGCCTGGTTTGGTTGCAAATAGTCTGAATTCAACAGTATAGAAGCAAAAGGAAGAATGAAGCAAATGCTTTTTAATTGTATTCAAGGCTGAAGCGCTGGGTGTTTTCAAGATTAGGGGACAGGTATTCCCACTTTATAGTGTTTCTGATAGGTGTGCCTGTGCTTGGGGGCCTGTGGCATCTGTGAAAGCAAAACTATGCATGTGACATATGTACTAGTATGTATCTGTGTGAGCATGATTGCTCAAGGGGGGAAATATGTGGGTGGCTGAGAGTGCTAACATGCATTATTGTGACACTATTGGTGGTGAGAATTGCCCTTCCTTAGGGGGTCAGTGTTAGAGTCTAAAGAGATGGGATCGAGGCCTGGGGTGGGAGGGTTAGGAAAGGTTGAGAGGGAAACCTGCAAAGATTGGGACCTTCTTCAGACTTCCTCCCTCCTCATCCCCCCCAATTCCCATATAAACATCACTGGGAAAGGGACATGTAAGTGACCCAGAGAAGTGCTCAGGGGGCACAGTGCCTTGGCCACCGGTGGAGCAGATTCCTCTCCACCCCCATCTTCTTTCCTTCTTTCCAGGCCTCTCCAGTCTGCTATGGGGCTAGGATGGATCCACAAGGACCAAGAGGCTCCCTAACAGGTTTCTGAATCTCTCCCAGGTGCTAGAAGTATGGGGGCTTTCCCCGAGCAGTGTCATTTCCTTTCCAGAAAACATACACACCCCTGCAGAGTGTGGCACTGGCAGGATACAAGCTATCATTGAAGAGAGAGAAAGCACGATGGGAAAGGAAAGAGAGGGGGACCTTCCAAAGGTGATAGCAGGAGGCCAAGTATATGTGCCCATATGGAACTCAAAAGCACTGGGTGAGAGACTTTGAGGAGAAGAAAAATCTCAAAGGGAGACCCCCAGTGTCTTGTGGACTCTGGGTACTTCTGAACTCTCCTTTTCTTCTTCCTGTGGGAGAGCTGAGATCAGGTTGTGGTGATGGTAAGCAGTAAGTGGTCATAGAAACCAGGGTGAGTCACTCTGAGGGAAGGAGGGGCTGGGAGTCATGCAGAGGGGTGGGCTCCTTGGCTCCCAGTGCTCCCTGGGCTGTGAAAGGCACTGCCCACCCTCCCGAAGGCTCAGCCCAGACTGAAGATTCCTGCCACCAATTTAGCAGGCACAAAGGTGTGAAAATAATCTTAGCCACCTCCTGCCACTCAATTTTCCCAGTCAGTTGCATCCCTCATTCCCTGCCTGCTTTTAGGTGACTGTTAAAAGACTCCTCTAAGCCCCACTTCCCTGACTCAGGGTCACCCCTTAGGGAGTACAGGGAGTCAATTCAGTCAGACCAGAGACTGCCTGTGCCTACTAGAGCCTCCATCGTGGAGCAGCTGAACACAGTCTGGTGGGACTTGTGCACAGGAATTCGGATCTACAGACCCTAGAAGACCCGGTCTGTTGGTTTCTTGAACACCTTCTTGCTCTTCACTTTAGCACTTACCTGATACTGGGGACAGTAGAGTTCTGTGCCCCACCAGGGTATTTTTTTTTGGGGGGGGGGTCACACCCGGCAGTGCTCAGGGGTTACTCCTGGCTCTACGTAGGCTCAGAAATCACTCCTGGCAGGCTCAGGGAACCATATGGGATGCCGGAATTCAAACCACCGTCCTTCTGCATGCAAGGCAAATGCCCTACCTCCATGCTATCTCTCTGGCCCCCCACCAGGGTATTTTTGACATTGTGTTGGTATGTCCTGTCCTCATTGAGGTTTAGTTTTCCTGAGACCTGAACTGGAACATTTGAGCTTGGACTAGCTCCCAGGGCTGTGATCCACAATCTCTCCCCCTTCTGCCTTGGAGTCTGATGAAAACTGCTGCTCTGCCTAGGCACTGAGGATCTAGGTTGGGGCTCTTTGAAGGGTCAAAACTTGGAATCACAGCCCTGGAAACCCTCGCTCCCTCTGCAGGTAACAGGGGTAGAGAGAAGCTGAGTCCTTCCTTTCTGGCTCCATGGTTTCACTCAAGTCTCCATGATTGGATTCTTGGGTTTCTGCAGGAACCTTTCTCCTTTGCGGAGAGTGGGCAATATGGCGTGTCACTACCTCTGTGGGTTGCATGTCTCTGTCCTGGTTCTGAATGGGGTAGGAGCTGGCCTCTGGTGTGAAAGGGGGACGTCTGCCCATCTCTGATCTCTCTCTCTCTCTCTCTCTCTCTCTCTCTCTCTCTCTCTCTCTCTCTCTCTCTCTCTCTCTCTCTCTCGTGTGTGTGTGTGTGTGTGTGTGTGTGTGTGTGTTGCTTTGAGAGACAAATGAGACAAATCCGAGGGGGCCTGTGTCTTCGGAGATTCCAAGGTTTTGAGGAGCGCGGGAGGGGCACCGATGGGCTTGGATCATAAGCTTCCTCTGGCTGCAGCTGAGTCTGCCCTTCGCCTGCGCCTCTCTGCTCCACTCTGCCAGCCCTCAGCGCAGTGAGGATCCATCTCCCAATTGCAATCTCTGAGCCGAAAGTGCCCCAAAGGCGCACGTAAAGATTCTTAGGCAGCAGAAACAAATTCTTGTTGGGCGAGGCTGGAATCTCAGTCGGAGTGTGCAGGAGCAAAGTCCTCACCAAACCTGCCCTGCTTGGGATCCCATGCATCGGCAGGGCCCCGCCACCGGGGGGCGCCGCGGGCCCCGAAGTCTTGAAACGTACCAAACGCAGAGCAAGGTGAGCGCCAGGAGTGACCCTAAACCGATCCAGGGCCTTATTCCCCAGACGAACCAGTACAGGGTAGATGCTGAGGCTGTGTGGTCCCCGTGGCTCCTCTATCCTTAGTACCCAAACACATGGACCATTTCATCTCACAACATCTCTGGCCCAGCCCCTCTCTTTTATGGCTCTATGAATGGACCAGTTGCGGGGAGTCGGGGCTCCCTCCCATCATCTCTTTTCTCACCGGCTGAAATGAGCTTCGCAGCCATCAGCCAGCCTCAGTCCACCCTGGCAACCTTGTCCCTGCAGGGAGATCCTGCAGAGCTTCTGATCCTGGGTGCTGACAGTTTTGGGGAAGGAGGGAGATCAATACAGTGAACTCTACTGAGAGGTTTGGCCAAAGCTCTGAAGGGGCTTCTCAGGTGCCTGGGAGAAACTTGTGGGCAGGTTGGCTGGAATCTCTGGGCAGGTATCCCTCCACACCCAAAAATTCACACTGAATTCTTGACTCTGCCCAGCAGAGTGCTGGTTCCTGGTCTTAGCAGTCTCTGCAGCCACAAGAGCCGGGTCCCCTCCTCATGGCATTCTGTCCCAGGGAGCTTTGTTTGAAGCACCAGGCTGGATACACCCTTCACTCTCATCCCAGGCATTCTCAGGTCTCTTCCTCTCCCCTGCAACTTCTAGTTGGAAAAGGCAGTTGTCTGCTTTGGGAGCTGAGCACCTTCAGTCCAGAGCATCCCTGTGCACCAGTTCGGTATCTGCTAGTCTCTGGTTGTTCACTAAAATGATGATTCTAAGAGTCTCAGTTTCTATTTTTGGAGAACCTAAGAGCTAAGGATTTTATGGTTCATTCATTTGATTGTCCCTTCCTACCTACCTACCCACCCTGCTCATTCCTCCAGAAAGTCACCCCTTCCCTCTGCTCCCTACTCCCAATCCTGGGGCATATCCTGTCCCTTTGCACACCTTTGTTTGTTTTTGGGCCACACACAGCTGTGCTAAGTAAGGGTTTACTCCTGACTCTGTGCTCAGAAGTCACTACTAGTGGAACTCAGGAGACCATACATAAAGGTGTCAGAGATCAAACCCAGGGCTGCTATGTGCAAGATAAGTGCCCTACCTCTTGCACATTCTCTGGCCCCACCCCTTGAGCTTTTAAAGACTTTGTGGTGCATCATTTTTCTTCCCCACCTCTCACCTATAGATGATCCTGAGGGCAGGATCTGAACAGGTCCTTACTGTGTTCCCAGCACCCAGCACATGGTGTAGGCGGCACCCAAAGTGGACAACACCAAGAAGTCTGACCTTTCCTTGAGCAGCACTGACCTTGAGGCCCTTGCAGAAGGCGCTGCAATAACCAGGACAGGGGTCCCAGTAGTGTGAAACACCTGAAGCTTGGGGCTACTTCAGCTCAGCTGTTTCCATGCTCATCTATCCCCAGGGTACTGCAGATTAGCAGCACCACCAAGGGAGGGAAATCAGGGAAGCTGCTTCTTGTCCTTGTCTGCAGAGTTGAAAGAAGAGGAGAGTATTCCAGGTTACTGTGAGTAAAGGGAGCAGCTTTTAAGAGTTGAGGCTAAAATGGGGGTGCATCCTATTTTTACCACCCTAACTTCTTTCTGGCTGTCCAGACAGAGGCCTGGAGGACTGGTTGAGGGTCCTGAAATAATCTTTGAGAATGGAAACTGAGGCTCCTATGTGGCAACCCACCTTTCTCAAACTTGTCCCCCATTTCCTTTATACCTGCACGTCATGGGTTCACCTGGTTCAGAGTGGGGCTGGATGGAGCTGAGTCCCACATTATGTGAGCCCCACCTTACCTGACCTCCCCTCCTTGCCTGCCATGCAGCAAACATCTGGCCCACCTGTTACTGGGCATCTCTAATCAGATCCCACTGTAGGGGTGATGGGGTGGTGGAGGCAAGGGAATTTATCCAAATTCCTAACCCAGGGCTCATTTTCTAATACTGCTAATTCTCAGAGCTTTATGTTGGGCAAGAAGTTTCTTGAGGAGCTAATAGATAGTACAGCAGGTACTTGCTTTGCATGTGGCCAGCATCCCATACAGTCTCCTGAGCACTACCATGAATAATTTCTGAGTGCAGAGCCAGGAATAACCCTTGAAAATTCCACTGTGGCCCAAAATGTCCTCTAAAAATAGTTTCTTGAGAGGTTAGGATCACCAGAGCCATCCGATGATATAGGGGACTAAGGGCTGTGTGGTATCAGGGGTTGAACCCTTTTCCTACCATCTTCCCAGCCTTCTCAGTCTCATTCATCATGCTCAGACATCTTTCTCCTGCCTTGGACACCCTCTGGTCTTCCTGCCTCCCATTCTGGCCTTCCTCTGCCCACTTTGCATCTTCTTGTGGGTGTAGTTCCTACCTTCATAGTAAGGCAAGCTCCTTCTTAGCTCAGGTTCACACTTTTTCTCCACCACAAAAATTCCTAGGTGTTGCATAACTCCTAGGTGTTGCCCCCTTGGATGGGGCTGGATGGTGTTGGATGGTGATGGAAGGTGAGAGGTCTTTCTCCTCCAGCCCAGACCACGTGTCTGCAACTCCCTTCAGCCAGTGAGTCTGAGGGTTCAGCATAGCGGGTGGGGAGAAAACTCACAGGCAGGTTTCAGGAAACATCAGCTTTATTCAAGGCCCTAGCCAACAGGTGTGGCTTCTCTTACAACCTTTTATGCTGGATATCATCAGCCCTGCATCCAGCCTTTCAGCCACATCTCCTCCAGCTGCTTCTCCCTTGCTGCATCTCTCTCAATCCCCCAATCCATCCCCTTCCTGCCCCTCAGGTAATCCAATTCATACCTCCCAAAGACCCCTCCCAGAAATGGGCAGGTCTTACCCTCAGGTAGGTTATACAGGAGGAATGGGGGATGGTCTAACATCTAGGGTCCCCTACTTTCCTGGAAAAGGGACTCCAGGTAGACACCAGTCCTCCTGAACAGGGTTTGGGGGATGCAGGAGGACCTGGAGTACTGATCTGTGCCCTTAGTACCAGGGGTCTCAAACTTGCGGCCTGCGGCCCGCAAACGGCCCTCCATACAACATTTTGTGGCCCTGTCCTAGAGGAATCTTTTTTTGTTTTGTTTTGTTTTGTTTTAGTTGTTTGGGTCACACTCCCCAATGTTCAAGGCTTACTACTGACTTTGCACTCAAGGATCACCCCGACTTTGCCTCCTGCGGCCCCCAGGTAAATTGAGTTTGAGACCCCTGCTAGACCTTCACTTTACTGAAGTTCATTGCATTGGGTTCCCCTCATTAAGAGGGGAGCCCTCTCATCATCTCAGGACTGGGCACCAATTTTCCTCTTTTATGCCCCTCACCACCTCTTTCACTCCCTTTCCTGTTCAGAGACCCTCTCTCCTCCAGGGCTGCCTTAGGGGAGGGGTGTTGTGGTCTGGTTTATGGAGTATTTGCTTTTGGATGACTGGCCTGACAGCCAGGAAATGCCAATACTCCTGGGACAAGATAGCCTTAGAGCCCAACTTGGGACCTACTGGTAGCACAGGGTGCCATTCTTCCTGCAGAGACACAATATTGGATGGCTCTCTGGGATGACCCTCCTGGAACATGGATGGGAGTAGCAAGAACATAGGGAGGCACTCCATGCACACCTTTATCAATCAAGGGCCTTGGAAGAGAGTTAGGGCAGGCTTCCCCCGTGAGAGAGTTAGGTCAACCCCTGTATCCCTGCAATTCCAGGCCTCCTGGCTTGCAAATGACTCAGTGAGTTAACAAATAATGATGCTCTTTTCTTTTTTGCTTGTTTTTGATTCACATATAGTTGCAGTCAGGTGTTACTCCTGGCATGCTCAGCCTATCCACTGTGCTATTGCTTCAACAATGCTTTTTATTCATTTCTAGATGTTGGGTCAGAGGCAGTGGGAGTGGTGCTTTTTCCACAGGGACCCAGGGACCTTCCAAGGAGGGACTATATCAATTTTTAGGGGAGAAATTCTTAATTTTTGGTATGTAACATCTTTGTAATTTTTTGGGTTTTGTTCATGCCCAGTGGAGTGCACAGTTAATTGTTTTTTTTGTTTGTTTTTTGTTTTTGTTTTTTGCTTTGTGTGTGTGTGAGTGTGTGTGTGGGGGGAGTCACACCAGCAGCGGTTAGGAGTTAATCCTGGCTCTGCACTCAGAAATCACTCCTGGTAGGCATGAGAGAGCATATGGGATGCCAGGATTCGAACTACTGTCTGTAAAGGCAAACACCCTACCGCTGTACTATCTCTCTGACCCCCACAGTTGATCTTTTGATAAATAATTGGGCTGGAGGGATAATATAGCAGGTATGGCACTTGCCTGGCATACAGCCCACCTGGGTTCCATCTCTGGCATCTTAGAGACTACCAGGCATGATTTCTAAGTGCAGATCTGGGAGTAAATTCCGAGCACCACTGGATTTAGCCCAAAGCTAATAAAAAAAATTTGGTGGGAAGAGCTTATTTCCTGGAAGATATCCAGTCTAGATAGTGTTGGCAATCACTCCTTCCTGCATTCTGCTTTGCAGAGAATAGCCATATGTGTATATTTGTAGTGTCTTTTGGTTTTGGGAACCATACAGGTGTGTGTGTATGTGTGAGTGTGTGTGTGTATGTGTGTGTGTGTGCCCGCCTGCACAAGTGCATGTGCTCAGGTTCTTTTTTTTTTTTTTTTTGGTGTTTTTTTTGGTCATACCCAGCAGCGCTCAGGGATTACTCCTGGCTCTTTGCTCAGAAATTGCTCCTGGCAGGCTCGGGGGACCATATGGGATGCCGGGATTCAAACTACTGTCTTTCTGCACGCAAGGCAAATGCCTTACCTCCATGCTATCTTTCCGGCCCCAGTGTGCTCAGGTTCTACTCCTAGCTTTATGCTCCGGATTTTCTCTTGGTGATGCTGGGGGTAGGTGGGGGACATGTGCAGTGTCAAGGATCACACTGGTGTGGGTTACCTGCAAGGCCAGTGCCTCCTGGCTGTACTGTCTTTCTGGCCTACTATTATATATGCTGCTGGTATGTCCTGAGCAGAAACTAGTATCCCAGTTGTGAGAATTGTGTGTGGGGTGGTGTACACACGCATACCTGCAGGGGCTAACCGGGGAGGTACGCAGGCAGGAGTGACTAAGAAGGTAGCCAGCTTGGCTCTTGGGAGAGACACTCAGGGATGAAGAGCTCAGTGTTCAAAAGCAGCTGTTTAACAACTTGAGCATCAAATTAGAGCCCACGTGGACAGAGGTGTCTGCGGTTCTCGCTGGTTGCTGTAAATACTTCAGTGCAATTGACAGCAGCTTGTAGAGGTTTAAGTGAGCTGGGGGTGGGGAGTTCGGGGGAGCATCTCCTGCAGGGACCCTCTATCCTGTAGGCCTGTCTCTGCCAGGGTGGAGGCCAGTGGGAGGAGAGGTGGGACAATGATCGGGTGGGTTTGGGAGTGCGATTGTTCTCAGCATCCATCCTTTCCACCCAGGGAAGCTCTGCTCAGGGCTTACCTCTTCTGTGCCTTGGTTTCTCCATCTGAAAAAAAAAACCTAACAGAGAGCCAGAATACCCAGTGGGATCTTTGTGAGAAATTACAGGAACTTTCTTCATCTGAAAGCACTTGTGGGGGTTATACAGACATGGGCTTTTATTCCTTGTGGGGGATAATGCATGGGAATTAACACAATGCCTCTCACCCAGAAAGCCCTCTGCAAATGTTAGCTAATGTGGTTAGCCTCGTGCTATTGTCTTCAGCAGTCCAGAGACCTGGGGCTGGCGGCTGGCGATCCCGCAGCCCTTCCAAATGTGCATGGAAAAAAAAAAGGCTTCCCAGAGGGCAGCCAGTGGGGCTGTGTGGGTTTTTAGAGACGATGTTTTTGAGTCTCCAGTCCTTCAGAGAATCCTGCTGCACAGGATCTGAGCAAATCTGCCCAGGGAGCTCTCTTTGCAGATGTGCTGCCTTCATGAGGACCTGGCTGCTGTGTTTTTGAAAAGTCCTGTGTAAATGGGTTTCTGCAAACTCAATCTTGTTTCAAATACCCTTGCAGGGCAGAGGGCTTAAAGGGACCCTGTGGAGACTTCTTTTGTAAAGCACAGAATGTCCTGAATGTCTATTCTGGAAAGTACAGACATTTTAAAAGTAACAGTGGTATCTTTTTAAGTGCCTACTATGTGCCAAGGAGTTTACTCTTAATGAATTGCAGTTTCACAATGAATTGGTGAGTAACAATATCCTAATTTTAATTTAAAAGTATTTGGGGTCTAGGGGCCGGAGAGATAGTACAGTGGCATTTGCCTTGCAAGCAGCTAATTCAGGACCTAAGGTGGTTGGTTCGAATCCCGGCGTCCCATATGGCCCTCGGTGCCTGCCAGGTGCTATTTCTGAGCAGATAGCCAGGAGTAACCCCTGAGAACCACCAGGTGTGGCCCCAAAACAAAAACAAACAAACAAACAAAAGTATTTGGGGTCTAGAGCCATTGTATAGTGGGTTGGATGTTTTTCTTTTATATGGCCCATCTGGCATCACATATGAACCCCTGAGTCCAACCAGTAGTCATCCCTGGGTAAGTCAGGAATAAGCCCTGAACACTTCCAGGTGTGGCTCAAACATTCCCTAGCTCCAAATTTGATCACACCTGCAAAGCTTTGGGAACCATGGGGTGCTGGGGCTTGAGCCTGACCTCATGCATATAACTCAGTACACTGAGCTACCTTCTCAGCCCCAATCTCCTAGTTTTATTTTATTTCATTTTATTTATTTTTGTTTTTAGTGGTGCTCATGGCTTACTCCTCGCCTTGTACTCACAGATCACTCCTGGTAGGGTTGAGAGACCATGGGGTGCCAGGGATTGAACCCATGTCATTAGTAAACAAGGTGAGCACCCTACCCAATGTACTATCTCTCCAGCCCCATCAATATTCTACTTTTTGTGCTTGTTTGTTTGTTTGTTTTTGGGCAACAGCTGACAGTGCTCAGGATTTACTCCTAGTGTTATGCTCAGAGATCTGTCCTGGTGGGGCTCAGAGTTTTGGGGTTCTGAGGATCAGATCCTGGGTTGACTACATGTAAGACCATTGCCCTACCTGCTGTGCTATTGCTCTAGTCCCATCAATATCTAATTTTACAGAAGCACTAGATGCTTCAAGAACAGCATGCACATATCCACTGTCACACAGTAACAACCTGGCAGAGCTGGGACAAGAACCTGATCCAGTTGTGTAACTCTCGTTCTTCTTTCTGTCCTGGCTGGCTGTGTTCTGTCCTCATCTTGCTGTTGCCCCTCCTCAGTCTCTTCCCAGTGTCCCTCCTCTCTCTCTTTTCTGCAATTACTCAAGAATCTTTTGCATATTCTGCAAGAAGGTGGTCCTATGACTGTGTCATCAACAGTCACCTGAACCACAAAGCAATGTGCTATTCCCTGCGCTGTGTAAGCTCATGTAGTAAAGCCTTGTACTCAGGAACCTTTAAAGCACCTACCATGAAGAGACAAGTACAGTGAATTTTTCCACCATTTAGATTGAGTAGCAATGAGGATTTTTGCTTCATCTGTCCACTATTCTTTTTAGATTCTGTTTGAATTGGAATGAAAGGGAAGGGGGAATCCTCTGGGTTGATAGTCTGGGCCCCCAGTTAGCTGTCTGTGCCCTCAGAAGGGTTGTTTTTTAATTAGAAGAGCCTGAGATATAATCAGTCACTGTAAACAAGTGTCAACTTTCGATGACAAGTTATTACAGGTTCCTTCTAGACTTTTACTATTGGCTTCCTGTGCCCCCATGTTAAAGGTCAAAAATGTTGCAGGAAGGAGGAGACCTGTTGGGTTAAGGGCCCCTGTAGCTTTTCCCCTGACAAGACATCTGTGCATCCCCAAAATATTGGCTTTCTCTTATGAGGTTACAATGACACATTCATCTCCTTATCTCCAAGCACAGATGGCATCAGTAGCTCATCACTGTTTTGTGCCTTTCTGCAGCATCCAACCCCTTCTCTATGCACCTCCTCCACGCTCTAGTGCATGGTACTGCTTCTCTGCCTCTTTGACTCAGAGATGTGGCAGTCCCTTGGGAGAGTCCCAGTGGGATAGGGTTGTGGGTAGGTGTGGGGCTGGGAAGCTGGAGGGAGCTCTCCATATCAGGGGCGTCTTGCTTTCCAGATACCCTCCACACATGCTTGAGATGGATGAGTGGATGAGTCTGAGACCCCTGGCAGGGAGCTCTGAGTATGGGGCTTTGGAAACACAAGTCAATTGAAAGAGATGAGCTCTAGAATCACAGGATTTGCTCTTCTGCTCTGGGTTCAGACCACCAGAGAGTGGTTCCCAAAGCAGTGGCTAAGTAGTTTGGATCATCCTCCACCTGGCAGAGTTCCGGCACAGTCCCTGCAGCTGCCTGGGTGGCCATCCTGGGGTATCATCTTAGGAGAATGCTGCAGGCTGGCAGCAATGTGATGCCATGGCTTTCGTCAGCAGCTAAGCTTCCTTCTCCCTGCCAAGAGACGTGCTTGTCTTATTTAAGACAGAGCCAGCAGTAGCCTCCTCAAGCAACCAGTACTCCCAAAGTCAAAGTTTCTCTAAGAACTTGAGGGTACAGTTGTATCTGGGACTAAACATTATTCCTTTTTCTTTATATATATATATATATATATATATATATATATATTTGGACCACACCAGTTGATGCTCAGGGCTGAATCTTGGTTCTGCACTCAGGGATCACTCTGAGTAAGCTCAGGGAACCATATGGGATGCAGGGAATCAAACCCAGATCAATGGCATGTAAGGCAAATGCCCAACCCTCTACAGTATCACTCCAGCCCCTTGGGATTGAATCTTTGTTGCTTTTGTGAGTTGAAATGTTCCCCTGGGACTTGCCATAATGACAAAATATGATTAAATGCTGATCTTTTTCGAAACTTATTCTCTGATGAACACTGACTTAATCTTGACATTTTTACTCAACTTTTTGAATTAAACTTTTCGTTTTTGGATCACACCTGGAAATAGTCAAGACTGACTTCTGGTTCTGTGTTCAGGGTTGACTCCTGGCTTTGCAAGGTAAGAACTTTACCTGTTGTACCTATGTTTTTGGCTCCTCAATGAATTCACCTTATCTTACTAAGTTATTTATGAATAAGTTCTTGATGAAATAGTTTCTTGTCTCCTTTCTGGACAGTTATGAAGACAGTTGGATGATTATTGATGGCAGAGGCTGTCTCTATTTGCCACACTGTGGTTTGCCTGTCAAACTTACAGAAGGTTATCCCCAAACTACACGAGACAATACCTTTAAGAAACATTTAAAAAGGAGAGAGAGAGAGTGATCTGACCTTTTAGACTCAAATGCACAGAACAGATGTGCAGTGCTGGGCAGTTTACAGGAGAAATGGAAAATAAAACTCTAGCTAGGGAACTTGTTGCATTAGAAGTTTATTTCTTTTTGTTTGTTTTTGGGCTGTACCTGGCTGTGCTTAGGGCTATCTCCTGGTTCTATATGCAGGAATTACTCTTGGCTGACTCTGGGAAACAATTTGGGGTGCCAGGGATCAAAAGATCAAAACTGAGTTGGCCACATGCAAGACAAACACCCTACCCACTGTACTATGGTTGCAGCCCCATTAAGGTTTATTTGTGTGTGTGTGTGTTAAGGTTTATTTGTGTGTGTGTGTGTGTGTGTGTGTGTGTGTGTGTGTGTGTGTGTGGTGTGCCAGACCCAGCCTGTCCTTGAGCACAGAAACAACTGGGGTCTTTGCCTGGCTAAGTAGAAGGACATAGTGGTCAGGGGCCCCAGGTACCACACCCTCCTGGAAAGTTTTATGATGACATTCTGCACAGGTTTGCTGACACAGAGGCTCTCAAACCAGAGAAGGATGTGACTGAATTTGGACAGGAAAGAATATGAGAATTTCCCCCACAGAAGCGGCATTAGTTAAAGGTGTTGAGGATTTAAGAGCATCTCCATGAAGTTGCAACAGTGGTAGGAGAGATGGTCCAAATACCAAACCCAGTGGATAGGGGTGTCTCCACAGCAGGCAAAGTCCTGGAAGCAAAGGGCAGACTTGTCATCATTTGCAAGTGAGAAGTTGCTTTTTGGAAGCATTGTTTTTCAACTTTTTCTTTACTCACCATGAAGTTACCAAGTTATTCATGAGTGGGTTTCAAGCATACAATGTTTCAACACCAATACTTTCACTAGTGTCCACTTCCCTCCCCCAATCCCCCCATCCCATTTGCCTCCTTACCACCAGTCTGAAGCACTGTTGTTTGAGAACAGGGCCTTTCCTGCATGGTTTTGCCTGCACCCTGGTTCTCAGAACGCAGTGTGTGTTGGTTAGGAGCTCATCCTGGCAGGGCTGGAAACAGGGAGAGAGGCGGGTATTCCTGGAGGACAAGGAGTGTGGGCAAAGGCATAGAGGTAGGAAAGCTTGAAGCGTGTATGGAGATCAGTGAGGAGCCTAGCTTGTCTGGAAAAAAAGACCCGTGCCAGGGAGCTGTGGATGATGAGGTTGGAAGGTGGGCAGGAATGCTACATTTTCCAGGTTGTGTTTAAGGCCACAAGAGTAATTCTCTGCAGAAGGGGAAAGGATTGGGCAGACAGATGGGTTTGCTGTGTGGCCCCCAGTGGATTGGGGTGGATAGGAAGGAGACTGCGGCCACCTCCTTCAGTTTGTATCCAGTCCCTTTTTCTTCCTATGTTTTGCAAATGGGAGGGAAGAACCCACAGAATATTTTTTTTCCCTATGAGCACTCTGGGACATGCGCGCGCGCACACACACACACACACACACACACACACACACACACACACACACATGCATACTCACACACCAGTCAGAAGAATGATTGCTTTTTCCATTTGTCAAGAACAGAAAAAGGCTGAAGGTATAAAGTTCAAAACTGGCAGGGCCTGAGAGACAGGAGAAAGGCGGCAGATCTAGGCAATGAACAAGCTGTGGTTACACTGGGGAAAAAAAAGAGAATTTCCACGCAGCCTCCAAAGGGGCCTGTTTGGTTTCTGGAGGAGCTCTCTTCAAATCCGGGGTATGTGAGCAAAGGAGGCCTTTGTGATCAGCCATAGGAACATTTGTGTCCATTGACACTCTTCAAATTTGGAAGAAGCTCTAGGACGGACTGGTAGAAACTGGCTTCCACTGATGAGCTCAAGTCCTGACTCCATGACCTGTGAGTGGGTTAATAACCTCTCGATACTTTCTTTTCTTTGCCTATAAAACAGAGGCAATAACACCTACACACTAGAGTCTAGGACATGATTTGGTATTGACTTAGTACAGCATGTGTGATTAAGAATAGCAAATTGTGGGGCTGGAGAGATAGCATGGAGGTAAGGCGTTTGCCTTTCATGCAAGAGGTCATCGGTTCGAATCCCAGCGTCCCATATGGTCCCCCGTGCCTGCCAGGAGCAATTTCTGAGCATGGAGCCAGGAGTAACCCCTGAGCACTGCCGGGTGTGACCCAAAAACCACAAAAAAAAAAAAAAAAAAAAAAAAAAAAAAAAAAAAAAAAAAAAAAAAAAGAATAGCAAATTGTTTACAAGTTTAAGAGTTATCTTCAAACATAATATATCACCATCACTTTTTTTTTTTTACTTTTGGGCCACATATAGTGATGTCAGGGGTTACTCCTGGCTTTGTGCACAGGGATTATTCCTGGGAAATCAAACCTGTATTGACCAAATCAAGGCAAACACGCCTTTTCTGCTATACTATCGCTCACTCATCATTACTGTTAAGTAATGGGGTCTCCATTACATTGATTCGTTCACCAATGACTACCCACTCACAAACTAATTTCACCCAGTATTTTTATAAATACTATATCATTTATAAATACTATATAATCTTTATAGATGATATAGTAGATAATAATCTATAATGACAAATATCTCACTTATATGAGAATGTGTTAAAGAAATGCATTCTTGGATGATTTTTGTCCTTGTATGATCATCATAGTGCAATGATAAAAATTGCACTTTTGATTTTGGTTTTTGGGCCACACTTGGTGATGCTCAGGGGCTACTCCTGGCTGTGCACTCAGAAATCAATCCTGGCTTGGGGAACCATATGGGATGCTGGGGGATCAAACTGCGGTCTGTCCTAAGCTAGTGCCAGCAAGGCAGACACCATACACTCCGCTCCACCACTCCAGCCCCAAATTGAACTATTTTGATATTAACTGACTATCTTATTACCTATCTTACTACCTAAATAGGTGATACAACCTATTGGTTTTATCATTGACTATAACAGTTTTAAGTGACACATGACTAATTTTCTATCCATCTATCCAACCCGTCCCCCCTATTTATTTATATAGCACATTAGCTCTCCTTTTTTTCTGCTCAACCCCTCTAGCCTCTTAGCATTCTAGTTCAGAAATGTTTCCTTGAAATGGTAGGCACTTTCTACAAGGCAGTCATAACCTCCAAAGGATATGCTGAACTTTATGGCTGTCCTTCCACTAAAGACTTCTAGCCTGATTGCTCTCCAAATTTTAGGCTTATTGTCTGTGTTCTGAATTCTTTTTCTTTATATTCATCCATTCTTTTGTGCCTTGTCTCAGATCATGTCTTCATGCTGGAATGCTCTTCTCTGAACCTTCTCATGTTGGTGACCTTGGTGGGTCCTTTACATTTTCAGTGAAATGTAACTCTTGTGACATATTTTTTTCAAATCACCTTTTCCAGATGAATTAATATTCCCTCTTCTGTGCTCCCACAACAATATATGCATCTCTCTAGTATGGCATTCGCCAATCTGAATTTTAATTAATTACTCATTTGTCTGTCTCACTGGCTGGAGGGAGCATGCTTAAACTATCACGTGTTCCAGGTTCCTGGTATCATGGAGCAGAGCCTGAGTCACATTTTTTATTCCTTCCTTCCTTCCTTCCTTCCTTCCTTCCTTCCTTCCTTCCTTCCTTCCTTCCTTCCTTCCTTCCTTCCTTCCTTCCTTTTCCTTCCTACTTCCTTCCTTCTTCCCTTCCTCCCTCCCTTCCTCCTTCCTTCCTTCTTTCTCTCCTTCCTTCCTTCCTTCTCTCCTTCCTTCTCTCCTTCCTTCTTTCCTTCCTTCCTTCCTTCCTTCCTTCCTTCCTTCCTTCCTTCCTTCCTTCCTTCCTTCCTTCCTTCCTTCCTTCCTTCCTTCCTTCCTTCCTTCCTTCCTTCCTTCCTTCCTTCCTTCCTTCTTCCTTCTCTTGGTTGTGGAGTCAATAAGCCATGCTACGGGTGTATGGCCTCTGAGCCTCACTGTTATGTTCTCCATGTACCAATTTTTATCTTTGCTTCTGAAAGCTTTGCTCAGTATTTGCTTTATGAAATGGTATAGGTACTCTTGACTCCCAGTGTCAGGAGTCCCACTCTGTTGGCTTGCACTCTAACTGTGTTTTGTTGCAGAGGAGAAGGAAGTAGGGAGAGGTGATATGGAGAAAGTCATAATACCTCCTTTTCACTTTTCCCTGGTCTCTGTCCTAGCATGGGCTGGGCCCTTTCTTAGGGCCCTGGCCAACCTAGTTTTCTTAGTTCTTGACACAGCCAGCCCCCTCTCCACTCATGCCCACTGCTCTAAGCAGAGACTGAGAAAAGAGCCTGCAGAAATGCTGAGATAGGCTGGCATGTCCCAACCTCAGAACAACAATTCATTCAGAGATTTGCTCAGAGGAGGGGCCCAGGCAGGAGACTTATGTAAATCAGAAGCAAATTGAATGCAAATATGCAAATGTACATGTGTTTCTCCTGATTGCAACTTTCAGTGGGAGAGGCTTTGGCAGTCTCTTGTCTCTTGCCAGGGTCACAGGAATGAGGTGGGTCCCCCCACCCCAAAGACCCATCAGTTCTCCCAGTGACTGCAGCCACAAGCTCTGCTTCTGGGGAGTTGGGAGGAGGGGGACTCAGGCGCTTCTATCACCTGCTCCTGAGGGTGAGCTTGTGGTTTCCTGGCAGTCCTAAGGGTGTTAAGAAGGTCCTCCATGAGGACTAGTTTCAGAACCGGAAGAATCAAGATCTCAATGAGGCCAAGATAGACTGTGCTCTGGGACAGGGAGGAGAGGGAGGGGTGGAGCTTGGCAATAGGAACATCACCTCAGAGAGAACAGGATGAAGGAAGGGTTCAGGAGAGGGGCTTCTGCATTTACCCCCCCCCCCCCACTTTGAAGCCATACCTGGCAGTACTCAGCACTTATTTTTGTTTCTGTGTTCAGGTGCTAAAGAGAATGGTGGAGTCACTTCCTGCAGTTCTGGTAGGGGGACCATATGATATCAGGAATTGAATCTGAGACTATTGCATGCAAAGTATTAGTCTTTAGAGCCACCTCCTCAATGTTAGGGGAATAAATTGTAGCGATGGGGGAAATAATACTGGGGAACTTTCCAATAGCAATTTTCAATAAAGAGATGAAAGGCAGTTCAGCTGAAGGAGATTGGCATTTGTTGCATCCTCATTCATTCATTCATTCATTCATTCTTTTTTGTTTGTTTTGTTTTAGTACTGCCTTGGTGTGGAAACATGCTGGGGACTATGTGTGTTGGGATGAGCCTGAGCTTTCCCCCTCTTCCTAACCCCCTTTCCTCTCCTGACCATCATTCATTTTCCTATCAACTTCTAAGTCCATTTCAGGCATTTTGCTATCACTTCACCATCCTTGACTTCACCCTCTGATTCTACTAAAGAAACTGATATTCATACTCATGTCTCTGACCTTAAAATGGGGCCCCTCATGGTTCAACATAGATAGTTAGGGACCCCGTCACCTTTTCCTGGTTTGGCCCTGAACATATGTTTAGACAGCGCTCTTTTTTTACTTTATTTTTTATTTTTGGGTCACACCTGGTGGTGCTCAGGGGTTACTCTTGGCTCTGTGTTGTATCAAATAAATAACGATGGGGCTGGATGGCGATGGATGGAGGCCTTTGTGCTTAGGCCCCAGCCACATGGCTTCATACCCCATCCAGCCGGTGGGTCCCAGGCCCAGGTGATTGGCGAAATCACTCACTGACAGGCAGGCTTCAGGAAGCATCAGCTTTATTCATTCCCTATTCACCACATGTGTGTGGCCTATCTCATAACCTTTTAAGCATTCAGCCATTCTAGGCTACCCTGCGTCTTAACCCTTTCAGCCATCTTCCCTTTGGCCTCCATCCTGGTCCAAGACCAGAAACAGAGACCCCAAAGCCAGCGAGCTCAGCAGGGCCGAAAGGGCCAAATTCCCTCGGTCCAAGGCTTATCTAGCTTTTCCAAGACCCCTCCCAGGAATGGGCCGGGTCTTGCAGGTAAGGTCACACCTAATATCTGGTTCCCAAGACCCCTCCCAGAAATGGGTGGGTCTTAGGTATCTACACCAAATTCAGGGTCTCAGGTACACTACAGCTCTGCACTTAGAAGTCACTCATGGTAAACTCAGGGGACCAGATGGGATGTCGGGATTCAAACATCCTGTGTTGGCCACGTTCAAAGCAAATGTCTTACTATTGTGCTATTGCTCTGCCCCCTAGATAGCGCTCTTTATCCTGGGCTCTTTCTAAGCCTGGGGGAGACATTGTCAGACCCCAGGGGAGAAGCATGGTCAGAACAAGGCTAGACAGTGCTCCAGAAGCCCACACACATGGGTTAAATGGGAGTGTGGTGAGTAAGGATAGCTGTGCCTTCTCCCTGCATATTGTGGGAATGGTCTCCTGAAAGAAGATGGCCTGGAGCTGAGGGACAAAGTTTCGAAGTGTTCTTCAAGTGAGAAAAATTAGTGAGGGGTATAAGCAGGTGGATGGGTGAGAAGATGGCTACAGGGCTGGGGCCAACTAGAACAGGTAAGACCTATGTGAGCTGAAGTTGGTGGTATATGGGCAGATGCTGATGTACTGGTAGAAGTTGTATATGCCTAAAAGAGATTGCCAGGCCCAGGGAAGCTGTATTTCTCTTGTTCCAGGCTGGTGGGGGAAAAAGGGAGCAAGTATTTGTCCCAGGAAGAAGTGGAGAACATTGGCCAGACTGTGGCTTTGGCACCAGCACTCTTGTTACTGTGTATAATGGAGGGAAAGAAGGTGTGTGAGAGCACAGCTCAGGAAATAGAGTTCCTGGAGTTGGGATGATGGTGGATGGGAAAGAATGGATGAATCTACAAAGTCGAACTCGCAAGCTTGAACTGACAAGGCTTTGTCCAAGTCAGCAAAGGGTGTAAGGAAAGGGAGGTGTGAGGAGGAAGCCAGGGTTTTTAGTTGGGGTGTCTGGGGACACTGGATGAGTCCACTTGAGGGTGGATGGGACCTTATGATACCTTCAGTGCTAATGTTTTAAGTCAAGCTAATGCTTGACTTGAAGGGTTTGTCAAGCGGATCTTGGGAGGCTGCTAGAGTTTGGACTATTGAGAAGGGGAGGGTTGACAGATCTAAAGCTTGGGGGTCTGAGGCAAGGGATCTTGGAGGTCCATTTTGACCCTCCACCTTCTGGAGTACCTCTGGTCTCTAGTAGTTGGAACTGAGGTCATTGCTCCCTGGGGATTTCTGCCTTTTGGGAGTCTCACTGCACAACAGGAAGAGAAGGTAAAAGCAGGGAAATGGTGGAAGAAGATGATGAGGCAAAGGAGGAAAAATTGGAGGTAGGAGATCTGAAATCTTGCAGCAGGATCCTGTTTAGCATTCTTTATACATACAGAAAGACAGTTTTGTTTCTTGAAGGGAATCTGGCATGTTTCCTTTCTATGAAAAGGTCTACTTCTCCTCTGAGCCAGAGTAGGCCCCTTCACAGAGCCTGGCTTGTGGTCAGAGTAGAAATGAGTCAATCCCCATTGGCTCGCTCTAGAACCCGGGGTATGTCTTTAATTAGGGGACAATTGCTTGGCGTAAGCCAGGGTTGGGGGTGTCTAGCCAGCAGGCCCACCCCCTGGCATTTCTCAGCCTGTCCCTGTCAGGCTTCTTTCCTTTCTTTTTTTTTTTTCCAGAAGGAACCAGACATGGGCAAATTTGGGTAGGAGTGGAAGAAGTGGAAGAAAGAAGCTCCTTTGATGATCTTCCTGATCCATTACTGGGTGTTTCCAGGAATAAGCTAGAGCTGTTGAGAGTGGAGTATGCTGGAATTTGAATTGTCCAGTTTTTAGATGGTACAAAAGTCAATCTCCTTGCTCCCCCCATTTTACAGGGATACAACAAATGAATTTAGTTTTAGTTTTTTTTTTTGGGGGGAGCCACTCAGGCAGTGTCAGGGATTACTTATTCCTGGCTTTGTGTTCAGAAATTACTGTGGCAGGCTCAGGGGACCATATGGGATACTGGAGGTCATAGATTGTGTGGCTTGATTCACTTGGTCAATAATAAATCCTTGGAAATGAAAGTTCTTAGAGGCCACTAGTGCTGACCTATTGTGTTGGGATTTGTGGGTGCCTCCAAATCTGTGAGCAACACAGCTCCTGAGGTCTTGGCACTAGATAGGGAGAGTTAAGAATTCCTTGGGCCTACCAGATTTTCTTTGGAAAAGAGGAGTAGGGTCCAGACTCCCAAGTTTAGGAGAGATAGGGGACTGGGAGGCTTCAGGTGCTTTTTTCTGTGCACACACAGACATGGAGCACACATACACACATAGGTGCACACATGCATGCAGGCTTGATGCAGGTAGGGACAGGATATCGTGGAACTGCTTTCCTGGAAGCTCAGCCAGGACTTCTGGGCCCTTCTGCACATGTCTGAGGCACAGGGTATGTGTATAGCACAGGCCATCTGACTCCCAGGTATAGGGGATGGCACTCTGCATTGAGTGTTGGGCAGGGACATTCCAGAAACAGGACAGAGAAGATGGGACACACTGTGCCTGGGAGCTTGGAAGCCTAGGTCAGGGGCAGCTGTGTGTAGGGGGCAGCAAGGTTCAATTCAGACATTCTAGCTCAGGACTCTTGAGGCTGCACCCCAAACTTCTTGCCTACATATTAGAGGTGACCTGAGTCTCAGCTGGGCCAATGGAGAGCTGCATGGTTAAGCAGCACATCCAGGTTTCTACAGTTGGTTCTCAGCCACCTACCTACAAGGCATCTGACCTTGGTTAAATGACTTCATCTCTGCACCTTAGTTTTCTCTTTTGTGAATTGAGTTCTATCTAACAGCTGAGAATGTTGTGCACTTTTGCTCTCTGTAGACCTCTCAGTAATGACAACAGGGTCACTCCTTTGTATACTGTTCAGAATGTCTCCAAGAAAGTGAATTTCCACTCTGCCCATTTTGTTTTGATTGTAAAAACTGTTTGCATGGCAGTGACACGGTCCATCCCATTACCCCCATGGTTGGCAGCCTGTCTGTTATCCCTGGCTCACCTATGCTTCTACCTGCCATTTATATAATAGCCCTGTGAATACTACCATCATTCTGACACTGAGGATAAGGAGATTGAGGAAACTGCCAAGGACGGGGCGGCTACAAGCTAGCATGGGGGCAGACTTAGCAGAGGGAGTTCCTATCTAGCTAAGCTCAGACCACAACTCACTTGGGTCTGGGGGCCTCTGTTTATACAAATGGATGAGTGCTAATCGCTTTGCTAATGAGAACCATGCAGAAAGATAGCATCTGTAGCAGAGCCGGAAAGACCTTCCAGTAAAGCAGAGCTGGGAGAAACCCCAAAGAAATCTGGGCAGATAAAGCACTGCCCTGAGAACCTGCAGTACTACTGTGGGGGTGGGCTGAGTGGGTGACCGGCTGGAAGGTACCAGGGAGGCTGGATTGTGTGTGTGCTATGCATTGTCTGCCTTGGGCTTGAAACTGCTTGGGAATAGGAAAATAGGACCCTGAGCTAGCCCTTCCTCTTGGGCAGCTTAGACACCTTTTTTTGGCTCTGCTTTGTGAGGAGTCCCTGAGTTTTTCAGACTCACCTAAAGCTCTGCCACCATGGAGGAGACAGTAGAGTCAGCATCTTGGCTCCTTCGCTGGCTCAAATATAATTTCTGAGACATGTTGAATGTGTGTTAATCTATGACAGTGTCCTTATAGATCAAGCGGGGATGACATGAAATACCCATGGAGAAGCTCTGAAGAGTGACTGAGCCATAAGTAAGTAATGATGGACCCTGTGCTTATTGCTGTTAAAGGAAGAATAACATTTAAGGGGGCCAGAGAGATATCATGGAGGTAAGGAATTTGCCTTGCATGCAGAAGGACAGTGGTTCAAATCCCAGCATCCCATATGGTCCTCCGTGCCTGCCGGGAGCGATTTCTGAGCGTAGAGCTAGGAATAACCCCTGAGCACTGCCAGATGTGACCTCCCCCCAAAAAAGCAAAAACAACAACAACAACAACAACAAATAACAGTTAAGATCCTCCCCTACTGTTTAATGCCTGTCCACAGTATCTGTGGCCCTCAGACTCAAGTGTATTCTCATTGCTGACATCACATCTGGCCTCTGCTCACTTCCCGAATGTTGGCCACTCACTTTCAGCCCCGAAGCAATCTTCATTTTTCTGGAATGTTCTTTCCTTCACTTCTCAGCCTCTGCACATACTGTTTCCTTGACTTGATGTTCCCAAGGGTAGATATACTCTCCTGTTTTTTTGGGTGTTACCATGAAAGCATTATCAGATGAACGTGACCACACACAGATCCGCACAACTCCTTTGAAACAAATTTGATTTCTTTGGGTATGTGATTGCAAGGGCCAGATTCATATTTTTGGTTTTGGATTTCATTGGTGGTTGCAAAACTTGTACATATGCTCCCCAGGAGTCCCATTCTTAGTAGTGGTGCTCCTACAGTGCTCATGGGAGGAGTATCACACACTTGTGCTGGCTCTAGAGAAACCCCACTGGAACTGTGCCCAGTACGAAGGGTGATATCAAATTCACAACTGCACCCCTGGGACCTCTCTCATGACATCTTGGCCCATTGTCCCAGCACTTACCACAGTTCTGGTTCTCCAGGCTACAGAGCAAAGTCTTGACCCAGAGGAAGGTTGAGAGCTATTTGGTGAGAGAATATAGAGGCAGCAAACTGATGGTGTTGAGGTACCATGAAGCTCTCATAGAAAAGCAGCATAGCCTGAGATTAGGGCAACTGCTGGCACTGGGGGAGGGGGGTCAGTTATATGAAGGTGTGCTCAATGCCAGCAGACTGGAATGTTGGTCCAGTTCTCTGTGTGACTCTTGTAACTTATCTGAGCTTCAGGTCCTTCTTCCCTGGTAAATATGAATAATGGTAATGCTTGAACATGGTATGGAATGAAGATATACAATACCCGACACCACATCTAGTATATTCAAAGGCAGCAGAAAGGATCAATGACTTTACTGTTGGTGATTCATAAGCAGTCTTTGCTTTCTTGAAGCCACTTCTTTTTTGTTTGTTTGTTTGTTTGTTTTGGGGCCACACCCAGCAGCAGAGCTCAGGGGTTACTTCTGGCTCTATGCTCAGAAATTGCTCCTAGCTTGGGGGACCAATATGGGATACCAAGGATTGAACCCATGTCCATCCTGGGTCAGCCTCATGCAAGGCAAATGCTCTCCCACACTGCTACCACTCCGGCCCCTCGAAGCCACTTCTGTCCAGGAGACAGCTGCCAGGTGTACAAACCTACAGAGAGAGGTCTTACAACCCTCTGAAGACTGATTCTGACATTGTTATCAAAGCCATGTGTGAGTTTATAAGGGAGGGAGGATCTCTGGGTGACTGGATACTTCCCTGTCTGCCCTATAGGCTCCAGCTGTTTCTGGAGGTCGCCTCTGTCATGTGGGTTGGCTTTGGTCTGAAATTTTGTCTGACTCTGTGGATGATTAAAGACACACAATGTGTATGGAATGATGCGACTATTTATTCATTCATTCATTCAACACATGCTGAGCACTTGTGCTGGGACTGGAATTGGGGAAACTAGTCCTGCTATGACAGTGACATGTACCTGCCCCACGAGTTGTCCACAGTCTGGAGGGGCAGAGAGAGATGGAGCTAGGTTAATGAAGTCTAGGCTATCAAGGAATATGGGGGTGTCAGGAGCTCTAACTGGGTAGCTCTAACTGGGCACTGCCCTCATATTGGGGGCACCCATGCCTTCCCTCCCCCCACTGTGCCCCTTTCTCCATCTTAGGTGTATCCCTCTGTCAGGAATGCTCTTTGGTCTTTTAAAGGAATCTGGCAGGTCAGACTCATTTGATTTTATCTCCTATTGCCACTGTGACAGATGACTGGAAGTGTAGTGACCTAATACAACACTAAACCTTAATCGTGCAGATCTGGAGCTGAGGTGTAAAGCCCATTCCACCGGCCGGCTGTCACAGGGCTGTGTTTTCAGAGGGAGTCAGGCCAAATTCATTTCCTTGTCTATTTTCACTTCCCTGGGCCACTGCCTTTCTCAGCTACTGGCCATCGCAGACTCAATCTCTGCTTCTAATATTAAAGCTCCAACTCTTCTTTCTCCTTCCTCAGGAACTCTTATGATTGCACAAGGCCAATCCCTATAAAACAGAATAGTTTTCCTAAATCAAAGTCATCAACCTTAATCCAATCTGCAAAGCCTCTTTTCACATCTGACACACTGATAAGAAAATACCTATCAGGGCTGGTGAGATAGCACAGTGGTAGGGCGTTTGCCTTACATGTGGCTGACCCAGGAGGGACCCAGTTTGATTCCTGGCATCCCATATGGTCCCCGAGCCTTCCAGGAGTGATTTCTGAGTGCAGAGCCAGGAGTAGCCCCTGAGTGCTGCTGGGTGTGGCCCAGAAACCAGCCAACCAACCAATCAATCAATAGGTTTTTTTTTTGGCCACACCCACTTGATGCTCAGGGGTTACTCCTGGCTAAGTGCTCAGAAATTGCCCCTGGCTTGGGGGGACCATATAAGACTCCGGGGGATGGAACCGTAGTCCTTCCTTGGCTAGCACCTTGCAAGACAGATATCTTACCTCTAGCGCCACCTCTCTGCCCCCCCTTTTTATTATATTTTATTTAAACACCTTGATTACATACATCATTGTGTTTGGGTTTCAGTCATGTAAAGAACACCACCCATCACCAGTGCAACATTCCCATCATTAATGTCCCAAATCTCCCTCCTCCCCACCCGACCCCCGCCTGTACTCTAGACAGGCTTTCCATTTCCCTCATACATTCTCATTATTAGGACAGTTCAAAATGTAGTTATTTCTCTAACTAAACTCATCACTCTTTGTGGTGAGCTTCCTGAGGTGAGCTGTAACTCAAAGAAAATTCCTATGGAAAAATCAGGGCAGGGATAGGGGCAGCTCAGAAGTGGAGAGTGAGGAATGAACCCAAAGTGCCAAAGAATGAACCCAACACCTCCAAAAGTCAAAGGGTGGGGGCTCATGAAAAACAATCTAGGAGCAAAGAAGGCTTATAAGGACTCAGCAGTCTGACTCCATAACTGAGTCCATAGTTGGCAGCTCAAGCATGCCTGACCCACGCCTCAAACTCTTGCCCTCAGTCCAGGACATGATCTTTGAACTAGGCATTGAAGAATGCTGGCGTGTGTGTGTGTGTCTGTGTCTCTGTGTGTGTCTGTGTGTGGAGGGATAGTATAGCTAGTGGGTAAGGGGCTTGCCTTGCATGTGGCTGACCCCAGCCATCCCATCTGTTTCTCTGACCCCTGCAAGAGTGAATTCTTGAGTACAGAGCCAGGATTAAGCCCTGAATACTGCTGAGTGTGGCCCTAAACGAAACAAAACAAAACAAAATGGCTGGAATTAGCTAAGGACGCATTAGAGGGAGGAATGGCAGGGGACAAGCAGAGGCGAGAACAAGCTGTCACACTGAGTAAATTTTGGAACTGGAAATTGGTCCAAAAGCTGAAATTAATTTGAGGCAAGAGAGAGAGTCCAGGCAAGTCAGATCTGGAGCACAGAGAACTGCACGAAGCTGAGTGAGATGTTTGCATTTGAACCCGTAAAGACACGAGGACCAGGTGTAGGGAAAGGGGAACACCTGTATGACCCAGGTCAAACCCCTTTCCCCCACCCCATCTCTATCTGCCCTACAATAAAGGCCAGTGAGGGACTAGTTCCTGTGCTATGACTCTGTTATGGATCTGACACCCACTCCCCCTCACTCCCCTCCTACCCCTCCTGTTATCCCTTGTAGCATGGCCTGCCCCATCCCTCGCATGGGTCTCAAACTCAATTTACCTGGGGGCCACAGGAGGCAAATTCGGGGTGATCCTTGAGTGCAAAGTCAGTAGTAAGCCTTGATATTGGGGGGTGTGACCCAAACAACTAGAACAAAACAAAACAAAAAAAGATTCCTCTAGGGCAGGGCCACAACATGTATGGAGGGCCGTGATTTTGAGACCCCTGCAAGGGCTGGACGGCCAGCCCCTCCCCCCATGGACACTGACGGTTTCCAAATATCTGTCTGGTGAAATAATGTTCTCTGGGCACTGGGCCTCCCTCCCTCCCGCACATTCCTGGGCGAGCCTGCCTGTTTGGCTTGCTCAGACAAATATTGACTTTCTCTGTGCTTCTCACTCTGGGTCTGTTTAAAAGGCATCAATCTTGGCTGGGGCTTAAGCTCCATGTCCGTAACCTGTGGCCTCTGTGGTGCTGTCTGGGCAGGGAGTGTGGGGAGGGGCCAGCTGGCCCGGGGGACCCCGCTTTCTTGAGTGGCTGCAATAGAGAAGCCTTTATTGGGATGCTGTTGTCGATCATGTGTCTTCTTTTTGGTCCTTACAGCCTCTATGTTCAATGCCTGCTACACTGAGGAGCTGCTGAGGTTGCTTGTAGATTGTCACACTCCAGGCCAAATATGACAGTGGAGGGGTTCACTGTCAGAAGGCTGCCCACTTGGCCTTCTAGTTCTTCCTCATCTTGGGTCAAAGGCCCAAAGTATGCACTTTGTATGTATGTGGGAGAAAACAAGTTGGATCCCCAGCTCTGTATGTCTGCCTCACCCCAACATTGCTGCATGTGCTGTTGGTAACTCCCAGTCAGTGCAGGGCCCAAGCAGCAATGCATCTGGGAGACAAGCACCCAAACATGAAACTCAAACATGAGTTGAGCCCAGTGTGGCCTTTGTTCCCCTGAGCACTGTGAGAAGATGCACCCCCAAACCCAATAAAAACTTCCTCAGAATCTACCTCATAACTTACTCCTAATTGTGGCTACCCTCCTCCCTGGGATCTCTCTCATCTCTCCACTGTTCTTTCCTCTGCTGAGTGATGGAACCAGAGTGATGAAGGGAATGATTTCATGATATGCCTCCCACCCTACTCTGGGACTCCCTTTTCCCCCCACCTTGCAATAGCTGCCTAGTTGCTTAGAGGAAAAGAAAAAGTCAGAGGGAGAGAGATAGACATAGAATAATTTCACTCATCTATGTGTTTTAAGAAAAATTAAGGACATTATTCTAATAATGCCCAGAGAGATAGAGATGAGGGCCAGAAGGACCAGTTCACAATATGAAGCTCATCACAAAGAATGGTGAGCGCAGTTAGGTAAATAACTACACTAACAACTATCACGACAATCTTGATGAGTAAGAGAAGTAGAATGCCTGTCTTGAATACAGGCAGGGGTTGGGAAGGAAGGAGAGGGGCATTGGTGGTGGGAATGTTGCACTGGTGAAAGGCGGTGTTCTGTTTATGACTGAAACCCAACTACAATCATGCTTGTAATCATGGTGCTTCAATAAAGATTTTATTAAAAAAATAAAAAGAAAAGCCTGAAGAGAGTGATGGCACAGTGGTAGGGTGTTTGCCTTGTACGTGGCTAACCAAGAATAGACCGTAGTTCGATCCCTGGGTGTCCCATATTGTTCCCCAAGCCAGGAGCAAAAATAAAATAAAATAAAATTTACAAAGAAAAAAAAAAAAAGAAAAGGTTTTACAGTGGCTTTTGTGTCCTTGGGAACCTAACCTACTCCTTTGGGCCCTGTCTACTCTCAGCACTTTCCTTCTCCCTCTGCTTGCCTCAAGCTACACACGTCTCTCTCCTGCCTGAGCAATTTTCTACTTCCTGTTCCTTTTGCCTATTTTGGGCTTCTCAGGATCTGGGAGTCTTCTTCAGTACCTTCTTTACCAACAGAGAAACTCAGGTAGTAATTTGGAGAAGGGCAGGGCCTGAATAGACTGATGCTTGATGGCCATCTGAGCTCTGCCACAATGTGACACATGTGCCACAGAATACCACACTATGAGAACTCAGAGTATATACCACAGAGCACATGCAAGGAGTTGGGACTCAGCTGTGAAGCTAGCCACTCACCCTTTCCAGCCTCCTCACCTGTCACCTTACACTTCTAGCATGAACCCCAACCAAGACTTACTTTTGTTGATCCTATCCTGGAGTATTCAGGCTGGAGGCCCTGTTTCCCTCCCAGCTTCTAGCTTTCTCAGAATCTCCCTACAACTTATTGTGTAGTATGCTGCCTGCAGCTTTCCCTGCATCCTTTCTTTCCTCCCAGAGGGCTTTAAGGCTGTGATCAGAGGATTGGGGGCTGTGGGAATATGAGACTGTGAGGGTATTATTCTCTCTCTCTGTCTCTCTCTTTGTGTCTCTGTCTCTGTCTCGTTCTCTCACTAATTATGGTGCCAGAAAAATAGCACAGCAGCAGGGCTTTTGCCATGCATGCGGCTGACCCGGAAAGGTACTGATTCAATTCCTGGCATCCCATATGGTCCCCCTAGCCAGGAGCAATTTCTGAGCACATAGCCAGGAGTAACCCCTGAGCATCACTTGGTGTACCCCCCCCCCAAAAAAAAAAAAAGAAAAGAAAAGAAACAGACCTCAACTTTCAAAGAGTCTTTTTCCTTCCTAACCACTGGGCCGTTATTGACCTAGTGTTTTAGCTTTGAAAGCACGTCATTGTCTAGTACATAGTCTACATTTTCTTCATGTTCTAAATTGGGTCCTTTGGGGCAGTTCATCATAGTATTCATGTCTCTTTATCCTCCTTTCATCTGGAAGAGTGCCCCAGTCTTTCAGGGTTAGAGCCTTGGACATTTTCAAGGCATCCAGCTCAGTTTGGTGAAGTATCCCCCAAGTTGGTTTGCCTGTGTGCTTTGTGATTAAAGTTAAGGTGGCATTTGGGGCAGAATCACTTTTCCTGTCTCCTGCCTCTCTTTTTGGATCGTCCCTCTGACACAAGACCCATGTCACTGCTGGATTAACCAGGTCCTTCCCTATTCTCCATCCCAGGGTGTGGTCTGGTGCTTCCTAATAAAGATTCTGGGTCAAGGCTCTCTTGCATTCCTTGTTTTCCTCCACTAAACTATCTACTCCTTAGGAGCAGAAGGTTTGTATGTTGGAGTTCCTGAACCTGTTTTATCCCTCTTTACCATGTGTGGATTGTTTCTCACATAAGCATTTATTTCCAGACCCGCTTCTCTTCAATGCTCTGGTCTTGGGTCATGAGGTTTCCTCCACATGCAGTTATCTGAGACTTTGCTTTGTACATCACCAAATCGCATCAGTATTTCTCTACTCCAGCCCAGGTCCATGCCTTGCCCTGCCTGCCCTTCCTGACCAGTGAGGCTGGCTTTGGAATCAAGGGATCAGAATGACAGGCAGAGAGACTCACCTGCCCAGCCTGCTTGGAAGACAGAAAGGAAGATGGACCTTTCTCTGGACAGGCTCCAGAAGCCAGAGCGTCTCTACAGGTTATTGGGAACAGCCTTTCTTCAGACTTATCTGACATGGAAATGCATCAAGGGCTGGTCCTTCTCTGAGGGAATATGTGTCCCTGCTCCTCCAGTGGGAGTTGTGTCCACACATTTGTGTCTACTCCTCTGCAGGAATGTGTGCGCATGTATATGTGTTGCTCACTGTGATTTCTGCAGCCATCTGGCTCAGATTCTTCTGCTCCCAGGCACCCCTTGCAGGTTTTCCTAGAGCCATTTGGGGCCTTGTTAAGCCAAGGAATTGAACCTCAGAAATATCTGTGAGATTTTTCCAAACACTAGGCCTGGTACTGTGCCCAGGGAGGAGGTCCTGGAGGTGCCGAATGCTGGCTCTGGGATGCATGGGTGGTCTGATCTCCCTACTACTCCCTCATCTGTGCTGTCTTGGGAAATTTACTGAGCTCTTTATGACCTGGATTCCAAACAGTAGAGAATAGTATGAACTTTTGTATGACATACAGTAACCTGAGAGATGGGTGTCTCCAGGGCTGTGAAGGTAAGTGAGAGAGCAGAAGCTTGAAGTGTCAAAGAGCAGAAAAGGGTTGTGCCCTGACTTTCCTTGTCCACCAAAGTCTGCAGAAAGTGACTCTGGGCACAACTTTATTTTGGCTTCTCCAAGATTTATCTGAAATGAACCTCCCAAAGAGCAGTCAGAAGGGGTCAAGGATGAGCTTTGCATCTACCAGCCTGATTGGACTGGATGTAGAGAGGAGAGGAGAGTTGTTCCTCTGTTGGTGGAGGCTTTATTCCAGATATTGGAAGACCTGGGAAGCCTGCTGCAGCCATGCCACAGCCACAGCTCAGCCAGCCCACCATGCCTTCAATCTGTACCCTACCTACCTCTGCTCAAGGCCCCTTGATTCAGTGGGACACAATGAACACAGGTCAGAAAATTATTATCAATGCTTTCCTGCTCAGCAAAGCCCTGCTCAATCTAACTTATCCTAGATAATTCATCCCCACCTACCAAACTTTATCTTGTTCCATTTAACTGTGTGCAACTATCCATCTCTCTTCAGTTCACTATTCACCTCTTGATTCAGTTAAACAACAAAAGCATATTTTCTCAGCAAATAGCACACTTTTAATTTGACTCAGTCACTCTCTCCACTCAGGCCAACCTGACTGAATTTAGCCCAGCACAACTCAGTTTACCTTAGTTGACTTGCTTTTGTCTAGCTCTGCCCAAGACCTTTTCTGGAAGCTTCACCCTACCTTATCTGACTTCTCCCACACCCAAGGCAACTCAGTTCAGTGTGAATGACCCCAATTTGATTCAATTAGGTACATGTAAATTTTTCTAAATTTAAATAAACTTAATTTATCTCATCTCTTTAGTAACTTCACTTAGAATATGAAATCTAAAAGGAAAGATAATTTTTGAGCATGACTTAATTTTTCAAACACATTTGATTGACTTAACATTGGTTTGCAGTATCACAAATTAGTGGATATACAGCTTCAATCCTCTTCTGAGCGTCTTACCACACTTTTACCAAATTCTAAAGGTAAGTCAAGATTTTGTCCATTTTAGGTACCCATATATCCTAAAAGCAAAATATAGGGTGCAGGAATCTTCCCCCATCATGGACTTATGTGAATTAGCTCAGCCCACCTATAGCACCTGATAGTGGTGCTCAACCAATGTTTGTTAAATGAATCCTGCCTGGCCCTATGTTAACTAACTTTATTACATCAACTTATCATCCTTACTTTGGTTAGGTGATGTAGACCAGGGGTCTTCAAACTTTTAAAATAGGGGGTCAGTTCACTGTTCCTAAGACCTTTGGAGGGCCAGCAATTGTTTAAAAAACAACTATGAACAATAGTGGCTCACTCACCATAGCTTGAGGGCCCTGCTGTAGACTCTTATATTGACAATCATTATTTAAAATGTCACATATTGGGGCCAGCACGGTGGCGCTAGAGGTAAGGTGTCTGCCTTGTCTTCGCTAGCCTAGGATGGACAGCGGTTCGATCCCCCAGCGTCCCATATGGTCCCTCCAAGCCAGGAGCAACTTCTGTTCGCATAGTCAGGAGTAACCCCTGAGCGTTACCGGGTGTGGCCCCAAAACCAAAAAAACTCCAAAAACAAATGTCACATATTGGTCCCTTGAACCTGTCAGGAGCAACTTCTGAGCTGAGAGCCAGGAGTAACTCCTCAGCACTGCTGGGCGTGACCCCCTCCCCCCCCCCCAAAAAAAAGTCACATATTTAGTTTTGAATCAGAAAGAATTCTGGTGCTCTGCCTATTACTGTGACAAGGCTGAAGATATTTAGTCTTCCTTAAGTTTTCATCAGAGAGGAAAGACAAAACCAAAGGTCATGCACCATCCATGAGTTGATGTGTTCAGGATGAAGGCAGAAGGTAGTGCAGATGGGAAAGGGAACCAGAGCCAGCTGCTGGTGAGCCAGAGAGATATTGAGGAGCAGAGATCTGGATGAAGCAAGGAGTTAGTTTCAACATGGGGTCAAGTGTTTTCCAGAAGCAGGATAGCACACATGCAAAGGCTCTGTCCTGAGCAAGGAATGAATGTAGGATATTCCATAGAAGAAGGAAATTCAGCACGGCCAGAATGCTCATTCAAAGTCTCCTGCCAGTCTATTGTCTTTGAGAGGTTCAGGCCTGTCTTGTACAGGACTACATTCCTTAAACACAAGTATTTTGGGATGGGGAGACAGCTCAGTAGCCAGTGCACACTTGGGGTTTAAGTTTGATCCCCAGCACCAAATGTCTCAAGGGCCCCTCTGGGTGCAGGTTAGAAGCTCCAACACCATGGGTCTATGGGAGGAGCACTGAACTGTTGAGTGAGAATCACTGGATTAGTTGAGAATCACCAAGGATTAGCCCCTGACCCCAGGCCTGCTTCAAGGACCCCTCTTACCTCCCACCTCCCACCAAAACACCAAAGTTTTTGAATAAGTAGATTCAACAAAGTATTGTGCAAATTAGTGGCACATATATTAGTACATTTAACTCAACAATACACTTTAATTCATGGCTATGTTGGTATGACTTGTTTTGGATCTTGAAGACTACACACTTCTCTTAATTTCCCTAAGCCTTCTTGGACTCCTTTTTTTGGAGGGGTGCGTGATGGGCCAGTGAGCAATGCTCAGGGCTGCTCTTGGCAGTGCTTGAGGAACCACATGGTGCTGGGGAGAGAACTTGAAGCCCTCTGCACCCAGTCTTTGAGCTCACTTTCCTCCATCCCCCCAACTCCTCTGAGAAGGGAGTTGGTGTCTGCCTTCTTTGTGAGTGTTGGAGTCTCTGGATATGGGAGTGTTGTATAGACAAGAAAGTTCAGGTGGCTTTACTGTCCCTGGAAATTGTGTAGGTGAGAAGAGGACACATTGTCCTCTCTGGTGTTTTGTGTTCAAAATGTTCCACAACCCTACCCTCTACGAACAAATCCAAGACCCAGATCTATGCCATCCATCTTGGTTCTTGTCCTTTGAAGTCATGGATGGAAGACAGAGCTTTGGGTTTCTCCTACAGCAACGCTGCCCCCACCCAGGTAGCACTCTCCACCACCCTCCCCATACCCCATCTGCCCTGCTCAACCCTGCCTTCTCCCTCACCATCCCCCCCCCATATTCTTAGACCCCAGTCCTTCCTGCTTTGCTCTTGCCATGTTCTAGGCAAGGCCTGTTTCCTTACCAGTGGTGTTCACAGGCCGACCCTGGCTCCTGAATGGGTGAGGCTCTGCCGCTCTGCTGTGGCCTGGCTGTTTTTGGTGGTCCTCCCCTTCTTCCTCCTCCTCCTTTCTTTCCACAGCTCCCCACTCTAATGGGTTTGCTGTATGACCTCGGAAATGCATATTTCTTTGAAAAATAGATGGTGTTTTCTTTGTGTGTGTTTTTAATTTATATAAATGGTATTTTGCTTTAGAGCACCTTCTGTTTCTTATTTTTCCCCCCCACTTAGCACATGTTTTTAAGCTCTCTCCATATCATGGTCTGTTTCTCTAGAGTCTAGTTCATGGCCTCTAACTGCCTGTATGCTGGGGGCACATGCTGTATGTCTCTACCCATGCCCTGCTGATGCTGGGCTTTTTAGCACTACAAACCACCTGAGAAACCACTTTGTACTTCTTCTCTTGGGCCCCAGGGCCCCAGTACCCAAGAGGAGGACTGCTCTCTGGGTACTTGTTCCTGGATTTCATTTCCCTTGGTCCTATCTGATTGGAGCCAATGTGTCTATGGAGTTTGAGTTTCCCTGAGACTTTGCATTGTGTGGTTTTCACCTTTTTTGTTTTGTTTGTTTGTTTGTTTGTAGCCACATCTGGTAGTGCTCAGAGCTTACTCCTGGCTCTGCATTCAGGGATCACTACTGGAGGGTCTTGGGGGACAAAAGGGAATGCCAAGGATCAAGTCCAGCTTAGCTGTGTGCAAGGCATGTGTCCTACCTACTGTACTCTCTCTCCCACCTGTCTATCATCTTTTACAGTTATAATTAAATGTGAAACAGTACCTCAGGGACTGAATTTGCATACCTCTGGTTACTAATATGACAGTATTCCTGGTATACATTTTTAGCCATAATTTTTCACAAGGTTTTGTTGTTGTTGTTTTTGGGCCACACCTGGTGGTGCTCAGGGGTTACTCCTAGGTCTGTGCTCAGAATCGCTCCTGGCAGGCTTGGGGAACCAGATGATATGCTGGTAATCGAACCAAGGTCCTTGCCTGGTCAGCCAATTGCAAGGCAAACGCCCTACTGCTGTGCAATCACTTTGGCCCCCCACAAGGAGGTTTTCATCTTTTGCATTACCTGGGCAAAAGTCTACTGGTTCTTTGTGTTCAGCACAAGTCCCCAGGAGACCCTCTCTAAATGGTACACCCTCACTATGTCTCTGCTTCACTTACTCCCCTGTATTATAAGTAATAAACTGTAATACTCCAAGCAATACTAATAATACTGTCTTACTAATAATACTAGTAAGTAGTAATAGGTACTTACGGTGCAGCCATTTTTTGATTCTTTTTTTTTTCCCTTTAGTTTTTGGTTTTTGGTTTTTGGGTCACACCCGGCAGTGCTCAGGAGTTACTCATGGCTCTATGCTTAGGAATCCCTCTTGGCAGACTCAGGGGACCATTTGGGGTGCCAGGATTTGAACCACGGACCTTCTGCATGCAAAGCAAATGCCTTACCTTCATGTTATCTCTCCAGTCCCTGCAGCTATATTTTGACTTCCCTTTAGATTGTTGGCTCTCTGAGGGCTGTGTGCATGTCTTGTTCACCTCCATGCTTCCAGCATGTCGCCCAGTGCCTAGGTGAAAATACCTAAGGATGTTGGATGACCATAGGTCTAAGAGAATTAGTGCAGTGGGTCAGCGTGGTTGAGCGGTCTTGCTAGTGGCATGAGCCAACCAGAGGGCAGGGAAACTTAAACTGAAGAGCAGAGAGAGGTAGGGAAAGAGAATGTCAAGCTAGCTTCAGAGTTGAGCTTATGGCTGAAGTGGAGACTGGAGACCCAGCTGGAAAGTTCCCTAGTGATGGGACTTTCCTTTCCTTTTCTCCTTGAAGGGTTCATTCCTGGGCTGACCTGGCCCAGGCTATGTGTTGTTGTGTGTAGGAACAGGAGAATTCTGTGCTGCCCACCTTTGGGTCCTTCTATACCTAGTCTTATTGTGGCTATCCTTTTCTCTTGCCCTGTGCCCCAACTTTTATCCAAGACTCATCTTCCAAGGTTGCTCTTCATCTTTATCTTGAGGCACTAACACTGTTGGGTTGTTGACGGGGTCCAGGGTTTTCTGCCAGCTTTGCATCAAAAGGCCTTGCAGTTACTTGCAGCTGCCATTGTGGCTGCTTGGGCTGAAGACGCCGATCTCCGCGGCAGCCCACTGGCCAGCCTGTGGCGGAGGTAATCCCCCACCAGTCTGCTCTCTTCTCTTCCGTGCCCTTTTTCTCCTTCCACATGGTTTGGCAGAGGCTGAAAGGCAGAAGATTATAGGCAGGCTGTACCACCCCACAAACCAGCGTGAAACCCATGGTTGTCTTTTTCCACCCTCTACCTCTACTTAGTTTTTCCTTTCTCTGAAGATCTGGGCTTCCAACATCTTCTCCTGCCCTAGGATCAATCAGTTGGCAGGGTGTTGTGGGAAATAAATTTGCATTCAATCATGCCCATGGCAACCATCACAAGCAGGGTCTGTGTTCCTGTCCTGGAGCCCAGACTCCATTCTGTTTAAAAGGCTGGGGGGTTTACAAAACTAAGTGGACTAGAACATAACTTTTAATAGCACATTTGAACAGAGTTTAATGAGGTTTTAAGACAGAACTATAAAGTGGTTTTTCTGCAAGGACTATTATTAATCATAAGAATAATCATAGCAGTCTATCTTATTTGCTCAGCATGTTCCAAAATTCAAAACATTTTCAGATGAGTCATCCCATTTGACACTCTTAACTCTCCTGGGAGGTCAGTGGGGCTGGCAGTGTCTTCCCGGTAGCCAGAACTGGGCTTCTTCCATGTGAATTAGGGAGTTTTCAAAGCAATTCACCTGGGGAGTCTTGTTAAAAAACAGACCCAGGTTATGTAGAATCTTGGGTTGTCATGAGATTCTACATTTCTAGGAAGATCTCAGTTTATACAACTATTATAGATCCATGAATAACATCTGGGCAGCAAGAAGGAATAAATTAGTGTATGCATATATAAATGCTGTAAGAGCCTGCCCTCCCTCCCTCCCTCCCTCCCCCCTCCCTCCCTCCCTCCCTCCCTCCCTCCCTCCCTCCCTTCCTTCCTTCCTTCCTTCCTTCCTTCCTTCCTTCCTTCCTTCCTTCCTTCCTTCCTTCCTTCCTTCCTTCTTCTCTCCCTCCCTTCCTCCATCCCTCCCTCCCTTCCTTCCTCCCTCCCTCCCTCCCTCCCTCCCTCCCCCCTCCCTCCCTCCCTCCCTCCCTCCCTCCCTCCCTCCCTCCCTCCCTTCCTCCTTCCTTCCTTCCTTCCTTCCTTCCTTCCTTCCTTCCTTCCTTCCTTCCTTCCTTCCTTCCTTCCTTCCTTCCTTCCTCAACAGTTACCAAATGATTGCTTATTATGTGCTGACTATTGTTCTTGGAACAAGATTGAGTGACATTTAACGTGCCTAACAGCAGGTATATGTACTGGCAAATATGAACAGAAGGGCATTTACCCACTGTGGTACACGGCATTCAAGCTTTTGAGATGGAAGGGTTTAATCCAGGGACTATATGGACAACCAATGGGTTTGCAGATATTTAGGGAACTCAGGTATTTCAAATCCTTTCAACAGAGATTGAGCAATGCCATAAGGGGAAATGCCATCTCAAGCCCTGGACTCTATCCCACTGGTCTGCCTAATAGATAACCTGGCTATAAGAACTGACTGCGAGTACTTGGCTCTATTCTGAGCCTTGTTTCTTCCTCCCTTCCCTTCCCCTCCCCCCCCTCTGTTCCCCTCTCCTTGTCTCCTCTCCCCTCCCCTCTCCTCCCTTCCTCTCACCTCCTTTCCCCTTCCCTTCCTCTCTCCTTTCACCTCCCTTCCCCTCACCTTCTCTCCCCTTCTTTCCCTTCCCTTCCCCTCCTCTCTCCTCTCCCCTTCCTTCCCTTCCCCTCCTCTCTTCTCCTGTCCCCTCCTCTCCTGTCCTCTCCTTTTCTCAGCTCTTCCCTCCTCTCCTCTCCCTTCCTTTCCTCTTCTCATCTCTTCTCTCTTCCCCCCTCCTCTCCTCTCCTCTCCTTTTTTTCTCTTCTTTTTTCCTCCTCTCCCCTCCCCTCCCTTCCTCTCGCCTCCTCTTCCCTTCCTTCCCTTCCCTTCCCCTCCTCTCTTCTCCTGTCCCCTCCTCTCCTCTCCCTTCCTTTCATCTTCTCATCTCTTCCTTCCTCTCCCCTCCCTTCCTCTCGCCTCCTCTTCCCTTCCTTCCCTTCCCTTCCCCTCCTCTCTTCTCCTGTCCCCTCCTCTCCTCTCCCTTCCTTTCATCTTCTCATCTCTTCCCTCCTCTCCCCTCCCTTCCTCTCACCTCCTCTTCCCTTCCTTCCCTTCCCTTCCCCTCCTCTCTTCTCCTGTCCCCTCCTCTCCTCTCCCTTCCTTTCATCTTCTCATCTCTTCCCTCCTCTCCTCTCCCTTCTTTTCCTCTTCTCATCTCTTCCCTCCTCTCCTCTCCCTTCCTTTTCTCTTCTCATTCTCTTCTCTCTTCCCCTCTCCTCTCCTCTCCTCTCCCTTTTTTTCTCCTCTTCTTTTTCCCTCCTCTCCCCTCCCCTCTTCCTTTCTCAGTGATCCATTTAAACAGGCTTTGGTGCATTCAGGCCCTGAGAGTACACCCAGGAGCAGAAGGGGAGAGCAGGAGATGAGGGAGGAGTCCCTGTTTCCTTGGCTTTGCCTCTATCCAAGCTTCTGGGCCAGGGCGGTCTCCTGAGCAAGCGTCATCAGTGGTATTGAAAGGTTGATCTCCCCATTAGAGGGGATTTGTCAGCTCGGGCAGGGGCTTAGCAGCCTAAGCCAAGGGTCTGAAGGCTCCGACCACCGCTCAGGGCCTGGTTCAGCTGACTCAGGTCTGGCTCCGGGGGGAGCAGGAGGCTACAGCTCAGAGCACTGGGTCGGGGTTGGGCAGAGTGCCCAAGCCAGTTGCTTCTAATATCTTGTCAGGCTCCTGGAAAAAACCCTGCACCCCAATCTGGCATGTGAAGTTGAGCAAGGCCTTTCAATTTCGGAGATATTTGGGCAGCTCCTTGGGGACAGTCCCTTCTCTGTGGCTTGGTGGCTCTCTGTTACCCCTCAGGTCCCCTCAGACTGCTCTCCTGAGGAGTTCTACCAGGAAACATCTCCCATGGAAGACACCCAAATGGGATGCCTATTCTCCCCAACTCTTCATCCAAGCTCAGACACTGCCCAGGCTCAGACATTTCAGTGTGTTGTCAGGTTATTTCCAGTAAGGCCCACCGAGACCCATTTTATAACCCGGAATCCTGAGTTCAAGGGCTACTTTCACAGGACACATGTCACCATACAGGTGGCCCTGGGCAGTTCTACCCCTAATTTCACCAGCCACCTCCACCTCTCCTGTCACACTCCATCTAGGCTGTAGTTCCTGCTGCACCTGGCTTCTGTTTTCTCCACATCTGCTTCCTAGAACCCTCTCACCCCCCAAGAAAAGAACAGAATTGCTTGCTTTGTTTCTGGAGTTCTGCAGGGAAAGTTACTCTCTTCAGCACAAGGTTCAGGCTGGTTCCAAAATAGCTCCTCGATCCCCTCTTGACTTGCTCCCACCTCCATCAGACCTGCTGCCCTAGCCTGCTTCTGCCCATCAGCTCAGAGAACTTGAATGGCCTGTGGACTCTCAGACTGTCTTCAGGGTTTGCTCGATTCCTCAGGGGCTGGCTTAGACTTCCTTTTCCGGCCATATCACCCTTTTACAGGCTTTCCGATTCTCTGACCTGAAATTGCTGATGAAATCTAGTCAACTGGATCTGGGGGCCCCCTGCTCCGTAGAAATGGTCACTTGCATCCGAGGCTTAGGTCTGGCTTACATACCAGGTGAGCTGTCTGTGGCCAGCTCTCTGGTCCTTTTCCCTGTACTTTCTCTCACCAGTTGGCATGTTTTCTGGATGTCAGATACAGACCCAGGCCTCAGAGAATTCAGCTTTCCCATGTACTTCCTTCCAGATAAGGTAGCACACAAAACAGTCCAGGGGTATCTGCAGACTACTAAGTGGGCAGAGCCCTGCCCTCTCTCCATCCCTGGTGCCCTTCTAAAGACACCCCAGCTCCGACTCCTTTTCCTCATACCCTTTTACCATGTGGATCATATAAGAGGGGCATGTAGCAGAGTCTGGGGTGGGGGAAGGGCGGCCTCAATGTGGGTGAGTCTGGTAAGGGGGTTAGCGGGTGCCTCCTTCTTTGGAAACATTCCTATGATTGCTCTGCACAGCTCAGCAGGCCGCCCTGGCTTAGGAAGAAAAGGAGAGCGAAGCAAACACCCTTCATTTTAATTAAAGCCAACTTTACATTGTTATTCCATTTGCCTGTGTTATTGCACGAGCTTACAATAAAGTTATATGGCGCCCCCAGGGCGGCTGGAGCTGCGTGATAGAATGTGTCCAAGCTCAGCCCTCCAGGACCGTGCTTGGCTTCTCTGCGGGATGAACCAGAGCCAGCCCCAGGTCCTCTCCAGGGCGCCAAGCCATTGTCCGGGGCTCAGATCAGTTAGCAGAGCCTTTATTTATATTCATTCGCTTGAAAAACATTTATCAAGCACTTCCTCTGTGCCCAGCAGAGGAGCCGGCGGAGAGTCAACGCAGCACACACAGCTGACAGAATTTCTGAGCACACACGTCTGTCCAGGCGGGCTCTGGTACCAGCCACTCACCCTTCTGTCTCCAGCAACCTGGAGCTCCCAGGGCCTCCCCCAGTTCCCTGCCCCTCACAAATGCTGATTCTGTTTTTCCTTCTTTTGCTCCGGGGAGGCATCCGTAATTGAACTAAGTAATCCCTTACATACAGCAATTCCCTAAATTCCTTCACATCTGACATCTCTTTAGGTTCTAACAACACTCCCATCCAGATTCTATTTGCTCTGCAGGGCTCAGTGCAGAGACCGCCTCCGCCTTGCAGACTTCCCTGGTTATACCTTTCCCTTATGCAACTCTTTTTTTGGTGGGGGTGGGGGTGAGGGTGGGGATGGTTGAGTAACACCCAGCAGTGCTCAGGGGCTACTCCCAGCTTTCTATATGGGGACATTTGTGAAGGTGCTTGGGGGGTTCATGTGGTGATAGGAATGGAGGTTGTCACAATATGTATAAGGCAAGTGTCTTAACCTTTGTACTATCATGCAGTCCTTCTCAACTCAGGAGTTTAAATTTATTTTACTATCATTCATATCACCTAGTATGATTGGATGAGTTTTGACAAGTGCGATATCTTTGAAATCATCACTCAAAACAAGACAGATCATTCCCATCATCCCTTATGTCCCTTTTCAATCTACTGCATTCTCCAGAAGCAAACACAGTACCCACTTCTTTTTTTTTTTTTTTTTTTTTGGTTTTTGGGCCACACCCGGCGGTGCTCAGGGGCTACTCCTGGCTGTCTGCTCAGAAATAGCTCCTGGCAGGCACGGGGGACCATATGGGACACAGGGATTTGAACCAATCACCTTTGGTCCTGGGTCGGCTGCTTGCAAGGCAAATGCCACTGTGATATCTCTCCGGGCCCAGTACCCACTTCTAACACTTTGGGGGTTTGGCTTCTTGACTTTTATGTAGATGAAGTCAAAAAGAATGTATGCACTTGTGTCTTGTTTCTTTAGGTCCACATAATGTTTTTTTTTTTTTTTGGTTTTTGGGCCACACCCGTTTGACGCTCAGGGATTACTCCTGGCTATGTGCTCAGAAATCGCCCCTGGCTTGGGGGGACCATATGGGATGCCGGGGGATCGAACTGCGGTCCGTTCCTTGGCTAGCACTTGTAAGGCAGACACCTTACCTCTAGTGCCACCTTCCCGGCCCCCACATAATGTTTTTGAGCTTCATCCAATCAATGGTTTATTCTTTGTGGTTGCTGAGTTGTAACCCATTGTTTGGGTAAACTGTATTTTGTTTATTTGTTTAAGTTGTTTATGACAGGGCAGTTATAAAAATTAGCTGATATATATGGTACAAGAGAAATGGATATGTCTTTATTCTTCTAGGTAGGTACGTTGCTAACTGTGAATTGCTAGATATAGAGTAGATGCTTTTCTTGTTTGTTTTTGATTTTGGATCACACCCAGGAGCATGCTCATAGCTTACTTTTTGTTCTGTATTCAGGGATCATCAAAGGTGGGGTTCAGAGACCTTATGTGGTCCTGGGGTTCAAATCCTGGTTAGTCAAATGCAAAGCAATTGCCTTCCCAGTTGTAATGTCTCTCCAGTCCCAGTGGATAATGGATGCTCTTTTTTTTAATTTAAAATTTTATTTAAACACAGTGGTTTAAAAAACAAAGTTATTCAAAATAGTTATTTTTTCACAGTTACAAAGTCATTTAGATTGAGTTTTAGTCATATAGTGTACAACACTTCACCAGTGCACATTTTCTGCCACCAATGTCCCCAGTTTCCCTCCTGCCCTCTCCCTTGCCTGACTCTGTGGCAGACATTTTTCTTCTCTTTCTCTCTCTTCCTTTTTCCTCCCTTTAGACACTGTAGTTTGCAATATTATTACTGAAGAGGTATTATGCATATTTCTTTATCTCTTTTCAACACTCAGATCTTGTCCAGACTGATCATTCCCAAATATCATTGTTGCATTGGTCCCTTTTCTGTCCTAACTACACTCCCCACTATTTGTGGCAAGCTTCCTACCATGGACTGGTCCTTCTAGCTATTGTCTATATTGTCTTTGGATATTATCACCATACTATCTTTTTTTATACTAGTGGATGCTTTTTTTAACTTTATAAAATGATCAGAATATTCCAATATATTTATACTATGAAAATTTTGGCTACGCCACATATTTGCCAATCTTTGTTATAGTCAATTCTTTTCATTACAGCTATTCCTCAGGGTTTGTCACTTTGTAATTTCAACTTGCAGTAATAGATGATTAATGCTATTGAGTGTCTTTTATTATTATCATTATTTTATTTATTGATATTTTGACTTTGGTCCATACCTAGCAGTACTCAAGAATACCTAGTGGTGTCAGGAATAGAACCTGAACTTTCTGCATGAAAAACATTTGAATTCAATCTTAGAGCTATCCCTCTGCTCTTGAGTGCCATTTAATTCATGTATTGACTATTTGACTGTTAAGATTTGTCTGAATTGTTTGTACTTTTATTATCAAGATTCTTTTTTGTTGTTGGTTCTTTTTTTTGGGGGGGGGGTCACACTCGGCAGCACTCAGGGATTATTCCTGGTTCTGTGCTCAGAAATTGCTTCTGGCAGGCTCGGGGATCATAAGGGATGTTGGGATTCGAACCACCATCCTGCATGCCAGGATGTCTTAACGCCACACTATCTTTTCGGCCCCTATTATTAAGAATCTTTATATATTTAGAATACATGTACTTGGTAAGATATATTGATTTTTCTCCTTTTTTTAAATAACAATTTGATTTATTGGGACCAGAGAGATAGTATAGTAGATAAAGCACTTTCCTTGATGTGGCCAACCTGGGTTTTATCTCTGGCAGCAAATATAGTCCCCTAAGCAATGTCAAGGGTGCTCCCTGAGCACAGAGGCAGAATTAAGCTCTGAAAACAGTTGGGTGTATCCCCCAAGCAAAACAAAAACAAATCCAAAAATAGTTGATTTGTCACTAGTTAACAATGCTACAGAATTTCATAGGCATGGCTTTATATATCTAAGTGTATAGAAGACTTATTTTGATCTCTTTTGTATGTATGTATGTGTGTGTGTGTGTGTGTGTGTGTGTGTGTGTGTGTGTGTGTGTGTAGTGTCACCACCTGACAGTGCTCAGGGTTTACTTTTGTCTCTGCACTCAGGGATCACTCCTGGTGAGTTTGGCAGTATATACATGGCAACAGGGATTGATCTCACGTTGATCACATGCAAGTTAAGCTCTTTACCTGCTTTACCACCTATCTGGTCCCTAGTTGACACTTCTTTTTAATAAGTTCTCCAGAATTTAGAAAATGAAAACTTATTTTAAATAATTCTTTAAAATATGAATATTCAAAGTTATAAACTTTTATATAAATACAGTTTAAACTACATCCTACACATTTTATATTGTATTTTTATTATCATTTAATGCTTAGGCTCTCTCTTCATTTAGGTCTATGCTCAAGTCTCAGTTTATTAGAGTATTTCCCTATATAAAATTATCCTTTTATCTCTTCACTATGATCTATTTTGCCTTACTTTTATAATATAATGACTGATATTATATTGTAATCTATTTTATATATTATGCATACAAATATGTAATATGATGCAATAGTATATTGATACATATTGTTAATTATAGTATTATTTATAATTTTATTATCTGTTTTTTTCTATTAAATTTTTTGGAGGCAGGGACTATTTACTTTCTTTATGATACAATAGTATATTGATACATATTGTTAATTATAGTATTATTCATAATTTTACTATCTGCTTTTTTTTCTATTAAATTTTTTGGAGGCAGAGACTATTTACTTTCTTTACTTATATATTCCATTTTAGAAGAGCTCCATAAATATTTTTTGAATTAAGAAATAAATAAACTGGGGCTAGAGCAATAGCACAGTGGGTAGGGGCATTTATCTTGCATGCTGCTGACCCAGGTTTGATCCCCAGCATCCCATTTGGTCCCCTGAGCCTACCAGAAGTAATTTTTGAGTGCAGAGCCAAGGAGTAACCCCTGAGAAACCCCCTCCCATAAATAAAAAAAGGAAAAAATCTCCTTGACAAATATCTGACAGACTTCTCTTGTTTTCTGCCTAAATTAATCTTTCTTTTATTTATGTGCTATCATGGTGATCTATGCCTGTCATCACTGCTGACCACCTGATCAAGATCAAATATTATATCTTTTTTAATTATTTTTGTTTTGTTTTGAGCTATACCTAGCAGTACTCAGGGAGGGTTCCTGGTACTGTACTCTGGGGTTACTTTTGATTGGATCAGGAGACCATATGGGATGCTGGGAACTGAACCTGGGTCAGCCACATGCCAGGCAAATGTCCTACTATCACTCTGACTCCAAGGATTATGTCTTTGTTCACTAGTGCCCCAAACAGGGTCTAATAAGTACTTAATAATCAACAAATAAATGGTCATACTTACCTGTCAGGGGAGATACGAAGGTGATTTCCCCAGGGCGAGGTTCACCCATTGCACTCCAGGTGTGCTGACTCCTGCGATTTCCCCAAATGTGGGAAACTCAACTGCATAATTTGTGGTAGTGGGGGACTGCATATCAAAACTTTATTAAAGGGCCCGGAGAGATAACACAGCGATGTTTGCCTTGCAAGCAGCCAATCCAGGACCAAAGGTGGTTGGCTCGAATCCCGGTGTCCCATATAGTCCCCCGTGCCTGCCAGGAGCTATTTCTGAGCAGACAGCCAGGAGTAACCCCTGAGCACTGCTGGGTGTGGCCCAAAAACCAAAAACCAAAACAAAACAAAACTTTATTAAAAAAAGAAAAACAAATGATCACCAAATAAATAATATGACTTGTCTGTCAATTATGAGCTAGACATGTCTGCTCGCCCATAGGACTTCTTATACATTGACTGATTTGAACTAGGAAAAGCCTTAAGGCTTATTTATAGTTTGTCTATGATTTGGCTAATGAAACAAATCTGTCTCTTTGCTTTCCAGTTTAGAAAGCATTTTCCTTGCCATCTAGTTCAAGCTTTATGGAAAGTGATATGGAGATTCCTCCAAAAACTGGAAATTGAGCTCCCATATGATCCAGCTATACCAGTCCTAGGAACCTACTGTAGGAACACAAAAATACAATACAAAAATCCCTTCCTTACACCTATATTTATTGCAGCACTAGTTACCGTAGCAAGACTCTGGAAACAACCAAGATGCCCTTCAACAGATGAATGGCTAAAGAAACTGTGGTATATATACACAATGGAATATTATGCAGCCATCAGGAGAGATGAAGTCATGAAATTTTCCTATACATAGATGTACATGGAATCTATTATGTTGAGTGAAATAAGACAGAGAGAGAGAGATATGTAGAATGGTCTCACTCATATATGGGTTTTAAGAAAAATGAAAGACATTCTTGCAATAATTTCCAGAGACAAAAGAGAGGAGGGCTGGAAGTTACATTCCACTTCATGAACCTCACCACAAAGAGTGATGAGTTTATTTAGAGAAAACTATATTGCGAACTATCCTAACAATGAGAATGTATGAGGGAAATAGAAAGCCTGTCTAGAGTACAGGCGGGGGCTGGGTAGGAGGAGGGATATTTGGGACATCAGTGGTGGGTATATTGCACTGGTGATGGGGGGTGTCCTCTTATATGACTGAAACCCAACCACAATCATGTTTGTAACAAAGGTATTTAAATAAAATATTATTAAAAGAAAAAAAGCATTTTCCTGTACAAAATTGCACAGTGTCTTCACAGTGATTCTGAGAAGACTAGCTCAAAAAGTACTAGCTCAAAAAGCTGAAATCATGTAATCAAGAAGTAGGGAATTTATGTTTTTAGTCTTTCCACAGTACCATGGAAAGAGAACAGATGTTACCTGGTGGCACGAAGGTTCCAAGGGTCCAAGCCAGTGGTGGGAGGCTAGATAAATGCTGAGTTGGATGAAGCCATTCTTTCTTCTTCTTCTTCTTCTTCTTCTTCTTCTTCTTCTTCTTCTTCTTCTTCTTCTTCTTCTTCTTCTTCTTCTTCTTCTTCTTCTTCTTCTTCTTCTTCTTCTTCTTCTTCTTCTTCTTCTTCTTCTTCTTCTTCTTCTTCTTCTTCTTCTTCCTTCTTCTTCTTCTTCTTCTTCTTTCTTCCTTCTTCTTCTTCTTCTTCTTCCTTCTTCTTCTTCTTCTTCTTCTTCTTCTTTCTTCTTCTTTCTTCTTATTTTCTTCTCCTCCTCCTCTTCTCCTCCTCCTCTTCCTCCTCCTTCTTCTGCTTCTTCTTCTTATCTTTTCTTCCTCTTCTCCTCCTCTTCTTCTTCCTCCTCTTCCTCCTCTTTCTCCTCCTCCTCCTTCTTCTACTTCTTCCTCCTCCTCATTCTCCTTCTCCTTCTTCTCCTCCTCATCCTCTTCTTTCTCCTCCTCTTCTTTCTTCTACTTCCTCCTCCTCCTCTTCCTTCCTCCTCCTCCTCCTCCTTCTTCTTCCTCCTCCTTCCTCCTTCTTTTTCTTCTTCATTCTTTTTCTTCTTCTTCTTCTTCTTCTTCTTCTTCTTCTTCTTCTTCTTCTTCTTCTTCTTCTTCTTCTTCTCCTCCTCCTCTTCCTCCTCCTTCTTCTGCTTCTCCTTCTTTATCTTTTCTTCCTCTTCTCCTCCTCCTCTTCTTCTTCCTCCTCTTCCTCTTCCTCCTCTTTCTCCTCCTCCTCCTCCTTCTTCTTCTACTTCTTCTTACTCCTCCTCATTCTCCTTCTCCTTCTTCTGCTTCTCCTCCTCCTCTTCTCCTCCTCCTCTTCTTTCTTCTACTTCCTCCTCCTCCTCTTCCTTCCTCCTCCTCCTCCTTCTTCCTTCTTCTTCCTCCTCCTCCTTCCTCCTTCTTTTTCTTCTTCATTCTTTTTCTTCTTCTTCTTCTTCTCCTCCTCTTCCTCCTCCTCCTTCTTCTGCTTCTCCTTCTTTATCTTTTCTTCCTCTTCTCCTCCTCCTCTTCTTCCTCCTCTTCCTCTTCCTCCTCTTTCTCCTCCTCCTCCTCCTCCTTCTTCTTCTACTTCTTCTTACTCCTCCTCATTCTCCTTCTCCTTCTTCTTCTTCTCCTCCTCCTCTTCTCCTCCTCTTCTTCTTTCTTCTACTTCCTCCTCCTCCTCTTCCTTCCTCCTCCTCCTCCTTCTTCTTCTTCCTTCTTCTTCTTCTTCCTCCTCCTCCTTCCTCCTTCTTCTTTTTCTTCTTCATTCTTTTTCTTCTTCTTCCTCCTCCTTCTTCATACTTTTTATTGTGACCAAAGTGAATTACAAATCTCTCACAGTAATAGTAATATATAAGGTACATGGTAATAATAAATCAGGGCCATTCTTATCACCAGTGTTGTCCTTCCTCTACCCTTATTCCCAGCATGCATCCCATATCTCTCTCTCTTGCGACACACCCCACCTCCAGTCTGCTAGTGTTAACTGTTCCTCTCTGTGTATAGCTTGTTGTAGATTGGGTATTGATTCTGTTGACATTGACTTTAGGTTTGGTGTTTGAGTCTGACCATTTTTTATTTCCACTCAATGTTCATACAATTGTTTGGTCTTGGTAAAAAAAAAATGGAGGGTACCAAGAGAATGTCTATTTTAAAGGCTATCATGGACACTGCTACTGTAATCCACAGTCTCAATCTTTTTTTTTTTTTTTTTTTTTTTTGCTGCTATACCCAGCAACACTCAAGCCAAGGGGCTACTTTTGGCTTGGTGATCAGAGGTCATTCTTGGCGATATTCAGAGGACCATAGGATTCTAGGGATCAACCTGGGCCTTCTTCAGAGTATAAGCTACAGCCCTTTGGACCATCTCCCTACACCAATCATTAGTAACAAAAAGAGCTCTTAGATTTAAACCTGGCTTCTATTTATTATTAATTAATATTAATTAATTAATCAAGGAATTTTATTTCTCTGGGCCTTGGTTTTCATTTCTCTAGAATGGGCCAAAACTCTTACATCCTAGAGCTTTAAGAATGGGAAGAGAGATTCATGTAAAGGGCTTATGTAGAAACTTTAATAAGGCACCTTCTTTCTCATAGATTTTGAGGATCCCTAAAATGACTTTGCATCTATAAAATTTTCCATGATGTTTTGTTCTCATTGGCATTTAACAAAGGGGAGAGATGGAGACAACACAGCTTGAGTAGAGCTGCCATGTTTCTATATTTGGAAAACCAGTGAGTAAGGAAGAAATGGCTCTGGCTCATGAGGAAGTCTGGGAGTCCATTGAATCCAAAATATAAACTTTATTGAGCATCTAATTATAGTGACAACCCAGCAGCCATGGCTCTTGACTGATATTTATTGTACATTATTATTACCACTATTATTGTTATTTTGGCTTGTTTGTTTGTTTTGGGCCACACCTGGGAGTGCTCAGGGGTTACTCCTGGCTCTGCACTCAGAAATTGCTCCTGGCTTGGGGGACCATATGGGATGCCAGGGGTCGAACCTACGTTCATCCTGGGTCAGCCACAGGCAAGGCAAATGTCCTACCTCTGTGTTACCACTCTGACCCCTGTTATTTTAGCTTTTGGGCTATACCTTGTGGTGCTCAGGGCTGACTCGTGGCTTTGTGCTTAGGTGCTGGAGGTGCTAAGGGAACCAATAAAATGAGGTGCCAGGGATTGAACAAGGTTGGCCACATAAAGTCAAGCACCCTAATCCCTGCTGACTTGCCATCACTATCCTATTTATTATTTTTTCATGCATAGAACAGACTTGGGACTAGATTCTCTGGCTGGATCTTGAAAGTCTTTCCCTCTATCATGCCAGTTTTATCTTCACTAATGTCTGGGTGTCTGGATCCTACTCCTAGTGTTACAATATCTGACTGTGATCTTGTTTCAGCCAGGATTTTCTGGAGGCCCATTCACCTCACAGCAATATAGACTGGTTCTGGTGTGCTGACTCCAGTCCAACTCTCCTGATGCTCAGAGCCTCCACTGTGTACTCAGTGCTTTACCTGAAATAGGCCTGATCCTTGAAACCTCTCCTGTGCTCTTGCTTTTGCTTGGAGACCCTTTCCCAGATCCTTACTCTTGACCACAGATCTCTGCCTTAGCTGGTACTTTTCCTCTGACATCTGCTCTGTTCAGACTGTCCTCTGTTGGCTTGCTAGACCATGAGGTCATGATCTTTGCATTCTAAGGTCCAAGTAGAATTTAACAAATAAAAACACAAGGCCCTTAATTAATTAAAAAATCTTGATACAATGAAGTAGTTTAAAAAACTTCATAGGGACTATTCCCCAGGGGTACAGGGGATCTTGTATCCTTCTGATGCTTGGTGATATAGCAGGGGGCTGATGGTTCAGTGTCTGAGCTAAAAATGCTCAGGGGTCACCAGACTATGCACAATGATGCTGGTGTGGAGCATGCAGTGCTGGGGATCAAAGTTAGGGTGTTGCATATGCTAGGCTTGTGTTCTGCAACTTGAGTCATATCCCCCGCCCTTTATTTTTACTGTTTGTGGAATAGTTATAACATATCAAAATTATTTGTTTATTTTATTTTATTAAAATGATTTGTTATTCAAGATTAGAGATCCCCTCCTTCTCTGGCAAGCCCAGCCTATAAATGTGTAAGTGTGCAACCTCTATGACGAGCAATGCTTTTGTTATAGCTTTGACTGAGGGGAGACCTTAGAAGCTTGGAAGTAGAGAGTACATTTAGTCCAGGGCCCCACTTTTCTGACTGCAGCCTAGAGAAGAGAGGGAGGGTGGTAGAGGCCCGGACACAGCGCCCCAGATTCCCAGCCATGGCTCCCTCCTGTGCCAGCAGCTTGGAGCCTCAGGCTGACAGAGCAGCTCAGGTTCCCACTCCCCTGCCCCTGACCTGCCCTTGGTCGGCTTCGGAGGGGGGTCTGATGCCGAAATGTGATCCTGCCATAAAATCTCTACCAAACCCAGTCTTCTCACAGCCCACCCGGCCGCCTCAAAGGGGGGTGCCTAATCCCCATTTATGGGGCTGAGCAGCTGGGCCCGGCCTGAGTCTTTGAACGTGAGCTTGGGGTGCCCTGGGTCAGCTTGGCCTTGGCCAGAGGAACCCGAGAGTGAGGGCATTTAGGGAGCCTGGGCAAGGTGAGGGGTCAGCTAGACAGACTCCTGGCCCAGTCCAGAAACAGCAATGAAGGGTCAGAACAGTGAGTCGGGGTAAAGACATTGGCCAAGGGATGCACAGTTTTAGGAGTCTTGAGGGGCCTGGGCTGGATCAGCAGAGCAGAGCGGAGGAGACATTGAGCTCTATAACTGAGAGCAGTGGGGTGCTTCAGAAAGGTAGGAGGGAGACTGTCAGGTATCCAGGTAACCCTAGTAGCTGATTCAAGGTGGTGGAGGATGACAAGAGGAGCTGACTAAGAGATTTGGAGAGACTGAGTTAGGAAAGTTGGGGCATGAAGTTAGACCTGTGTGAGTGGGTGTTGAGACCAACAAAGAATGTTCCAGAAGGAGGAGGAAGAAGTACTTGTGCTAGGTGGCTCCAGAGACTCCTAAAGAGAAGCTGAAAGGTATATGGAAACCATCTGTGTTGGGAAAAGGGCTGGGAAGCATTGATCAAGTTGGGGATCCCCATCCTGTGGGTCTCAAAACCTCTACACCTGAGGGCACTGTGAGAAGAGAAGGTCTAGGAGGGAACTCCAGAAGGGGCCCTTCTAGAACTGGGCATGAGTGATCACAGAGAGAAGGCAGGCCACAGGGGAGGAATAAAGCAGCACAAGGGGCTGTGGTGTGGCAGAGCCCCTCAAGCAGGGCTCCCAGGAGCCCCCTGGCTCTGGTGTGCTGATTTATCAAGGAACAGAGTGAGGCCTGTGTCTGTAGCCTGTGGAAAATTCTGAAGGTTTGGTTATGGGGAGATTTGGGAGTGGAAGGGCAGAGGGGGTACAAAATTGGAAGAGAAGTGGGTTTTAAAGAGAGGTGGTCTGTGTTTTGTGAGCAAGGGCTCACAAGCAGGGTTGGAGTTTTTCACACCCAGAGCTGCACCCCCAACCCCAACCCCAACTCAAGCTTTATGACACAGACTTACCTTTCCTGGGGGTGACGCACTTCACTGCTTCCCCTCTTTTTCTACTTTCTAGACAGCTAGTCATAGCTCCCCAAACAGAGTAGGTGAGCCTGAATAATTTTAATGATCAGTTTGGGAACCCTGGAGATCCAAGGCATGGACCATTCATTGGGTGACCCTCTTGAGGAAACCTAAGTGGAGAGGGCTTGGCTTCTTGAGGGGAGGGAACCCATCTCCATTCTAAGAGGAGGGAGCCCTGAGATTTAGGAGGCACAAGTAAATGTGGAAAGTCCACCCCCCCCCCCATTTACTTTTGGTCACCTGGCCACACCTGGCCTCACTCAGGACTTACTCTTGGCTCTGCACTCATTGATTACTCCTGGCTCTGAGATCAGGGATCACTCCTGGCAGTGCGTGGGAGACTATTTGTGATGCTGGGAATTAAACTTGAGTTGGCCCTGTGCAAAGCAAGTACTTTCCCACTGTACTATCTCCCTGCCGTAAATGTGTAGATTTTGTGGCTGGAAATAGAAGGCTTTTGTTTTTTTTTCCTGGAGATTCCTACCGAGAGGGGAGCAATTGGAGGTTGGAGGTTGATCAGCGGGAAAGCTGAGCAGACTCTGTGGGGAGCAGTGACAGCTGCTGGCAGTTCAGAGGCCTGATGGAGGTGGACAGACTTCACATGGCTCCTGTCATCCAGGGCTTTAGTGAAGCCTCAGCCAGTCAGTGCCTTCTGAGCTGGTGGGACAGGTAATGCCACACCCACAACACAGGCCACAGGGATTCTTTTCTGAATGAATGAGTAGACACCTCAGCAAACGAGTTTACCAGTTCAACAAACACTCTTCTTGCAGAGTAAAAGGATACAAAGGCCAAATTCTTATATTGGGTCCTTTGGACTTCCAGAGTTTTTCTGAGAATTACATTTATTAATGTACTAATTTGTTGATTTTTGGAACTCAGGGTCACTCCTGGTAGGACTCCAGGGATCATAGATAGTGCCAGGAATAGAGGTCAGTGTTGGCCACATGCAGTGCCTTACCCGCTATGTTGTCCTCTTTGGCTCTGCGTGTTTATTTTTAAAAGTGGCTAACCAAGTGGCCAGGAAGATAGAGCAAAGGGCCAGAACATAGGCCTTGTATGTATAAGGCCCAAGTTTATTCCCTGTCATTGTATGAAACACCTGCCCACCACACACACACACTGTAGGGTATGGCCCTGATGGCTGTTGCATCACTGAGTCTGTGTACCACTACGTTTACATTCTCAGACCCAAGCCCCATCAGATCTACCCAGCCAGGCCAAGATCTGGTCCCCACTGGTCCCTGGGGAAGCGAGTTCTCTCACCCCAAGGGGCTAATACAGTCTAGTGGGACATTTGGAGGAATGATTGTTCTCTTGATGCATCCTGTTGTGGACTGTTTCAGCCTAAGATGAAGGCATCTCTTTCTCCCAATCAAAGTGGCAAAGCAACTTGCCCCAGGTCACACAGCTCAGAAGGCAGGAACCAAACAAAGTTTCTCCCATTCCTACTGCCTATGTTATTTATTGGAGGATGATGGAGTACAAGGCGTGGGGGCCTGGACCTCGGCTTCCTGGAGATCTTGCTGCTCTTTTCTTTGGGGGTAGGGTCATACCCAGTGGTGCTCAGATGTCAGAGTTACTCCTGGCTCTGCACTCAAAAGTCGCTCCTGGCAGGCTCGAGGTACCATATGGGGTGTCAGGATTCGAACCAGGGTCCTCTGTGTGTTGGCTGCATGCAAGGCAAATGCCTTACTGCTGTGCTATCGCTTTGGTCCTGCTCTTTTCTTTCCTTGTTTCTGTGTGGCCTCAAAAGGAAGCGGGTCAGCAGGGTTCCTCGGGTTTGCTGCCTGTGTGTGGGGCTGTTGGCCTCCTTGCAGGGCAGGGATGTGACAGGCCCAGCCCACTGAGCTCCCACACACAGACCCTTCCACACACTGCAGGCAGGGCAGAACCGGACTTTGGGGAGGGGGTGTAGCTCAGTGGTAGAGAGTATGACTCTATGACCAGCTTTTGCAAAGCTGTGCAGGAGCCGAGTGCAGACAGGGCCACCCCACCCAGCCAATGCCTGTGCCAATATCAGCATGCTAGTCCTTATTCCCACTCGTAGCTGGGTGCACATACTCATAAATGTGTGCAGCTCTCACTGAAGGGTCATCTGGCCCTGGCACACACACAGGACAGACACCTTTGCCACATGAGTAATGTACACTTGCGTACACACACTCCCTTGCAAAACCTCCCATCTGCAAGTATTTCTTCCCTGTCCCTCTTTATGCTTAGTGTGGGTATGGGTTTTTTGAGCAATCACACCTGCCTCAGAGCCTTTGTCTGGCCTTCCACCATGCCTTCCCTGTCTGTGGGTGTCTCCACCCCTTCCTCTGGGCCCTGCCTCCTGCCCCTTTCATGACACTCAACACGCAGAGCTTTGGTCTAATCACCAGCTGTTCCCCCACAGGTTCATGACTGCAGAGGCCTTAGCATATGCAGGCAGACATGGACAATAGTCAGAGAATCTCATCTTCCTCTCTCTCATGTGCCTGGAGCTCCAGCTCTCTCTCTCTCTCTCTCTCTCTCTCTCTCTCTCTCTCTCTCTCTCTCTCTCTCTTTCTTTCTTTCTTTCTTTCTTTCTTTCTTTCTTTCTTTCTTTCTTTCTTTCTTTCTTTCTTTCTTTCTTTCTTTCTTTCTTTCTTTCTTATTGTCTGCACGTCAGAGGGGAGGGCCCAGCATGGCATTCAGCATCCTAGCTGAATCTAGGGATCTATGGTTTTCTTCCCTTCCCCAGACCTCAAACCTTCTGAGAGTGGCATTGTCCCTCCCTCCCTTCAGTGACCTTTCCCAGCCAGTACCTACCCACACTGGTACCCACACACACCTCCTGGCTAACAACCAGGAGGACCTTGAGCACTTTGTGGCTGCCAGCTCCACTGTGGTATTGGCTGGGACTGAGTGAAACCTTCATAGCAGGGATAGGAACGATGCCTGGGAACAGATTTACAGGGGTGCCATGGGAGCCAGTGACTTCCATTCTTTTTTTGTTTGTTTGTTTGTTTGTTTTTGGGGGGTCACACCCGGCGGTGCTCAGGGGTTACTCCTGGCTGTCTGCTCAGAAATAGCTCCTGGCAGGCACGGGGGACCATATGGGACACCAGGATTCGAACCAACCACCTTTGGTCCTGGATCGGCTGCTTGCAAGGCAAACACCGCTGTGCTATCTCTCCGGGCCCAACTCTTCCATTCTAAGGGAACCCTCAGGCCGGATAGGCAGTGCCTCAGGCCAGCACTATTACTGAGCACTGAGGGTGATGTGCAGGATACTTCCAGGTTTGCCAGCACTTAGTATCACTAGCTAGTACCTGCAGGCATCTGCTTGGGTTTGTCTCTGGGGACAGTGGGCTGGGCAGAGCAGGGTGGCAGAATGTCCTTTGCCGACTGAGCACCAGCCCGTGCTGCTGACACAGTTGTACGCTTTAATGAGCAATTCTGAGCATCTGAGTGGGAGATGAGGCCTCCTTGCACGTGCACAGATGCCTGGAGCACCATGCTGGGGCCGGCCTCCCAGGCCTCCTCTACCACAGGCCCTGCCGGATTCCTTTCAGGCAAAGGGGAAACATTTAAACTCGCTAACCTTTGAACTGCCAGGGACGCTGTTTACCTTGGCTGCCTGAGTGGCAGTTTTACAGATATTAAATACTGTCCTGAGGGTGATCTGGGGCCTCTTTAACTCTCCACCTCCGGTCTGCAATCTGGCCTGGGTGCGAGAGGGTCCATCACTGCGCCTTCTCTCAGGGGGCAGTGGGGTTTTGCGCCCAGGCATAGGGGCACAGGTTCTCTGGTGCAGATGACTTTCTGTATCTTTTCTGGGGAGGCTCCCTAGGGCTCTCCTTTCTCATCTACTTCCCAGCTCCTTCGCCCCCTAATTTGATTTTCTGGGAGTCAGGATGTAGTGGTGTGGAGGAGGTAGGGGTGGGCGGCTATGGTGGGGTGTGTCCTCATATGTGTCTCTATCTCCGTTCCTATAGGAGTTCTCTCCCAGCCTTTGGGGCAGGACCTGAGTTGCTGGTTCCCATTTTCTCAGGGGAAATGAGAAACTTTGCTCCCCCAAAAGCCTCTGGGACAAATGAGGCTTTGCCCGGGGCCCCAAGCAGCAGCCGACCGGCCAGGGCCCAGGGCACCCTGCCGAGGAGCGAGCCATGTTGATTTTACGGAGAAGGCGGCTCTGCACACTTCACCGCTGATTTATTGGTTTTTAACTAGATCCTTATGCGGGGCTCAAAAAGCCATCTTGCACTTCGTGAGGCTCTGCTGTGTGCCGCCGGAAAATGACACACAGGGGCTCCCCTGCTAGCCCCCCTATCCTGCCTTGCTGTATCAAGAGGGCTAGAGAGAAGGTGTGAAACCAGAGCCTTCATAGTTGGGATCCTCAGCTTTGTATTTCCAGTCTCTGACCCCCAAGGATGCACATGGGTGAATGTGTTTGTGCGTGGAAAAATAGAGGGGCTTTAGGGGGGACAGGGTCAGGGGAAGAACCTGAAACAGAGGCTGCCCTTTGCCCCTGCAGGCCTCACAGAGAGCACTTGTACATTTTAATAAACTCTCAACTCAACCCTGTCTACATCCTGGCACTGTGCGCTTTGGGAAAGTTTGGTAACCTCTTTGGTCCCTGATTCAACACCCCTGGAGCAGGTAAACTGATTCCCTGGAATGTGGGGGATCATGTATACGATGGTGCAAGTTGCATCAATCCAGAACCTAACACCCAGAGAGTCTGATGGATAAGTGCTCCTTGAGCCCCTCACCTCACCCTCTCATCCCTGCTGCTCAGTGCTGATCAACTACACGCTGGACAAATGATTTCTGGTTTCTAGTTGGTACACAGTACTTCAGGGGCTACACGGAAAACAACCCTCCACAACATGCCTTCAATCTGCATACCGCAAACCACTTCAAATGGAATGGGGAAAGCATTCTTGATAATTTTGGCTACACCTAGCGATGCTCAGGGCTTTACTCTGGCTCTGCACTCGGGGTCACTCCTGGTGGGACTTGGGGCACATGTATATAATATATATATATATATATATATATATATATAATATGCATATATAATAGTACTGGGGAATCAAACCCAGGTTGGCCACATGGAAAGCAGATATCTGCCCACTGTCCTATTGCTCCAGCCCACATCAAACCAATTACTTCATAAATCTCCATCAACATTCTAGGAGAAGACAGAATAAAAAGAAGGAGAAAAGTAGCATTATACCCAGAGAGCCAAAAGGAATTTTATCAGAAACAAATGATTTGAACTCAGGCCACACCTCCTACAGCTTAAAGCTGCCTCTGGTATCATGCAATTTAGCGGCTCACGGGAATGATTGGGCCCAGGTTGCAGCACCCATGGTGGAATGAGACCAGGGGACACTCGGGTAGGAGACCCCCCACCCACCCACACCCACACACCCACCTGCATCAGATGCTTCTTTGACCAGTCCTGGAGGAGCAGCCAGAGAGCAGGGTGGGCACTGTGAAGACAGGTCTGATTGAGACCCCCAGAACTCAGGAGCCAAAGGACGAGGGCTGCATCTGCAGAATCCATCAGGACGCTTGATGGGTCGCTGTTAAACAAAGATGGGATAAGGTTACATGTGTTTTCCGTGGGAGTCGGCTCCAATTTCAGCCTGATGATTTAGTCAGGTGTAAGCATGAAGTTTCCAATTTAGAGAAATAAATCTCCAGTGATTTTATTATCCCCTGTTTTACCCTGACACCCAGCTTCACCCCGGCCCCCTGTCAGAGCCCTCATGATGTGTTTATATAGGGCGCGCTGTAATTGATTGGCGTGCAATAGAACATGACACAGAAAATGTGGCCTTCCCTGCCAGGCCCGGCTCCGGGAGCTTCCATATTTCATGATCCCCCGGGCCCCGTCTCAGGCTCCCACTCACTGTGGTCACAAATTCTTGGGATTCTGGGTTGTCTGAGAACAGGAGCATAGGGTCAAGGTGTCCAGACAAGCACCCCAAGGTGGGCTTTGAGGTCGTTTTGACCTGGAGGCAGTGATAGGGTGGAGGGCACTGTGGAGAGAGGCCCCTGTCATGGCTCAGGTGGCTGGGCCTTGGGGGTCCTGCCTTTTCTGGGAGGTACCAAAATGGCTCTATAGTTTGATAACTCCAAAGTTGTATACTTCTGAGATGGCCAGTTTCTAATAATCTGTTATTTTAATCAGTGAAGTTGTGGCCTGAGAATTAGAAATTGGTGGTAATACTATGTAATTCAGGCAGGTATTCTAGGTGATATTTCTGATAATTATGAATAAAATATAGATGTTAGCTACTGACATTAATGTTAAAAAAACCAACACTGGTTTTATAATTTGTAGTTTTTGAGGCTTTCCCATGCGCCCAGGACTGCATCAGGCAGACGTCATTCTCCTGAAAACCCTGTAGGAAGGCATGATGTTATTCATGTTATTACATGATGCCACTGAAGATGAATGATACATTCTTCAAGGCTTAATGGTTGATCTCTTTCTCAAGATTCTGAGATTTTAGCACCTTTGCCTGTGGGCAGTCTGAACCTAAGGTTAGAAGCAATCCCCATCACAAGCTGTTGTTGGTGTGTGTGCCTAGGAAGTGTTCACACTCATCCTAGCCATCAGTGTCTCTGTCTGTAGGAAAAAATAGTAAGGGAGAGAATCCTTTTTCTAGTGGAAGGTGGAAGAATGAGGGTCTAGCTTTTTGTTTGTAAATTTTAATTTTTTATTAATTATTTTATTTCAACACCACAGCTACAAGGTTATTCATAATACAGTTTATTTTATAGATACAAAGTTGTTCACAATTGAGTTTCAGTCATACTATGTACAACATGCTTCACCAGTGCACATTTCCTGCCACCAATGTCCCCAGTTTCTCTCTTGCTCTCCCCACTGCCTGCCTCTGGGCAGACATTTTTCTTTTCTCTTTTTCCTTTTTTTTCATGTAGACACTGTGCTTTGCAATATTGTTCCTGAAGGGGTATCATGGGTATTATCTCCTTTCAGCACCAAGTTCTTGTCCAAAGTGATAATTTCCAACTATTATTATCATAGTGGTTCCTTCTCTGCCCTAACTGCCCCACGATTTATAGCAAACTTTCTATCATGGACTGGTCTTCCTGACCCTCACTTCTATTATCTCTGGATACTATTACTATATTATCTTTTTTTATATTCCACAAATGAGTACAATAATTCTATGTCTATCTCTTTTCTTCTAACTCATTTCATTCAGCATAATACTCTCCATATCCATTCATGTGTAAGCAAATCTCATGATTTTATTTTTCCTAACCGTTGCATAGTATTTCATTGTGTAGATGTACCACAGTTTCTTTATCCACTCATCTGTTCTCAAGCACTTGGGTTGTTCTAGATTCTGGCTATTTTAAATAGTGTTGTGATAAACATAGCAGAGGGTTTTTCTACATTGTGTTTTTGGGGCTCTAGGGTATATTCCTCGGACTGGTATTGCTGGGTCATATAGAAAATAAATTTCTAGACTCTTGAAGAATATTCATATTTTTTCCCAAAAGGCAGGACTAGTTGACATTTTCACCAGCAGTGAATAAGACCTTTCTCCCTGCATCCACACCAGAACTGGTTGTTATTGTTCTTTGTGATGTGTGCCAGTTTCTGTGATGTAAGAGGGTATCTTACTGCTGTTTTGATTTGCATCTGAGGGTTCAGTTTAGACCAAACCAGAATGAGGGAGGATTGACTTCTGATTTCTCAAATACTATAGTTTTTGGGTCTTAAAGGTATAAATTCTTGCTAGATCTGTCCTCTTAGTGGAATGTGCTTCTTTTCTATTTATACATCTCTAATGACAGGAAGCTTCTACCTTATATTGTTCTAAATCCATGTTCATCAAACTTTGACTGAGGGATCCTAAGTCTCTCACTTAAAGATGCAGAACATATCTACTTCCTCTGCTCCATAACTTTGTATGTTAAGATACAGTAAATCAAATATGTCTACTTATTGACCTACTTATTCACTCATTTTACACCCCTCCCAATCTACTGTTTTACCCAATCTTCATCATACATATATCCAGCCTCCTTCATTGTCCATTAATCAAGATTCACTCACCTTCCATTTATGAGCCCACTATCTCAATTTTCATTCAACATTCATACATCCCTTCATTCCTCATTTTACTATATTTAAATATCTCCACCCATCCACCTTCCATCTTTATAGTCTACCTTTCACCCATTGTCCACCCATAGTCCCATTATCAATCCTTCCACTTATTCACTATTTACTCATTCATTATATTATTGTTCATTATTAAGTGCATCATTGCACTTGTCGGGTACTTTAGAGAGGGACATGAAGATAAATATGTCCGCAACAAGTTTGGGAGAGAGGTTTTATTTACACACACAGAACTAACTCATTCCAAAATATAATCAATCTAGGAACTGTCATAGTAATTTATAAGTCAATCAAAGCTAGTGAGGAATTCACAGTTTAAGTGCAACCAAAATTTAGAGGAGAGAAAGAGAAGCCAATATGGGCCTATCTCAGATTCAGTTTCTTGTTCATTAACACTTTACTTTCTGGCTTGTGTCTCAGACTCAATCCCTTTCTGAACTATGATGCTTTGTACTGTGGTTTGCCTTGACTTCATTCATTCTTGATTTAACAAATGCTTTATTGTTTGTTTGTTTTGGGGCCACACCCAGTCATATTCAGGGATAACTCCTGGCTCTGCACTGAGAAATTACTCCTGAAAAACTGGGGGGGGGGGGACCATATGGGATGCTGGGGATTAAACCTGGTTTGGCAGCATGCAAGGCAAAAGTCCTATACACTGTGCTATCTCTCCAGCCCCAACAAGTGCTTTTTTTGAGCTTTGTAATCTATGGAGCACTTTGGATATGGTGCTGAAGTAGTAGATTCTTGTGTCTGTAAAGTGTATCAGATGATAATGGAGTAAATAAATAAATATGTAAATGGTTTCTGATAATGACAAGTATCATTAAAAAAAAGGAGCAGGAAAGAAAACCTTCCCTTAGTTGTAAGGATATTGGAAAGACTTTTTTGAGGGCGCACATTGATGCAAGGATGCAATTCCTGGGAAGTCTTAGGGATGGGGCTCTAACTTTTGGCTTCCTACTTCCACTGAAGAAAAGGCAGGTGACTGCAAAGAGACAGGGATGATCAGATGTTTGGGCCCTTTGTCCCTTGGACAAGGAAACCTACTGAGGAAACCTACTGTTGGTGGGCACAAAGTACTATCATCTAGTTCCCATATATGCCAGGACCTTGCCCTGTTTTGAAGGAGGAAACAGAATGGGACAGATGGATGAGTCCCAATCCCAGAGAGAGTCAGGGGGAGAATTCATGCATCACTCAGTATTGAACCTGGTGCCTGATGGACACTTCCTCCTCCCCCCATCCAGTACTGCCTCCTGCCATGCCTCTTCTATATATGAAAGCATAGTAGGTCTAGTTCCCAGATATTCTTGATTTCTCATCTTATTTTATTGTATTTTTTCAAAACTTTATTTATTGATTAGTTGATTTTTTGACCACACCCAGCAATACTCAGGGGTTAGTCCTGGCTCTGCACTCAAAAATCACCCCTAGCTGGCTGAGGAGACCGTATGGGATGCTGGGAATCAAACCTGGTCCCTCCTGGATCAGCTGCATGCAAGGCAAATGCCCTACCACTGTGCTATCTTTCCAGCCCCTTGATTTCTCATCTTAATCTCTCAGGTCTGTGGGGTTAAAAGATAAGTCTCAGATGCCCAAGTAGCAAGGCCATGCTAGGGGCTCAAGTGAGGTGAAAGGACATGTGCCTTTCCTATGGGGACAGAGGACCAGGTGCTGCATAGTGCATGAAAACAAGAAGTGAGTGGAGGTAGTGGGTCAGGATCCAGGTACCCAGACTCTGACCCATGAATCTCATTGACTTGGAAAACTTAGAAAGTACTCCTTCCTGAGACCCTCAAGTTGCTTCAGTTGTAGGGTTGAAGTAATAGTACAGCGGCACTTGCACACAATCTGAGTTGATCTGGGTTCAATCCCCAGCATCTGTGTTATGGTGTTCTGAGCATTATGGTGTTCTGAGCACCATTAGGAGTAATTTCTGAGGACAGAGCTAGGAATAACCCCTGAGCATTGCTGAATGTGGCACCAAACAATAACAACAACAACAACAACAAAAATGGTGCTTCAGTTGTTTAAACCAGACAAATCTTGTGAATCCTATTTAGAACATGCCTGGTTTGGTGCCTATAGAATCAACTGGGTTCTCAGAAAGGAGGAACCAAGTAAGATCTTATATGCATTGAAATACTTCCTGCCAAAAGGCCCTTCTAAGGGGCCTGGTAGACACATGATCTGCGCTAGGTCTCGGAGGACTCAGGTCCAGGGAATTAACTCTACCTGCAATAATGTGTATCCAAAGTTGGTCCCAGATCAACCAATGAATCTGGTGTGGTCTCCACTTGCTGGGAGCCCAGGCTAACCTCAAGACTTTTCTTACCAATAGAGTGTCATGGGGGTCCTGTTTTTGCCCATTCTGATTATGAGGTTTGCTCCCGTGGTGTAACAACCACAAACACAGAAGCTCAAAAAAGTACCCACTGGTCGCTCACAATTCTGAATGTTCAGAAGTGGCTCTCTTCTCAGGGTCTCAACAGATTGAAATTCAGTCATGGGGTGGAGCTATGATTGCATTTGAGAGCTGGGCTCCTCTTTCTATGTCAGGGTGGCAGCATTCAGATCTTCATGGCTGTAGGGATAAGCTTGTCCTTTTTCCTTTCCTTGATGACTATCAGCCAAGGGTCCCTCCAAGGAATGGAGCTGCCTTCAGCTGTACAAGTAGCGTGGCCCTCACTCAGTATGGCTGCACGTTCTTCACAGACCATAGGGACCTCTGTGCTCTGATGAAGACATTGTGCAACATAAACTATTGCCATCACCTTTGCCATGTTATCATGTAGCCTAATCAAGGAAGCATATTTCAGACTTCAGGAAAAGGAATTGGAGATACTGCCCATCACACTAGTCCTAGCTCCAAGAAGTCCTAGAAACTTTTATTCGCATCCTTTTGTGAGTTCTAAGCTGTGCTTAAGAATTCGGGCTGGGGCCGGACGGTGGCGCTAGAGGTAAGGTGCCTGCCTTGCCTGCGCTAGCCTAGGACGGACCGTGGTTCGATCCCCCGGTGTCCCATATGGTCCCCCAAGCCAGGAGCGACTTCTGAGTGCATAGCCAGGAGTAACCCCTGAGCATCACCGGGTGTGGCCCAAAAACCAAAAACCAAAAAAAAAAAAAAAAAAAAAAAATTTGGGCTAGGGGCCGAGAGATAGCATGGAGGTAAGGTCTTTGCCTTTCATGCAGAAGGTCATTGGTTCGAATCCTGGCATCCCATATGGTCCCCCCGAGCCTGTCAGGAGCGATTTCTGAGCGTGGAGCCAGGAGTAACCCCTGAGCGCTACCGGGTGTGACCCAAAAACTAAAAAAAAAAAAAAAAAAAGAATTCAGGCTCCCTCCCAAATACTTATGTAGAGAATACATATGTAGAGGCCACTTATTGAGGAAGAAAACCAAAAACTACATAAGTGAGTGAGTTGTAGAATTTTCAACCAGGTCCAGCCTTCCAACCACCCCTACTATAGTGCCAGACATACAAGTGAGCTGTCAGACATGTGTAGTCCCTGCTGACAGCAGGTCAGGTAGAAGAAACACCAATGATCCCTGTCAACCCAGTTGTGACCAAAAATTATTCCCAAATGATCTAGGATTCCAGCTGCTAAATAGTCCTTGTTTGGAGAAAAAGAATACTTCTCATTATATTGCTGGGTCATGGGTGATCTATCTCTAGATGAAAATTCTCCATTGCAGTCTTTTGTTGAGTGCATGGACATGTGTGTACACTTCTGTGATGGTGCCATCACTGAAGAGGATATCTTGTCCAAAGGCTAGTGATCCCCTAATTACTTAGGGTGGTGGTATGGGAAACATCCTAACCAGGATGGCCAGACACCTGTTCTGCTGCTACCTGCAACATCTTTTAGTTTACTTATTTTTATTTTTGAACCACATCTGGTGGTGCTCAGGAGTTATTCCTGACAGGCTTGGAGGACCATATGGAATATCTGAGATCAAACCCGGGTTAGTTGTATGCAAGGCAAGCACCCTACCTGCTGCTAGCAGTGTGATCAGACATAGCGCAAGTTGATACTTTATACTTTATACCTATTATCCTTCTTTCTGCACGTAAGAACTCAGAAAGGAGAAACTACTATTATCCAGTTTCAGAGGAGAAAAAATGGTAGTTCAAGGATACTCAGTCATTCACCCCAAGTCACACAACTCAGCAGGGTTTGGGGTCTGTCTCTGGATGCTGACATTCTAATTCTGAGATTTTTTTTAATTTCATGGGCTAGAAAGTCTGATTCTGTGACTTTTTTTTTTTTTTTTAACTCCTGGCAACCGAAGTTTCTATTAGCTCGAAGAGCTTAGCATTGTGAGATTCCAGGTTAGAAAAGCATAAGCCTGCCTTCTGTGGGGGCAGAGGCCAGGAGAAGAAGGGGAATGACCAGCTGGAACTCCAGCCCTGCTCAATCCTCTGCACCAGCAATTAAAGACTCACTGCCCCTTTAGGCACTTACTTCATTGCTCTGAAATCTGAGATCTTTCTTGGAACTGGGAGCCCTTGGTGGTAGGAGAGCAGGAGGGAGACCTCCTTGCTCAGTAATGCCTGCAGCATCCAAGGAGAGGGGCCAGAATAAGCAGGGAGAGAAGGACTTGGAGTTCCCAGCGTGGTCACATTCCCTGCGTCCCGCAGACCCGGGTAAACCCACAGCGCCCTCCGGCGATGCTGACTCGGTGCCGGGAGGGGGGGGGGGGCTGATGTTTCCGTGGAGCCCACCACCCTGGGAGTCATGTTTGAGTTGGAACCCGGGCTGCATGACGGCTGGCCCTAGAATAACTGTGCACTCCAGGACTGTGGGGAAGCTATCCAGGGCCCGGAAGCAGGACCGGCTGCTCACTGCAGGCGGAGATAAGGAGTTAGGTCAGGGCTGACATGTGGAAGCATTTAGGAGTTCAAGACTTTGGGTGCTGCAGACTGAAATGTCCTGGAGGTGCGGGGACTCCAGGTCTTCTGACTCCAGCGACCTCCATCACAGATAGTGAGGGGAAGACAGTGGTGGCCACTCAGTACATAGCAGGCTGTACAATAAAGCCTAAGATGATCCTCTCTGAGCCTTGGCTCATACTATATATACTCTCTGCTTGGAATGTTCCTTACACCACTTCTTTGCCAGTTGAAATATTGCTCTTTTAAGGCACAGTTCCAATTTTGCCTCCTCCCAGAAGGCCTCCATCCTTTCTCTAGTTCTCATGAGCTCTTACCCCCTACTCCAAACACTGAGAGCATTTCATTTGCTCTTTCTTTTTTTTTTTTTTTACTCTTTCTTTTTTTGCTACATATTTTTCTTCCAAGTAAAAATAGTTGCTTTTCTTAAAAAAAAAGGTTTCACTTAATCCATACAGCATTTCTATTTTGACATTTTGGGCCACACCATGCCGTGTTCAGAGTATTCCTGGCTCTGTGCTTAGGGATTTGGCTTTGAGTGGACCACATGCGAAGCAATTGCTTTGTCGTGTACTATGTCTCCAGCCCCAACAGCTGCTATTTTTGTTTGTTTGTTTTTTTGTTTGTTTTGCTTTGGTCACACTCATTGATGCTCAGGGATTACTCTTGGCTCTACACTCAGGAATTACTCCTGGTGGTGCCGGGAGACCATAGGGGATGCCAGAGATTGAACATGAGAGGCAGGCACCCTACCCCTGCACTAGCTGTTCTCCCCAAAACAGCTTCTATAATTTTGTTCAATACTATGGGCCAGACAACTGACAGGCATTCTCTTCCTTTAAAAAAAATCCCTATTTTACAGATGAACAAACTGAGGAACAAGAAAGTTCAGCAACTGATTCCAAATTGTAGAGCTAGTGAGTAGCAAAGCCAACTTAAGTTTTAGGCTGGCACCAAAATATACACATCTAGTTTTGTAAGTTGAATCAGGGTGAACTACAATTACAAAGATATTCACGATCGAGTTTCAGGCGTACAATGTTCCAGCACCAAACCCTTTACCAGTGTTCACTATCCTCCAATTAATGGCTCCAGTTTCCCTCCTGCCTCTAGATTGCCTCTGTGACAGGCACATTTTCCCTCCACCATTGTCCTAGTTTTCCCTTCACTGACCTATCTCTGACTCCTCCACCCAGTGGCAAGCTTTCTACTGAAGACAGTTTTCCTGCTCTTCCTTTCTATTGCCTTTGAGCATTGACGTTACCCCATGAAGTTTCTTTATATCCCCCATATGCGAGAGCATTCTGAGTTTGTTCTTTTCCCTATGACAGACATCACTTAACACACTACTCTCTAGATCCATCCATGTAGCTGGAAATTGCATGACTTTATCTTTTGTTATGGCTGAGTAGTATTCCACTGTATATTTATACCATCGTTTCTTCATCTAGTCACTGGTTTGTGGGCACTTGGATGTTTGTTTCCTGATTTTGGATATTGTGAGCAGTAATAGAGGAGTGCAGATGTCTGATTGTTCTTTCTGATGAATGCCAGTTTCTGTGGTGTGAAGTAATATCTTGTTTTAATTTGCTTTTCCATGATTAATTAGTGATATAGAGCATTTTTCCCCATATGCCTTTTGCCGATTTTTGTTTATTCTTTGATGATGAGTCTTTTCTTTTTTTCTCCCCATCTTTTGATGGTGTTGGATATTTTTCTTGTAAAGTTCCCCCATGGTTTATATATTTTGGATATTAAGCCTTTATAGGATGAGTGGTAGACACTTTCTCCCAGTTTCTGGGCTGTCTTTATATTCTTTTATGGTTTCCTTTGAAGAACAGAAACTTCTTAATTTAATGTAGTCCCATCTGCTTATCTTTGCTTCCACTTGGTTGGTCAGTGGCATTCATCCTTAAAGATGCCTCAGGCTTCAATGTCATGTAGACTTCTGTCTAAGTTTTCTACTGTGTATGTTATGAATTCTGGATTGATATCAAGGTCTTCAATCTATTTTAATTTACAGTGCATGGCATTCGAAAGAGGTCTGAGTTCTTTGCTTTATTTTTTTTATTAATTTTGTTTGTTTTGGGGCACACTGACCATGCTCAGGGCTTACTCCTAGGCATGCACTCATAAATTACTCCTGGAAGGCCCAGAGACCATATGGGGTGGAATCCGGGTTGACTACATGCAAGGAAAACACCCTATCTGCTGTGCTATCACTCTGACCTCCATGGGTTTATTTCTTAGTATGTGGATGACCAGTTTTCTCAATACCACTATTGAAGATACTTTCCTTGATCCACTACATTTTTTCTCCTTTATTATAGATTAACTGATCATATATTTAAGGGTCTGCTCTGAATTTGCTATTCTATTCCATTAATCTGAGGCTATGTCTGTATTCTAGTACCATTCTGTTTTAATTACTATCACTTTTTAGTACAGTTAGTGCAGTTTGAAGTGAGAAAAAGTGATGCTTCTCATCTTCTTCCCGAATATTTCTTTGGTTATTTTTCTTGGTGTGTGTGTGTGTGTGTGTGTGTGTGTGTGTGTGTGTGTGTGTGTGTGTGTGTTCCATTTGAGTTTCAGGAGTTTTTTTTTTATTTTAGAAAACTTTTGTGGGTATCCTTCTAGAGGTTGTATTGAATCTATATAATACTTTGGGGAATATTACTATTTTGATTATACTAATCTTCCCAAACCATTATCAGGAATGTGTTTCCATTTTCTTGTGTCCTCTTTTTTCCCCTTCTTTTATTTCTTTTTTGTAATTTTTTTAGTAATATTTTTAGTTTTATTTGTATAGGTCTTATGCATCTTTAGGTAAGTTGATTCCTAGATACTTGATTTTCTTAGGCACAATTGTGAAGGGCATTAAAAATATCCTCTTCAGGGCTGGAGTGATAGCACAGCAATAGAGTGTTTGCCTTGCAAGCTGCCAACCTGGGATGGACCCAGGTTTGATCCTAGCAATCCAAGCCTGCCAGGAGCTATTTTTGAGCACAGAGCCAGGAGTAACCCCTGAATGCAGCCAGGTGTGGACCTAAAACCAATATATATAAAAATATGTGTATATATATATTATTGTATTTTATAGCGTATAAGACAACTGGGTGTATAAGACAACCCCCTACTTTTCCTGTTAAAATATAGGGTTTGGGCTATATATGTCATATAAGACTACATTCTTTTTTTGTTTGTTTGTTTTTTGTTTTTGGGTCACACCCAGCAGCACTCAGGGGTTACTCTTGGCTCTATGCTCAGAAATCGCCCCTGGCAGGCACAGGGGAACATATGGGATGCCGGGTTTCGAATCACCATCCTTCTGCATGCAAGGCAAACATCTTACCTTCATGCTATCTCTCCAGCCCCAAGACTACCTTCTTTTAACGCACACCAAATGGAAATTAAAAAAACATAAGAGAAAAAGAGTAGAACCCTCAAAAGTTAACCATATATGTTTAATAAAGCTACACTTTGGAGTGCCAACAATCATTTTACATTTGTCATTTGTAGTGAGTGACTGTGATTTTTTAATTGTGATTTACATTGAGAGCAGGAAGAGGGGGGCTCCTCCAAAGCAGCTGGCTGGGGTGCAGTGATTAATAGGACAGCTAGAGGGAGACAGAGCGCCTCCTCTGTGTCCCATAAAAGCTGAACAGAGAACTGAGCACTGGAAAGGTGGCTGGATGGGATGTAGCACTCAGTAACTCAGCTCCTCTGTTTGTCCTGAAAGATTAATCAGGATAAGCAGAGGACTGAGTGATGACACCTGGCAGCTGAATGGGATGCAGCGGTAAAAGGGGGGCAGATCACTCATCCCTAAAGTTAGAGTAAGTTTCAGCATGCCATATATCGGTGTATAAGATGACCCCCAACTTTTAAGAAGTTTTTCATGGTTAAAAAGTTGTCTTATACACCAGAAAATATGGTGTGTGTGTGTGTGTGTGTGTGTGTGTGTGTGTGTGTGTGTGTGTGTGTGTGTGTGTGTGTGTGTATCCTTTTTATAACTCTCTTTTTTCTCTTTGGTTATTTGCAGGAAGTAAACCCTTGGACTTTTGAGTACGAATTTTGTAGACTGTCACTTTACTATATGGATCTATTGTTTCTAGGAGCTTTTTAATAGAATCTTTAGGATTTTCTATAGCATCTTGCCATTTGCAAATAGTGAGAGCTTAACTTCTTCCTTTTCTATCTGAATGCCCTTACTATATTTTTTCTTGCCCAATTTCTATGGAAAGTACTTCCAGCACTATATTGAATAGAAGTGGTGAGAGTTGGCAGCCTTGTCCTGTACTTGATCATAGAAGGAATGCTTTTAATTTTTGTTGTTGATTTTTTTTTATTGGGCCACACCCAGAGGCTCAATGCTTATTCTTGACTCTGTGCTCAGGGATCATTCCTGGAAGGTTTGGGGGGTCCTGTGGGTGCCAGAGATTGAACCCAGGTTGGCTCCATACAAAACAATTATACTATTACTCTGTACACTATTGAGTTTAACGTTTTCTGTGGGCTTGTGGTAAATGACTTTGTCTATGTTGAACAAAATTCTTTCAATTTATCTTATTGAGAATTTTTATGACAAATGGGTATTAGATCTTGTTGAGTAGTTTTCTGCATCAATTGATAATATTCATATGATTTTTTCTTGTATTGATATGATGTATTACATAATTAACCTCTGTATGTTAAACCATCCTTGCATCCCAGAGATGAATTGCACTTGGCCATAGTGTACGATTTTTTGATGAGTTGCTGGATTTGATTTATTAGTATTTTGTTGAGAATCTTTGCATCTAAGTTGTTCACAGATATTAGTCTATAATTGTCCTTTTTGTGCTGTCTGGTTTTGGTATCAGGATAATTTTTGCTTTATAGAAACTGAAGTGATTCTGTTTCTTCAATTTTCTTTTAGAGTCTGTAAAGAATTGGTAGTAGGTCTTCATTAAATATTTGAAGAGACTCACTAGTGAATCCATCTTAGCCTGGATGTTTGGATTTGGGGAGACTTTTTCTCTTTTTATTGTGGGCAAAATAAATTACAAATCTTTCACAGTAATATTTAAGGCACATAGTAATAATGAATGAGGAACATTCCCACCACCAGTGTTGTTCTCCTTTCACCCCTGTTCCCAGCATGCATCCCACTTCCCCCTCCTCTACCCACCTGTAATGCTAGTGCAACTGTTCCCCCATGTACAGCTTGATGTAAATTGGGTATCATTTCTGTTGTCATTGACTTTAGATTTCGTATTCAAGTCTGACCATTTTTTATTTCCACCAAATGAACATATGACTGTTTGGTCTTGGTACCATCCATTTTCTCCCTCCAATTATGATGCTGATCATAATTGATCAATAATGATCAGTAATAGAGCCACAGTAATGTGGCTCTATTGGAGAAATAAGAAGGGAAATGGGAGGAGTCTGTCTAAGTGCTTTAAGTGTCCCTTTGGATGAAGGAAGGGGAAAGAAGAAAAAAGTAGCAAAACAAAATGAGACAAGACAAAAACAAAACAAAACAAAAAAACTAATAAGGGAGTAACAACAAAAGTACAAAATGAATTAAGAAAAAAAAAGAGTAAACCAAAAACATCAGCTATAACAAAACAAACAAACCCCCCAAAATAAAAAACAAACAAAAATAACAAAAATGAAAGCAAAAACAACAACAACAACAAAACCAGACCAGCAACTTCTTAAAAAAAGATTGTTTCTATTTTTGGAATGGTAATTCACTTGGCCTAAGACCGTGATGGCGAACTTATGGCATGCATGCCAGTGGTGGCACGTGAAAGCCTTGCAGCTGGCAATTAAGATATGTGTCGAGGGGCTGGAGAGATAGCATTGAAGGTAAGGTGTTTGCCTTGCATGCAGAAGGCTGGTGGTTCGAATCCTGGCATCCCATATGGTTCCCCTGAGCCTGCCAGGAGCAATTTCTGAGCATAGAGCCAGGAGTAACCCCTGAGCACTGCCGGGTGTGACCCAAAAACAAAACAAAAAAAACAAACAAAAAAGATATGTGGCGCATGCTGTATAGTTTTTAGATACTAAAATCTTGTTATTAAGGTTTAATTGACATGCTGGCACTTTTGAGAAAATTATTTGGTTTTGTGCAACAGTTTGAGCATTCGGGCTCCAAAAGGTTAGCCATCACTGGCCTAAGAGATACATGATTTCTCTGCTCTTGAAGCATACTGCCATGGGAACAACTACAGCTCCATACTCACTCTTTAACACACCCCAAGGTCTTTTTATGGTGCCAGAAGACTTTCCACTTGGATGTGGGCGATGACATCCCACTTCTATATCTGAAGATCTTGTTATTTGCGTAAGTCATAGGGCAAAGGCTAAGATAGAGGTTTTTGTTTTTTGTTTTTTGTTTTTACTGTTCTAGGATTTCTGTTTCATCACTATTGTATCACTGTTGTTGTAATCAGTCTTCTGTGGGTAGTGGACTTGGTTTTTGCTCAGATCCTCTTTTTTTTTTTTTTTTTTTTTGGTTTTTGAGTCACACCCGGCAGTGCTCAGGGGATACTCCTGGCTGTCTGCTCAGAAATAGCTCCTGGCAGGCACGGGGAACCATATGGGACACCGGGATCCGAACCAACCACCTTTGGTCCTGGATCGGCTGCTTGCAAGGCAAACGCCACTGTGCTATCTCTCTGGGCCCTTTGCTCAGATCCTATGTCAGAGCCTAGGCTATAGTCTTTCAGCATGGTTCCAGATGTTCTGCTCAGTTGCAGTTGTCAAAGTCAGACCTTTGGGATTAGAGATCTTGGTTTTAGTACGAATCCGAAGCTGAAGCCTAGTCTAGAAACTTCCTCATTGTTCTTTTGCTAAGTTCTGTCCAGTCTGTGTTTGTCAAGGTCAGTCTTCTGTAAATAGCAATTTTGGATTTTGCTTAGGGCAAAGGATGACATGTCTCCCAATTGTATCATACCACTAGATGGTGAGATAGGGCAGCCCTCTCCTAGCTCAAGTTGTTGCCGTTTCCTCATGTCAGGATGTCATGGTAAAATTGGTGCAAGTTGGTGCTGGGGCGGTGTTCAGAATTTCCCTGGGCAGAGTCTGGTTCCTGGTGCTGTTGCTGTGACCAGTATCAGTTTCATATCTGGGATCTGGGGTTCTGGGTTGGTCACTGTCCGATCACATGGAGTCTAAGCTGGGTCCACATGACGTATGTTCAGGGTGGGAGGCAAGCCTGTATTATAAAAAGTATGGGTTCTTATCCCTAGTAGATAAGAGCTTGTTTCTGTGTATAACATTTTTGGGGAGACTTTTTTAAAAGAACTTTTTGTGTCTAATAATATGCACTAAATTTATTTATTTTTTCTTTAAGCACCATGATTGCATACATAATTGTAGTTGAGTTTCAATCATAGAAAGATACCCTTCTCCTTCACCAGTGCCACATTTCCACCACCAATGCCCTTGGGAAGACTTTTGGTTACCATTTTAAATGATGATGGTAGTAGGTCTGTTCAGGCATTCCATATTATCTTGGATCAGCCTTGGGAGGTTCCTGGAATTCAAGAATTTATATATTTCTCCTAGTTTCTCTTGTTTTGTGGCATATGGATTTTCAAAGTAATCTCTGATGATCCTTTTAATTTCTACAGTATCTTTTGTGACATCCTTCCCCCATTTAATTTAATTTCTGATTTTATTTATTGGGGTTCTCTCTCTCTCTTTGTGTGTCTTGCTCTTGATCTATCTATCTGGTTCATTTTTTCAAAGAACCAGATTTTGGTTTCATTAATCTTTTGAATTGTTTTCTTGCATTCCAATTCATTAATTTCTGTGGCAAGTTGTATATTTTTCTTACTCCTGCCTGGGTTGGATTCCCTTTGTTGCTCACTTTCTAGTTTCTTAAGATGTGCAGTTAGGTTATTTATATGGGCTCTTTTTTCCCTTTCTGATGAGTACTAGCATAGCTATGAACTTTTTTCTTTTGTTGTTGGGGTAGTTTGGGTCATACCCAGTGGTGATAAAAGCTCTCCACACTTAGGGATCACTTCTGTTGGGGTTTGGGTTCCATAGAGGGTGCTGAGTATTGAATCCAGGTTGGCAAAAAGCAAAAGCCATACTCATTGTACTATGGCTCTGGGCCCATGACGTTTTCTCTTGACATCATTTTTGCTGTGCCCCCACGAGTTTGGTAGCTCATGTCCTCATATTCATTTATTTCAAGAAATCTTGATTTCCTGTCTGACCCACTAGTTGTTCTGTAGCAGTCTGTTTAATTTCCAGGTGTTTGAATTATTTCTCTGCTTCTGTTTGTTGTATCTCCAGTTTTCAGTGCTTCATGATCTGAGAAGATAATTGATATGATTTTTATTCTCTTAATTTTATGGAAGTTATAAATGACAATTTTTTTTTTTTTTTGGTTTTTGGGCCACACCCGGTAACGCTCAGGGGTTACTCCTGGCTATGCGCTCAGAAGTCGCTCCTGGCTTGGGGGACCATATGGGACGCCGGGGGATCGAACCGCGGTCCGTCCAAGGCTAGCGCAGGCAAGGCAGGCACCTTACCTCTTTGCGCCACCGCCCGGCCCCATAAATGACAATTTTTATTGCCCAGATATAGTCTATCATGGAGAATATCTGCTATGCATTGGAGAAGAATGTGTATTTTGGAAGGATTAAAAGCCCTATTATGTATAGATATATAGTTTAATGTATATTTACATATATTTATATATTATACTGTATATATATAAAGCTCCTCTCTTCCACTTCTTCCTTCAAATCTACTAAGTGGTAATGTTTTTGAGTGTTTTTGAAATCTCCAACTATGATTATTTGTTATTGATGTCTTCCTTCAAGTCTATTAGCAGTTGGTTTAAGTATTTTTCTTGTCCTTCATTAGGTGCATATATAAAGTTTTGTAAGAGTAAAGAGAGTTGTGAAGATATTAGGGGGAAATCTAAGAAGGCCTATAAAAGCATGTTTTATCCATGAAAGGAATATTGACTTTATGTTAAAATATTGTAGCTATTTCTTAATAAGTAAAACACTATAATAAAATTTTCTGTGTGTAGAAATATACCTGAATAGACATATACCATTCAATATAAATGAAATGTTAATACATTATTGAAAATGTATAAAAATCCCTTAGCAAGCTAGTGGTAAACATACCTTTTTTAGTCTAGTAGAAAACAACCATAAGTACCATGACTTATTCAATGTCAAGTGCTGCAAAGTTTGTTTTGTCTTTTAATGCTTTTTGCAAAAAAATTGTTTTCAATGCTATGAATTCTCTAAGTTGTTGCCTGTCCACGAAGATTTGTATCATTCCTTCTTTCTGTATATTCAATGGTGACATCCTTACCCTTCTCGTGGAGCCACTAAAGTCATTCTCTGATCATTTATAGAGCTAGTTACTACTGGTTGAGCCTTCTGAATTAATGTTTTCAACTCCCTGAACTTGGTGGGCTTTTATTCTGGTGCCCTGTTCAAATCTGAATGATAGACCAACTGAATAGAGTATTCTTGATGAGGTTTATACTAGTGAGTATTTTTTCTGTTCTCTTTTAACTCAAAAAGTCTCATTAGAGGGGCTGGAGTAGTGGCGCAAGCGGTAGGGCATCTGCCTTGCACGTGCTAGCCTAGGACAGACTGTAGTTCAATCCCTCAGTGTCCCATATGTTCCTCCAAGCTGGGAGCAATTTCTGAGAGCATAGCCAAAAGTAGTCCCTGAGTGTCACTGGATGTGGCCCAAAACCAAAAAAAAAAAAAAAAGTCTATCATAGATCTACTGTGAATTTTATGGGCATTCCTTTATTGAATCTTGCTGTTTTCAAATTTCGGTTTATGTCTTCGACTTTTGTCATTCTGAGTACAGTGTATTTTGGAGTTTTATGTTTCTATTTGAGTCTAGTTAGGACCTGTCAGGCCTCTTGGATTTGGGTCCTATATTCCTCAACGCTGGGATATTCTTACCTATAATTTTTTCAATTATTTATTTCTCATCTAATTATACTTCATGTTCTTTGGGAACTTCAATTATTTTCATATTGTTTCACTTGAACTCATCTCATAGTACTATGGTGTGTTGGTCATTTCTTTCCAGACTTTCCTCCATATTTTGTTGTCTTCTAGAGATTTTCTCCATTTCATTTTAGAATTTCTCTATCTTATCCTCCACTGCTGTTATTCTGCTGCTCAGACCCTTCTATTGACTTTTTAAATCACTTATAACATTCTTAATTTCTGATGGTAGCTTTCTCATTTTGATGCTCATGATTTCTTGCTCATAATTTGATAACTACCTGTGCTACTATTTCCTTGAATTCAATAAATATCCTCATCATGTTGTCACTAAAGTCATACGATGATCAATTACAGCCATAGTTGATACTGGTTGAGCCTTCTGATTTAATATTTTTACACACTAAAATTGGTGGGATTCTATCATTTTCCCCATTGGGTTTTATGTATTCCTGCTGGCGTAGGGTGAGTCTTTGTAGTTAACCTCACTGCAAATCTGTGAGGGGTTAGGCTGGGAGTTCTCATCTTTATCCAGAGATAGAAAATAACTGTGAGCAGTGTGAGGATTTATGAGTAAAGCTGTGTACTATGTTTGCTTATAATTATCACTCCTTTTCCTTTCTAATTCCCCCTTTGTTTTATTATAAACAATATTTTTTTTTGCTTTTGGGACACACTCAGCAGTGCTCAGGGCTTTCTCCTGGCCCTGCACCCAGGAATCACTCCTGATAGAGCTCAGGAGACCATATATAGTGATGGGAATTGAACCTGGATCTAGCACATTCAAGGCAATCAACATAATTGCTGTACTAGCTTTCTGTCCCCCTGGCCTTCTATAAATATATAATTGGCTGATATCAGCCTCAAGTATAGTGTGGTGACATGGTGTTAGCATGCTGTGTAAAATGAAATCCATAATGCTATTAGTTCATATCACATGCTATTATACCCACACAGGCATGTGTGAAAAGAACTTTTAAGGTCTACTTCTTGTCATTTTATTTATTATTTAGTTATTAATGAGTTGTCATGCTGAAAAGCCCTCTTCCTAAGACACAGCTCTTGCTCATGCTTTCTTTTCACTTCTCATCCATACTTCTGTCCCCACCCTCTGTGCTTTCCAGGCCAGACTCCTGTCTGCCTTCCTGGCTACCTCAGAGATGATGCTTCCAGAAATGGGGTTAAGTATGAACCATGAGGTCATGGGGGAATGACTGATGAGAAACCAGCATAGGGATAAGGTGGGGCACTGCAAGGGTGTTTGTGGCCCCTTTTGTCCTGACTGTTAGAGCAGCTAGCTTCTTGCAAGATGAGAGTTGAGCTGTCCTGAACAACAAGCTTAGAAGAGAATCTGGAGTCAGCAGTGGGCAAAGGAACCCCAAAGGCCACAGAGAAGCCTGTTCAGCTCAAACAGAGATTGAACATTTGGAGCCTCAAGCACCAAGGCTGTTAGGAAAGGTGGTGACTCTGGAGGAAGGGGGCTTGGGGTAGAGATTCCTGGGATAGCCCAGAAAGGACTATTGTATTAGTCTCTCCCAAGACACTTTGCTTTCAGTGTCAGGACCTCTCCATCTCACATAGGATGATCCTGAGGAGTTTCCAGAAGGATTTCTATGGTTGCAGAATGTGTGAACAAGGCCATGAGAGAGGGGCAAGGGAACCAGCAGGAGGCTGTTGGGTTCTGGTAATTTCTTCTTCTTTTTTTTTTTTTTGTGGGGGAAAGTACACCCGGTGATGCTCAGGGGATATTCCTGACTATGTGCTCAGAAATCGCTCCTGGCTTGGGGAACCATATGGAACGCCAGGGAATCGAACCGCGGTCTGTCCTAGGCTAGTGCTGGCAAGACATTCGCCTTACCGCTCCGAGCCACTGCTCTGGCCCCTGGTTCTGGTGTTTTCTGACTGAAGACCATGAGCACAGCGTTGGCTGTGTCTAGGACTGCTCCAGCCTTGATTGCTGATGGTTTTCTTTTATTCAGATGCTCACACAAGATACAATCTGTGTGATCATATGATTGGGGAACCCAATCCCTGCCTCTCCATCCACCAGTCAGCTGCCTGATCTCTCCCAGTCTGTCTTCTCTTATGCACAGTGAATATCACCTCTTCAGAGTGTACAACAACCAGCTCTGCAAATGAGTCACCCAAACGTCCTAGTTCATCTTGGCACATTTCCTCTTCCCACTGGGGATAGGGTCAAGGGGGTCTTCCTCCCACTGTCTCTCAGTTCCAAATGTAGCTCTTGTGTTAACCACTACAAAGCCTCCATTTGCCTCCAGATCTTTCTAGGGCTGGACATGGGATGCATTTGGGACCAGGATTCTGATCATTTGACCAGGCTCTGGCAGAGGCAATTCTGCCCCTAAGCTTGCAACCCTCTACTTTCCTCTCCAGCCTTTTGCTCACATGCCCTCTCCCTTGACACTTCCAAGTTCCTATAACTTAATTCTCACACTTCTGCTGAGCACCTCTATCACCCTCCGTTCAGGCACTCATGCTTCTCCTTTGGGTTTGGACGTCACCTCCTGAGCTCCTAACCTCTGGGTACTCTGACTTTGCCTCTGGACTGCAGGGCAGGTATAAGTAAATGTCTTTAGAGATCATGGCCTCTAAGACAGCCACAGCCAGCTGTTCTTGTGGCAGATACTCATCATCCATCATGCTTTCAGCAAATAGGTGCTGGGCCAAGTTCTGGAACACTGAATAGTGAGCAACCACTTCAGAGTCAGCCTGCCCAAAATGTGTGTCTTTAGTTGGCCACTTTCTAGCTGTGCAAACTTGGCAACAGATCAACTCTCTCTGAAGCATAGATTGTACAAGGAACTTGTACTTGATTTACAAAGGAAGACTATCTTACAGGATTGTTGTTAAGATGAATGGGTTGGTCCAAGGGATGCCTAACAAACTCCTGCACATGAAGGAGTCCCACTACAGAAATGTTTCCTCACAATGCTGAGACCACAGTCTGAGAACAAGGTGCCAAGGAGTGCATGATCGGTGAGGCCTGTCTCCTGGATTGGGGGCTGGCCAGGAGGGAGCACAGGTCTTTCCTTTCTGCATCAGATCAAATATCCCAGAAATTTAGGGGCCTAGCCTTGGGATCTTACTTAATTTTTTTCTCAGTAGTTCTGTCTCCAAAGATAGTCACCTGTGGCTTCCTCAAAGGAATTTGGGGGCGCAATTTAGACCATAACACCATAGTAAGGGGTGAGCTGAGCTTAGAATGGGTTTGAGTATGACCATGAAGTCTCAGCTAAGGAGTTTCATTATTGTTTTGTTATTATGTCATATTATTTATTAAAAATTCTGCCATTTTTATTAAGACTTAGAGCCCTTTTCAGCCTCTAGAAATGGTAGAGACATTGACTTAAAATAGGAAGAGAGACTAGATTTAGGGTACCCAGGGAGAAAGTCTTGTGTGCGTGTGCATGTGTGTGCGTGTGCATGTGTGTGTGTGTGTGTGTGTGTGTGTGTGCTTGGTGACAACATGGCTTTGGCACTGTCCTGATGGCTCAGTGTGTATCTCACAGGACTTGAACTCCTGAGGGTGAGGCTGACTGGGCCTGAACCAGCCATGGCAAATTCAGCTGCTCCTGGAGACCATTCCTCAATAGGCAAGGTCAAGAGTTCCCAGTCATTGCTGACAGACATACCATCCTATGGCCAGCTCAGCTGTAGAGGGTAGAGGGATGGAGCCTTGGGTCAACTGGACCTGGTGTGCTGTCAGTAGCTTCATCCCAGCTCTGGAGCTCCTCCTCCTCAGCCTGAAGGCTGTGTACTGCCTATAGCCAAAGGCCTCTGTGTCCTTGCTGTTTCCTTATGGCTGTTTCCTTATGGCAACCCATGTGGAACTGGGAGCAGAGAGAAGAACTAACGCAGGACAACTCTTTCAGTTGGTGTGTCCACTCTCCTGCCCATCCCACACAGCTTAAGCTCATAGAGTCCTCAAACATTCCCAAGTGTAGAAAGAGCTGTGCCACCCAGAGGAAGGGGTTGTGTGGTGAAGCAAGCACACATGTGACCACCTTAGTTTCTGGAGGAGCAACAAAGCACTGGGTGGGTTGAATTCAGAGGTCTTGGGTTGAGCCTCTGTTTCCTGAGTGAACCTCTTTCATTTGGAGACTTTTTTCAGTCCCTCACTCAACAGAGATTCAGGCAGGAGTCAGATAGTTTGGGGAGATAGATAGGTGGAGCTGGGCAGTAGCCAGATAAATAGGGGGAGCTGAGCCATGTGGGGCCCAGGAGTTGATGGATAAATGGACTGGGGCTGAGGGAGGTGAGAAAGGTCCTCTGCCAGGATGCTATGGGGTGTTGAGGGGGTGTTGATAGGGGTGTGAAGACCTAAGTGAGGGTGAGTCCCAGTACCAGCTACTCTGAGCTGAGTACACCCGCCTGGCAAGCCCACACCTCTGACCTTCACTGTGCAAGTTACCTGCACCTCAGTTTGTCATCTGTGAAATGGGCATGATCAAAATTGTAGCTCAAGATCATGAATGAGATAACCTTGAGCACTCAGGAAAAACTGGGCAATATCTATGAGATGGCAGGCCTGGTCCACAGCCATATTCTTCCTGGGCCTGGAGGCAGAAGCCCTCAGCTCAGGGGCTCGGTGGGAGGGCATGGATAGACTTGCCTACCTCCCCATGGGCTGCAGCAGGAGAGGGAGGAGGCCAGGCTGTAGACCACCCCCTGCCAGTAGTCCCTGTTGATCAGTCACGACACATTGTACATGATTATTTCAAGTTCTTGGCTGAATGCCTGTTGGACTGGCCAGCTCAGCCCTTGTCAGGCTGGGGTGGGGATGGAGGGAAGTGTGCACATCCTTAGTGAGGGGGCTTTTCTTTACTCCTCTCTTTTCTGAATAGACTTGCTGGCAAAATATTGTTCTTGGCCTGGCTGAGAGCTTGTGCTGTGCTCAGAGGCACCAGGCCAGCAAAGAGACTGGAAGGAGGCAGTGGGCGCAAACTAATTTCTCATTCATCAGAATGTTCCTGGAGGGTGAGCAGCAGGGCACCATCCAAGGTTAGGACCTGGTTTTAGGGGACTATAGGTCTGGGCCTGGGTCTTCTTTATGTGATGCTGAGAAATGAGGCTGAGGGTGTGTGGGAAGGAAGTTGAATGCTTTTCGGGTAATCTTTCCCTTCACTTACCTCTTTGACTGAGCATATATGCCTCATCAACCACCCCAGGAGCAGTCATCAAACTGTGTGTGTTTTAGAGAATCTGTCATTTAGGATGTGAAGGAGCAGTGAAGATGTGGGTCTCCCCCAGCCATTCTCCACCCTCACTGCCCAGGTTATATTCCCCTTTTCTCTTTTGGACTATACCAGGCCATTCCTGACTCTATGTTCAAGGGTCATTCCTGGTTACCAATATTGGTGGAACCGTTAGTGGTACTGGGGTTTGTCTGTTGCATGTTGGGCACGTACTTCAATCTCAGTACTCTTCAGACCCCTATTTTCCAATTCCTTTGAGTTTTTTTTTATATAAAGTTTTCTTTGGAGCTTGGTACTGGACTTACTGGAATGGGAGTGAGTCAGGGCTGGTGTCTTTGATCATGGAACCACATTCTGTGTGTGGGTCCTCCCCAAAACTGTGTGACTGTTATCATAGATCTTTGCATAGCATTGATTCAAGTCTGTGTTGAAACAAGCCTGCTACCATGTAATTCATTTATATCACTGGCTCATACCAGCCTCTTCTCCCTTTCCTTCGATCTTACATATCTCCAAGATGAGCATTTATCTTACTTTGCTCTCCTGTTCCTCTTCTGTTGTCAGTCCTGCAGGTGTTCTTTTCAGATTGCTTTCATTCGTCATTATTCATTTTGGGTCCCTTTCTACTTTTGTGTCCATTTTTATCCTTTCCTTTCCGTCCTATATGCACCTCCGGCACCAGAACTATCCATTTGTCAGAAATGTTTGGCGCTATTTGTTTGTGGTTCTTTCCCCCTTAAAGTCAGGCTTAGAAAATCCACCTGCTGAACTGTTTCTCATTTCTAAGGAAAGAAAGACGCTGCATGCACCCTCTTTTGGAGCCTCAGTTCTTTTAAGCTCACTTAAAACTGATATTGGCCATGGCATTCAGTGAGAGTATGATGTGAGAAGTCTAGCTGCCCTGCCTAGCCTGAGGACCAGTTTCTCAGATTTCTTCAAGGAAGAAGTGTGGGGGAGAGAATCAGGGTCCACAAATCTTACAGGATTAGTAAGATACAATTTAACATTTTAACCATGTTAAATGCATAATGTGGCGACATTAGGGATGTTCATTGTTGGCTGACCATCACAACCACCTTCCCCAGAACTATGAGCATCTACCATGGATTCCTGTTCTCTCTAGCTCTGGGCACCACTGTTCTGCTCTTTTGGGCTTTAACATCTTCTAGGTTTGGCGGTGGGGAGGGTTGAGGACAAGAATTAAGGCAGGATCAAAGACCAGGAGGTGGTAACATGGGGAAGCTGTCACCTGGGGGCAGAGCCTACCAGCAGAATGGGTGTAGGGGGCTAAGGCAATACAGGCAATACAGAAGCACAAAAGCCCCAGAGCTTACTTGAGTCAGATTTGAACTTACTCAAATCTGGACACCACTAGATGAGAGGTTCTTGGGTATATTGTTTGTGAATGACCATGAGAAGGTATAATGAATTTCCATTTCCTGTTCTTTGCTCCCTAAGCCTCCCACTCAGGGATTTGCTTGTAAATTAGCTTGTGGCTGCTGATTTACATGCAGCCTGAGTGGGAGTCTCTTCTAAAACCTTGTAGGCCCAGCTGCCACCCCTTTTTCTGCCCAAATTCTGGGACCTGGGGAAGGAAGTAGCAATTAGTAGCCTGGGTCAACTCTCTTGGGGTGTGTGTGTGTGTGTGTGTGTGTGTGTGTGTGTGTGTGTGTGTGTGTGCAATTCTAGGCCTCACACCTGCAAGGCAAGGGCTCTACACTGAGCTATATCCCCTGCCTATAAAGGAGCCTTCTTTTTTCTTTTGGGGTAGGATTAGAGGGTATGGGACACACTCAATGGTGCTCAGGGCTTATTCCTGTTTCTGTGCTCAGAGATCACTCCTGGTGGTACTCAGGGAACCATATCGGGTGCCAGGGACCCAACTAAGGTGGGTCAAATGCAAGGCAAGTACCATAAAGTCCTTGAGTCCCAAAAGGTATTTCTTAACTCCACTCATCTGGGAATCTTGCCTGTGTGTCTTCTTTCTCTAGAACATCTCTATTTCTCTATCACTCTCTAGGTCTCTCTCATAATTAATTCTCTAGCCCCACCCCATTGGAGAGCTGAAGCCTCTCCTGATACCAGGGCAGCCTGCATTCCTGAGCCAAGAAGATGTCAGGAGATGAATAATTTTCATAGCCCTGACGGTTTGGGGGGCACTAGTGCTCAGGTGGGAAGCAGTCCCTGCCTCAGTATATTGAGTACAATATTATTACAATATATTGTAGTATATTATTATACTAATATATTAGTACAATATATTGTTGGCTGCCAGTGTCTTCTGGGAAGCTCTGAGCAAGATTTAAAGATCAGCTCATTCATTAATGATCCTGACCACACCGCCAGTAGCTCCCCTTTTGCAGAAGAGGCCTGAGAAGAGTGGTGACTCAGAGTTAATGCCACAAGACTGTGTATCAGACACTTGGATGTAGGTTGTGCTTATTTCCAGACTCAGGTCAGGAGATAATGATTTCTGGTAAAGCAAAGGAGCCTTGGTTTTCTCTCAAGAAGAAGATCCTTTTGTTCTAAGCTGCTGTGATCCGGGGATCAAAGACTGTGCTCACAGGGCAGATATGAATTGATTCATTTGGGGAGAGTGCTTCAGTGAGGCCTGCCCCAGTGGGAAGGTGGAAATCCTGAGATGTGGAGAAAAATGAAGAGGAGTGAGAGCCCTTGCTGGGAGTAATCAGTTCTTGGATATAGCTATACATATAGAACTCATACACTGCTTTCCCCTAAGCTGTTTGGCTGAAGCACATTATAAGTATCCCACTCACCTAAAATAAACTGACTAATCTCCCCGAAGTTGCTCTCTAATGGTTTGAATCCGAATATCTCATCCTCTGCTGTTCAGCCCATGCTAAGCTGCCCAATTGCAAACTCGCCCAGGACCTGGCATCCCTGGTTTTATCCACACTGGAGTCTTTTCCCTTCCTGCTCTTGCTGATTTTAGGTCCTTCCCTGGAGTTGGTCTTTGAGTACCAGGTGGGACAATATTTTAAATTATATTAAAACACAAGTGCCACCAGGAGAGTGTGGACTCTGCACAATTGGCCAGGAACCGGCTCATGCCAAGAGTGGTGTGAATGGGTTCATTGTGTGGACCTTAATGTCTGGGGTGGGACTTTAGGCAAGTGTCTCCACCTGCTACATGAGGGGTTGGGAAGCTCATTGAGGGGGATCTGGGTTCTGAAGTTCAGCTCTCCAGCAGGGAAATGGAGTGGTGTGTGCACTGGCACTACTGTGAGACTCCACAGTTAGGGGTGGGGCTCATGATAACTGGGCTTTGCCCTACTCTTGCCTGTTCTGAGGCCCCCATTCCAGCTTAGCTGCTTCCTGATAGATTCCTGACCCCCAGAAACTGAGCAGGATAGAAAATGTGACTGTAAGCTGCTTTGGGATAACTTGGGATGTAGCAGTGAACTGTTGGCACAGGTGGCCTTACAGGCAGGGTCTAGGTTGGGGTGGGGGCTGGAAGGTGGGAGGCAACCAGGTACAGGCGACATGCCAGCACGGGACTTATCACATCCCTCCCTCAACACAGAAAGGGAAGAAACCCTCAGGAAGTACTTTTTAAAAAAAAATTTTTTTATTTATTTAAACACCTTGATTACATACATGATTGTGTTTGGGTTTCAGTCATGTAGAGAACACCACCCATCACCAGTGCAACATTCCCATCACCAATGTCCCAAGTCTCCCTCCTCCCCACCCGACCCCCGCCTGTACTCTAAACAGGCTCTCCATTTCCCTTAAAAAAATGTTTTTCTCGAAAAAATATGGAATGCTTTACGAATTTGCGTGTCATCCCTGTGCAGGGGCCATGCCAATCTTCTCTGTATTGTTCCAATTTTAGTATATGTGCTGCCGAAGCGAGCACAATAGTACTTTTTAATTCTTTGTTCTCATCCCTTTTGCTAACAACCCACTGGACAAAACAAGTCATGTGACTGATCCAGATTCAAGGCCTGAAAAATAGGACCCATCTCTTGGTGACTGGGGACCATTTGTTTCCATTTTTTGTAATTACATAAGCTCATGTACTAGAGCCCTTCACCCTAAGCTCTCTTCTGCTCTCCCTATATCACTTTTGAATAGCCTTTGAACCTAAATCAGTGTTAACCGAGCCCTGCTGTTTGGCAGGTGCTTCACTGTCTGGGCCATAATGAACCCTCACAAGAGCCCTTCAAGCTGAGGGACTGGGGGAGCTCAGAGAAGTGAGGTGTGGCTTAATGCCCCACAGCAGGCAACTGGCAGTGCAAGATCCAGTCTCACACTGAGGAATTCCGAATTTGGAGTCAGTTTTCCTTTCGCTGTCAGGATGCCCAGAACTTTCCATTTGACTTGGTGTTTTTAGACACACACAGGCAGAGTATGTGGAGATGGGTCCCAGCCTGGGTTCTCCCTAGGAATCCCTCTTCTGGGGCTGCCAGATCCATCTGTGGCAGGAGGTTTAGACAGAAAAATAAAACCGCAGGACACTGGGCTTTAAAGGGGGGGGGGAATGAGAGAGAGAGAGAGAGAGAGAGAGAGAGAGAGAGAGAGAGAGAGAGAGAGAGAGAGAAAACTGATCAGAGAGAGGCTGAGGAGAGGTGCACCAAGGGTGTTAGTTCTGAGTGATCTTCGCCCATTGGCTCATCTCTCTGAGCACCATTTCCTCATACCTTGGTTATTACATAGGTCAGGGTACTTGCCTTGCATGCAGCCAACCCAGGTTCTATCCCCAAAACCACATATGGTCCTCCAAGTCCCACCAGGATTGATCTCTGAGCACTAATATATATATAAGTCCTGGACACAAACAGGTGTGACCTCCAAACCATCATTATCATCATCTTAGGAAGCGGCTGTGAAGATGATCAGAGAAAAACAGATCTATTGGGATTCTGAGTATTTTGCAGATCTGCACTGCAAGAAAGACACTGAAGGTAATGGAAGAACTTGGAGGTAAGAAAAGTTCCAGGATGGGCATCAATATCATCTTCTCACTTCTCCCAGGAGTGTCTTAAAACCAAGGGAAACTGGAGTTTCCTGCTCTTCAGACACTATTGCATGCAAGATGCCCATTACTTTAATTTCTCTATGAGAAGGAGAGAATCACCACATTGAAGCTACATAACCTAGAAAAATACTCCACAGTTACAGTTCTCATAGTTGTTCACTTTTAAAGTAAATTTATATTGTTTATTTTGTGATTTTTGGGGGGGCTCTGCCCAAAAGTATTTAGGCTCTACTTCTGTATCTATGCTTGAGAGTCAATCCAGGCAGTGCTTGTGGGAATCATGCAGTATCAGGGATGGAATCCAGGCCTCATGGATGCAGAGCAAGTGCTTGACCAATTGAGTATATGTCTAGCCCCAGTTCACTGTTCTATGAGCCCTATTCACTCCAGGTGCTGCTCAGAGGCTACCCAATGGTGTGTGGAGAGATAATTCTGTGCTGGGAATCAAACTCATGGTATCCACATGCTGACTGCTCAGTTCCCATCCCAGGATCACTGATATTCAGTGTCTGACTATTCTTCAAATATTTATGTTTTGTTGAACCCCTTTTTGTCATCAAGATTTAGACAGAGGAAGAGGGAGATTTGGGACATTGGTGATGGGAATGTTGCACTGGTAAAGGGGGGTATTCTTTACATGACTGAAATCATACAACTACAATCATATTTTAATCAAGGTTCTTAAATAAAGATTAAAAAAAGATTTAGGGGCTGGTGAGGTGGCACTAGAGGTAAGGTGTCTGCCTTGCAAGCGCTAGCCAAGGAAGGATCATGGTTCGATCCCCCGGCGTCCCATATGGTCCCCCCAAAGCCAGGGGCAATTTCTGAGCGCTTAGCCAGGAGTAACCCCTGAGCATCAAATGGGTGTGGCCCCCCAAAACAAACAAACAAACAAAAAAGATTTAGACAGAACATCCTGGGGCTGAGACTGCTTCTTTGTATGTCATGTGATCTTTATTTTTCTTAAGATTAACACTACAATGTCAAGACATGTTAAAGAATATTGGTATTTCATGTTTCTGCTCTGGATAAACACCTTGTTTCCCTTCCCTCTCCATCAACTACATTGCATATTGCTGAAAGTTTTAAGAAACAGCTTTTCTTGAAAATTTGCTCAAAGCCTTTGACAGGTATGTATTTATTTAGTGTCTAAGTTATAGGATTTGATGGATCAATCTTTCAGGACCTTCCACCTCTCAGAAAATTCTCTCATCTATTGGAGAAGTCTGGGCATTTTCACTTCCTGCTAGTGATGGCAGCTCACTTCCAGATAAACAGTAACATTTTCCCATATAGGAAGATTTTGCACTTTGACCATAGTTGGGCACATTATTACTAAGAGTAGTAGAATTGTTATTATTATTATTATTATTATTATTATTATTATTATCATTATCATAATCATCATTATCTCTGGTTTGGGGGCCACACCTGGCAACGCTCAGGGGTTACTCCTGACTCTGCACTTGAAAAATCATTCCTGGCAGTGCTCAGTGGAGCATATGGGATGCTAGGATCAAACCTGGGATGGTGTGGGCAAATCAGGCACCCTACCTGCTGTACTAGGCATGTAATTCTGGGCATGCCCTCAGTTTTGGGGCATGTAATTCTGAATAAACAGAGTATTAGTCATTAGCTTTTTGCTTTCAACCCATATATATTCAAATATAAAGCACAACAGTATTTAATAATTGTCTTCTCATTTTGCAACCACAAGAGTCATTTTAATTTTTTGTTTGTTTTTTAACAGTAGTGCTCAAGGCTTAATCCTAGCTCTGTGATCAGAGCTCCCTCCTAATCCTGTAGAGGATTAGAGGGTACTGGAACTTGGGTCAACCATGTGCAAGGCAATTGCCCTACATGCTGTACTCTATCTAGCTCATGCGAGAGTAATTTTAAAACAACTAGACAGATGTGTTTATTGCTTTTAATATCACATTACTTCTTCATGCAACAGTTAGGAGTGTCACTTTTTCCTTTCCTTTGGTAAGGCACTGTCATTTCTATTCCAGTGCCTTATACATAACTTTTTGTCCACCCCATCACAACAGAAACTTTCTGAAGACATTTAAAACAGTGGTTAGAAAACCAAATTCAAGTTAAGAAGTCATATAGGATGTTATTTTTTTTAGAAATCACAGATGAAAGTAATATTGTAGAAACATGACAACTCTGTGACAACTTGTCCTTCCTTCCTTCCTTCCTTCCTTCCTTCCTTCCTTCCTTCCTTCCTTCCTTCCTTCCTTCCTTCCTTCCTTCCTTCCTTCCTTCCTTCCTTCCTTCCTTCCTTCCTTCCTTCCACCCGGCAGCGCTCAGGGGTTACTCCTGGCTCTCTGCTCAAAAATCATCACTCCTAGCAGGCACGGATACTGGGATTCGAACCACTGTTGGCCCTGGGTCAGCTGCTTGCAAGGCAAATGTCCTACCGCTGTGCTATCTCTCTGGACCCTCAACAACTTGTTCTTTCTATTGGGAACTGATCCTTTTGGATAATGCACATTCTGATTTCATAAACTCCAATATGTCAAGAAGATCGAGGTAAGAAATGCTGGTGACCAAAAACAATAGAAATGACCTGGCATAAATAACTGATAAATGGGAATAACATTTTGAAAAGGTCCTGATTATAACTAAAAATATATTATATTTATCTCTATTTTATATTTTATAACTATAAAAGCTATTTAAAATTGAGACGAGCTACTGTATTTTCTGGCATATAAGACGACTCTCTAATTTTGCAGTTAAAACATAGGTTTAGGCCTATATTCGCTCTATCAGACAGAACGTTCCTGTGCTGCAACTGTATGTACCACAGTGAGCCAATCACAACAAGCAAAGGTTCAAAGGTTCTACTGTGATAGACTTCCTCTCTGACTCTGGCCAATCTGAGCAGGCTTTTTACAGTGTCGATTTGGGACCAGAACATTGTCTAATTTGCATGCATAAAAAGCCTGCTTGGATTGGCTGAGTTAGAGAGGCAGTCCGAGCAGCCTGGCAGTGATTGGTGCAGGATAGTGTTGGAAAATTCATTTTGTGGCAATATTCAGACAGTTTTCCTTTAGCGGCATATTGAAACATTTTTGGGGATATACTCGGCGTATATCGACCCCCGATTTTCGGTTGACTTGTTTTTGTTTCAGAAGTCGTCTTATACGCTGGAAAATACGGTAATTTTGTTGAATGGATAAGATGCTATGACTGCAATACTTGATGCTGCCACCAGGAGTACAGCTGTGTCTTGATGCATTGTAATGTCAAGGAGTGTGTCTTGGATGACCAGATGTCTGAACTTTCTTGATGTGGTGCTTTATTAGGTGTCACAGAGTCAGACACTGTTCTTAGCCGATTACTGTTCCCTTACCCTATTCATTTTGGTTTGAAGCATGATTCTGGCACTTAGCTGTGCAGTCTAGGGTACATTAGCTTTCTCACAAGATCTAAGAAGATAAAAGCAGCAGCTTCCAGGTCTTAGGCATTTTATATTTCTAGGACATTCTCTACCTTACCAAAGACTTTAACCATGAACCTATAAGTGCCCTTTTCAGGTTTCCGGTATGAGCTATTAGTGCAGAGAGCCCGGTTGGCACTTGGGTAACTCTATCACTTTGCACATTTACCCACAGATACGTAAATAATAGTAGCGACTACTATTTATTGAGCATGTACTCAGGACCCATTCTTTTCATCTTCATAGTAAACCTATGAAGTCAGGATTGTCATTACAGGGGGAGGGAAATTGCTTAGTACAGGCATTTTTTTATTCTCAAGAAATGAAAGCCATTTGTTTTCCTGTTTTGGTGTAAATGACTTAGAAGTTCATCTCTGAAATAATGTTGCCAGTATGGGAAAATGGAAGTCTGAACCTCTTTTTTTTCTGAGAGTATGAATAATCTGGGGGGAAATCCTAGTGGTAGCAAGTTTTGTTGTTACTGTTGTTGTTATTGTTGGGGAGAGGATTGAACTATACCAGCCATGCTCAGAGTTTACTTGTGGCAGTGCTCAGTGGACCATATGTTGTGCTGGAGATGGAACCGGAGTTGGCTGCAAGAAAGGTAAGTGCTTAGCTCTTGTACTTTTTCTTAGCCTGTCCGGTGGGAGCAAGTTCTAAAAGGAAAATAGTTAGAAAGGCCTAAATAAATTCCGTGCTTTCCCATTATTTAAATAGTCAAACCAAACCTCTGCTACTCTGCAGACATCTGTCCTCCTCAACAGGCTCCCCTGAGTGTCAGCAACTCAAGTGGCAGAGGGAGAGTCAGTGCACCCCACTTTTCCCAGCTGCTTACTCACATGTTTCTTCACCAAGGCATCTCACAAGACTTCAGACTGACTTCAGAGTCTGTCTTGATTTTCTGAGCAGACTTGAGGCTATTCCAATGTGGGGAACACGAGTGTTTCCTGTGTTCTCCCAGCACCTGGCCAGAGCAAGCTCTGGGCCACGTGTGTAGAATGGCTGAAGTGCTCTTGACAAATGTGTAGGGTCAGCTGGGGGAGGGAGTTATTTTATGGATGTTAGAAAGTCAGATGTAAGATAAGAATGCATTTCTCATCCACACTAGAGTCCCTGTGCTTTGCCTGTATGGTGGCAGGGAGTCTGAAAGGAGATCTGGGAGAGCAATGAACACAGCTCACCAGTCATACCTAGGAGTCACGTGTATGTATATTTGAGGGGTGTGTGCAGACCAGAAATTGAGCTCAGGTTTCCTACACATGGAGCAAGTGCTCTACCCCTCAGTCACATCTGTGGCCCCTGATTATGTTCTAATTAGAGCTCTGCACCAATTTTATTTTCTGTTTGTTTTGTTCATTTTGCATTGGTGTGTGTGTGGGGGGGGACCTGTCTTTACTGGCCAACACATTACTGCTGAAGCAAATCCCTGACGACAGGAACTATCTGTTGTTTTTATTTTGTTTAGTTTTTATTTGTTTAGGGGCTACACCCAGAGGCACTCAGGGATTATTCCTGTCCCTGTATCCAGATATTATTCCTGGCAGGCTCAGGGGACCATATAGGATGATGAGTAACAAGCCCTGGGTTGTCCACATGCAAGGTAAATGCCCTACTCACTGTGCTGTCACTCTGGCCCCCTTTCTGGGTTTTTTTTGTTTGTTTGTTTATTTTGGAGCCATATCTGGCAATATTCAGGGCTTACTCCAGGCTCTGTGCTCAAGGATCACTCCTGGTAGGCTTCCTATGATGTGCCAGGGATTGAAACCCGAGTCAGCCATCTATAAGGCAAATGCCCTACCCACTGCATTATTGCTCTGGCCCCCTTTGGAGCTTTCTGAGTAAAGGTGAGCAAAGGCTTTTGTTCTAGGCTTCAGTTACCTCATCTGGAAAATGAGGCCAATAAAACCTACCTGACTAACATACTGGAACAATCCAGTAAGTTGTTTGAGTAGCTCTTAAGCATTTGGAGAAATATTGGTGATATTAATCAAAATCTTTAAGCTGTTCCTGCCTGATTCCCGACTTCTCCCTGTGAGAACAGATTGGGTGACTGTGTGGCGACCAAGAATATGGAGTTTTGAACCCAACTAAGATATGTGCTACATCATAGCTGGTGCCCTTGGACAAGTCACCTCAGCTCTCTGGTCCAGCTTCCTCAGAAATGATGAACACTGACTTTACAGATATTTTACGATGTTTCTAACATTCAACAATCAAGCACGTTCCATATTATATGATTACATAGTAGTTTTATATAGTCTTTTATTTTCTCTTTAAAACTTATGACAGTGCCTGGATTGAGGTAGTGGTAATACACGGGTGTAGAGTATACCTGTTCCGTAGAGAAAAGAAGTTGCCAGGATCACCAAGCAGCTGAAAAGATGGCAGTGAGGACATGGGCAGGGGGTGCTGAGGGCAAGTGAACCAAGAGAAGGTGAGGGCATAGACAAGAAATTCTTCTCAGTAGCTTGGGTCATCAAATCCTAATTGGGGACCTCTGCCTGCTGGATTAACAAGAATTGGTTGATAAAAACCAAAGTTTGCAAGTCAGTTTTTCCTTTTAAGAGCGATGGGGGAGTCCACTTCTCTAAAATAAAGTGCTGTGGCGGCTTCCCAGTTTTTACAGAGATTGCTTGGGCACCGGGAATAGGTCCAGCTGGGTGGGCTCTGAGAACTGTGTGGGTGCTGAGTACTGAGAATCCTGCACTCCTCGATTATCTGTGTAGTCCCACTTAGATCCCCAGAGGCATGAATTGTTGCTTGTTTGTACTGAAGTAGAGAAAAAAAAAAAAAAAGCTAAGAACTCAAAATGGTTCATGCAAATCCCCAGATAATCCCAAATTCCCTATTAGCCAGTAATTTTCACTTGCCTCTCTGCAGCTGAACTTTTACCAGGGCTTCCTGACCGAGGTCGGATTACCTTGCCTGCCTTTCCCCTAATGTGCTGTGACATTGGGATGGGGGGGCACCTTCCCTGGCATGAGGTGGGCACGGGGATCACTGGTTTCCAGGCTAAATTAGTTCATTTCGGACCACGTCTGTACTTCACTAGAGGTACTAGACTGTGGCCTGAGGGAGGCTCAGTGGGGGAAGCCAAGGGGGAGAAAGGTAGGCGGAGCCATTGAGAAGGGAGAGGATTTCAGAACCTGGTGTCAGATGTAAAACTAGAGCTTTGAGCAGCCACCGAGCAAATCCCCAAGTTCGCCTTTTAGGTAAGAACCAGGAGTCAGATGTAAACCGAGAGCGCTTTGAGCATCCTCCGGAGGAATCCCGGAGTTGGCCTTTAGGTATCCTGCAGGAAAAGAGAGGCGGTCGGTAGAAGTCATCCGAGAAAGGTTGCACCCCCTCCATCCCGCGTGGCCCTCCTGGAGGTGTCTGACCCTCCCCAGCCTGCCTTTCAGGCCACTCTCTTCTGGTCTAGGAACCGGTGTTTGACATCTCCTGGTGGTCGGGGGGTTGGCAGGAGACCACAGGTGGGCCTGTTTCTGCAGAGACCTGGAAAAGCACCCTGGTTGCTCCCCAGGACCCAGCGACGCGGGCCCCGTGGCTCCTCTTCCTCGCAGTCAGTCCCCTGCCGACCCCTTGCCTTGCCTTCCCTTCCCTTCCCTTCCCTTCCCTTCCCTTCCCTTCCCTTCCCTTCCCCTTCCCCATCCTGGCCCGCGGGCGGGCGGGCGGCGCGCTGGGTGGTCCCGCGGCCGGGGGCGGGCGGTAGCCTGCAGGCGTAATTGGCATGCACGCCGTTGTAGCTGAGACCGCTTAATAAAGCATTACATATCTCACCGCTTCCATATTTCATTACCTCACGCGGAGCCTGTGAGAGCGCCCTAATGGGAGTCAGCTGTGTTTTTACTTTCTGTTGTCGGCGGGGACGGGTTTTCTCTGCGGATTCTTTGAAATGAAATAATGTGATGCACGCCGCGATAAGGGCCCGGGTAATGAGGCCCAGGCGCTGGGCGCTGCTGCCGCTCCAGGTGCGGCGGATTTGGGCCCGAGCGGGTGGGAGGACAGGGGCCGGGGCCGGGAGGCGCGTGGGGAGGAGGAGGAGGAGGAGGAGGAGGAGGAGGAGGAGGAGGAGGAAGGGGGAGTCCTGGTGGGGTTCAAATCCTGCTGGCCCTGGCTGCGAGTGTGTGTGTGTGTGTGTGTGAGAGCTAGACTCACTGTATCTAGGTAAACGTATGCATGTGAATGTATGTGGGACACATGTTTCATAGGGGTGTGTGTGTATGAATGTGCGTGAATGCATGTGGCAGATACACGTGTGACTATATGTGTGACGCAGGTCTCATAGGTTGTGTATGCAAGATATGTATACCTCATCCCGTGTGTGGGAATGTGTCATGTGCCGTGCGTATGTATGTGTGAGCTATACGTTTCATAGTGGTGAAGGTGTCTCAGGGTGTCTGTGTGTGCGTGAAGGTGTCGTGTATATTTGGGAATGTGTGTGTGTGTGTTAGAGTGGTCGGGCGTAGAGAATGCAAACGGCAGTGCCCTTGGCTATGGCACATGCGCCACTTCCCACCTTGCTTGCTGAGGACCTTGTCTTCACCGAGGAGGAGACAGAGTCAGAGGTATAGACTCTGAGGAGGCTGAGGGCAGTAGTGAGCATGGAGCCAGGAGACTGGCAGGAAGGAGGAAGGAAATCAAGTTAAAGCCTTGGGGTCCATGCCTTCGGTCTTGTCTGCTACCCCTGGTGCCGGCTTCTTCCCCTCTGTCTTAGGCCTGTACCTTCCTCACTGGACACGGGTACAGATTGATGGGCCAGGACTGGGTCAAGATCTGATAAGTGGGACAGAGGCTGAGTGTGAGGGGTCCCCTTCTGAGCCTTGCGGGGTGCCACGGACCCCAATGGTGATTGCTCTAAATTCCTCACAAGCATCTACTAAAGGACTCAGACTGTTTTTTTTTTTCCAGGCTAGAAGGGCTCTGTGAGGATTTAACTCTTAATGTCCCCAGCAGTCATCCCTCACCACATACCACATGGCCAGGCAACAAGTATGGTGACTTTGAACCCTAAGGGACTTTCTGAAATGCTGACCAGTGCCACTGCCCTGTGGGGCTCCCCACTACGCTCGTGTGCAGCTTCCTAAGAACCGTGCCTGCTGTCCTCCACACCTGGACGCTACACAACTCCTGACGGGGGTGGAGGGGCTCTTCCAGTTCACTTCCTCTGCTTGGAGTCCCGTTCCTAAGACCTGCTTGCTTCCCCAAGCTTCAGCATAAACTGGGCTTCAAGGAGGGCACCTCTCCCTAATTGTCCTGCTTCCAAACTGAATATGGTCCCTTCATCTCTGGACCTTGTATCTCAGAGTCCCTGGTGAGAGGGGCTTTCTTTACCTTTTTTAAAACAGTGGTTCAACATGAGACCACCTGGTTATAATAGGGAGAATGTTTTTGGTATTGGGGTGCCAGTTCCTGCACCCCACCACCTCCAAGGTATCACAATCCTCTACCAATATACAGGAGTTTCTTCTTGAAGAAGCAGATGTTTGAACTTGGGGCCATTAGCCCATTGTATGTGTGAGTCTTGTGTCTTTATATGAATTATCCCAGGCCTTCACTTTGGGGAGGGTCTCAGGAGAGAAAAAGCCACCCCTAACACTTATCTCCAAGCCTTTATGTGCATGTGTGTGCACAGTTACATGTACACACATGTATCTATGTGGTTTCTTATCAAACAATGGCCTCTAGTATGTGTGGAGCATTTACCTCCTCTTCCACCTCTGGAAGCTTTTTGGGGCAGACTGAGAGGGAAAATGAAGATCCAGAGACTCATAGATGGGAGACTGTGTTAATGACACGGGTCTGGTGGATGGAGGGTGATCCAGGAAGGGGAAGGAAATACTAGGGAGCTGCTTCTCAGAAGGTCTCTGAATCTTCCCTCTGGCCTAAAAGCAGTTTTGTTTCTCCTCTGTCCACTGGCCTGACTTCAGCAGCCAGGGCTTGCTTGGGAGTCTTGCCGGTCCTCAGTCTCCTCTCCAGAAATACTTTCCCCAGAATTGCCTTTGTGTTGTTCTGGGGCTGTGCTTAGGACTTACTCCTGGCTCTGTGCTCTTGGAGATCTAGGGGGACCATAGGTAGCACCAGGGATTGAACCCGGGTCAGCTGCTTACATGGCAAATACTTTAGTGGCTGTATTATCTGTCCAGCCCTGAGAACTTGTCTTTTTTTTTTTTTTTTAACATGTTGGAAGAAAATGTACGACCTGGACCCAAACCACTTTGCTGTTTTCCTCCATGTAGCTGAGGCCTATCTCTGCCCTGAAGTCTCCCTCTTTATGTCCATGCTGTGGCCCTGATGCCATGGTTCAGCTAATGAACCAGCAGCTCATTTCACCTTTGTTTCCAGCAGCCCCTGAGTTCAGAGGCTGTACCTCTTTGTCTACGGAAAAGCTAATTGGACTAGGGGTGTTGGGGCCACATGACTGCCTGACCAAACACTCTTGCTTTGAGAATTACTGAAAACCGCAATCTGGCTCAGAGGAAATGTTGTGTAAGTGAGGGCTTGGGCTATCCTCATGAATCATGACTAACGTTTTGCTTTCAGCTAGGGTCCAGGTGGCAACCTGGATTGTATTGAAGTTTCATGGCATCTCTAGGATTCTTTTTCTGTTTTGTTTTGGGGTCCCACCCAGCGGTGCTCAGAAGTTATTTCTGGCTCTGTACTCAGGAATTACCCCTGGCAGTGCTCAGGGGACATATGGGATGCTGGAGAATAGAACTTGGGTCAGCTGTTTGCAAGACAAAAACCCTACCCTTGCACCATCTCTCCGGCCTCCACACCATGTCTACAATCCCATTTTACCATGAGCAAACCAAGTCCCTGGAGCTTGTTAGAGGCAGAGCCAGGGTGCCCCTCCATCTCGAGGCTGGGGTCCTGCAGTCTGCTCACAAGGCATCTTGTGGCTCAGGTTGCAAAGCAGCTTGTGTGCGCAGTGCCTGTCAAACAGGGCAGCTCTATTGATTAACATGCAAATGATTTTTTGAGAGTGGCTTAAGTGCAGTTTGGTCCTGCCAGCCACAGCTGAGATTTGCAACTCAAACCCCAGCCCTCACCCACCTCTCTGCTATCAGGTTTTCATCTCTGGAGTGATTGACGGGTATTTTTTTCCCCTCCCTGACCCAGAACGCCAGGCCTCCAATACTACTGAAATGTTTGCACAATCTTGAAGCATTTATTTAAAAGTTGCTTTTCCCCAAAGGGCCGGCCCTCAGCCAGATCCTGAGCCAGATCCAAAAAAACAAACAAATCCTATCTTTACAAGCTCCTCAGCTGGGCTGCGTGGGGTGGTGGGGGTGGGGGTCCCCTGGGCCCTACCTTTCCTTTGGCGGGCTGACAGGCCCGCCCTGGGGCAGGGGCCCGCCTGCCTGTTTACAGGGCTTTTCAGTTCACAGGCCAAACAGGAAGGAGGTGGGGGCGTGGGGAGGGGGCAAGTGTCAGCACTCACAAATAACGGGGTGGCTGGAGCCACAGGAGGTGAAGTGATGGGCACCTGGGCGTGGCTTCCTTCTCTAGTCCTCAGGAAAGACTAAGACCCCTGCCCTCAGTTTTTGTATGTTCCAGTCCCCCACATCCCCCATAACATCCTGGTCAAGGCAAGGGTCCCTCAGTGGGGTCAAAGGACCGGAGTGCTAGTTCTGGGAGCCTGGAAAATTCCTTTCCTTCTGGCCTCAACCGAGTGGGGCCAGAGAGTGGTTGCTCTCTAGCCCTGGCAATCAAATCAGGTCCATTCCAGACACTTTTCTGGTTCAAGGCAAGGGGGCAGGAGGGAGCACCATGACCCAATACTGTGCGTCGTTCTTCCTGGAGGTGGTCTCATGGCTCCCAGCTGCCCAATGAGACACTTGCTAAAGCCATTCCTTTGGGAATGCCTCGTCTGTTTGGCCCCATCACTGAGCCTGCTTAGAACCTGGACTCACCAGGGCTCACACTCTTAGCTGGGATGCAATTATGGTTGCGATGCTCAGCACAGGTCCGGCTTCCCAATTCCAGGGACTACAAAACAGGGTATTTTGTAAAGAGTCTGCATAGAGTAAGTGGGATAGCAGGGATTCAGACTCATGACCATATTATGCTCGCCATGCAGATTCTCTCAGTCACTGTGCTATTCCTCCACCCACTCTTACTCTTTTCTTGGAGTCAGAGTGCCTATATTGTTTGGGGTCTGCATAGTCCTAACTAACCCTTGCCCATGGCAGACCATCAATAACTGATAAATGAGCCCTACCTGACTGGGCCAAATGTAACTTTGCAGGATATAGTGTGAAATATAGCTCCCTAATGTCATGACAATCATTTCTCTCTGCGAGTCTCCCCTGACCAATTTCCTACCAGATGCCAGGAGGTGGAGTGGTATTTTTATTGGGTCAGCTGAACCATACTGGACCCCACTTCCCAGAACCACTCCTGCCTGTGGGTTCTGTCAGCAGGGGCGGTGGGAGATGCTTGCCCTGAGATTTGTAGGTGGCAAAGAAGCAGAAGGTGCCTGGAAAGATCAGTGTAGGGCCCGAGCCCACACTGGCACTTCTCAGTGGGTTCCCCTTGTCTTGTGGGTTGGTAGCCAGGACACATGTCCTTCTCCAGCCTTCCTGTACCAGGTGCCTCCAGTGTATGCTCCTTTGTGATGAGATGGGGCCCCTCCATTTCCCCTAACCTCTAGCCAAGGCCCTCCAGCCATGAGCAGAAACCTGTGTGGTGAGAACCAAGGTCTGTCTACCTTTCCTTCCATTTTACACTGTCTTTTCATCCCAGAGATCTTCCAATGGTTTGCTTCTCTGTGCAAACACTGCTCCATACAGAGTATGGAGTATTCAAGAATACTTCTAGAAAAATATTTGTATGGTTACCTGTTTAGTGTGTGGTACCTGCTCATGGGCAATTAATTCTCCCTCTGGAAGCCAGCAGCTGGGGAAAAGGGTCCAGGACTCAGTCTCTAATTCCTTCCTGACCCTGCAAATATAACTGTGCACTGCTGTACAGGTCCATTCATTCACCCATCTGTGTATTTGCCCATTCATTTACCCATTTGTCTGTCCATCTATTCATCTACCCATCCATTCATCCATCCATTTGTCCATCCATCTGTTATCAGTTCATCCACCCATCATCCTGTGCATCCAATCATCAATCCATCTATCTTTCCACCTGTCTGTCCGTCAGTCCATCCATCCATCCATCCATTTATCCATCCATCTATTCATCCATCCATCCATCATCCACTTATATCCCTTTCAAGTATTCTCTGATTTTATTTAGGGCCTGCTTCTCTTCTGGGAGTTGAGGAACGAGAGAGAAATCAATATCTACCCTGTTCCCCAGTGGCCTACACGATAGATAGAAGTGATGAAACTAGGACATAAAATTAAGGTAGTGTAAATGCTGTCCTGACCAAGTTGAGAACTGTAGAAACAAAGAGGAAACTATGGAATTTAGAGAAAGTTCCCGGGGAGGGAAAGCACTGGAATGGACTTTGAAGGACAGAGTGAAGGTCTAGCAGAGGCAAAGGTCTAAACAGGCTGGTAATGAAATAATTTGTCACATCACTATATCCCATCACTTATGTACCATTACCCAAGACCAGGCATGGTGGGGCTAGGACAGTATCACAGTGAGAGTAGAGCCAGAATTGGGCCAGATTTATTTTTAATTTTTTAATTTATTTTTTTGGAGGCCCAGATTTTTTGGCCTGTTACTTTGCTCTAAGTTCTTTTGGAAAGAGCAGGCAGGTGAAGGAGGGAGGTGTGGATGAAGTGGCCTATGCTTGGCAGCTTGAGCCAGATGGAGTGAGTGCTCACTCAGGGCAGTGTTCCTTGGGCCAGAGGGAGGAGAAGCTCCATTTTGGACCATCCCAGCAGCCTGGTATTCGAGCAGCTGCAGCACAGACCATGGAGAGATGTAAATGTGGAAACTTAAGGCTTTGCACAGTGACAGGAACACACATTTTCCTGAGCCTCAGCCTGAGTCTATGGGGAGTTTCCATTTGCCCAAATGCTGCTGCTCAATATCCTTTCATGTCCCCCTTCCTTATTGGAAGTGCTCACAAGATAGGAGGACTCCAAAAGGCTCCCATGAATTCCTGTGCAGGTCACTGGTCTGTATGGGTCTTCTGCAAGAGTGTTAGGGATTCCTTAGTCCTGCTACCTTTGGAGTAGGTGTACATTTCTTAATCTAAGGCACTTGAGAGATCCCAAACTTCCTACTACAATCTTTGTGATTAGTTTAGGTAACATGGTCAAAATTGAGTTAATGTTTATGGTATCGACGTATGAAATTACTGTATGCCACAACCACCAAAGTGCTTATGATCCCCCCACCTTCCCTATGTCCTCTCTCTTGTCCAGCAATTCATTCCCCCCCCCCACTGTTTAGTAATCTGAGTTTGTAATGCAAGGCCAAGGGTTTATCTCAATTCAACACTATCCCTTTATGCTGTTTCTCTATATATCATAAATGAATGAGATCATCCAGTATTTGTCCTCCCCATGACTTACTCTATTTCACATGATACCTTCCAGTTCCATCCATGCTGCAGTGATTTTATCTGTTCTTCCAGCTGCATCATATTTAGTGTTTCAATGTATTTTAGTATTTCATTGTGACTTCTTCAGAAAAACCTGTTGTTGAATTTATGGTTGTTTCCATGCCTTGGCTATTGTACTAAGCACAGCAGTGAACATAAGTGCATATATAACTTTTTGAATTAATATAGTTTTGTATTCGTGGTAATAGATTCCAGTAGGTGGAATTGTTGGGTCATATGAGAGCTGTGTTCTTACTTTTTGGGGAATAATTTCTATAGAGGTTGAACCAGATGATATTCCCACTGACAGTGAATGAAAGTTCCTTTTATCACAGTTCTCCTTTGACTCTGATTGTTTCCAGTCTTTCTGATACATACCTTATTGCTGTTTTGTTATATCATTGTTTTCATTTGCACTTCCCTTGTAATAGTGATGATGAACACTTTTTTCCTATGTGTACTGACCATTACATGTTTCTTTCCTTTAAATGTCTGCTCATCTTCTCTCCTCATTTTTTACATGAGATTATTATTTTTGTTCTTGCTGAGCTTTGTGAATTCTTTGTATGTCTTGGATATTAGCCCTGTATCTGATGTATGATGTGCAAATATTTTCTCCTATTCAGTAGGTTGTCATTTTCTTTTAGTTTGAGCTCCTTTGTCATGCAAAAATTTTAAATTGATGTAGTCCCATTTGTTTATTTTTTAACTTTGCCAGTGGAGTGAAATCATTGAAAACACTTCTGAGGCCCATATCCTGGAAAGCTCTGCCTTGTTTTTCTCAGCGATTTTATGAATTCTGGTCTAGTCTCAAGGTCTTGAATCCACTTTAAATTCACTTTTGTGAGTGGTGTGAGATGCAGGTCCAGTTTCTTTCTTTCTTTTTTTTTTATGTAACTATCTAGTTTTTCCAACTTGAAAGTTGCTTGCTCCACCCAGTTAGCTGCTTTGTCATTGATTAACTATCCAAAGGTCTGAGAGTTTATCTATGGGCTCTCAATTCTCTTCCATTGGTCTGAGAGTTTATCTTTAGTCCAGTAACACAATGCTGAGATACTCTAGCTTTGTAGTATAATACTCTACACACAATGCTTAGATACTCTATCTTTGTAGTATAATTTAAAGTCAAGGAATACAATACTTTCTATTTTCTTTTTTCCCCTCAAAATTGCTTAGGTTATTCTGTACTCTTATATTTGTTGCAGTACTATTTGCAATAGCCAGAAACTGGAAACAACCCAAGTGCCTGAGAACAGATAAATGGATAAAGAAACTGTGGTACATCTATACAATGGAATACTACACAGCTGGGCTACACATTTTAGTAAAGTACAATGTCTTGTCTCACCCTTCTCTATTCTGTTTTTCTCCTTATGCCCAGTTACTCCAAAGAGCTAGTTTCTTTTTTTCTTTGTGTTCATCCCTAAGCAGGAAGGCTCTTTCCTCAATAATTTATAATTATGTATAATTACAATTATATAATATATATTTATACATGTATTTATTATATTTATAATTATACAATATAATATATTCCCTCAATAATTTATTCTTATTTGACCATTGCTTCCTACTTTTTCTTCAAGGATATACTCAAAATTTACTTCCTTCATGAAGCCTCTGGCCTTGTCATCTGTCCTCCCTGTGAACATTTAGCCTGACTCTATAGAAAATATTTGTCATATCATTGTTTCAGGATGTTTTTGTTGCCTACTACACACCTACCAGGGTGGCCTCTTGTTCAGTTACTTAGGTTGTGCATTGCATAAAAAAAAATTTGACTGGGGACTGGAGAGATAACATGGAGGTAAGGCATTTACCTTGCATGCAGAAGGTTGGTGGTTCAAATCCTGGCATCCCATATCATCCCCTGAGTCTGCCAGGAGCGATTTCTGAGCATAGAGCCAGGAGTAACACCTGAGTGCTGCCGGGTCTGACCCAAAAACCAAAAAAATAAAATAAAATAAAATAAAATAAAATAAAATAAAATAAAATAAAATAATTGACTGAAGAGCATGACTTGATGAAAGGTTGTGTCTAATACAAAGTAAAGTGGTTTCTGTTTTCCTTTTTTCTAATTTATACACAGGCAACAACTCTCCAAGTGATAGATTCAAGGGACTAAGCCTACCCATTGGTTTAGTTCCTAATCATGAATTATTTGATTAGTGGTAACTCTTCCTTGAATCTAAGTTCTTGGAAGCCAGGATCATATGAGACTTGTCTCTATTCCCCCAGCTCCTGGCACAGAGACTAGAGAGCCTATAAATACTCCTGAAAAGAAATAGGGAGAAGAGAGAAAGGGGCAGCTATTGGTAGTGAATCGGGGTTCTGCGTGCTTTGGAAAGGGTAGAGCTCAGCCTTCCTTGCAGGCAGAGGAAGCTTCTGGGTTGATACAGTGGTGGCAGCAGGTTTGTTTGGAAATTCCCCACTAAGTGGTGTTCTTGGGCCTGTCACCCAGGGACCTCGAGAGCTGGCTGGAGGACCTGCAGACCAGGGCTCCTCCAAATATTGTTTTAAATTGATTGATGCCACGCCAGGCAGGGAAGGGGCAGACATTTTTCACAGATGAAAAGCAATACTTTTTGGGGCCAAAATGAAATGATTTTACATTTATACAAGAACAGGCAAGGAGACAAAGACGATGTTTGAGGACGTTGAAACCCTCAAAATCATTAGTCACTGTCCCGGCGGACTACACAAGTAAATGATCAATGCACAGAAAAACAAGGCCCTCTGAGGTGTTTGCCCAAGACCACTTATGTGTCAAACAGACTTATTAGATGTGAAGGGAATGCTTATTTGTACAAAGTGAAATGAACATGTGCAATAATATTGTAAAATGTTTATTAGTCTAGAGTGTGCTGAATGTTCCTAAAATATATCAGGTTCTCAGCTTGCATTTAATGTACTGTTATAAATGATATCACATCCTTCCAAGCCGATTTTCCGCTTAATGCTAAGCTTCTTTGCTGGGGAAATCATGTTTTCAGATCTTAAGTATGAAAACACTGTGGGGTTAAAAATCTCTCTTTTACTCTCCACTCCTACCCCAATCAGTTACCTCCCTGTAAAACTCCTCCTGAGTCTGCTGGAGGGATTGGGCAGCTCAAGGGCCAGATGTTGGCTGGGAAAAAAAAAGGAGGAGAGATGCTATTGTGGTGAGAAGGATGTAAGATTGGGAAGCCTGAGATGCAGGTCCTAGGATCTGCTTGCTCAGCTCCTACTGTGCAATTTGGAATAGTCCCTCAGCATGTTGGCCCCAACCAGCTCAATTCAGAAATGGGTATCAAACCTAAAGAGACCTCTGAACCTAAACATTAACATACTTGAAATACCTGCTTGCTGAGTCCTAAGACTAGAACCAAATGAGACTCTCAAAGTGTATCCAGAAAAGGTTATTGAAAACTCTTTATTTTCCTATGATTTAGGTAAACTTCTATTCATCCTTCAAAGCTTCACTAAAATGTCCCGCCTTGGGATCGTTTTTCTCTGATCCCTCCAGTCTGGCAGCGTGTCTTTGTTTTGATTGTATATCTTCCCTGTATGTCCCTGTATGCTGTGTTTTTCACCTTACCCTCCTAGAGTATTCCTATGTTTCTGCTCTCCATGCCAGATGTGCGTCTGGCATTCATGAACAAGCAGTGGTCAGGGAGGAGCAGAGCACTGTGAATTTTAGGTTATCCAGCACTGTCCTAGATATAAAGTGGAAGCTATGACCTGGAGGGGAAGCAGGACTCTTCTAGACTTTCCATCAATATCAGTAAAGTTTTAGGGAGGGCAGGTGGGAGCACTGCAGGGTTTTCTAGAAAAGGTCACACCAAACACTACCTATAATTCATCACCACCTTTTGGGAGTGCATGTTTGTGTCTCTTCAGATTCATATGTTCAAATCCCAACCTGATGGGGTGAGATGAGGAGAGAGTGACCTGGATGGTCATGAGGATGATGATCTCTGGATAGGGATTCATGCCCTTCTAGGATGAGATCCCAGAAAACAAGGTCCTGCCTACAGATCTTTACTGTGGTGAGCACCCAGTGAGGGCCTGGAATCTGGGAGTAGGTTTACTCCAAAACTAGGCATACCACATGTTTATCTGGGATGCCCCAGATCTAAGGAGCCTTAGTTTCTTGCAAAGGGCAGCTGAGTGAGAGTCTGGCCAGAGCAGTGGAGGCCTTGCCCCTTCCCAGATGGTATTGAGAGCTGCAGGTGTGAACAGAGACCCCAGTACAGGGAGGCAGTTGGAGAAGCTGTGGAAGGGACACTGATAAGGACAGTGAGGCTGGTGGTCTCAGTGCTTGACTGGATTTAGAGGGACCCATTGATACACAAACAGGGATGCAATTGGTTGTGTCCAGAGAGAAACTTAGGCCCTGATCTTACAAGTAGAAATCTCCATGTGCTAAGGCCAGAAACTGCTGCATCCTGAGTCATCACCCTTCTAGTCTGGACTCTTTCTCTCTTCCCTTGGTTGCTTCTTTTCTCCTCTCCCTCCTCCTTATCTGGCCAGCCAACATTTAGCACACAGTCTGGGCAAACTGTGGTGTGTGGGCTTAGAAAAAATCAGGGGCCCTGCGGAAGTGTTTCACTAATGCCAGCAGCCAGCAGGGTTAGGGTCATCCACACTAGGGTATCAGTTTGTCTTTTCTCAGGTGTTCTGTTTGACCAGGAGCTGTGGGAAAGTCTTCCTCAATGCACACTGTCCTCAAGGGCTCCTTTATCTCCCTTCCTCCATCTGAACTCAGCCTCTGTTTCAGGTGATTCCTTCTCCAGGCTACCAGCAGACCATGGTTGCACTGTTTGTTGCTGGGCCCTCATAGTCCACTTTATGTCATCTTGGGCCTGTGTATGGTTTTGGGTTCCCGGTTGCCCTGAAGTTTCCTTCTGAGGACAATTTGTAGGTGTTGGGTATCTGATTGTCTGAACCCTGTCTGATGAAGGTGGGGGAAAGGGAGATGGGGATCTGGGACTGTCTTTTGTTTGGCCTCAATAATGCATGTAAGCTTTACCCATATTCTTCACTAACATTCACCCATCTTCTTCACCCATCTTCACCTACTCCTTTCATGGAGCTGGGTTGATGGTTCCTTTTTCATGCATGGGGAGTCTGGATGGAATGGGACTGTTCACTGGGGGACTCATTAGGCTCTACCACCGACTTCAGGCATGTGGGGAAAGCAGGCATGTTTTTCATCCCTGTTCCAGACTCAGAAGGCTACTCACCTGGGTTGCAGGTAGCAGATAAGAGAATGGAGAAGTTGAGTGTGATCTCACACTTTTAGCATCTGCTTCAGAGAACTTAAAGACTGCTGGGGAACAGAAACAGAAGCAGGTCAGTTCCACAGTTCTCTCTATGGAAAGAACTTGGAGGTCACAGTGTTACTTGAGCTCAGGCCAGGTCAGGTTGAACATGGAGGCTTTGTTAATGGAGGTATAAATTCCTGAAAAGGGAGGTGGGTGGTAAGTCTGCTGTCTCTGACACATTGGATCCCTTATTCAGAACCTAGGGGTTCTGCCTGCAAATGTCCATGCAAGGAATTATCCTCCTAAGAGGAAAAAGTTCTTCCTTGCATTCTGCTTCTTCGTGATTTTATTCACTGTCAGTTACCTCCTGTTTTAGCTACCTCCCTGTTCTCAGATATTCCTAAGCTCATTTGCTCTTTTGTCCTCAAAAGTCTCCTGCACATTTCTCAGGACATGGAGAACCTTTTCTCAGTTGTGACTTCCTTTATCATTTATCTGTTAATCTTTATCTTGAACTCAGACAGACCCCATTGGGGCCATCACCTCCCTAGTTCTTATGATGATACTCTTACTGATGTAACCAGAGGTGGAAGCCCAGCCATGGATGTCTCTGTGACATGAGCCTGTGAGTGTGGCTAGCTCTTTAGCAATGTCCCCTGGAAGGATTTGTGTTAAGTCACACAGTGAGTTACAGTCATTTAAATCCTGGGTAGCAACCCCAGCTGAGGTGGCCACACTGAATATGGGATTGGCAAAAAAAAAATTTTGTTAACAGTAAGAAATTTCTAAACATGTAACAACCAATAATTAGTTCAAAATCAATCATTTCATGAGTGCAAGGTATTTTTGGCTATGCTTGACCAACGTTGCATTTCTCAGGTGAAAAGGAGCCCCAGGTGGAAGAAGCTGCGAGTTAGAGCACCCAGCGCCTGTTTCAGTTCTGTCTGTAATTACCCCAACACTGACACTTTCCCTAACCCCACTCATGACTTTCAACCTGTCTACTCTGAAAAGGGTCAGTGACATGGACTGTCTAAAGACCCAGTCCAGAAGGAGCCTTTCTCCTTCTAGGACTCAGTTTCCCTTTAAGCAAAGACAGCACCGAATTCATCCAGCCCTGAGTATAGGAAGTAGCACTTTTGGTCCCATAATCCTCCAGCATAACTGAGATCTGGATGGTGCCACCTACATTACAACATATAACTGGTCCACATTCTGACAGAACCTCTGAGTGGCTCTGTTACTCAGAGGGGACAAATGTGACAAATGGTAACAAATGTCCTTCCTCTACTATCAAAGAGCTGTTCCCACCCCGACTTACCTACTCTCTTTGAAACTGAGCATCAGTATCCATGAGTTCATCACGAAGCTTAGTTTCATCAGGGTTGGTGAGATGTGCCTGGGTCAGTGGATCTCCTGGCCTGGGAACAAATCTTTTTGGCAGGAGGGTCTCTTACTTGATCAGGGCTGAGCTCACAAGCAACTATAAATTCTCAGTGAAACAGCTCCATTGGGCCTAATTTTAACCACTTAACCCAGAGGTTGCATTCTTGTAGTGTTTTGCCAAGCGCATTTGTCTCCAGCTCAGGAGACCACAGCTCTGGAGTGCTCTTGCGTGCAGTAGCTGCACTGCCATCTGCCTGTCTGTTTTCACCTGCTCCAGCAAAAATCTGAGACTGGGGTCCCCCACGCCTTTTGTTTTCCCACTCCCAATCAAGGGAATCTCCAGTGTAAAATGCAGGTGTGTGTGTGTGTGTGTGTGTGTGTGTGTGTGTGCATGCGTGCGTGCGTGCGTGCGTGCGTGCGTGCGTGTGTGTGTGTGTGTGTGTACGCTCTGGCCACTACTTGGTCTCTGTTCGAGAGAGGCCAGCAGGAGGCCAGCTCAGTGACTCCCTGGTCAGCTTCAGAGACTCTCTAAGTGAAATTAGTTCAGTCAGGTGCTAAGTCAAGTTAGCCAAATAATACACAAAAGAGGCAAGCAAAGTCAAATGACTGGTCAGCTGGGTAAAAATCCCAGTGGTCTTGTTCAAACAGCACCCAAATAGCGCATCAGCCTGGCCCACGAAATGGGTACCTTTAAAGCAACTGGGTCGAGTGATAACAAAACATTGACTCAGTTTGAGTAATGAGTCAACATGGTCAAATAATACCAAAGCAATTGTTCAGCTTAGTCAAACAACCAATCAATTTCATCAAACAACTCTCAAACAACTTGTCTTCAGAGTTAAAGAAAACCAAAACACCAAACCTGTTCAATAACTAGCCATTAGGCCAAACAATGCCAGAACAATGGGTCAGTTGGGTCAGATAATAGCAACACACGCAGCCTGTTGTAAACAACTGATCAGCTGCCTCAAGCTATGTCAAAATATTTGGATTAATTCACTCAAACATTCAGCCAGTCCCATCAAACCCAGTCAACTCAGTTAACGGATGCCAAAACACTCACCCGACTTAAACGGCCAGTCAGTGGGTCTAACCATGACAGACCAACCAGGCAACCTGGTGAAACCACCAATCAGCACAGCCAAACAAGCAGTCACTCCAATCAAATTCAGCAAAAGCAACAGGTCACACTGGTCAGCAAGCAGTAACAAAACACCCACTCCATTCTGTCAAACAAACTCTCAAGCAGGAGAGAGACTATGTCTAAACATTCAGTCAAGTCTATGAGGGACCAGTTGCCTCCATACCATGAAACCAAAACAACCACTTAACATGGTTGAATTAATGACAAGGCCAAGTGCTTAGCCTTCTGCTTTGTCCAGCATGCCCAGGCGTGGGGCAAGGGAGGTGGTGGCAGACACTGTAGCGAGGGTCACAAGCTCCTTTGTACTTTGCCGAATGCCCATCCGGCCAGTCTCAAGACATTCAGAGAGAAATCAGACCTGTCAGTTGGTTGGGTAAATAAATGCCCTGGGTTGGAGATTGGATTTCTTAGACAGAATGGCCATAGTGCAGGCAGAGAAGATTTAAGTAAGTTGTTCTGTCCTTTCCCCTGACCTATGGTGGGGGTGGGAAGGAGCTCCTGCAGGATGCCCCTGTTGCAAACAATTAGAGATGGGGACCCTTTAACTTGATGATAGGCCTGCCAGGGGCATGGCAGCTCAGTCTGCATAGAGTGGTGATTGGGACCCAGCATACTGGGTAAGTCCATTCACTGAACTCCACAGCCCAGGTGCCAGCCCCTCCCTGGAGCCAGAACTTGGCCACTACCTGATGTAATCACAGCAGTGAAATTACTGATATCATTGAGAACCGTGTGCCGAGGCTTTACCCCATCTCATCCTTGTTGATCTTTATCAAATTTTAGGAAACTGGTATGATTCTTACTTCCACTCTACAGAAGAACTTTAGGTCGGGAGTGGTGAAGAGTTGTCTAAGGTTACAGAAAAATTAACTGGCAGGGCCAGGATTCAAAACCAGCCTGAATTCTGGAGAATCCTTATTGCAAGCAAGCATGCAGGACTCAATAGGTCTGAGATTCCAGCACCATGAGCGAAGGTGCCATGGACCTGAGGAGCCCAGGTGTGGGTCTGCATTGGTGCTTTGGCCAGAAAAGGGTTGTCCAGGAGCGATTTCTGAGCATAGAGCCAGTAGTAACCCCTGAGCGCTGCTGGGTGTGAGCCAAAAACCAAACCAAACCAAAACAAAACAAACCCCCCCCCCCAAAAAAAAAAAAAAAAGAGGAAAGGGCTGTCTTGTTCTGTTGGAGCTCAAGTGTAGACACATGGGAAGTCTGAGTTTCAGGAAAATAACATCCTGTGCCCTCGTAGCCAGGAGTGTCAAATGGGTATTACTGATTTCCTGGGAGACCTCAAGGTCTTGAGGTTCCCAGAACTACAGACAGCCTTGAGGTCCGGTTTCCAGGACAAGAGGTAGGTGACTTCTGGAGCTAGGCCTGGCCAGTCAAACCCACTTGTTCCTGCTTCCTTTCCCTGAGCAGTGGGGCCGAGCCCCTGAAGGCGAACAATCGACAGGCTCGCTGCATTCACTGAAAGTCAGTCTGTCTCGCTCCCTGCACCGGGCACAGAGCATTTTATTGAACGCTAACGCAAATCACCCGGGCAGGAAATGTCGTAAAGAGAAAAGTAATCTTCTGACGGAAAAATAAATTATCAGCCGTGTTCCGAAGGAAAAGAAACATTCTTAAATAATTTCTCTTGCTGTTGGTATTGGCTGGCAGTGTGGGCCAGCCAAGCAAATGGTAATTTCCAAATTAGATTATACATTATGTCATATTAGTTTTATATTAGAAAAACAAACGGGATCAGCGGAGAAGTGCCAAGGTTGGCGGGCCTTCGGGCCACGTGGCTACAGAGTGGCTCGGGATTGGGGGTGTGGGGAGGTGGGAGAGCAAATACTCAGATCCTACCAGGGTGGGCACTGCTGGCAGTGTGTGATGGACGGCACAGCTCCCAACAGGCCTTGCAGCTAAGGTGGGCTGCAGGGAGCACCCCAGAGCATGGCCACATTCTGCTCTTCAGATTTTGGTCCCTTCTTGGAGATCCAGCCAAAGACAGAGACAGTATGGCCAGTTATGCACATAGGAGCAGCCTGTGGAGGTGCCAACATGTGCCTCCTCTTCCCTGTTGAGCTGACTTTGGCAAAGAGAGCAAGTGTGGCTGAGTTAGCCCGGGGTGCAGAGCCAGGGGAAACTGAGGCAGGCTTGGATTCAGAGTCTTCCAGCCAGGGCCTGGCCTGCTGGCTGTTCCCCATGAGAGCCACCTATACCTGTTGACTGACTCACTCCTCACCCCAGGATCTTAGGATTGTCTGAGTTTACAGGATCCGGATGTGGCGAAGCAACAAGTGTTTGGGGGCAACACTTTTGCCCACATGAACTGTCTTATCACCCACAAGGATCATGCCTATTGAAGCCTCATCCCTCCATTCTTCCTAGGTAACTTGACCTTACCTGCAAGACCCCGCCCATTTCCTGGGAGGGGTCTTGGAAAAGGTAGATAAGGTTCTGACCAGAGGGGATTAGGGCTCTTTTGGTCTTTTGCCAGCTCGGAGGTCAAAGGGAAGATGGCTGAAAGGAGTTAAGATGCAGGGCTAGCTAAGAATGGCTGAATGCTTAAAAGATTATGATATAGGCCACACATGTGGTGGATAGGGCATGAATAAAGTTGATGCTTCCTGATGCCTGTCTCTGGATGAGTCTAATTCGGCCATTCACCTAAACCTAGGACCCGCCAACTGAATGGGGATTGCGGAGCCGCGTGGCCTGGGATGGCAGAGAAAGATCCCTCCATCCATCCTTCTCCATCCAGCTCCATCGTTAATTATTTAACACTACACCTATGAGCAGTGAGGGGGAGGAGGGATGGTGAGGGACTATTCTAGAAGGCTTCTGCTGCTGTAAATGCTGGACCCTTTTTCTCCCTGAGATGGTAGTTTTGATTGCTTGTTTGCAGGGCAATTTGGTGAGGGTCTTTTGCCAAGCTGAGAGTTTAGGGGCAGAGAGCTGGAAATATAACCAGCATCGGGCCTGAGCTGCTGCAGAGGCAGGAAAACCATCTAGAAGGCTGGGAATAGCAGGGACTGGGCATGGAAGTCTAGATTAAGCTGGCCAGCATCCCCTATCCATGACTGCTATTTCCTCCTTTACAGCTTTTCTGCAGCAGAGACCCAGAGCCTGTCCACGAGAGCAAATCCCTTCCATCTCAGCCAACCGTCCTGTTTGTGGGTGGGAGAACCAATGTGGTGGAAGGCAGTGTGAAGCTCTGAAGCACATGCCCAATGTTAGACATAGTCAGATCCAGTGCTTTCTGAGCACATAGTGAGGTCCAGGAGGCAGAAAGACAGGTGAGCAGGTTAGTGGGCAGGTGTCTAATGCAGAAGAGTGCATGCTCTGCTCTGCCAGCTCTGAGTCTAGAACTAGAGTTGAAAGGGTTTGAACGACCAGCCAGGCAACTAGCTGCAAAGTTGGGAAGTCCAGTATCTGGGCATTTTTCAATATAGCCTTCATCTTCTGGGTCCTAATTCCAGTGCTTTTACCTTTCCAGAATTTACATCCTCTTTTGGGACCCTTCTGGCTTCAATAATCCAAGAGCCTGTGGTCCCAAAATTCAGTCCAGATTCTCCCGGGTGTTGGTGCTCCTTGAGTTGAGTTGGGGGCCACAGGGAGCTGCAGTAACTCACTTGGACCGCTAGGGGGAGAGGAAGGCATTTCCTCTGAGCTCAGGCTCAGTTTCAGTTCTGACTCCCCTGGTGGCCTGGAGGGTTACTGCTCTTTCTGACTTGCTTCCTTGTGTCCCGCTGGGGGTAATTGGCACCCTGGGTTGGTCTCCTTTGAGACTTGTGCATTTACTTATCAAATACTCTTTGAGTTTCTTCTTTGAGTCTTACTGAGTACTAGGACTCCCATATCTTGTGGGAGCTCGGAATCCCTTAAGGGAGCAGCGAGGCTTGGAAAGCACGTACTTCTTTAAAGGAGCCGGAGAGGGAATCTTGGGAATTTGGGGTTTCCTTTGTGGCAAGTCTTTGGCCAGGAGGGCAGGGCTGTGTGTGAGCAGTAGGAAATGTGGAAAAAGGGGTTTTTACTGTATTTCATTGCATAATAGCTGCACTATAGCTCCCCCCAGCCCTGCCGTTCCAAACACTGCTTTATAACCTCTTTAAATAATAGTCACACCCCATGTTTTTGCAAACAGGCATAAATAGTCTGCAATAATTATGACATGAAGATCAACATAGGCCATCACGAAGGACCATGGAAAGAGAAAAGCTGTATGACCACCCCTATCATTTTACCTCCTCCACCTGATCTGCGTGTTCAGAACATTTTCCTAGAAGAATTTGTTTCTGGATGCCCACAGTTACTGTTTGGCCCATCCTGCCTCTCTCTGGGTACAGTTGCTCTAGAAGGACTAGGGCGGGAACCTGGCCTCAGAACTCCCAAAGCCATGAGAATTCCAGCAGCTCACTCTTTCTGAGGAGAGGTCCCTGGGACTGGAGTTTCATAAAGGAAAGTTCTGCTGGGCAAAGAGGCACCTCAGGCAGGAGGCAGAGCCACCTAGACCTGAATCACATCTGAGCAGGTGGGGTGCAGGCCGGGCCTATTCTCTCTCACTGCCATAGCTCAGGGACCCGTAAGGGATAGACCTTCCTCTCATGCCAAGCTCAGGTGGAGTCACAGAAGATGGAGAGGCTCAGTTCAATTGCCACCAGCCAGGGTGGATGGAAACCATGTCTGACTCCTGGTTTCTGCTTTTTTGCAGGCTCTGAGGCTGTGATTTCTTGCTTCTTCCTTTCTCCAAGGTGGGAACGAGGCCTTTTCCTCCTTTCTCTGCTGTTTTGTCGAGGCCTCCTTCCTCTGACCATATCCTTTTTTGTCCCAGTCACTCAGATGAATGATTGAGATAGGCTCCTTCCTTCTCAGGGAGATTTTTGTTGTATTGTGTTAGTCTGCCCAACCCTCCCTTCATTGGTCCATCAGTTCTCCCACCAAACTTTTCTCTCTTAACTTGTTGCAGAAGCAATTCTAGCTGTCCTAGGAGGGTCACAACTGCCTTCTCTGGGTTACCCGTGGCACTTGAGGAGACAGGGCAGGTGGATTCTTTTACTTTTTGACCACCTGCCTGAGAATTCTGGGGGTTTGATCCTGCAAAGTCAGAATATTTCCTTCACTCATCTTTCCTTTGAACAGAAAATGTCCCCAGTTAGCCCTGTTCCTAAAAGAAAAGACTTTACAGTATCTAGGGGTGATTTGGAATGGGGAAATGTGATTGGATTTGTTTAATTTGGACAGACACAAAGAGCAGTGAAGAGATGATGAAGTGAGCCAGAGCCCCCTTAGAAAGTGTCCATTTGCTCTCCCAGACCACAAGGCAGCCCTAGAACTAGAGAAAATTCCAGACATCCTAGAGCTCTATGATTCTGCCCTGGGCCTGCATTGGATTTGCTTTCCAAGCCTGGAGGAGGTGTGGCAATTCCTTGCTTCTCATGGGACTCATGGGGGTTTGTGAAAGTAGGAGCCAGTTCAGGATGGGGATGGGCTGAGCCTTCCTTGGTTTTTTTCTTTCACTGTATTGTGGTCACAGACACACCATAGAGTGCCCCAAATCGGGGCTCTACAATAACAAGTTTACTTTTCGCCCACATTCTATTTTGTCTGTGGTAGCTGTGGGTTGACGGGGCTCTGCTCCATATGTCCTCTGCTGGAGATCCTGGTGTAGCTGCTGTCCCTATATGGACCATGGAGAATGAACATGGGTAGTGAACACCAGAGATGTGGACAAACCGGGCTGTCCTGTTGCATCCCATGAGCCTGAACACACCATGAGGCTCAGTCCAAGGAGGCCTCCTGCTCTCTGGTTCCTGCAGGCTTTTAGCAGAGATTGAGTATGCAAATGGCTATAGGAACAGGCAGTGAGTCACAGAAACAATGCTGCATCCAGTCCATCACCAACATGCTGGTGGCTTCTCCCCAGCCTTCAGTGACTATTCTTGTCCTTCCTGACTAGGAATCTGTAGGGCTTTGGGAGAAAAAAGGGGTGCTCAATTTGGATATGAATAAGTGACTCAGGCTAAGTTGTTAGGCATATATGCAGAGAAAGGACAGAAAGATGAGGTGAGTTGGTCTGGAAAACTCATCTGTCCCTGGTCAGGTATGGTCAGTGTCCAAATTCAAACAGTGCCTCCCCCAAGAAGCCCTCTGGGATGAGCCAGGTTTGGAACTCTTTCTCTGTGCTCCCCTATTCTATTTCCTTCTCGTGATGGACCTGTTGTCAATGTGGGGTATCACCAGCATGGAAATAAAAGAGTGGAAAGGCCTCTCTCCTGTGGGGGAGAGTGAAGCATCACAAGTGCCATCAGACTCCAACAACGGAACAAAGTAGGGACATCCCAGAAAGATAGTCCCAAGGCTACCGCAGATAGTCCTCTGGGTTTGGAGAATCACTGTCTCTGACATATGGGTAAGAACATCACTTCTTGGAACAGTTCTTAGGACTATCCCTGCAGTGATGCCGAGCAGAGAGGACCTTGGCACCTCAGCTCATGTCCAGAGTGTAGAGAATGTGTGGACTGGAGTCCTTGCTGTTTCTGAGCATCCACAAAGCCCACTGGAGGCCCAAAGAAGCTTTGGAGAAGGAAATTGGGACCAGAATACCTATGTCCAGCAGATCCTGATTAATGCTGAGTCTGCTCTTCCTTTGGGGCCCAAATCCCAGCTCTGTGTTCCTTACCCCAAGGAAGGATGTCACAGAGAAGACTGGAAACTTGCCTGGCTTTCTGCTTTTTGTCCTCCAATCCTGAGCTTTGCCCCTGAGCTTTGGGAATTGAGATTGTTTACAGAGGAAGTCAAGGGGGAAGGATAAGCAGAGACTGGAGGACAAGAGGGGAGCAAAAGGAGTGACCAGCAATCTGGACTGTCCTGATGGGAGGTACTAAAAGCTCAAGGAAGATGCCATGGAGGGCACTGAATGTGGCCAGGTGAACTCAGGGACTGTGCCTGTGGGGGGCTTGCACCCTGAAAGCATGCGAGGCCCTACCATGTGAGGGAAGCCAGAGATTTGGATATGAAAGGAAGTGGTTGGAAACCAACAGAGTGACATTTCTTAAACCTCCTTGAATCCCATGTCGGGTGCCAAGATGAGGACTCAGGGTTGATGCTGTCATTCATGAATGATTTAGCTCAGATGTTGGCACATGTGTTCTATGAAAATTCAGTACAACTTCTCGGTTTTGAGTGCCATAGTTTGCTTCCCAATAGTGAACTCTCATTGGTTGAACAAAAGCAGCCACAGACAACACATAAATGAATGCCTAGCAGGGCTACAGTCTAATAAAATTTTATTTGCAGACACCAACACATAAATTTCCCTTTATTCACTCATGTAACAACATATTTTTATAATATTCCCCATCACTGCCAAACCACTGACAGGTATAAAAGAGCTTGCTAACTAGGAAGGCATATGAGCAAGTCACAGGTCAATCAAGAGTGGCCTGCTCGGGGACAGAGTGGGCAGGAAGCATGGTCTTTTTTCTTGGGTGCAGCACAGTAAGAATCATTAAGAAGGGGCCATTTATCCTTCCCCCCTCTCTGCTCTGGTCCCCAGCCCCCATCCTGCCATGGTACCCTGGGCCCTGCTGTGTTCTGTGGCCTCTAAGGTGCCTGCTGGCAGATCGCTAGGACCTCCATGGGTGCGTTGGCTGGGTTGCAGGATAGCTGGACTCAGCCAGGCATTGGGCCATGTTCAGTCTCTGGGAAATGAGTGTGGACACGGCATGGGCCCAGTGGGGCAGCCCACCCTGGTGTGCCCAGATCAGGTTCCCAGCGGCGTCTGAGCACTGTAAACACAGCGGCTGGACAGGCCACCTCTGCCGAGGCCCCCTGAAGGTGGCCCTGCCCAGAAGGAAAGCGGGATTGGGGCTGACAATTTGACATAAACCAGGGGGCAGGGTCCAATGGCTGAGAAGATCAGTGAGCCCCTCCTTAAGCCCCTGGGGTAGAGGCAGCTGCTCCCAATTACTTTTTCCTGCAGAATCGGGGCGCTTGGATAAGGAGAAAGATCTGAGAGACCTCCTGGCCACCCCTCCTAGTTGGGGAAGGGAAACTGAGGCCTAGAGAGTTGATTTAACTTGCTGAAGCTGATGCCAGACTGAGTAGTGACTGAGTCTCTGGGCCTGTCCTGGGATGATATGGAGATCCCCTTGGGTGGCCACAGAGACCTCCTGCTCCTACAGGAAGCTTTTCTTTAGGTTCCCCAAGGATCACTGAGTGTGAGTTGTGCCCTGATCATCAAGCTCACCTCTGGCTGAGGGTCCATAACACGTACCCGAGGGTTGGCATGACTTCTTCCTTGAAAGAAGCTGATGAGGAAAGGGGATGTGACTGCCCAGAGTTACTCAGTTAGACAGGATGCCAAGAATCTGGCTCAGGCTAGTCAGATTTCAAAATATAATCTTTTGTTTGTTTGTTTGTTTGTTTTTTGTTTTTGGGTCATACCCAAAAACAGAAGGGGATACTTCTGGCTCTATGCTCAGAAATCACTCCTGGCAGGCATGGGGGAACCATATGGGATGCTGGGATTCGAACCACCATCCTTCTGCATGCAAGCCAAACACCCTACTCCGTCCAGCCCCCCAAAGTATATTCTTCATTACAACCCTGGTTCCCTCTAGCTTCATATGTGAGGGACATGGGTGGGGGGAAGGGAAGAGCTGCACCACTGGGCTATGATTGTACCACTGGAGATCTCGGGCCCGGAGAGATAGCACAGCGGTGTTTGCCTTGCAAGCAGCCGATCCAGGACCAAAGGTGGTTGGTTCAAATCCCGGTGTCTCATATGGTCCCCCGTGCCTGCCAGGAGCTATTTCTGAGCAGACAGCCAGGAGTAACCCCTGAGCACTGCCGGGTGTAGCCCCAAAACCGAAACAAACAAACAAACAAACAAACAAAAAAAACCACTGGAGATCTCTGGGATGCTGAGCTGCATCTTGATGCCTTTCAACCCATGTCCTCCTCTCTCCCTGCACACTCACCCCACAAGTTGCTCATGCCTTTGGCATAGCCTCTGACACCTTCCTAGCCCTTGTCTAGCACCAGACTTGCCCAGAGTGGCCTTCCCAGGCTTGTGAAATGACCCTAAAGGGACAATTAGTGATGTGGGTCTCAATTTTCTTTCTGATTTTGCCTAGGATCAGTTGCCAGAGCAGACTGGGACAGACTCCTCAGCCACATAGGACATGGTGAATGACATGGGAGCACTGTTGGTGAGCACCTGCTACATAATGGGCTGGGAATGGGCTCTGTGCTATCCGTACTCCTGAGGAAACTCCTTGGGGCATTAGCAAGATGCCCCGATACTTACATGGGGTGTGGAGATAGGGTTGCATCTGTGTGTGCACCTCTTGTTGGAGACTTGCCCAGCTACCTGTGATCCATCACCCAACTCTTGCCAAGCTTGACCACAGACACACATGTACACACACTTTCATGCCCAGTTCACTTGTGACTACATGTACAATTGTGAATTGTACAATCCAGCTTAATCCAACTCGTCTGTTCTTATCCCAGGCACACACGCTTTCATCCCAGATGACCTTAAACATAAATGTTTACAATGCACTCTCATAGTTAGTTATCCTTTGAATACAAATGCACACATATGTTCTCATGCCAGTTTCCCCATAGCACATACATGCACATTTGCTCTCATTTCAGCTCTATTGTGGCACACACATGTACTCTCATGTCTTCTGTAGCACACATACACATATGTGCTATCATGTCATCTCTCCTATAGGACGCATATGCTCTCATGTTAGCTTTCTTGTAGCACATGCGCATACAAATACTCTGAAGTCAGCTCTCCTGGAGCACACATACACACATGTACTCATGCCGTCTCCTCGATAGCACGCATGCAAACCTACTCACCTCACCCTCTTCAGTGGTGGCTCTGGCGCTTATTCTCCTGGACTAGGCATTAATGATCCTCTCTAGGGCTTTTGGACTTTCACTCTTGTTCCTGACACATTTCAAAGCTCTCTTCGGTGTTAGATCTGAGAATGGAAAAACAGGCGATTTGGAAAATGCCTGTCATTTTTGAGCTCTTTCCAAAGACGCCCACAGGAGCCGCTGTGGGGTTTGCCAACATCCAGCCTCAGCCACTTGGCTACCCTGGCCCAGCCCACCCATTTGCTAATACCCAGGCTCCCACTCTGGTGGTCATCAGGGGGGCTTGCCGGAGAGTGAGTTGATGCTCCACACACCTGCTGTGAGGGGGGGGCAGTGACAGTGACTGATATTGAGTGGCTGCTTAGGGCAAAATGCCAATACAAGCAAGTATTCTAAGTGCTTTATATGTACTGATATATTTTCACAACAACCCTTGATAATATAACCAATAACAAGAACATCCATCTTTCAAACAAAAAAATAAATAAATAAAAATAGAGGCACAGAAAAGGAAAGCAACTGGCCCTACATCACACTGCCCAGAAGCCAAAAAATCCAGAACACATATTCCATTTAGGTTTAGAGCTCAGAGTTAGTTTCAGTTAGTCCCCAGAAAACCATGTGGAACCAGGAATAGAACGTGGGGCTTCCACATGCAAAGTATGTGCTCAATACCTTGAACCAGCTCCTCAGACCCTGGAGTTGTTTTCATCCTCTCACTGTACCACCTCTTAGGAAAAAGGGCAAGCTAGCCTGGAGAGATTCCAGGACCCCAGAACCCCAATGAGGATAAAGAGAAAGACTTGAACCTCTGCTGGGAGACTGTGTGCTGGTACCTTTGCTGGGAGAGACCCCCAGACCTGGTTCCACACTCTGACAAGTCTCCCACACACTGTAGCTGAGGAACCATGTCAGACCCAACACTTGTGGTCCCTGCCTTCTCCCCTCCTGGGCCTTTGGGCTCCCCTTATGAGAATGTCCACAGGGGCTGCCTGTGCTGACAAGCGGACCATGAACTCGTGAAGGCCTGCAGTGACATCTTTGTCACTGGAGCTGGCTGCCTGCCCTCCTGCCTGCCGACCACATGGTGGAAACGCCAAGTAACAAGGGCCTTCCTGTCTGCCACTCTCTCCCCCTTTTCTAAAAATAAGCTGAACCTTCCCCTCATCTGCCCCCAATTTTCTCCTGCTTGACCCCCAAAGACCTTGCACCATCCAAGAAGGCCACATGTGTGCCCACTGCTGGACAGATGGGCCAACCACACACTGCGGATTGTGGGAGTGAAGCTTCCTTGCTGGCCTCTGCCCCTGCCTGGCCCTCCAGCTTTGCCCTTCCTGGGAACAAAGCTCTGCGCCCCCTGGTGTGGATGGGTGAGGAAAGAGCTGCCCACTTTGGGACGCACTGCCAAGCTTCATGCACTCTTGTGAGCATTTCCCTCATCACCCACGTTCAGGCTTCTGGTGCAGTACTGGACCTCTGTGGGCTCTTTCAGTCCAGGCTTCATGTCCTATTACTTTGACTGCTAATACTTGCTGTTAATACTTACTGTTAATATTTAACTGTTAATGCTGTTAATACATACAGTTAGTGCTGTTAATACATTTTGTTTGTTTTGTTTTGGGGCCATGCCCGGTTGGGCTCAGGGCTTACTCTTGGCTCTGTGCTCAGGCATCACTTTTGTTGGTGCTCAGGGTACCATATGGGGTGTCGGCAATCAAACTTGGGTAGGTAGCATGCAATGCAAATACCCTATTCACTGTGCTATCACTCTGCCCCCTAATACTATTAATACTTCTGAGAAAGAGATCAGAGAGGGTTACTGACACTTCTCAGCTTGCACTTCTGGCCAAGAGCTGGTTCAAGTTCCAAATTTAAGTCTTCAGAGTCCAGGCTCTGCCCAGTCACTCCCCTTCCCACTTACTGCATCTGTGCGTAGCAGTGGACATATAGTGTCTTTGTGTTGGTTTTAGCTGCCACGTACCAAGGGCCTCTGTGCGTGCTGGGCATCATCTAGAACCGGGGGGAGGCACTATGGGTAGATTTGGAAGCAGAGAAAGCTGAGGCTCAGAAGGTGCTGCCTTTGCCAAGCTCATTTCTCAGTGGGAGCCTCAAGGCTGCCCAACTCTAAAGGTTTTCTTTTGGCAAAGCAGCTCACCACAGTGGTTATCACGTGTTTTGCTTTCATGAATGATTCCCCAAGCAGATTCTGAGCCATGTTCCTACACACACACACACACACACACACACACACACACACACACACACACACACACACACACACGCCCTGCCCTCGTGGGCTTCAGGAGTCGGTGTGATGGACACAGAAAGAGTCATTATAATGCAGGGTGCTAAACCGAATAGTTAGCTTCACACCGTGTTTATGGCTCACCCTGGGCTTGAGTGAAACTAGGTCATTTCCATGTTTTTTGAAAATGGCCTAACACATTTCCTGCTGCTGTAGCAACTCATGACCTGAGATTCTAGGTAGACACCTCAGCATGCTTGCCCTTCAGCCTTATGTCCTTTAGGTCTCCTGTCTTCCCTTACCCTACGGGACAGCAGAGCCTCTGCCTGGAGGGCCTCTGTCCCCAAACCCAGCTTTCCCACTCTCTCAGACCTATAGCCATACCTCATCTCCAACAACTCATCTGGCTAGGCTGGGGGTGCGGTTTTGATTATCCAAGATGCATTTACAGAGGGTAAAACTGAGGAAGGAAAAACATTTCGCTGGAAGGGATGGACTTCCCTGCTATGCAATGGGCTCTATAATGTCTCAACCATGGGAAGACACAGACCTAACAGGAGGGTGGCCTGCTCTCAGCTCCAGTGCTCAGCATCTATATCAGCTGCCTGTGCTTCCAGAAGAGAAAGAACCACTGGATAAGCAAGTCCGAACCATAAACTCTGGGACAGACATTGCTCTTGCTAATAGAGTTCAGGAGGAGACATTAAGTCTCAGGGGAGTGGTCAGGATTGGCCATTCTCCAAAACTGCCATGGGAGTCGAGATGCTGGATTATGAGCAGGGTTGGGCCTAGGACTGCTCTGTGCTTTGCCACACAGGGAGCTTTGGGGAGGGAACTAGGGCTCACTGAGCACCAGGCTTGCCTGTGGCATTTTTCAGAACTTGGCTTGAGTGATAGAACTGTGGTAGGTTGTCTGCCTTGCACACTGCTGACCCACAATGGACCTGGATTCTATTTCCAGCATCCCATATGGTCCCCCAAGTCAGGAATGATTTCTGAGTGCATAGCCAAGAGTAACCTCTGAGTGTCACTGGGTGTGGCCCCAAAACCAAACCAAACCAAAACCAAAACAAAATACTTGGCCACCTGTTTCTGCCTCAGAAAGAGAATGAGTGAGGCAGTGAATGAGAAATGAGTGTAGAAGTCAAGGGGACATAGTGGGACTTGGCTGCTACGGGCCTTGACCCTTCCCTGGTGGATACAACAGCTGACAGTAACTGCATCATCTGCCCTTTGCCATGGAGCTCCAAGCCACCTAGAACCATGTTTATCCTTAATCATAAGTTGTCCCTGAACATCCCTGCTCCATATCTTTGCCTCCCTATCTCTGGATTCATGAACACTCAGTCAGGCGTGCTTGACTTTGGACCCAGCCATTGCCTCGCTTCTGTCCACAGTCAAGGGCATTCAAAAGTCCCTTGTACCTCCTCTAAAGTTTTCCTGCATTTCCAAGCACTTTTCCTTACTGTTATGGAAGGAGATTTGACAGACCACTTTGAAGGCCAAGACATGACCTACACAAGATCAGGTGTCACAGTGCTGGAGCCTGGCCACAGACTTGAGGGGTACTGCTTCCATTCTCTCTCCCTTATTTTTCTTTCTCCCCTGTTCTTTTTAATTTGTTCTGTTTGCTTTTAGGTAACATTCAATAGTGTTCAGTGGTTGTTCTTGGCTTGGCACTTGGAGATCACTCTTAGTGGACTTAGGAGAGCATATGGGATGCAAGGCAAGCACCATACCCACTGCACTATTGCTCTGGTCCTCTGTTGTTTCTTATTTTAATAAATTTTTATGTGAAAGAGAATAGGATATGTGGGCATTACAAAGTAGAAAGAACTGTATATAATTCTGATCCTGAATTTGCTATTAATGTACTTGCCACTTTTAGTAAATCATTTCTCAAACTCCATTATTCTATCTCTGGTTACATTAATAACTTGTGTAACTACCATCATTTCACTTGATTTCAGGAGTCAACTCAATGACTCCCCATTCCCATCTATCTGAATATGTAATATCTACTCCTATTCCTCATCCATCCAGTCAATGATCTTGTATTCATCCCTCCATCAACCCTACCCCCTCTATCTGTGTACTCATCACCTCTCCAATGATTCATCCATGGATCCAACTGATCTAGTTTTCTATTTCTATTTCTATTTCTCCCTCCATTCCACCTTTTATCCAGATCTCTCTTTTCAGTTATCTCTCCATCCATCCCTCCAACTACCACTTGTCCATCCATTGATGCAGCTACCAACCCATCACTATTCATCAATCCAAACCTCCCTTCTTCCTTCCTTCCATCCCTCTCTTCCTCCTCGCTCCTTCCTTCCATTCTTCTCTCCCTCCCTCCCTCCCTCCCTCCCTCCCTCCCTCCCTCCCTTCCTCCCTCCCTTCCTCCCTTCCTTCCTCCCTTCCTTCCTTCCTTCCTTCCTTTCTTCCTTCCTTTCTTTCTTCCTTTCTTTCTTCCTCCCTCCCTTCCTTCTTCCCTCCCTCCCTCCCTCCCTCCCTTCCTTCCTCCCTCCCTCCCTCCCCACTCTCCCTCACTCCTTCCCTCCCTCCCTCCGTTCCTTCCTTCCTTCCTTCCTTCCTTCCTTCCTTCCTTCCTTCCTTCCTTCCTTCCTTCCTTCCTTCCTTCCTTCCTTCCTTCCTTCCTCTATTTATATTCTGTGTTTAATTTTTGCCTTGTTTCCTGCCTTGTATATAGACAGAAAGAGAAGGACCATATCTTTTAAGATCTAGTTCAGTTGGCGTTTTCTCCAGGTGATCTCTCAGATTTTGCTGTGGAAAATGACTTGCTATACTTATTTCTTCCTGGACAATGTTTGTCCCTCCCTCTATAATCACCTGTTTGCCTTTTGTCACATGAGTGCTTAGCCAGGTCCTATGGCTGCTGATCTAGCTTGGTTTCCTTAGCACTGTTCTTACCATCAGTGAATACTAAGATCACAGCTGTACTCATCCTGATCTGGATGCTATTTCATTCTCTGCTTTTTGAGATAATTTGAACTTGAGCAAGGAGCCTGGGGGTCTGCATGGCAGAGAATTTCCAGGGATTTTCTTATGTATTTGGAATCTTGGTTCATCATCCTTAGAAAGTGGCATTCTTGCTTCTTCCTCAGAGACTCAGCTGTGGTGCCCTCCAGGATCACAAGGAAGGGGTAAAGGAGAGGCTTGGAAAAGCAGCCTGATCTAGTTCCAGTTAATAGTCCATAGGCATCTCTCCTCTGGGACACGACCACAGAGATTTGCTAGTGGAGATCCCTCTCAGAATCTCCAACCTCAGTCCAGCTAGCTTTTGTGTGCCAAGGCCTGCAATCTATTCAGGCCAGACTCAGCTGAGTTGGGACTGGAAGAGGAAGAGAAGACCTTTTTCTGCTTAGGCCTCTCTTAGAGTCTTCAAGCCTCTGTTGACAAGAATCTCCAATTCTTTCCTGATTCTGGCCAGCTGTGGCAGTCCCCAGGATCACTGAGTGACAGGGTCAGGCATCCTCCCAATGCTTGTAATGTGTCATTGGTAGCTGTGAGTGGCCCCACGAGGCCAGGTGCCCATAGGGAAAGTGCACTGGATGGGCGGGCTGCAAATGAACTGTCAGCAGAGGTGCCGTCCTCCTCCTTCCCGGGCCTCCCTCGGTGTCCCTGAGCTCTCGGCCACATTGGAAGAATTAGCGCGGCTGGCAGAGGGAGGTGGCTGGTTCCCATGGCGGGGACCATGCATAAATCCTAACACATTGGCACTGTATGTGTGTGAGCGCACACAGGTCTCGGGAAGAGGGCCAGGCGGAAGCTGTCCTGGGACTCTGTGGGCGTCATCTACCCAGAAGACCTCTCCCTCCCACCAAAGACTCATCACCTCCAATACTCACAGCCCATTTCCTTTCCCCTTTTGCGGATGGGGGGGGGGAGGGCTCCCCAGTGAAGCTCAGGGCTCTCTGGGACAGTACTGTTGACCCATAATCATGTGGCATGACTGGATGGCAGGTGCTCAGGGTGCTTAGATCCCTTGAGGTGCTCTGGGGTGAAGGAGGCATGTGGTGTTGGCACACAATCTCGGGGCCTTTGCAGGCAAGAGAGTCACTGCAGTCCTTTGGCTTCCTCCACAGCTCCTTCCTTTCCCTTTGTTGTTGCTGTGATGACAAAGGTTGTCCACACTTGGCTCTGGTGCTCCACACTTACCTGTAGTGCTCCTCAGGTTTGCATGCTTTTGAGCTGCAGAGCTTGCAATGTGCCTGCGATGTGGTTGTCACCCTGCTTTAGTTGGTGTTTACGCACTGTGAGGCTTTGCTCATTGTGCCCCTGATGCTCACACATATATGCTCACACAGGTACACATAGCTGGCCCCAGCTCACACATCCCCAGCTGTGGGGCATGCACACACCTACACACATAGTGCTGTGTGCATGAGACCCCTTTGTGGTAGCATTTGTGGTCCCCAATAGCAGAACCACAGACCAAGTACAGGAAATCTAGGGATCAGACTTGGTACCTTGTATCTGTTAGCTGCAGGAGCTACAGCCTCTGAGCCAACCTTAGGATCCTGCTTTAGTTGTTTTTTGGGGGGCATCTACTTGGATATCTGCTGGCCTTGTGGGAAGAGGGCTTAGCTGGGTTGTTTGTGGGCTCCAGCCTGAACTTCTGTGGGAGGTCTTTTTGACTTTTTTTTTTTTTTTGTGGTTTTTGGGTCACACCCAGCAGTGCTCAGGGGTTACTCCTGGCTTCATGCTCAGAAATTGCTCCTGGCAGGCATGGGGGACCATATGGGATGCCGGGATTCGAACCGATGACCTTCTGCATGAAAGGCAAATGCCTTACCTCCATGCTATCTCTCCGGCCCCGTCTTTTTGACTTTTTTAGGAGGAGGCCCTTTCTCTCTGAATTTCTGCTTCTTTTTCCTTTTCTTTTTTTTTAAATTTTTTTATTTAAATAACTTTATTACATACATGATTGTGTTTGGATTTCAGTCATGTAAAGAACACCACCCATCACCAGTGCAACATTCCCATCACCAATGTCCCAAATCTCCCTCCTCCCACCCAATCCCCTCCTGTACTCTAGACAGGCTTTCTATTTCCCTCGTGCATTCTCATTATTAGGATAGTTCAAAACGTAGTTATTTCTCTAACTAAACTCATCCTTGTTTGTGGTGAGCTTCCTGAGGTGAGCTGGAACTTCCAGCTCTTTTCTCTTTTGTGTCTGAAAGTTATTATTACAAAAATGTTTTTCATTTTTCTTAAAACCCATAGATGAGTGAGACCATTCTGTGTCTTTCTCTCTTTCTCTGACTTATTTCACTCAGCACAATAGATTCCATGTACATCCATGCATAGGAAAAATTCATGACTTCATCTCTCTTGACATAATATTCGATTACATAATATTCGATTGTGTATATATAACCAGTTTCTTTAGCCATTCATCTGTTGAAGGGTATCTTGGCTGTTTCCAGAGTCTTGCTATGGTAAATAGTGCTGCAATGAATATAGGTGTAAGGAAGGGATTTTTGTATTGTATTTTTGTGTTCCTAGGGTATATTCCTAGGAGTGATATAGCTGGGTCCTATGGGAGCTCGATTTCCAGTGTTTGGAGGAATCTCCATAGCGCTTTTCATAAAGGTTGAACTAAACAGCATTCCCACCAGCAGTGTATAAGAGTTCCTTTCTCTTCACATCCCTGCCAACACTGCTTGTTCTCATTCTTTGTTATGTGTGCCAATCTCTGGGGTGTGAGGTAGTACCTCATATTTGTTTTGATTTGCATCTCCCTGATGATTATTGATGTGGAGCATTTTTTCATGTGTCTTTTGGCCATTTGTATTTCTTCTTTGTCAAAGTGTCTGTCCATTCTTTTCTTTTCTTTCTTTTTTTTTCTTTTTTTGGACTTTGGGTCACACCCGGCAGTGCTCAGAGGTTATCCTTGGCTCTGCACTCAGAAATCACTCCTGGCAGGCTTGGGGGGCCATATGGTATGCTAGAAATTGAACCGGGGTCTATCCGGTATTGGCCACGTGCAAGGCAAATACCCTACGGCTGGCTGTGTTATCTCTCTGGCCCCTAAGTTTTTGTTTCCATGTGGGGCTGTGAGGAAGCCACAGAGGAAGCCAGAGGGTTGCACCTGGTTGCAAAGTCACTTTTTAGGGATCTTATTTCTCAAAGAAGGTGATGCCCCTGCTTTGTGTGCAATGGAGAGGCCGGGTTGATTAAAAAAGGTAGATTTTCGGGCCCGGAGAGATAGCACAGCGGCATTTACCTTGCAAGCAGCCGATCCAGGACCTAAGGTGGTTGGTTCGAATCCCGGTGTCCCATATGGTCTCCCGTGCCTGCCAGGAGCTATTTCTGAGCAGACAGCCAGGAGTAACCCCTGAGCACTGCCGGGTGTGGGCCCCCCCCCCCAAAAAAAAAAGAAGGTAGATTTTCAAGGGGTACTGAGTGAGTCTTTTTTCTTGAAACAGGCCAGTAGACCATCTAAGTGTGGAAACCTCTGGTTTAGCAGTGTCTCCTGTGGATTCTCTCTGTTCTTGATAACAATCCTCGTTCTCCCTTTACAGAAAGGAAAAAACAGCGGAACTGCGATAGTAAGCAGGTTTGTCATTTTACAAAGCCCACGATCCTTTGACGACTCTCTGCCCTCCCACAAGCCTATATTCTGTAGGGCTTCAAAGATCACTATGAGCCTGATCCTGGGAGGGGGAGGCCCTGGTCCCTTCTTGGCCTCCAGGTTGCCCTCTGCGACTTATAGGATGGTCTGAACCTCTGAGGCTGCAGCTGTGGGCACAGCTAAATGGGTCAGGGAGCTCCAAACATAAATACCAGGCCAATGATGAAGGTTGTGCAGATGCTTCCAGCCCTGAAGAACTATAGGAACAAACGTGCCACCCCCTTCTCTTTTTGTGATCATTCTATAATGAATCTACTTCTCTATGGCTGTCCTGCAGGTGAGATGAGAACTTAGATTGTCTGGGAAGCTGAGTCCTAGCTGGTGGTGGCTTTTCTGTGCTTGCTACTGTGCCCTCACCACCTCACTGTGGGCAAGAGCTGGTTACCCACAGTTCATAAGGAGGCAGTGGACTCCACGTGAATTCTGGTACAGGGTCTTCCTGTTACCAGAGACCAAACAGGGATTTGAATCCAGGTCATATTGGGACTGTGGCTCTCTGAGTACCAAGTTGGTTTCTTGGGAACCAGGAAGAACAGAAACCAGACAGTGAGCAGTTAGATAGGTTTTGTGGGAGGAGGGAAGATTGGACCAAGACACAGTATACCTGGGCCTTCTTGGTCCTATTCTGGGGTTTTTAGGAAGAATGAGCTATATGGAGGTTTCAGGTGGGGGTATCGGGGACTGGACCACCAGGAAAGGCAGGCCTGTTCCGGCCGGGCAGGGTGGGCACCCTTTGATGGCCCTGAGCATCCAGCATGCACCTCGCCAAGCATCAGGGCCGGAACCGACCACACATGGATTTGATTGCTTGGGAAATCTGCTTGGGGGGCCTGGGGTATGGGAATATGATGGAACAGCTGATCCGCCTAAAAATAGCAGAGCCTGGAATTCTGACATTGCCCCCTTCCGAATTTCGAAGTGGCCTGGAGTCTTTTTTTTTTTTTTCTTTTCTTTTCTTTTCCTTTTTTTTTTTTTTTTTTTGTGGCCTACGTGGGTGGCTTTTCAGGGATAGGGAGATACCACCTGGCAGCATGACTCCCTGGCAAGTCCACCCCTTCTCTGGACCCCAAGTTCTCCTCTTGCCCAAAGAGTAAAGGGACCCTGAGGATGCATATAGACAAAGAGTCACTGTCACATATCAGAAATATCAATGGTCCCTGTAGAGAGTGGTCTTGGAGACAAATTCCTTGTAGTTTTGGGGTTGGGAAAGTCTGAGTTCTCTCCAGTGAGGCACATAGCTCTCCCTGCCAGAGTCCCTTTGAAGGAGTTAAACTTCTAGTAATCCCCCTGAGAGCTGCACTGAGATGCAGTGAACTTTCTGTCACTGGAGCTATTCAAGACAGTATAGAAAATACCTGGCAGGAAAGCATCAGGGGTGCTGATGAATTTCCTCTGACTCTTAGAGAATGTCAGTCTATCCAAAGCTCTGTTTTCCTTGCTACCACTGCTGCAGGTGTGCCTTGCACAGCCAGGAGTGGCTGCTTTCCCCAGTCCCTGCTATGCCCCTCACCATTCTCACAGACCACCCTCTCCATCCTACATCCCCTTTTCTAGGCATGCTCTAAGACTCTAGTCAGGTAACCCTGTATAGGCTTTATTTTCCCCACTTGCAAAATGGAACTTCTCATCACTGCCACAGTTGGGCAGAGCTGTACAGAGCAATGCTCAGCTTCCCAAACGCCAAAATCTAGTTCACCTGTAATGAGGGTCCTGCTCTAAATAAGCATCTGAGGTCAGGGAAGGGGGTCTACCCAAGAACATGGGAGGGGCAGTGGTAGAGCTAATTCTGGAATGCACGGGGCTCCACATCTTGTTAATCTGGGAGCTACTCATGCATTCAAGATGCCTGCTACCAGCTTTAGGACCCCTGGTGTCTGTCTGATAAGGGAGGCTGGGGCATGTGTGGCCACTCTGGGATTTCTCTCCTTTCTTATGACAGTGGCAGTGAAGGGGGTTGCTGAGAACACTGGCTGTGGCCACATGGACTCTAAGGAATAAGCTGTGGAAGGCCATGGAAGGAAGTTCAGGGAAGGCAGGTTAGCAGTGCCTGAGCACCCCAGAAGAGAAAGCAGTTGGGATCCTTAGAAATGGGGAACAAAGTTAGTCTTCAGTACATCATCTGATCAAATTCTCCTCCTTAATAAACTCTCAGGGGCTAAGTTTTTCCAAAGCCCTGGACACAGATGACCTCTTAGCTCAGACTCACTGTGATGTCTTTGGACAGAAAAACTTCTTTTTTTTTTTTTTTTTTTTAAAATATGGAACGCTTCACGAATTTGCGTGTCATCCTTGCGCAGGGGCCATGCTAATCTTCTCTGTATCGTTCCAATTTTTAGTATATGTGCTGCCGAAGCGAGCACCAGAAAAACTTCTTAAGAATAAAGGGGAGACAAACAAATTTGAGTTTGTGGATCTCAGGAACTAAGTCTTAGATTTCTTATCTGTGAAACAGGCAACCTCATGAACCTATTAAGAATAAAGAATTTGGCTTAGTGTTAAGAAGGTTTTAAACAAATAACATCCAGGGAGAGAATGACAATGACACTCATCCATTCAAACGACCTGCCCACATCCCCTCTCAGTTCCAGCTGGGTGCATACTCAGGACACAGGCAGGCACCAGACAGTCCCTGACTCCTGGCAGCTCACAATCCCAGGTCACCAACTGGAGAACCACCTTTCCAGACCAACAGCATGAAACCTGCAATGAGTCCTCAAAGTCCGAGGGGGAAGCCCAGAAGGAGCCCCTAGGTGGCTCACGGACTTGATGGGGGGTTTCCCCTGATAGAAATCATGAGAGCCCAGAACTGAGGGATAAGCAGACAGAAGTCGGGTAGAGGAGCCGGGCGGTGGCGCTGGAGGTAAGGTGCCTGCCTTGCCTGCGCTAGCCTAGGACGGACCGCGGTTCGATCCCCCGGCGTCCCATATGGTCCCCCAAGAAGCCAGGAGCAACTTCTGAGCGCATAGCCAGGAGTAACCCCTGAGCCTCACAGGGTGTGGCCCAAAAACAAAAACAAAAAAAAAAAAAAAAAAAGAAGTCGGGTGGAGAAAAGACCCCAACTGGGGGCAGAACATGTACTAAGCCCAAGCACAGTGGAAAACTCCTAAGTGGGCCATTCAGGACCTTCTCACATGGTTTGGGACTCACCTTCTCACCCAGCTGCCATGGAGAGTCCTGGCCGGAAAAGGATGAGGGCAAGTTGCTGCTGCTAGTGGAACTTTGTCTAGGCCTGAAAATATTCAGTTCAGGCAGGCACTGGGGCGAGGGAAAGAGCTGCCAATTAAGTGGTCTTATATCCCAGAGAGAAGAAATCGGGGACATTCCTCAGACTGGAGCTGCCTGTGCTCCCTTGTTCTGAGCAGGTCTTTCATCACATCAGGGCCTGTTCAGATGCAGGAAGGTACCCACAGAGAGGGACGGAGGCACATAGTGAGACCAATTGCCGTGTTCCCGTCTGCCATGTCCCCGTCTGCCAGCTGGCTTTACCTGTCCCACTCATCCAGTCCTCTGCCCACCCTGACCCTGAAAGCCAGTGTCCTTAGCAGGGAGAGCCGGGGCAGGCTGGGTTGTTAGTAGTCCCCTTTGCCCTGCCAGGTTCTGAGCCTCGCCCTAAGGACAGCCTGCCAGTGATGATCTTCCATAGCCTTCTTTAAGCCATCCTAGTCTTCCTGACAAAAGGCATCTGGGACCCACCAGCCCCTCCTCTTGCAGAGCGATGGGGAAACACGATCCACGATAATGACCCCATATTTACACAACGCCTTTCTACCAGATGCATCCCAACAAAGTTACAAGCTGTCCCAGCGGACTGGCAATGGATTCCAGACCCTCTGCTCTCCTCTCCTGCTGGCCGGCCCCTCCTCCTTCGTCCTGGCAAATGCCACCAGAGACTCATCCATGGAAAGCCCTGGGCATAGGCCCAGTCTGGCTCCAACACGCACCAGGCACTCACCTGGGAGGAAGGAGAAAAACTGTGTTCTGAATGGAGCAGAGGAGTCTTCCCTTGGAGGGGACTGCAGGGCCACCCTGGGGCTCTAAAGTCTAGCCCAGGCCACCAGCACCCAGGAGCCCTGGGTCTATAGGGGTGGCTGTGGGGGTACCTCAGTCCCTCCTCAGTCACTTCCTCCCACCACCGGCCTGGCTCCATGAATAAGGATTTGTGTTCCCTCCCATAAATTGCCTCTGGTCACCAGGGCCATGTTCTGTGTCAGAGTCCCTGACCACCGACCTGGGACAAAACCTGCTTTGTGAAGTCGGGGTGAAAGACAAACAAATGACTATTACCTCCATCTCTCCCCTCCCCCATCTTCTTTTCTTGGCCCCAAGTTGAGGCCTTTTTTTTCTCTGTCAACAATCTTGACTTTGTTCCCTGAGAAGGAAACAGCTTGGGGAGGGACTTGCAGAGATGTTGCTCGCAAGCACAAACCGTTTGGGAGGAGGGTGAAAAAAGACAGAGGTTACAGGAAATGGCAGACATTTTTTGTTGAATTAAACCATTAGGAGTGACCCCCAAACCAGAGCGAGGCAAAGGGAACAACTGGATACATTTAGGTCAGGACAAGCAGCCAAGTGAGGAGCTGAAACCAATTACCATAAATGAATGTTTCTCTTTTATTCACGACCACCGTGCCTGTTCCCAGGATGCTCTTGGGCGTCTTATAAAAACAGATGAACTCTCTGGTTTTGTTCGGGGAGTTATTAGCTAATGCAACTGTTGGGCAATTTATCAAACATTAGCACATGCTGAGATTAATGACCAGGAGGAGTCACCGACTGGTCCCAAACCGCAAGGGCTGCTGGACTTTGGGGCTCAGGGGAGGTTCTCTGCTTGATGGAGCTGTGTCAGCTTGTCAGAGCCCTGAGAGTAACAGCCCCCTAAAACCCACCCCTGCTTGTGGGGCCCTTCCAGCCTGGACTCTGCATGGCACTGGGGTGAGAAGAAAAAACCCTGGATAGCCCACCTAGGACGTCCCGATAATGCCTGGACTCAGTGCATGCTCTACCCCAGTCTGGGATCTTTCTTTGACTTGTCCATCCGACCCCATCTGCTCATCCCTCAGCTCTGAGCTTCTATAATTCCTATCAGGGAGACCCTTTCAAGCCTGTGGGCAGCCTGGGGGCTCCTTCTGGGCTTCCCCTGGACTTTTAGGACCAAACCCACTGCAATTTCTGAGCTGCTGATTCTGCCAGTTGGTAACCTGGACTGTAAGCTGCCAGGAGTCAAGGATTTTCTGGTGCCTGGCTGTGTCTTGAATAAATACCCAGTTGGAAGTGGGAGATGGGATGTGGCTAGGCCATTTGCATGAGAGAACTATAGATCCAGAAGAGCTCTATAGCTTTTTTTAAATTTAATATAGGGGATTGAACCCAGAGTCTCACAGATGCAAGGCAAGTACTGAACCACTGAACCCCATTCATACCCTTGACTCTGGGAATCTTAGACTGATCTGTGCAGACTAGGAAGGAACCATGGTTCTCTCAGCATTTATCTCTTAAGAAAGTGAGGAAATCCAGGTGTGCAGGCCTCAGTCTCTTCAGCTGTGAAATGGATTTAGTAGATCATCTCTGGGGAATCTCATCTCTGGGCCATCTTGAAAGAAAAGTTCTGGATGGTTCATGATTTGGGGGTACGTTCAACTCAAAGGAAGTGAAAGCAGAAGACAGAATGAAGCTGCCCTCAAGTGACTGACACTCAACCTGCTCAGAGAAGCTACTCCCAGCTTGGCCCTTTCTTTTCCTTCTCTTTTGCCTTTGCCATCTGGCAATCCAGTCAGAGCTCAAGTAAATTCTTTTGAATCAGCCCCGGCACACTGCTTACTCACTTACTTGCATTTTAGTCAGTAACTCTGTTATGCACCATTCAGGATGACCAGCAATGTATTAAAATATATTGATAGTGACTGCTATCTACTGTATTGCTGCCACCTATTAGTCTCTGCTTTATGCATGGAGTCCTATAATTTTCTCTGTTGTCATGATCACACACACTTTAATTATATTTTTGTTTATATATTTATATATTACATATGTATTTATATACATTTGTGTGGGGTCCTACCTGATGATACTCAGGACTTACTTCCATTTATTTGCACAGAGATCACTCCTAGTGGTGCTCCAGGCCAATGCAAACCCCTTATCCCTGTGCTCCTTTCTGGGCTTTGTACCCATTTTTAAAGAAAGCTGAAGTCCAGAGAGCTGATGTAACTCCATGACAGCACAGAGGTACATGCATGTATCAGTCTCTAAAGCTCAGTACTTGCATATCCTGGTCTGGGCCTCCTTGGGGGTAAGGAAGAAGGCTTTTACCGTGGAATGGCTGTTGTTAAGCCCCAGACCCCCTCACACCTGATGTACACCCTAGTCTGAGGTTCTGCTCATGCCTTGGTTTCTCCCCACATCCATTGGGCTCCTATGTCTGACACTCTGAGCATCCTCGGTGTTTCCAGCCTAACTTCCAAGTCTTCAGTGACCAACTTCCCCCAGGATCTGTTGTGCAGAGGCAGAGCACTTTGTAGTCACTCTTGGTTTTTCCCAGCCAGTGATATGATCCAGCCTATGGGCCCTAGCAGCCACCAGACCCACATACCAGTATCTTGTGTCTTGGGAATAAAGATGCAGTCCTGGAACACTTTCCCCTTAGGTGCACCCTAGGGCCTGGCCACCCCTATGAGCCCATGGGGCCCTATCAGTGGGTAGACATCAGTGATGGATCCATCAGTGGGGACAGGGTAGGAGTGCTGCTGAAATGGGGTTGGAGATCATCTATATCCAAGCTGACCTTGCTTGACTTCCTCCAAGAAGGAATTTGCTGGGCTCAGCTGTGCTTAGAGGAAAGGCCCCGGTGCCAGGTACAAATTCATTAGATGCATTCTTAAGGACAGATCAGGCTTCTGAAAGTCATGGAAATAGCTGGTGCTTCAGTTCCAGCCATCATCATTTGACCAACTTAACCTAATTCTCTTCATTATATTCAACAGATAAACTGTTCACAATTCTTACTGTCTTGACTGCTCATTCATTGATTCACCTAGTGCCGTGATCATTCATTCATCCTATGTAGGGATTTGGTTCCCTCACGCATTTCCTCCTCCCTTAAATTTGCCAGATACACGCACAAGAACACTTGCTCCTTCATTTCAAGTCTTTCCCTTACATATCACATTAGTAGCAAGTCCCTTTCAGCCTTCCTTAGCTGACTTCCCTTGGAGTTCCTTCCTCGCATAGTCTCTCACTTCAGTTTTCTTCATTGTTTGATTCTATCCACTGTAATAACTAGAGCTTTTTATCAATTGCTTTTATGGCAAACTCTTAGTGCCTGGTTTAATGCTTGGTGCTTCATGGACTTAAGTAATGCAGATGAAGACACTTGCTTTGAGTGGGGCTATGACCGCAGCAATGGTTCAAATCCTGGCACTACATATGGTCCCTCTAGTATTTTCACGTAGGACCCATAAGCACAAAGTCAGGAATGGTCCCTGAACACTATTATATGTCTCCCCTAAAAAAGAAAATACTTTATGAAGTTGGTGGCCCCATTTATTTATTCCATAAATCCTATCCTGAGGGGCTGCTGAGGAGAGGATTGCATCAGAAGAGGGCCAAGTTCCAAGATAGAGGTTCAGATGGAAGTGGGAGGAAGAGGCTGTGGGATGACCTTCAAAGGTTAGGAACACCTGCATTAATAGAGAGAACACCTGCATTAATGGGTATGGGGATCACATTTAGAATTGTGGGGCACTCGGTGAAAAGCAAGTGGAGAAGTTAAACTGTGCTGAGCTCCTGGGGCCTGCTGGCTAGATTTGGGGAGTAACTGGGCATGGAAGCTGGGAGAAAAGGGGTCTTTGGGTTGACTCAGATTATGCATTGGAGTCTGGCTAGAAGATGATGTTGTTAACTAAAGGGGACCAGGGACCTTCAGGGGGAGAAAGAGTGATGATGCCTTCAAGACCTTCCTTTCCAGAGCAACTTTCAATGGCAATTTGGCCCAGATTGTTTTGTGCTGTGTTGATTTTATTTTTGATTCATGTTGTTTGGTTGTGCCAAGTGCCAGAAGAAGAGGGTGTCTGGCAGCCTCATCCATCTCTACTGCCTTCCATCTGGGTGTGTGTGAAATGTGGCTTTGCTGCGGATGTGGAGGGCTTACACAATGGAAGATCCACCCTGGGCAGTCCTGGGCTGAGGTCTGCCTGGGCTGCAGGAAGGCTGCACTGCCGCATGAGGCCTTCATGCCTGCTTCTTGTACCCAGCTTCCAAAGGTTTGGGAATGAGAACTGAGCCTGCCCTGGAACTTTGCGAAAATACTAGTCACACTAGTCTCAGCTCTGGGTGGTATGTAAAATCCTCTAGACAGGGCAGGCAGAAGGACAGAGCTGGAAAGACTTGCTGGGGAGGAGTCCAGTACAGTGAGCAGAGCTGGGAGGATCAGGGGAAGCACAGGCAGGTCCTTCCAAGTCAGAGTTTTCCCAAAGGGAGCGATGGTGTCAGGAGTGAGTTTCCCAAATTTCAACATGTGCACGAGGGCTGAGCAGTGTCTCTAAATCAGATTGTTAAGTGGCTACCAGTGGATTTCAGTTTGAAGTAACTACTGCATACTAGACTCTATCCTGAGTAGTTGAGACATTCCTGAAGATAAAATAGGTCCCACCAATGTCAGTGCACCTCCTGCACCCTACAGATATCTACTCCCCGTTGTCCCCAACCTCAGCACCCAAACCCAGAACTTTGAATGATGGAAATGAAGGTATTAAGAAGAGTTTTCTGTAGTATATCAGCTGTACCTCAATCAAAGTGGTGATGGGAAGGTGGTCATAATAAAAACAATTCCACCATATGAAGGAAAATAAAAAGATAATTTGATACCCCTTGATGCCAAGTGTCAACCCAGGGTGCTGAACATGAGCCTGCTAGTCTCCGCATGCAGCCCTCACCATGAAGAACATATGTGGATACACACACCCCTGGTATTTGCCATTTGCAAAACCCAGATCTTTGAGCCTGTCCCCATGGAAGAACCAGGAAGGCCACAGGTGGTGATGGCCTCAGGAGAAGTCAGGACAAGATGGGCAGGCTGGGGTTTACGAGATCTTACTGGCACCTCAAATTCAGTGGAGATAACTGAATGACAGTGTCTAGGGATGGGGCATTTGAACGACAGAACTGCAAAGGAAGGTAGGAAAATGATCATTATAAACATTAAGCAGTTGTAGTCTTTGGGTGTTAGGAATGAGCACCCAGAAAGTCACCTGCCGTGCCTGGCATGGCTTGATTCCTGGCTGTAGATAAAGGTGGGAGAAGGTTCACCTTCAGCAAGCTTTCTGTTTACTTTGTGCAGTTTTCTGTTATTTTACAGTGGAGAGGCTAAAAGCAACCAGCCACGTGCGCACAGTGTAGGTATCACTCCTCTCAGCCCCTCAGAAACATAGCAGGAAGAGACCCCGAGAACAGGATCCATACTCAGATGGAGGTGGGCAGAGGTAGCATGAAATTTGGAGATTAAGTTTAGTGGTTGGACCCCTTTCAAAATTAGCCCCTTTTGGGTTAGAATTGGGATGTATAAGGCTGGGGAAAGGAACACAGGAAGGGGGCTGAGTACCATGGGAAGCAGGAGGCCAATCTGGTCTCTTCCTTTCAGCCCTGGGACACACCCCCACACCCCCACTGCCTGCAGAACCCCCTGCCTCTGCTTTCAGTGGAGTTGCTCATTGGCTTCCAGGGACAAAGCCAAGTTTTAAGTCCTTGAGAGGGGAGTGGTGGGGTTCTGGACCCCAAAGTGTACATGCTGTACACAGGGAGATGATCACCTTACCTTGAACTCAGCAGCCACCAGTCTCCAGGACTATTTATATGCATGTGCATGCGACCTGTGTACACTGTGTACATACATGTAGATACATGTAGATGAGGGGGGATAGGTTCTTGAAGGCTCATGCCTGACTTCTGCTCTGAGGCCTTTGAAGGAGGGTTTCTGACAATGGACCAGGAAAGGAATACTATAGTACACTCCTGAGTATTGTGATGTCACTTTGCGAGAGCCACATGACTTTTCTGGTCCTCTGCTTGTCTCGCATGAAAAATAACATAGCAAGAGATCCTCATTTACTGCTGGTGGCAATGCCAACTGGTCCAGTCTTTTGGGAAAAAAATTGGACACATCTCAAAAAACTAGGAATTGAGCTTCCATATTACCCAACAATTCTATTTTTTTTTTTTTGGCATCTACTTCAACAGCCCAAAAATATTCAGAAAATACATTTGCAGGGGGTGGAGCGGTGGTGCAAGCAGTAGGGCGTCTCTCTTACATGCGCTAGCCTAGGACGGACCATAGTTCGATCCCCCCATATCCCACATGGTCCCCCAAGCCAAGAGCGATTTCTGAGCGCATAACTAGGAGTAACACCTGAGCATCAACAGTGTGGCCCCACCCCCCCCACAAATAAGTAAATAAAAAGAAAGAAAAAAATGAAAAGACATTTGCATTATTTATTTACAATAGTCAAAATCAGAAACAAGTCAATTACCCCCAAAACAGATGATTGGATAAAGAAACTATGGTACATATGCGCAACTTGGTTGTAAGAAAAGATGAAATCATGCAATTTGCTGCTATCTGGATGGATCTGGAGAGTATCATGCTGAGTGAAGCTAATCAGAGGTAGAGGGACTGAATGATCTCTTTCTATCTAGGATCTAAAGAAACACAGTAGGGGATCAACCAATGATTCTGAACAACAGAAATGGGGAACTTGCCTTTAGTAGGAAACTTTCAGGGGGAGTAATTGGGGAAGAATAGAATGGAGGGGACTAGAACAAGGGTAGAAGAAGCGGGTACTCCAGTGGAATGTTTTATGCACAAGACCCTGCCATTAGCAGTTTTATAATCATTGGTACCTAAAATATTAAAGATGAATAATGGGGCAAAATAAGAGCGTGGGAGTCATCTCCCAATTTAATAGTCAGGGCTGGAGGGTTTTTCGTATTGCTTGGTCTCTTATCCTGGGTACCAAGGAGTTTTCTTTCTACAGGAAGCCTTTAGTCTAAGCTCACCTCTCTCTTAGGGTAAAGAATGAGCTACTTGGACTCAACCTCAGTTCATAGAACCTCTGAAAGTGTGCCCTATGCTTCTCATTCATTTATTCATCCCCAGAGTCCCTTGTGAAAATTAAGAGTTGCCCCCGAGCTAGCACAGCTCAAAAGGTTCATGGTTTGGCTGGTGGAGAGGATAGTTGAAGCAGACGTGGGTCTGGAAGCAAATGCTGACACAGGAAATAATCTGCACATGGTTAAGGGGATAAAACATTCAGGAACACCAACAAACAAGCCTTCTGCTCCTAAGAAGCAGATAGCTCAGTGGTGGGAAGCCAGAAATACAGAGAACTTTTTCTTGAGACCCAGGGTCTTTATTAGCAAGCGCCAGACTATACCCTGGGGTGGAGAACAGGTGGTCTAAAGCACCAAACCAAAGGATGCTTCCATCCAAAGGTGCTTCTGACCAATGAGTTACAAGCAAATCCTGAATAGGATAAAACCTGGTTAATCAATCAGATAGTGTCTGTACAAACCAGAAAGGAAGTCTACACTTCTTGCCCTTCCTCCCAAGACACTACCGCTTGTCAATGCATATTGTTTTGGGGAGCAGAACAAGATTTAAACATCAATCTCCACTTATTGCCTTGGCAGGGCATCTTGGTCAGTTGAACAACCTTTGCAACTGTATGCAAAGGGCTGTGTTCCTGCTCTGCATCCCCCTGCAGCCAGGCCTCCATTTTCATGCCCACACTAGGACATAGATAAGCTGCCAGATGAAGCTTGACCAAACTCTGAATTCCACAGATCTCCATCCAGCACCTATCATAGGAGCTTGGGGGGATTCAGAAAGAAAGAGGTACCAGGGGACTGAGCAACAGCACCTTTTGGCAGCTGTGTCAACAGTACCAGCTGACACCCTGCTCACCTGTCTGGGAAACTCAGGGCAGCATTTGACTCTCCTCCACCTCCTGCTTCTGAAACTGAGTCTAGTTACATCCTCAACATCATTCCACTTCCCTCCCCTTTTCCAGTCATGTACCTCCTTCCAAACAACATCTGCTGGGTTTCTTCTTCTGCCCTGGCCCCTTGACCTCTGTTTTATCACCTATCCCAGTGGTCGGCAACCTGCGGATCGAGAGCCACATGTGGCTCTTTACACTTTTAATTTGGTTCTTCTGTGTGCGGGGTGGCTGCTCCAGGAGTCAAGACTCTGCTCCTAGCCTCTGTCAGTGCGCACCCTGTGTGCAGCCGGCAGTCGGCTCCAAGAGTGTAAGATGATGCCCAGTATCAACCCTAAACAAAGTTGTTCCTCCAATGTTATCCTTTCTTAAATCTCTTCCTTTGATATGTAAAAGCCCAATGAATATGTACTTTTGTCTCTCTCTTGACCCGAAGCCTCCTGGTATTGGGAATTGGTTTTAATAAAGAAAGAGGTGTTCTAGCTTTTTGGGCTCGAGGCAGAGAGTGCAAGGTAAAAGGCCATGGACTCCATGATCATCCTTTCCTGGCTAGCTTGGTTTATTATTTCTTTCCTGCTACACTGCTTCTTCAGACCAGGTTGGGTGGGGTTTAGAAATACAGTGCCGGGCCCGGAGAGATAGCACAGCGGCGTTTGCCTTGCAAGCAGCGGATCCAGGACCAAAGGTGGTTGGTTCGAATCCCGGTGTCCCATATGGTCCCCCGTGCCTGCCAAGAGCTATTTCTGAGCAGGCAGCCAGGGGTAACCCCTGAGCATCGCCGGGTGTGGCCCAAAAACCAAAAAAAAAAAAAAAAAAAAAAAAAGCAAAATGACTGCCCTTGACATAGGCAGAGAAGGGTGAAGGGGAAGGAAACAAAGGACATTGGTGGTAGGGAAAGTGCATTTCTTTATGATATGATATTATATGCCTTTAACAAAGTGCCGTTTTTGTTTTTGTGTGTATTTTAGTTTGGTTCCTTGCAGCACATACTAAAGTGTCAATAAATTTTTTTCCTTTCAGTGAAATCACTACTTTTCTCTGGAACACTGTTCTTGCTTTTAAAGATTATTAAAAGGTTTTTCTCTTTTACCTGTTTCATCTCCATATTGTAGGGTTTCAAATTTTCAGCACATTTTGGTTATCAAGAGGAAACGTTTTGAAACGTTTTGATATGTTTTGCTTCCTTATTATCAGAAATCAAAGCATTTTTACTCGAGAAGGGTGTTCACTATCCAGAATTAACAAACAGTGGATTCAAAAACTGTATTTCATAGTGGATGTTACTTCACATCTAAATCAGCTTAATCATAAACTACAGGGGAAAGGAAACACAATTTTTTCGATGTTAGAAGAAGTTATTTTGTTTGAAAACAAATTATCTGTTTTTGCTCAAGATTTTGACAAAGAAACTTTGATTCACCTTCTAAGCCTGTTGAAACATCACCAAGAAAATAATTCTGATATTGACATTGCCTATTTTAAAATAGTACTTTTACATATAAGGGAAGCTTTTCTCAAGAGGTTTCAGGATTTCAGAAACAGCAAAGCGACGTTGGCCTTTGTTAAAAACATTTGGATGCCACTGTAACGGAATTAAATTTTTCTCCCTTTAATATTGACATTGGCAGCTTTGAAATGCAATTGCTGGATTTTAAAAAAACAAAGAACTGTGGAGCTCGAAATTTGAACATCTTTATGCTAATTTAGAAAGATTGGAGAAACACAAATGTGAACTTAGTTCACAGCACAAGTGGTCTACTTTGAAAGACCTGGAGAAAGGAAAGATATGCTGGTTTTTAACACCTGGAATAGTATAACACCTGACTCATATAATCAACTAAAAAAAAACTAGCATTTGCTGTTCTTTCCTTGTTTGGGTCTACATATTTATGCAAACAATCATTTTCAAGCGTGAATCTTATCAAGAGTAAATTGAGACATCGTCTCATCAATGAGAACCTGGAATCATGCCTAAAATTAAAAACAACAACATACAAACCTGACTTACTCAAAATTTCCAAGGAAATGCAAGGCCAATGTTCACATTAGTATTTTTGACTTTGTCAGTCATTGTCAGGATGTAATTTTCTCTACATTGTAAGGCAAATTTTATGGAATTTAATGTTATCGATAAATAATATCGTTCTAAAGTTTTTGTTTTATTAGTTGTGTTATTTGTATCCTCCCGACCTATGTGGATATTTGCATGTGGAATATTCTCAATAAAAACTTATTGAAACTAAAAACAGTGTACTATCCTATGTATTTTCGGTTTTAAAAATGTGGCTCTTGGGGCCGGGAAGGTGGCGCTAGAGGTAAGGTGTCTGCCTTGCAAGCGCTAGCGTAGGATGGACCGCGGTTCGATCCCCTGGTGTCCCATATGGTTCCCCCAAGCCAGGGGTGATTTCTGAGCGTATAGCCAGGAGTAACCTCTGAGCGTCAAACGGGTGTGGCCCCCCCAAAAAAATGTGGCTCTCGGGGCCGGAGAGATAGCATGGAGGTAAGGCATTTGCCTCTCATGCAGAAGGTCGATGGTTCGAATCCCAGCATCCCATATAGTCCCCTGAACCTGCCAGGAGTGATTTCTGAGCATAGAGCCAGGAGTAACCCCTGGATGCTGCCAAAAACAAACAAAAACACCCCCCCCCCCAAATGTGGCTCTCAAAATAAATTTCAATTGTGGTTTTGGCGAGATTTGGCTTAGTTGAAAAAAAAGGTTGCTGACCACTGACCTATCCTGAAGCATGCCCCCCAGGGCTTAAGCCAATGGTGAGGTTTTCCTGGCACTCCACTCTGGACACTGCTTGCTAGTATGACCTGTAGGCCCTTTCTGCAGTCCCTGAGTTACTTAGCACATTTGGGATGAACCATGATCAGTTTCTCTCCTTCCATGGAAGACTTCAGGCTTCAGGGCAGGATATGAGGATGTGGGGAGGAAAGGGTATATATGCTGCTTCTTCATGCCAGTTGGCTTGGTTTCTGGCCTCCAGGCTGTATATGACCTGGACAGTGACTGTGGCTGAGCAGAGATGGCCCTTTTGTATAAGGAGAGATATGTGGCATTATGGGTGAATCCTCTGAAACCCTGATGCTCACCTCCTTAACCTCCTTTGCTGCATGACTCTCTGGACTCCCAAAAGAAACAAACAAACATAAAGGATGCTTCTTGTGCTTCAGCTTGCTACTCTATAGATTAGAAGTCAGGTGCAGAGGGAGCAATCTCCCTGCCAGGGGACAGCAGGCTGGGGTCCTTGCCCTTCCAGGGCCAGTCAGGAGAGGAGGTACAAGGGATAAGTCTCTGGTTGCAGCTCCTGACAATAGGAAGTAATGCTTTCCAGTGCACAGCACCTTACAGTTTCCACAACCCCTCAGTGTGGTGGATCTGGAGAAGTCTCAGAGGTGCTGCTGTGCAAATGATGCTCGTCTGCCCATTCCCTCAACCTAGGCTCCTCAGCCTCCTGGTAAAGCTGCTCTTAAAAGCTTATGGGTGAGAGACAGATCTAGTGATAGCATTGACTATGGAACAGGAAGGCAGATTGGGTCTTTGCCCAGAACAGAATGGAAGCTGTGGAAGGATGTGTTTAGGGTGGTTGATACTCTGAGGTGGGGGCTTTGAGAAGTCTTCTCTGGTAAGGATAAGCTGGAAGGGTGGGTGTGAATCTGAGGGGAGATGGAGTGTGAGGGCAACTCTCTTCTCTGTTGGTTGGGGAAAGGCAGGCTTGCTGGTATGGCAGGAAGATCTTAGGCAAGAGATTAGTGTGGATGTCACCAGCTTGGGGCAGAACAGTGAACTTACGTTTGGAGAGTCACGGAGCAGCAGGTCAGCATCTGGTTGGGGGGCTGCTAAGTGCATGAGCTGCCAGAAACCCCACCCAGAGCTGTCTCCATGAGGCAAGAAGGCAGGCAGGGTTAGGCTGTGTGTGTGGTTGAGAATGGGGGGTGCCTGTTGGGGGAATGTCAGGGCCCCTCCAGTTTGGTGGCCCTACTACCGGAAAGCTTTATGTAGAGACAGCGGGGGTGAGGGAGTGTGATGGATATGAGTGCAGGGCAGTGGCATATGAACAAGATGTGAAGTGGGTGGTTTACTCATGCAGTAGTGACTGTGTGTATGTGTACTTGGTCACATGAGAGCACGTGTGTGTTTGCATGTGTGTGAATGTGTGTGCATGCGTGCATGGGAGGAGCCTGTGGGGGGGCATGAGTGTGTGGGTGATGCAATATAGGGTGGTTGTAGGTATCTGGGTACAGCTTGGAGTCAAGGAGGGGGAGAGAAGCATGGGGAAAGGACCTGCTTTCTGGGGACTCTGTCAACCGTTGTCTGCTCTAACTTGGAGTGGGTGGCTGGAAGAAGGGGAGACTAAGGTCTGATCATGAGGACCAACTTGGGGCCTAGACTCTTTTATAATGGGTCAGAATGCCATGAGATTGTTGGTCCTTCATGAGCTTACCAGAGTCTGCTAGCAGGGCCTAGTGGTGGTGCTGCCAGAACCATTTACCCCTACCTAGGGAGCAGAGTTGCTTGCAGTAGGCCTCTTGCCCTGATGGGCAGTGGTAGGGATACCTTGGATGTTATCTGGTGGAAACTCTTAGGGCACACGAGAACTCTGAGCTCCCTCCCCAAGCTCTTAAGGCAAGTCCGGAAGTCAATGCAGCAGGATGGTGTTTCTCAGCTGGGAGGGAACTGCTAAGTGGGATCTATGGGGCCCGGCACACAGTAGGTCTCAGAAATTGCTGGAAAAACTACAGGGAGGCCACGGTGTCCATGCTCCAGGGAACTGATTTGGGGACAGAAGTTCCCCTCTGACCATCTGGGAGATGGTAGGACTATCATACCCTCTTAGAATAGCATCTTTGGGGGAATTAGAGCAAGACATCCCCCTGTGGGCATCACAATATAGCAGAAATGGGGACCAGCAAACGTTCTGGAAGCACCTGGCAGGTGCTTAGGAAAGCCTTCCTCAGACTTTTTTCCACAGCCTTCTTCTTGATTCCCCTGCCACGGAAGACATCAAAGCTGGGAAACAGAGGCTGGAGAGGGCTCTGGGACAGCCGTGGAGGCCAGTCCGGGGCGTGAGAGCAGCGTCGGGTCTTGCCCTGCCACCTCTGTCCGTCTGTCCCTCCAACGCAAGACCCGCTGACCTCCCGAGCAGTGCCGAGGAGTTTCACAGCGCGGCTTCCCGAGAGAGCGGGATTAAGGGGAACTGCTCGGGTGGGCCAGAGCCAGGGGCCAGAGGGAGGCCGGGCGGAAACCCAAAACCTCCGCAGCTGTTTCCAGTTTGCCGCCCGCTGGACCGTGTGGGGCGCGCAGCAAGGAAGGGGCGCAGGCAGCACCTTCTGCGCGGCGTCCGCGCTCCCCTTGCCGGCTCCTGCAACCTCCAGCCCGTCTCCCATTTTCCAGCTCCCCTTCGGGAAGGCATCCAGGAAATCTCCAAGGGAGCCTGTCATCTAAAGAGGGATGCTGCATTGTGAGGCCCCAGAATCTGCCCCTCGCAGTCCACCCCACAATCTTAACCCCAGGCGCAGGCTGCCCTTGCTCCTTCGGTGGGTCAGTTTGGAGGGGAAGGAATCTGCTCCCCAGATGGCTCAGGAGTTTGGGCACAGAGTTCAGGGCCAGGGCGCCCCCACCTGCCCAGGACCCAGCTCTTCACCTCCCCCCCACCACAAGGCTGTTTAATGGGGGGCTTTTCCATCTGTTTCAGGCTTCCCACTCCCCAGTCACAGCATGGGGTCTCCGAAGGGCTAATCTGTGCTGACTTCATCCTTCACCCATGATCCCGACACTGACTTCCAAGGACCCCTGGAGCCTGCAGAGATGGCTGGCATGGGCGGGGGAATCTTAACAGGTCATGCAGACCAGGTTCGACTACTGACCCAGACTCTGGGTCCTTTAATTTTAAAGCTTTAGGCAAACAGTTCTGAACATGCCTCATCTCAGGATGGTTAATCAAATTTGAATCATGTAAAAGAGCAAAATAGGTGACACATTTAAAAACTGATGGTAAAATTGAAAAACAGAGAAGAAATGACTATGAATATAAAAGTGAGTACTCAGACAAGCAGGGGATTAGTCGAAGGTTGATGGTAGAACATTGGCAGTGTGCCTCATCTTCTATTACTATAATAAAAGCAGATGCTTTGAAGCTGGTAAATTAAGTAATTGACGCAGAGACATTTACATTTAACAATATAGAGAGTAGACTGAAAAGTGGTCTAAGTTTGGAAGAAAGGAAAGAAAAGGAAGAAGAAAGTGCATGGATTTCATTGCTGTTCACAGGCGGGATCTACAGATGTCTCAAGCATAGAGAAGAGCTTTATGCAGAGTTGCAATTATGAATGTAATCACTGAAACAAAAATGAAATGTCTATCAGAGTAACAATGAACCCCAAACAAATGACAAAATCAAAGTGAACCCATAATAACAAACTTGAAAATAAACATCAATTTCAAAAACAAATATAAACAGACAAGTCATCTATAAAAAGGAATAGCGATTGCACAGTGGGTAGTGTGTTTGCCTTGCACACAGCCAACTGAGATTTGATCCCTGGCATCTTATATGATCCCCTGAGCCTGCCAGGAGTGATTCCTGAGCACAGAGCCAGGAATAATCCCTGAGCACAGCTGGGTGTAGTCCCAAAACAGAACAGAATAAAAAAAAAAATAGAGTTTCAGACTGGGTCACAAAGAAGAATAATTATGTACCAAATGAAAGAGATACATAAAGCCATTCAGAACATCTAAAAATAAGAGCTGTGGCGAATCATAGGTCAATGCAGATACAAGGAAGGAAGACATGGTTAGATAAGAAGCACTTCAGGTCATGTCACAGATTGTGACCCTGGCATGTGAAGGCTGCAATGGTCATTGAGTGTGCTGACGATGCATCTGTTTCTAAATATCAAATTACCTAAAAAGTTAGTCTTTTAAAACAGTGAGCATTTTTTAAATCTACTTATTTTTTATTTGGAGAACACACTTAGTCGTGGTACTCCTGCCTCTTAGCTCAGTGATCATTCCTAGAGGATTTAGGGAAACATATGGGGTCCTGGCATCGAATCCAGGTCAGCCAGGTGCCAGGCAAGCATCTAACCTGTTGTGCCACCTCTCATGCCACCCAAACAGCCAACATTTATAATTGCACAGATTCTGATTAGAAAGACAGGAACAGCCAAGTTGGGTGGATCTGGCTTACGTTTGTAATAAAGTTATTTTAGTGCTCCATTAAAAAATGGGAACTCAGCTATGGTCAACAGAGGCTTCATGGGGCCTGGCCTTTTCCTATCCAAGTGAGTTTTATGTTCTTACTATGCTCCATACCTGCTAGCTGCCTTACTCCAGAGCACATAATATGTGTATGGTGGTGGCATGTAGAAGGCCCAAGATGAAAGAGGAGGAATCTATTGTAACCTACTCACGGACACAAACTGAATCATCACCTTTCACCTCTTCTTCAATATTCTTCCTACCAGTCATTAAGACCAACCAACTATGACTAATCTTTCATTCATCCCTTGGTAGAATGTGGTAAAGATCTACATAAGAATGTGAAACCAGGGGCCGGGCGGTGGCGCTGGAGGTAAGGTGCCTGCCTTACCTGCGCTAGCCTAGGAGACAGACCGCGGTTCGATCCCCCGGCGTCCCATATGGTCCCCCAAGCCAGGAGCGACTTCTGAGCGCATAGCCAGGAGTAACCCCTGAGCGTCACCGGGTGTGGCCCAAAAACCAAAAAAAAAAAAAAAAAAAAAGAATGTGAAACCAGGAAGTATTGTTTATAACAACTATAATTACGTACTATATAATGTAACATTTATATAATTGAAACTACAGGAGAGGTGAGGAGAAAGAAATCATAAATACACTATATACATAATAAATACACACATAATAAAATAGATAAAATTTAATACTAATAACAAGAAATTAAGGATTGAGAGGCTTTAATATTATCTGTAAGTCATATCATTCTATATTACAAAACTAGATAATCTACTTTTATTAATTGACCACAAAATACATACCTAAAACAATTAATATTATTGCATGACAAATTGATTTTAAAAAGACAACTAATTTGGACAATATTTTCTGATTACAGTTAATTTAAAATAGAAATTTAGGGAGAAATACAATGACAATAGTAGGCAGGGCATTTTTTACATAGCTGAGTTGGATTTGATCCCTGGAACCTCTTATGGTTCCCTAAGCTCTACCAGAAGTGGTTCTTGAGTGCTGAACCAGGAGAAAGCCCTGAGCACCATTGCATGTGGTCCATAAAGCAAAAACTAAATGGTATAAAATGAAGTTTAATCTGTGTTAAAGATACTGGTTATCACTCTGTTCAGGATAATTCTTTTTTTTTTTTTGGTGGGGGGGGGGATTTGGGTCACACCCGGTATCACTCAGGGGTTACTCCTGGCTCTATGCTCAGAAATAGCTCCTGGCAGGCTCGGGGTCCATATGGGATGTCAGGATTTGAACCATCAACCTTCTGCATGCAAGGCAAACGCCATACTTCCATGCTATCTCTCCGCCCCAATTCTTCTTTTCTTGTTCTTGGCACTCATGAACTGGAAGTATGTCTGGATTGGTCCCTTACCCTACTTGTTCTTCACCTATGGGAGTGGTCTTCTCTTCCCAATAAAGACCTTGGGTCACAGGGAGAAGCTGCTTGAGAATTTGGTTCCATAGCTAGCCTATCTGCCTGCTGGTATCTTTTTCCAGCTAGCAGAAAGCTTGTGGTGGAAGTTTCCTTAAACTGTTTTAGTCTCTTGAGCCTGTGTAGATTAAATGCAGTGTCACCATTGTTTCTAGACCTGCATTTCCCAATTCCTTGGGATTGGGTCATTAGGTTTCTGCTTCAATACTGTAATCACAAAATTAAAAAACACTTTGTTTAAATTAAAATGAGCAAGCAACAGCAATAAAAATATCTGAGTCAAAGGAGAAATAAAAACTTTAATTGCAGTTATTTAGGAAATGAATTCTGATGGCAGGAAACAGTGCATACCAGAGTCCATGACAAAATTCTGGTGGGGATCCTAGGCCAGCAGGACTATGAGTGATCAGGTAACTTGGCATATTACTAAAATAAAGTGTCATTTGGCCTCCATCAGTAGATTCTCAACTGCAAATATTATTATTCTATAATAATATTAATTATGTTAATAATTGTTATCAGCATTATTTGTTGGGCTTCCCCAAGGCATCAACATTACTAGATGATTTAATGGGACAAAACAATGTTAGAGCATACAAGCACCTGGAAAAGAGGATAAAATTTATTACTATTCACCATGTATAAATGACTGGGTTCCTGGAAAGCTACCCACTGAAAAACTTACCAACAGTAAAAGGATTTAGTATGATAGAGATGGAAACTTTAAAAGCTACAATCAAGTATTTTCATGTATAAATATATTTGGAAGATAAAATGAAGGAAAAGATTTCATTTACCAAAGCAATGACAACAACAACTAAGTAAACTACTTTGCAATAAAGTTAACATGTAGGAGCAAAATCTATACAAAGAAAATGCTGAAACACTCCTAAAAGACACAAAAGGAGACTTGCATAAACAAAAAGACCATGTTTTTGGCTGGAAGACTCAACATCATAAATATGTCAATTCTCTCTAAGTTCTAAATTTAATGCAATCTCATTAAATACCAAGTTTTAATTTTTTCAAACCAAACTGAATTTAAATTTCATGTGAAAAAAATAAAGAAGCAAAGCATTCTAGAAAATTCAGAAGAGTACTGTCAGGGGACTGGCTGTAACAGATATTGCATGTTAAATGTCATAGTAATCAAAAAAGTGAGGGACTGATGTATGAATAGTAAGATGGGCAGTCAAGACCGGCCAGTAATAGGAAGTCCAGAAATAGAAGTGAACACACACATGGGAATTTGCTATGAAAATCTGGCCTCTAAAATAACCAATGGGTTATTAACTCTTCAATAAGTGAAGTTGGAATCAGTTCTGGTTGGTGAGGGAGATAGGGATGGAGGTATAAGAATGTACCTGTTACCACACACCAGTATAAATTTCTAATGGATAAAAGATAAATAATGCCATTAATATAGTAGCAAACATAAAAGAATCTAATGATCTTGGAATAAAGACCCTCTTTCAAATTGTTACTCAAAGTGGAGAAGATTTTAGAGAAAAAACATTGAATGACATGAAAGGTATCTTTATGCCAGCTGGAGAATAGTATGGTGAGTGGGTAGGGCATTTGCATTATATGCAACCAATACAGGTTTGATCCCAGGCATCCCATATGATCCTCTGAATACTCCCAGAAGAAATATTCCCAGGAGTATTTCTGAGAACAGATTCAGGAGTAACTCCTGAACACTACCAGGTGTGGCCCAAAAACAAAATCAACCAAACAGAAAGACACTTTTTGGTAACATACAAAGAAGCTTAAAATATAACTAGGTGAGATGTAATAGTTGATCCACTTCATCAAAAGTTTAATTTATTGAGCTTCTAAAGTAGTCCTGGATGTAATGAGACAAAGAATCAATGCTCAATAGATAAAGGCAAAAAATGTGAACAAGAGGATCATAAAAAACTGTTCTTATTCATTCATTAATTCATAAATATCATATGAAAACCATCCCAAGATGCCTTTTTAAATCTGTCAGAATAATTATAAAATTAAAGGTTTTAAGGTTGGAAAAACAGTTCTATTGCTACCTGGTTGGGTGAGTCTTGGCACAGTCCTTATGGAGGGTACTCAGATGAAAAATGTACACATTAGCTATATCAGTCATGGGATTCAGATAAACAGGCAGGGAATATAGGTTATGGATCAATATATACAAGATTCATTGTGGGAATTAGCTCACAAGCAACTCTACTATCTTTATAGTGGAGAACCATAAAAGTTAGCAGTAAGAGTTTAGTCAATTCCAAAGGCCAGAGACTCTAGAGAATCCTTGAAACAAATCTCAGTTTTAAATCCAGTCTAGAACTCAGATCTTCTGGTTTAATTCCAGGGACAAAAGACTCAGGAACCAGAAGCTTTCATGTCTAAGGGCAGAAGTTGATGAATATTCCACTAGAGAGAGGGTGCCAGGAATGAGCTCTTCCTGTTCCTCTGTTCTATTGTGTACTCCCAAGAAGTGAATTATGCCCAACTGCTCTGCTTACTCAAGACATACGTCTTTACCAGTCCACTGATTCAATTTCTAGCATAGGATCACTTTCACCAACTCCCACAGAAACAATGTTTTACCAGCTATATGGGCATTCCTTAGTTCAGTCAAATTGTTTCATAAAATTAACCACTGGATTTTCCTAAGCCCATTTCTAAACAATAGCAATTTTAGTTCTAAGAATTTATTCTAAATATATATTTTGGGAGAGCTGGAGTGATATTACAGTGGATAGCGCATTTGCCTTGCATAAGGCAAATGTTCAATTTCTGGGTTCCCCAGGCCCACCAGGAGTAATTCCTGAGAACAGAACCAGGAGTAAACCCTGAGCATCTCTGGATATGACCCCAAAACCAAAGAAAAGTAGTTATCTAAAGGAAATATATATATATATGTATAATTCTTTGTAATGGATAAGACTGGACGCAATAGGGGAGAGGTGAAAAATAATGTATTTTTATATAAAGGGAAACAATAGATCTGCTCAAACAAAGGAGGAAGCTCTCAAAGTAGTGAAATAAAAAAAATCTCAGGAACCTGGTATTAGGTTAAAAAAAACACTAATATTTATGGTACATTACCATTTATATAGATGGGGGGACAAAAATGCACTTACATTTGCCTGGCTCTGCATTAAAAAAAACATATTTATCTGCTTAAAAGTGAGTGGGAGAATAATTTTGAGAGAGAAGAAACTTAAAACTTTGTGCCTTTTTCTTTTTGGCCACACCCAGTGACACTCAGGGGTTACTCCCAGCTATGTGTTCAGAAATCGCTCCTGGCTTGGGGGGACCATATGGGATGCTGAGGGATCAAACTGTGGTTTATCCTGGGTCAGCCTCATGGAAGGCAAATGTCTTACCACTCGTGTCACCGCTCCAGCCTCAAACTTCATGCCTTTTAATTAGTTCCTCTATCACTTTTGTTCAAATAATTAAATACTGTAATAATTCAAATAATTAAATATTCAAATAATTAAATATTGTATTACAATTGTAAAATTTCATAAATGTAAATAATACACTTGTCACTGTTTAGATAATAAATCAGTGAATCAAAATAAAGAGATAGAAACAGACTCTTTAATTTATGTGGAAACTTAACACAATTAGGATGACATTCCAAACCAGTGGAAAAACAATGAACAATCCAATTGTGTCTATAAAGTTGTTATCTTCATGGAAAAACTAAAACTGAACCTCCAACTCTCACTCTGACAAAAATAAAATTTAAAATCACTATGGGAAAAAATGTGGCAAACAAAAACTTTACACTTGTAGAAGAAAACATAGGAGACTATCTTTATGACCTCAGGATATGAAAGGATTTCTTAAACACTTCACCAAAAAAACACAAACAAGGATGGAAAAAGATGGATAGATTTGACTACATAAAGATTTAAACATTTATGTGCATCAAAAGACACTATAAACAAAGTAAAAAGAGAAGTCACAGATGGGGAAAGAATATTTGCAACACATGAAACCAAAGAAGCAATTTATATTCAGAGTGTATAAAAAGACTCCCAAATTAATTAGATAATGCAAAGAACCATACAGGAAAAAAAGAACACACACACACACACACACACACACGCACACATAAATTGTCAGTCCACCAAAGAAAAATGTAAATGGATAATATAGGCTTAAAACAGTGCTCAAATGCACTTTGGATCTGTGAAAAGCAAAATAAAGCCAGACTGTGGTTATATTACCACACATCAGAACTGCAAAAAAATGTGAAAACCTGACAATGTCAAGTGCTAAAGAGACTGTGAAGCAGTGAGAGATCTTGAATCAGCAGATGACAGTGTTTGTAAAACCAATTTGAAGGGCAAGGTGGGACTCGCTGCTCAGGACAAACAAACCTACGCATGTCATCTATATGAAATTCTCACACCCATGATTTTCTGAGGCTGACACAGAAATATGCCATGCAACATTGCTTGAAAGAGTAGGAGAAAAAAATGGTGCAGCCTACACAGTCCTCTCAGGCAGAACTAATGAATGAGCTGTGGTCTATTTTTATGTTGGAAAGCACTGTAAATGGGTGAAAAGAATCAGTGCTACAGAAATCAATTTGTGGGCAAATTTCACAAACACAGTATAGAACAAAAATAAAACAGAAAAGTAATTGCTGAAGAATAAACAGTATGATCAGGTTTGTATGAAGTTTAAAGGCCAGAAAAATGATACTCTGTAATGTTTATGCACATATGAACTTTATTCCATATGTGAGGGAAGTAATAAAAGCACAAGAACATTCATACAGATGTGGAAGTAACATTATCAGAGAGTGTCATTACCCCTAGTGGGACTTAATGGAAAAGTCTTTTTTTTGAGGTGGGGTAAGGGGTGGTGCTCAGGGATCACTCCTGGCTCTGTGTTCAGGGATTACTACTGGTTCTGTGCTCGGGGATTACTCCTGACAGTGATGGGGAACCATATTTGGTGCAAGGAATTGAACTTGGTTTGGTCTTGTGCAAGGCAAATGCCCCAATCCCGGTACTATCTCTTCATCAGAGATAAAGATCTTTAATGTCTTAGATTATTTCTCATCTGAGTACCTGGATGCTCTATCACCTCAGGAATACCTTTTTTTGTTTGTTTGTTTTTGTTTTTTGGGTCACACCTGGCAGTGCTCAGGGGCTACTCCTGGTTCTATGCTTAGAAATCGCTCCTGGCAGGCTCAGGATACCATATGGGATGCCAGGATTTGAACCACCATCCTTCTGCATGCAAGGCAAATGTCCTACCACTGTGCTATTTCTCCAAACCCAAGAATACCGTTAGTAACAGAAACTATTCAGTATTTCGGGACTAACAAAGAATGCACAGGAAGCTCATGAAGAAAAATAAAAAACAATAGTACTAGATTGTAAAACACCTTAATGAAAAAAGATATGCCAGTTTGATGGGGATGCATAGCTGTTAAATGCTCTCTAAATTAGTCTATGAATTCAATGTAGTACTAAACAAAATGTCCTTCTTACCTCACCCTCACCCTCACCCTTTTCTTTGCTGAGGATAATTGATGTTTTCTCAATTTTATAAGCTAACCTGCACGAAACTCTGAGTACAGATCTCACACACAGCAAATGGATTAAATGGGATCAATTATGATGGCTCCACAACCCGTGAGGTCAGGGTACTGTGTGCTAACAGAATTAACAATGAGACACTTATTCATCAGGGTGCATATGTATCTGAGTGATTATTTTCAATTTGCAAAAGCAGAAAGGGGGACTCAGTGCCCAGCAAGTGAGTGGCTGGGTGAAATCAGGGCTGGGGCTGGGAAGGAGAAATGAAAGGCTGAGGAAGGAACTGGCCAGTGTGACAAGCAGGAAGGGAGAGGTGAAGAGGGAAGATAGCAGAAACAAGAGGCTTTTCTCATAATGCAAATGGAGCATTTCTGTGTGATGTGTGCAAGGTACTGTTCTACTTTCTCATTCACAATGTGAATCAATTAGCATTGCTTTTTCAATGGTGCAAAGACTCAGTGAATCAGTATATGAAAAGCACTTAGTACAGAGAATCACACATGGTAAGGGACATAGTAAATATTAGTTATTATTATTATTTATTTTGGGGCAATGCCCCATGACACTTAGGGGTTACTTCTGACTTTGTACTCAGAAATTACTCCTGGTAGGTTAGAGGACCATATGGGATGCCAGATATCTAACCCAAGTCAGAAATATGTCAGGCAAACACACTATCCACTGTGTTATCACTGTGGCCCCTGTTTTTATTATTATTGCAACTATCATTGCAAATCATTTATTGATTCAATCATCCTTTATTCTTATTCCTTAAACACTTTTATCTGTGCCTTTATTTTTGTGACAGGTATTGGGTGGGACCCCAAAGTCACATAACAAATCAGATAACCTGGGACCTGAGTGATAGCACAGCAGGTAGTGCGTTTGCCTTGCATGCAGCCGACCTGGGTTTGATCTCTGGCATCTCATATGGTCCCCAAAAGTCTGCCAAGAGTGATTTCTGAGTACAGAGCCAGGAGTAACCCCTGAGTGTCTTTGGGTGTGGACAAAAAACCAACCAACCAACCAAACAAACAAACAAACTAATAACTCAACACCAAATCAGATAACCTTATCCTCAAGATGGCCTCAGACAGAAGGCGCCCCAGGGACAGGTGTCTGATACTCATAGGGACATGACTCAGGGAAATCAGACAGTCCCTGAAAAAGCCAGACAAACCCCTGACCTTGTATAACTCAGAAGACACAAAAGATCATAGGAAAGTACCTGTGTATTGGAGATTCTTAGGGTCCTGGAGACTTACTGCACAGTCAAATGGACAGTGGAGCCCCAAAACCCAGTGCCTTTGATTTTTCATTGACTAATGCTGCATTTCATTGAACAGAAGCTTCCTGTTAAATAAAAACAGATGAGGTTTTAAAAATAATTCTAATTGATTCCATGCCTAGAGTTCCAATCAGTAGCTCTTGGGCCCAGCCGAGAGAGGAGTGGTGTGTGGGTGCATACACACATGTGAAGGCATGTTCATGCAGGCACCTGTGACCACATAGCAAAAAAGCCAGTAACAACTCTTCTGCCCAGCCCAGTGTGTGCAGGTCTGTCTGCTCAATGTTATTCTGTCTTCATGGACCTTTAGGAGATCAGTGTCCTTTTTTCTCCAGTTAAAAATAGAGACCTGAGTCAAGAAAGGCAAGACAAACAGACAAGACAGAAAGATGAAAGGGGTAGCGACATAGGCCTGATTTGGTTCTTTCTAACTTCAGAGCAATGCATAGTGAGGGACAAGGAGAGGAGGGAACCAAAAGGCCAGAAACCATCCCTGGGCTTGTGTGTAAGGCAGAAGAGCTGGGAAGGAAAGGATAAGGATGTTACCTATGAGGATAAATGGTATATGCATTCTGTCCAAACATTATATCCTACTGAATTATAGAGAGAAACATGCTATTATCTCCAATTTAGATATGAAAATTGAGGGTCAGAAAATTTTTTTAAAACCTTTCAAAATCAGGTGGTTAGTGTTTCTGATTCCTGTTTCTCTGTGGATTTTAGATGTATTACATGCACTGGTCTGTGTGATGGGATGGTGTGAATTACGACCATGACTTACCAATAGTCTGATTAGATCTCTACCATAAACTAGATCTTGGGGTCCAAATGCATTAGAGGGCTTCTTTGAGTCCTGTTGAAGAGAGTAGATGCATGGGCAACAAAATATAAAGAAAAGTGAGAGCATACCATGTGTGTGTGGAGAACGGTGTTCTAAGTTTAATAACCAGACTAAAGGTTTTTTATATGGGGCACATTGACAGTCACAAATAAAAAAAAAATGCTCACATTTTGTTTCTTTGTAAAGTACAGAAACTTATCAATGTACATCGTTTGATCTTTAAAACAAGGTAGTTTGCAAACTTGAGGTGGTTTGCAAACTTAAAATAGAATACAGTTCAGTTAGGAGCCCAGAGGATTAAAGGAAGGTAAGTTTTAACATCTTAAAGTAGTTCCTCTCTAGCCTGGCCCTAGGTGTCATACTGATGCAAAACATTATTTTTGCTTTTTATTTTATTTTTTATTGTTAAATTATCTTTATTTAAACACCATGATTACAAATATGATTGTAGTTGTATGATTATGTCATGTAAAGAACACCCCCTTCACCCGTGCAAGATTCCCACCATCAATTTCCCAGATCTCCCTCCTCACCACTCCACCCACACCTGTACTAGAGACATATTTTCTACTTCCCTCATTCATTCAGATTGTTATGATAGTTCTCAGTGTAGTTATTTCTCTAACTGCACTCATCCCTTATGTGGTGAGCTTTATGTCAAGAGCTGCACCTACCAGCCCTCATCTCTCTTGTCTCTGAGATACTGCTAAAAATGTCATTCATTTTTTTTAAAACCCATATATGAGTGAAACTATTCTGCATCTTTCTCTCTCCCTCTGACTTATTTCACTCAGCATAATAGATTCCATGTACATCCATGTATAGGAAAATTTTATGACTTCACCTATCCTGATGGCTGCATAGTATTCCATTGTGTATATGTACCACAGTTTCTTTAGCCATTCATCTGTATACTGATGTAAATTAAGAGATTAGCAAGAAGCCAGATTTTCTTAACAAATTTCCTTTAACTAAGGGAACAGGTTTTGAAAGGGTAATAACTTATATAAAAGAGGTACAGAATCTGTACTTAGTAAAATTCAATAGCCCAATAGTATTCTTGCTAAACCTTTTTGGAATGAAGATTAGTTAGCAGGTATTCAAAGTGCCTAGGGGAAGTCCTTGAAGCAAAGCAATCCTTTCTGTTTCTATGCCATTCAAAGTATGTTACTATGGCATTCATAGCATTCAAACTGCTATAGCATTCAAAGACAAGGAGAAAAGAAATTGTTTTTGATACTGAATCTTCTAGGTAAAGAGAAATTTAATTGAGGCTATATTTTTGCCTGTAATTGTGCACAGAGGAAGGGAGAACAGATCAAATAAATGTGAAGGAAATACAATGTCAGTACCAGAACATGAATCTCAAAAATATCTCTAAGGAATTTTCCAACTCTCCATGCAGTTTTCCACAGCGGGCCTTTTGGTGAAATTCCTTGGGGGTACACAAAGCAGCCATCCGCACCAGAAAATACGTTTGGCAGGTCTTCTGTGCATCCCATATGGAAATTTCCTATCAATGATGCAGACAAATCTCACCCTAGGAAGTATTTAGCTGCTTTCCTGATTCATTCACTCAGTCACTCAGCACCTTTGAACTCAGCCCTGTTGTAGGTACTGGGACACCTGACCACAAGATGTTAAAGCTAAGAACAAGTCAAGCAATGGGAGAAAGTTGCAAAGGGTGATGTTAGAGAAAGAGTAGGGTAAACAATGGGGGCAGTTATTGCAAATGTCTTGGAAGAAACAGGCTTTACTTATGGAACCAGGTCAGAGATCTGTCCAGTGTGTTGGATGGGAGAAAGCAGAGGCTTGGGAACACATGTGAAATGACTAAGGGCTATTTGCTGGAGGAAAGCATTCCAGAGAGGCTCTTCATACAGGACACATGAAATAGGACACATGAATATGAACATGGGAGAAGAAAAGGTGGTTCAGATATTCTGATTCAATATGAATGATAGAATGAGGATTCAGTTTTGAATTGTTAGAAAATTAAATAAAATTGGTAAAATTTCAGCTGGTCTTAGAATGAAAGGAAGAGAGAGAAAATAAAATTGGAAATGAAAAGAGAAGAGAAATGAAACAGATACTAGAGAAGTATAAAGGATCATAAAAGACTATTATGAATATGTAACATGTAGTACATTTGATAACCTAGACTAAATGAACACATTTTTAGATAAATACAACCTACTAAGACAATAACAAGAGGTAAGAGAAAACCTGTTATTGAGTGATCACAAGCAATGGCGTCTGTCACTGGGAGTAGTCCAGGTCCCCTGAGTACCAATCAAGAACCATCTTTTCCCATTCTCCAAACTAGAGATAGAAACCCCAGATGCAGTGTCTAAAATAAAAAAGGAAGAGTGTTAGAGAGATTGAGAGAAATAGAGGAAGATAGAAACAACGAGAGAGAGAGAGAGAGAGAGAGAGAGAGAGAGAGAGAGAGAGAGAGAGAGAGAGAGAGAGAGAGAGAGAGAGAGAAATGTCTGCCATGGAGAGACAGGCAAGGGGGAGAGGAGTAGGGAAACTGGGAACAATGGTGATGGTAAATATGCACTGGTAAAGGAATTGGACATTGTATGATTGAAACTCAATCATGAACAACTTTGTAATTGTATCTCATGGTGATTCAATTAAATAATTTATTTAATTAATACATTTTTTCAAAAATAGAAAGAAATCCCAGGTGCTAGGAAGTATAGTAATAGAGTACATGCCTCTGCATGTACAGTACTCTATGCTCAACTTTTAGTTATCAAAAAATAGGTAAATAAAGCCATCCCACTTTGAATTGCATATATTGAAAACCACAAGACACTTAAATAAGACTAGAACATCAGTACAATCCTGACTACTTCTCATCACCACGTGTCATCCCAGCACTCCTAGTGTGATCACACCACAACCAAGTGTGTGTGAGTATCCACAATGCAACAAGTGTGTCACATCCAACCATCACCACTTCTACAACAGAAAAGATGTAGATATGACATTAACATGTAAGATATTTCATGTAGCTGGATGGAGAGAATTAATACAGAAGAATCTATCTGGCCAAAAGCAATATAAATAGTTAATGCAGTCTCAATAAAAAATCTAACGATAGTTTTTGGAGCTGGAGACATACTACAAGAAGTAAGGCTCTTGCTTGGGTCCAATTTTGATTTGAATTCCTGTTACTACATATGGTCCTCTGCACACTACATATACTTCTCTTGAGTGGAGAACCAAGAATAGCTGAGTATTGCCAGGTGCAGCTGCAACCCCTCCCAGTTTTCCTCCCCAAATTCCAATAATATGCTTTAAGGAAATAAAACAAAAATTACTTGAGTTTATGAGGTTGTGAAAGACCTCTAATAGCTAGTGCAATTACTATGAATAAAAGAACAGAGGCATTGGTTACATGATTTCAAGCTATAATATATAGCTATTAGTTAAAAAAATCATAGTAGAGATCAATGAAATAGAAGTGAAAGCCTTGAAATAAACTGACATGTTTACTGGTATTCATGAGAAGGGAGCCAAGACAATACAGCTAGAAAGAAAGGTTTCTTCCATGGTGCTATGATAGGTGCTAACCTATGACTATGCAACTTAGCAACCAAAGACCAAATTATCCAATTAAAAATGGGTAGAATATTTGAGTAACTACTTCAAAGAGGCTATACAGATGGCCTAGCACTTATGAAAAGATATTTATCTTTTTCACTATTGAGATAGCAATTACCAGCTGTGAGAAAGGGTTGACATCAAAAGGAAAAGCATCGAGTATTGAAACTGGTGTGGAGACACAGGCTCCCTCCAATTTGTCACATGGTCCTGTCCATGGGGATAGAAGACAGTGCAGCCATTCTTAAAAATGGATGCCTCCTGGAGAAGTTTGAGTTAGCGCTCTTTTGAAAATCAGCACTCACATTTTATCACTTCTTCCTTAAGAATATGTGCACATTAGACACAGAAGTTTGGGCTGTTCATTTCAGTCTCATTTACAATAGTCCAAATATAGGAATACCTCGGTCCCCTTGGAAAGGTGACTAGATAAAGAAAAATGTGCAGAAAAATGCTATCCTGCTCTCAACAAGACGAAGCTTTTGCAGCCAATGGGAGGTACTTACTTGAGGGATGTGTGAGAAACAAGAGGAGTTAGGAGGAAAAAGGTAAGTATTGTTAACCACGGTTGTGTGATAGAAGGCCATAAGGAGATAAAGTAGATGAAGACGAAATTAAAATGTAAAAATTCAGCCCTGAAAACAAAAGTTACCTGAGAAGAAGAAAGATGAGCATGGGGGTGAGGGTTGTGGAAGACAAGGAGGGTGTCAAGAAATATGTAATATATTTAGTTTGTAAAACAAGTGAATAAAGTGTCATTTGTAAAACAAATGTGTAAGACAAGAGAGTAAATGAAAAAGACAGAATGCATATAATCTGAAAAATGATTATGATGGCGGTGGTGGGGATGGTGGGTGTGGTGGCCGTGATGATCATTACCCTAAAATTCAGTACAGATCTGTCTTTGAGGGCAGATTGAGAAGACCAAGGCTGGCCCAGGAGATGCCTCACTGGAGTCAGTCCTAGGGACTCACAGATGGTTCTGAGACTTTCTAAGCTATGTAGGGTGGAGATGGGGAAGCTGTGCCTGGTGATTTGCGATTCAGGACCTGCAGTTGGAAACAGAAGGGAGTGGGGAACGAGAAATTGGCCCTTGGCATAGGGGAAAATTGTAAAAGAGCAAGATAAACGTTGGAAAATGAGGCACTGACCCACAGGCTCACCACTGGGACAAGGAAATTTGAGCCAAGCTTATGGAAAAACTATAACCAGCACAGGCTGAGCGACTTGGGCCCAGAAAAGTAGATGGGGGCGGCCATAAAACATGACCCTTTGGAGTCAGCAGGCCAAGCCACACACTATTTTTAGATGCCAGTGTTATTTTAAGGCATTCCTCCTTCGAGTGCTGCCCTTTACAGTGTGACCTGGGGTAGGTCCTTACCCTCCCTGAGCCTCCATCTCCCCATCTGTGGGATGAAGTTGTCTTCCTGCCTCCCTAGCCCCAATGTGTAGTTGGCTCAGGCTCTAGTCTAGAGCATGTGCCTTTGCCAGAACATTCTAGAACTCCTAGACACTCTGATCTCCCACTTTACTTTCCATACTGGCCCAAAGGAGACCAGGCTGACCTTGAAGCTTCCCAGTTCTCCGTGTTCCTCAAGGAGATACCCTCCATCTGCTCATTCCAACTCCTGCATGGCTGGGGATGTGCTGAGCTTCTCAGCAGTGCTTCCTCAGGCATCCCTGCTGCATGCAACTTCATTTGCCTTTCATGTTTGCTGGACACTTGTCCTTTGGTGTAATGGCTGTATGTGGGAAAGGTCTCTGTGCTGGACCCTGGGGAGGCAGGCATAAGTGGAGTGTGCAGGTAGGAAGGGCCTCACACAACCAGTGGCCATTCAGGAGATAAGAACTAAGCCCAGCCTGGTGTCCTGGTGGTAGATGATACCTTAGAGGATTTTGAAAGCATCAGCTTCCTAGGAGGGCAAACTGGGGGACAAGTCTGCCAGGCCTGTGTGTGTGTTTGGGGGTTGATGGGTGGGACCAGTTTAGGCCTACTTCACAGGGAGCTGAGTGAAACTGAACACTGGTCTTTTGGGAGAGGATGGTGGGGGAGCTGGAGAGGTACTTTTGTTGGTGCCCAGTGTTCTTTGCAGAATAATGGGGGAGTCATAAAAGGGTTTTAAGTAGAGGGTTAATCAACAAATGATGGCTCCAAACCAGCAGGCAAATGCTATTTACAGCCCATCCAGCATCCAACCTGGACTTCTGTCCATCTCTGATGCACACGGTCCCAGGTCTGTCTGAATGGCTTGGTTAGGAGAAGGGGTTAAAGATAATCTAGTCCAACTCCCTATTCTACACAAGGAGAAACTGAGATTCAAAACAGGTCCACCTCATACCTGACTAGAACCTGGAACTCTGATCATGGTAAGAGGGCAAGAGAAGGGACTGTGCCCAATCATAAGTGAATGTGGTCTTGCTTCATCTGTTTCTTGAGAGATCCCTTCACATCTCATCTCCTCCCCTCCATCTGAAGGGCCAGTTGCTTGTAAAACTGTCAAAATTAAGTCATTTAAAGCAGAGGAGTTTGGAGTAGGTTATAAAAATGTGTAGTTGGCGGGCAAGGTATTGTTTTTCTTTACCCATTTCTCTTTGAAATTTCTCTCCCAAAAACTAAACACAAATGGCCTGGGCCTGAGACTCCCCAGCCCCTAAGAGAAAAATGCTGGAAAGGGCCTGACAGGATAAAGGGGAATCATGTCGGCAAGACAGTGAGCACCTGGGAGGAAGCTGGACTGCCGGATCCCAATTCTGGTTTGTGGCATCAAATCCATCTCTGAACATTCTTCAGAAGAAAGAGGGTGGGACTGGCTCAAAGGGCTGGAGTACAGGTTTTATCTGTGGGAGGCTCAGGGTGATCTTCAGAGCACTGCAGGGATGACCTCTGACCAATGGAGTCCAATCCAGGAGGAAGTCAGCAGGGGAGATTTAGTCTAAATCAGAGTTGGGGGATAGTGGGAAAGTATGAGACCCCAGTGCTGGGAGCTAGAAAGGACTGTGGAAGGGGGCAGTTCTGTGGCTGGAAATCTGGCCCTACCTGGCCTTAGCACCCTCACCCCACCCTCACCCAATGCAGAGGCTGATCCCGGTCTATCTGAAAGGCTGAGCAGCAGAAAAGTGGGGCTGCCTCACAGAAATGGCTCCTAGAGAAAGAAAACTGTTGGTGGTCCCTGTCTGCAGAGACAGCTGGCCTGGGCTGCCAGATTTCTGAGCTGGTACCTGATCCCACAGTTTTGGGCTGCACAGTCACTGTCCAGGGTGGTTCTGACCCACCCACATGGAGACATGCCTAGCTTATAAGCACAGCTTTCTCTATCTCTCTTTCTCTATCTCTCTTGCATCCTTGTCCTGTGAGGAGAAACATGGTACAAAGGTTACCCACCCTGTGGCAGTGCAGCTTGTCCAAAGGTATGCAGCTTCAAGTGGGAGAGGTGGTTTGAGGCCACCTGTGCCAAGGTCAGCACCCAGGCGATGGGGACTATGGCTGACTATCAAAGGAAGGTGGTCCCCAAATCCCTAGCACGTAATTGCACAAGCTATAGTTTCTGGACTTCTACCCTGTGGGTACCTGTTGAAGCCCTGCAAGAGCACAGCTCTGTACCAGTTGTTACTGACCCCACCCTATAAAGTTTCCTGGGGAAATGTAGGGCAAAGAATTTGCTCAGAGTGGGTGGGTGGGTGGTGTCACAGAGCCAGGAAGTGACGAGGCTGGGATTTGAGAAGGCAATCTGATTCCAAACTCCGCATACCAAACTCCTTGGGGGCCAGGTCCTAGGGGGGATTTCCTGGAACAATGTGGAGACTGATGACTATCTGATTCTTTCCTGAGATCAGCTCTTGGCAGCGAGGCCTGGAGACCAGGGCCTGTGTGGGAAAGGCCGAACTCCTGCTATGACAAAGTCTGCTTCAAACTCTCTAGGCAAGAATATGGGGT